>NW_021703782.1:19580047-20232817 GCF_005190385.1 Monodon monoceros | reverse complement strand
TTCCCTCCCTATCCCACCCCTCTAGGTGGTCACAAAGCACCGAGCTGATCTCCCTGTGCTATGCGGCTACTTCCCACTAGCTATCTATTTTACGTTTGGTAGTGTATATATGTCCATGCCACTCTCTCGCTTTGTCCCAGCTTACCCTTCCCCCTCCCTGTGTCCTCAAGTCCATTCTCTAGTAGGTCTGTGTCTTTATTCCCATCTTACCCCTAGGTTCTTCATGACATTTTTTTTTCTCTCTTAGATTCCATATATATGTGTTAGCATACGGTCTTTGCCTTTCTCTTTCTGACTTACTTCACTCTGTATGACGGACTGACTCTAGGTCCATCCACCTCACTACAAATAACTCAATTTCATTTCTTTTTATGGCTGAGTAATATTCCATTGTATATATGTGCCACATCTTCTTTATCCATTCATCTGGTGATGGACACTTAGGTTGCTTCCAGGTCCTGGCTATTGTAAATAGAGCTGCAATGAGCATTGTGGTACATGACTCTTTTTGAATTATGGTTTTTCTCAGGGCATATGCCCAGTAGTGGGATTGCTGGGTTGTATGGCAGTTCTATTTGTAGTTTTTTAAGGAACCTCCATACTGTTCTCCATAGTGGCTGTACCAATTCACATTCCCACCAGCAGTGCAAGAGTGTTCCCTTTTCTCCACACCCTCTCCAGAATTTATTGTTTCTAGATTCTTTGATGATGGCCATTCTGACTGGTGTGAGATGATATCTCATTGTAGTTTTGATTTGCATTTCTCTAATGATTAATGATGTTGATAATTCTTTCATGTGTTTGTTGGCAATCTGTGTATCTTCTTTGGAGAAATGTCTATTTAGGTCTTCTGCCCATTTTTTGGATAGCTCATTTTTAATCACCGCATCCTTGTGCATAAATCCGGCCTCATGACGAGCATGCCTGTGACTTGGTGCCCTGGTAGAGTAGTGCAGGGGTAACTTTCCCTCCCTGATGGAGTTGAAGCCGAGTTTTCCTGCCCTGGGCTCAGCAGGCACACTATGGGGGACTTTAATTTTCTTCCCTGGTTCGCTTCGCTGCCGTGGCAGCCGGCAGCCCAGTTTCGGCCCATCTCCTGATTCCCTTCCTCCCTACATCCTGGAGGGAGACATACTCAACTCTCTTTTCTCTCTGCCAGTTCCACTTGGGGAGTGATACATTGGATTACGGCAGAGGTTCTCAAACAGGAGAGTGCTTGAAAATCACCAGGAAGTCGTTTAAAATCCAGACTTGCCTTCTCTACCTGCGGGCCTGAGCTGTGTCGGGACCCGCATTTCCAGGGCTGAGCCTAAAGTGCACGGCATGGGCATGGTGAGTTCCCGCCTAGAAGCTGCGTCTGCAGTGGTCCTGGCCAGTCGCACTGGGCGGTGAGAAGAGGTATAGACAGTAGAGACCCTGGATCTTCACAGTCCTGGGCATGGAAGCAGGGCCTCTGGAACAGATCCCACCACCCATGAGCCTCTTATGCCTACTCACTGTCTGGAGGCAGGAGGTCCCCTTTCTATTCCACAGGGCACCCAACAAAATGATTTGCATTTAGTAGATGCCCAACAAACATCCTGAATGAATAAATGATTCATATTTTAAAGTTAAATTCACTATGGTGGGCTGGTGGCTTATCTGTAACCAAATATGTTGAGAGTGAATGTTTATGTTAAGAGTTAACGTTTATGTAGGCGTAGTATCAGTGAGTTGTGCTTATTAGGTCGAGGGAGCAATATTAGGTGGACATAGTAAAGAGGTTCTTGAACATCTCTTGTGGAGTCTGAAAATCCAGATGTTGTTGGTTGAGATACATCAGTCTTTCCTTGATGTGTTTTCAGGACCTTCAGGGTTTTTGAAGGCAAAGCAAAAAAACTCAGTTTTGAAGGTTTGGATAATGTTTTCAAGTATTGGAACAGCCCCTGTTTTCTAAATATTAGTGAAACATCATGTTCTTGCCAGCCTTAGACTTACTTTCTGTTTCTGAAATGTGTGTGTCTGTACCTGAGAAACTGTGCCGTACCACAAATGCAAAACAGGGGCCACTCCGCGGAAGTCGCGAAGTATGTTTCTGTCTCGGAAGACCAGGTCTACAGCAGCATGACCGGCCCAGCAGGCCTCAGGGGGCCTGGGGACAGCCCTGCACGAGGCCAGCTGGTGTCACTCAGGAGGCCGGGTGGACATGGGGCCAACTCAGGCTGGGTCCTTGGGTTCTGTTTCTCCGTGTTGCGGCTGCAGATGTGTTGATGAGTTTTCTTTTTTTGCGGCAAAACCCTGCTGCAGAAGGCAGTGCCCAGGGCCCTTTGCAGACTGATGGAGGGCAGTTGTCTGCAGGTGCTGTTTGGGGTGGATCTGCATCACCTGCATCTCCCTTTGCCTGGTCATTTCTTGTAACTAATCAGCCAGTCCCTGACTGACCCAGGAAGAACCCTTCTCCCTCTGGGCCGGGCTCTTTCCTCTTTCTTATGAAAATCAGTCAAACCCACAGATGAAATTTTTCCTTTTACCAAAGTCCTGGTACTTCATTTTCTCAGCTTCGACCTGCAAAGGAAATTCCCAGGCAAATTTTATCAGGGCTGCTTTGCATTGAGGTGGCTGTGTGGCTTTGAGCATGATAAGCCAAGCTATCTTTTTGCATCTTCCTGATTTTGTTCCCCTATATGGTAGGGCAATGGCAGAAATTGTCCCCAGATGTTGTCTCCCCAGGGTACCATTTACTTCTTGCCACTGTCACCTCAGTCCACATTATGTGGGGAAACTGTGGCCCAGTGATGAGAAATCAGCCACCTTTAATGTGCTAAGCGCTGTTGAAATGTTCTCCACAGGAAGTAGAAAGGGCTGAACCCTGTAGTCGAGAGGACAGCACCTGCAGGAGCCATGGTTTGATGGGTCTTAAGAAAAGCAGAAGCCTTGAAGCGCAGGTCTGGGCCAGTGATAACCAGGGCAGATAGGGTTTTAAAAAAGAACTTGAAAAAGAATAGACACATGTATAAGTATAACTGAATCACTTTGCCACACACCTGAAACTAACGCAACATTGTTAATCAACTATACTCCAATATAAAATAAAAATTTATTAAAAAATTTGGAGGAAGAAAAGAACAAAATGTATATAAGTAAGCAAATGATCGTTTTGTAGCTGATATTTTAGCATTCAAGTGTTGGGATTTTTATGGAATCTATGATTAAGGTATACATTATTATTCAATAAAAATATTCTACACTCTTAAAAAATTTTAAAAATAAAAATTAAAAAACATTAAGAAAAATTAAAAAAAAAATAAAGTACAGAGACATAGGTTACCTCTTCTGGTTCCACACCAAGTTTAAAAGCACTGAAATGGAGGCTTCCCTGGTGGCGCAGTGGTTGAGAGTCCGCCTGCCGATGCAAGGGACACGGGTTCTTGCCCCAGTACGGGAAGATCCCACGTCCCGCAGAGCGGCTGGGCCTGTGAGCCATGGCCGCTGAGCCTGCGCGTCTGGGGCCTGTGCTGCGCAACGGGAGAGGCCACAACAGTGAGAGGCCCGCGTACCGCAAAAAAAAAAAAAAAAAAAAAAAGCACTGAACTGAACACAGATTTGGATAATAAGAATAATACATTTAAGAGCATGGTCTTATATTAAGGCATCATCGTGTATCTACCCACGAGGTGGGGGCTTTTCGGGGCAGGTGGGGGAGAGTGGAGGAAAGTCACTTATAGTCGATCCTCATTATTCACGGATTCCATATTTATGAATCCACCGTCTCGCTAAAATAGATTTGTAACACCCACATCAATACTCACCACACTTGTGTGGTTATTTGTGGACACGCGCAGGGCAGTGAAAAACTTGAGTCGCCCAAGACATACGTTGCCCGCTGAGGTTGAATGAGGAGGCACTCTGCCCTCTTGTCTCAGCTCATATGCAAACAAGGGTCCTTTCCGTGGTCTGTTTAGTGCCAAGTGTGTTGTATATTTCTGTGCTTTTCTTATTTAGAAGAGCCCCAAGTATAGCGCTGAAGTGCTGTCTGGTGTTCCTAAGGGCAAGAAGGTTGTGATATGCCTTACAGAGAAACCACATGTTAGATAAGCTTCCTTCAGGTGTGAGTTATGGTGCTGTTGGCCGTGAATGCAATGTTAATAAGTCAACAGTATATATGAAATAAGTTTCTTTAAACAGGAATACACATGAAACAAGATTATATATTGATCTGTTGACAAAAATGTCGTGGACCAGAGGCTCGCAAGAACCTAACCCAGTCTTTCTCCAGGAGCAGTGTTTCAGCATTTGAAAATTCATTGTTCACAGTGCCTTTGTAGAGCCTAACTACCGCCACCAAAAATGAGAGCTGACTGTGCTTTGTTTTATGCATTAGATGGAAAGAGAACAGAGGCAAGGGTAGCAATATTGACATAGTGGAGAGAGGAGGAAGAAGGGAAGGAAAGGATGCTGTGTAGGTGTGTGAGTTACAGTTGTCAGAGATAGTAAATTAATCTGAACTCTGGGATCTGATCCTGGTTCCCAAGCCTTGCAGGGCTTGGAGTCAGTGCCTCTGACAGTCTTCAGCGGATAGAAGTAGGGAATGAAGGAAGGCAGACTGAGATGGCAGCTCCTAGGGACACTCGCCGGGCACAGGTACTTCATTTCCCTCCCTCCTGACCTTAGGGGTTTATCTCCTCCTCTTCTTCCCTCCCTAGTACCAGAAAGTTTTATTCGAACTCTGCCAGAACCCAGCCTCTAATTACTTCCCTCACTCACTCCCCAGATTTGGGGGCCTTGTTTGTCAACAAATCATTCAAATATTTATGAAGCCCCTTTCTCTCATGTGACCCTATTCCACATGCTGCATTAGTTATCCATTGCTACATAACAGATTACCCTAAACTTAGTGGCTTGAAGCAGCAATAATCATTTAGCATCCCTCACAGTGTCTGTGGGTCAGGAATTTGAGATGGGTTGGCCTGGATCAGGGTCTCCTATGAGGCTGCAGTCACATGTGCTGCATAGCCTGAAGGCTCATTGGGCCTAGAGGACCCTCTTCTGAGGTGACTCCCTCCTATGGGTGGCAAGTCCATGCTGGCTGTTATCTGCAGGCCTCAGTTCCCCAAAGAGCTGCTTGAGCATCCTCACGACTTGGCATCTGGCCTCTCTGAGGGTGAGAGACCCAGAGACCAGGGGTAAACTGTAAAGGCCTTTACAGACTAAGCTCAGGCATCCCACACTCTCACTGTGCAGGCAGCCCTCAGTCAGTGTGGGAGGGACCACACGAAGGCCTGGAACCAAGAGATGAGGATTGATGGTGTCATCTAGGAGGCTGCCTGCCATGTATACATTCTATAATTCTCTACTGAGCTTTGCAGGGTGGAGGCCCATTCTTAGGGTAGCCTCTGTTCTAGGCAGTAGGGAACAATACAGTAAACATACTGATCCTTACGGAGTATCTGTTCTAACGGCTTTCAGGATGCAGACAAGGAAAAAATAGGTTATAAAGCTGAGGTGGGTGGGCGTGCAGAGCCCAGCCCCGCTTCATCACGTTGACTTCACTCTGGTTGTCCTCTGCTGGGGACGAAATTTCCTTGTGGGTTCCAGACAGCTTTTTCAGCTACTAGCCTAGATGTGAGCAGCTGTACCTAATCTTCCACTCAGGCTGCCCCCAGAAATGTGACTTTTTAAAAAAAATTAGCTCAAATCTTATCTGAAACATTTTGTTTATGATGGCAAGCCTGGGCTTTTCCTCTTAATCTATGAAACTGCTGTCTGATAAGCTAGAACTTAGTGATATTTTCCAAGCTAAATGCATTTTAAAGGGCAAAGGTCATGCAGGCAGCCTTGGCTCTGGGACTGGGGAAATGCACTGTGAGAGTCTAGTTGGCAGGGGAGATTGTAACATGTCAGGAAGTGCAAAAGGATACGGTACTGCTTAGATCAAACGAGGAAGACATGAGAGTGCTAGTTGGATTCAAGGGGCTCATCGTAGGTCACAGGAATTCGTTTCTGCAGGCTCTGGGAGGGCTGCTGGTGGGGCTCCTGGGGGGGGGGGTGCGGTGGGCAGCCAGAATCAAAGCCCAGGGATGATATAGGCTCTATTCTAGATGTAACTCCTCAGAGTGCATTGAATGGAGGATGAAGCCTTACCTGACTAGGCAGGATTTTAAAGTAAGAAAACATTGTCTGTGGTTCCATTCAAGCCTCCATCTTGCCTTTGTGAAGGTGTCTACTGGGGTTGCGTGCACACACACACACACACACACACACACACTCTCCTTTCAAGTGTGGGCTGCCCATACCTCCCCTTCACCATTCCACCATGAACCACTCCTTCTCTCTTTTATTCAGAACTCCCACTTGTGAGGTACCAGTTGTCACGGGCACCCCTCCACACTCTCCATCATGACTGCGGTGAGTTACGGCGACTTTGGTGCCACTGTCATCGCTCTCACAGGTGCAAAACTGTGATGCTAATGTGCCCGGGTCACACAAGCTGGGATGGGACACCAGCCTGTCCGGCTCCCAGACTCTGCTCTGCACCCCTAGCTCTCCTCCAGGATCAGCGCGCATTTACTTCCACGGGGCTCTGATCCTTTCCACCCCTCCCTGTCCTGTGCTCAGAGTGATCATGGTAATAAATTAGATAGAGGGATATTCATTTATCTAGTTTATTGGTGCAGGTGCTCGAGCAGTGGAAGGAACACATCAGATTTGTGGACAGGCCAAACCACTAACACAGTGGCTTCCAGTCAAGGGACATTTGGGGACACTGCCCCCAGGAAACATTTGGCAATGTCTGGAAATGGTTGCCATGATTGGGGAATGGGAGGAAGCTGCTGGCATTAGTGGCCGGAGGCCAGGATTGCTGCTACCCCAGCCTATAGTGGACAAGACAGCCCCCAGAACAGAGAATGATCCAACCCAGATGTCAAGAGTGCCGAGGTTGAGAAGCGCGGTGCTGATTTAATGAAAGGTGACAGATGGAAATGGGTGAGACCAACAAAATGAGTGTGAGAGGGGGCAAATGCAGCGGTCTTAGTGTGTAAATCAAGGGTGGGGGACGTGCTTTGACTACATGTGAAAAGGGCAGCTTTTCATTTGCCAGAAACCCAGTGTGGATACTGGGAGCTGAGGCCACCCATGACTGCATTTGTGGGCTACCGACAGCAGCCCAAGAGGGGCCTGTGCACTTGTGTGTTTAGATCTCGGCGGTGGTGGCATTGAAGCCAACTATACCTTTAAGAGGGTCTTGGGCAAATTGGAATTGTGTGGGTCTCGAAGGAGGTTGGACGCATGTTCTCCGAGGTTCTCTGACTCTGCAACCATGCTCTCCACCTGGGCGAAGCAGCAGCTGCACAGTGAGAGTTTATATTAGTAAAGCAATGGCATTATTCACTGTAGACACTCTAAAAAGGAGAGATCAGCAGGTTTCCATTTAATAGGTATTTTGTGAGCCCCTGGGAAGCCCCTAAGTGTTGGGGATGCAGGTCGATACTTCCAGACCTTGGACCTTACCTTGTACGAGGGCAGGCTTGTGGTGAATGTGATGCAGGAAATAAACCTTTTCAGGAGATAAAGATGAACCAGGTCATGAAGCCACCTTAGACTCGGCCATCAGCATGCACCCCTCTGAGGAGGTGACATGAGTTGAGACCACAGGCCTGAGAAGGAGGAAACCAACCATGGGGGAAAGTACAGCGTCTGGGACAGGAAGGAGGGTGGTGTGGCTGGACGTGGTAAGCACGGGTGAGATGGGAAAGTGGTCAAGGTGAGGAGGGGGCTCGGGCCAAACCAAGTAAGGCTTGAAGGCCGGAGGAAGAGGGTTTGGGATGTGTCTGGGAGAGGGAGATGGCTTGCTAGCATCACTCTGCCTGCTGTGTGGGGAATGGTCCATGAGGAGGGCTGGGTGGAAGGGAGAACTAACGGGTAAGACTTCCATCCACGTGAGTGAGAGATGATGGACCTTCTACCCAGGGAATGTCAGGGGAAAAAGAGAGAAGATATGGCTTTGGGACATGTTTTAGAGGAAAACTGATAAGAGATCCCTGGAAACCAGCTGGTCCAACCTCCTTTGAGATTCCCCAGCCCGTGATGGAGCCCATTGGTCTCTGAATGGAGCTCACTGCTTCTCAAAGGGACATGTTCCAGGGTGGCCTGGACACATCTGAAAGAAAACATGTTCTTTTCTAAGCTAGTGGATTAGACATGCATGATGAGTGAAAAGGAGGGATCCTGAAAGCCTCTAGGGTCTCGTCCTGAGCAACTGGTTAGAGTTGGTGTCATTTCCTCAATTAGAAGGGGCTCAGGGAGGACCAAGCGTGAGCAATTGAAAGTCCCATTTTAGGCACCTGAAGGTTGAGTTGCCCTTTAAATGTTCAGGTGGAAACGTCAGGTAAGCAGCGTTTAGGTCAGGAGCTCAGCCTGGAGAGATGGATGTGGGATCCACGGGCACGTCATTGGCAGTGGGGCCATGTGCTGGGAGAAGATGCAGCTGAAGACCCAACACTGGGTTGCAGATTAAGTGAAGGAAGGAGCCGTGGACTGGGGAGGGGTCGGCCAAGAAGAGGGACTGACCCACTGAAGTGGGAGTGCTGGGTGGCATCCAGCACTGCTGGGAGGTCAAGCAAGATAGGGCCAGAGGAGTGACCTTGAGTTTGGCCATTTAGAGGTTGGTGGCATTGGCAAGAGCAGATTCATGGAGTGTGGAGTAAAGGCCAGGCAGAGGACAGTAGGCAGAAGAGGGTGGGGCAGTGCAGAGGCTTTGACAGAAAATACAAAAGAGGCCAGTAAAACCAGCCAGGGTTCTTCCTCCATACCCACTGTCCTCTCAGACTTTATGTCTCTTTTCTCACTCTCTAGGTGTATGTTATTACATACTTGGGTACATATAACCTTTTAAAAACAAAACTAAATTGCTCTGGACACATTATTTTGAAAGCTGCTTTCACTTAATCATACTGTTATCAAGTCCAAGATCGACGTACAACAGGCCAATACATAGAGAGATGAGGTATTGGGGCGAGGAATAGCAACTTTATTCAGACCGAGAAGATGATGGACTACTGTCCCAAAGAACCATCTAACTGGGGTTTGGATGCTAGTTTCTTTTCTAGAGCAAAGAGGGGGAGGTGAGGAGGTAAAGTAAAAAAGGTGACACTAAGTTGTTGCAAATATTTCCTGGTTCTGGCCAGACTCTGCAGGCAATGTGTTAATTTCTTCTTTTCCTGCGGCCATTCACAGGTGGGCCTTGTCAGGATATTTCCTGTGAGCTAAACGAAGGTATTTTAGCTTAACACTCAGGCATGGGAGGCAGGGTTTCCAGAGATGGGCCATTATGTGTTTTCTAAGCTACGGGCAACATCTCTTTAGTGATTAACTTGTAGCAAAAGCAATAGACTACAAAGGTTAAAGTAAGAGAAACACATCCAATATGGAGTCAGATTTGTTCTTCCCTATTACAATACCTATTAATCAACAAATATTTTTGACCACCTGCTGTGTGCCGAGACAGGGCAGTGAACAAAGGCATCCTCTTCTCACCTCTCAGAGCTGGCGCTCTGGTGCAGGGACCGAGACAAGAATCCAATTCAACAGCAAGTTACACTGTGTTAAAGGGTTGTTACCCACGGAGGTGTGCTCTGGAGAAAAACTAAGCCAGGAAGGGGGATAGGCTGCCCAGGCATCACAAAACATTATTTTATGTTATAAAACATTTTTCTAGTGTGAAATCCACCTTGAACCTGTGTCATAAAAAGGCCCCAAAAGGCAAATGATACTGTAGTGTTATTATTTTTTTTAATTGAAGTATAGTCGATTTACAGTGTTGTATTAGTTTCAGGTATACAGCAAAGTGATTCAGTTATACATATATATTCTTTCTCATATTCTTTTCCATTATGGTTTATTACAGGACAACAAATATAGTCCCCTATGCTACACAATAGACCCTTGTTGTTAATCCATTCTATATGTAATAGCTTACATCTGCTAGTCCCAAACTCCCAATCCAACCCTCCCCAATGCTGTAGTGTTTTGAGGCACTCACCTGGCAATAGCATGAAGCCTCACCTTACTCAAGAGCTACCTGTGCACCAGCCGAGGTGCTGGGGGTGTTTGGGGAGGAGATGGGGGGCCTGGTCCATGGGGATCAACGGCCTCTTTTGTTTCTGTTTTGAGCTTTGGAATAAAGCTGATTTATCACAATAAAGTGATTTCACACATGGCGAAAAATAACTGGGAATGTTGAAATAGACAAAAAAAATAGGTAGCAAGTTCTAGGCACTGTTGAGGAGAGTATTATCCCTGTGTGTGTTAAACAGAGTTTGAGCTACAGACTTTCCCTGGGGTCCAAAGGAAAGGAAGATTTAAGCAGTGCCTGTGAGCAAGTGTGGACGGAGAGGGGCCCAAGTCAACGGGCTTGTGGAGGGGAGTACACAGCACAGCGGGGAAGCTGCTGTCTGTACTTATTTACCATAGTGAGCGAGAGCTACTGTCTGAGGAACAGGGCTGAGAGCAGCAGTGCGGTCACGCAGCTTCTGTGGACAGCAGCTGCAATGAAGGTGACCGTCTCCCATCACCGTGGCCTGTGTTGTGGAGAAGGCCCCGGGTGGGCAGTGGTGGGAGCCGGTCCTGAGAAGGCATCGCAGATGTTGTTCATCTCCCAAATTTAATAGCCCAAGAATGTGCCCTAAGCTGTCCTTGCAGTAAACCATCTCTACTGTCAAAACCACCACCAACGGCAACGGCCCAGTGCATTTGCTCAGGCCCTCCAGCCCAGGAAATCACACCATTATAAGAGGGCTGCTTGGCCAGGCACTGCTGACACTGAGGGCAGCCAGGCTTTTCCCCTCCCAGGGAAGCCAGAGAGGTACCACCCGCTTAGGGGTGAGTCTGACATGCACCATCAGAGCCATTCAGGGGTATCCCGCATGGGCCTGGAAGATGGGCCTGGCAGGCTGCCTTTCCGCCTGTCTTCTATCTTGTCATGTTGGTTCTCTTCAATGTGGGATTCACAGCAGAGGGCCAGCACCGATGTAAATCTTAGTGGCAAACTGATGAATTTTAAAAATGATAGTTGTTAAGGTTTATGTAAATTAAAAAATATTTGTAAACACTTACAATATTGTTTTTGAAGACTTACTGTTGAGGCCAATGGTGGGTGGCAGCTCTGTGAGAAGTCCCAAGTACTAGGGACAGCTGAGATCGAGGGCGCATCTGGGGCAGGTGTGCAAGATGGTGTGTCCCTCAAGCAGAGGGAGTGTGTGAGCAAGGAGCTAGGAGGGGACAGCCGTGACCTGTGGACCGAGCCTGCTAGGAATGAGGCTGATAGGCAGAGAGGGATGGGGCAAGCTGCAGGGAACTGTGGGCCTACGGGGCAGATGAAGCAGAATAGGAGGGGAGGGGATGGCAGGGCAGCAGGACATCAGTGCTTACAGCAGTGCAGCTGGGAGGGTGCATTAGAAAGGGCAGTGGTAAGAGATACAGAGGGAACGGAACACACACCACAGCCATTTGGGAAACCAGCCTGAGAGAAAGCAAGGACTCTTGAAGGACTCTGTGTTCCTGGCTGGGGGGCCTGGGCTGAGGAAGGCAGGTGGGTAGTACATGGAGATCTCAGCCTCAGATACGGTCAGGGGCCCAGCATCAGCGTCACCCAGATTGTTGGCACTGCAGCTCAGCTGGCCCCTGCGCTTAACAGAGTTCAGGTGATGTGTAGGCACGTGGAGGTTGGAAAAGTGCTGAGCTGCAGGGGACAGGAGTTGGAAGTGCAGGTGGGCTCACTGTGCGTGACAGATAGGTGAGGCCCTGGACGACCCACTGCAGGAACAGAGCAGAGCATGAGAAAGGAGTCCAGAGCCCTCACTCTTTGGGGGATGGGGGGGGGCAGGGGCTGAAACTGTAACACAAATGGCATAGAGGGATTAGCCTGAGAAGAAGAAAGAAGCAGAAGGGAACTACTGCTCCCCAAAGACACATCTACTCACTGTCTTTCCAGGGATGTCTTTTGGTTAATAGCAGATGTCTTTGCTTTAAGAGCAAATATGGATGGTACTTATAAGAGAAAACAAAACCTTGCTGGAAGATGAATGTTTAGAAACTTTGACAAAGAAAAATTAGTGATTGATAGTCAAATATTAAGAGAAGAAAATGAGAAAATTATTTGTACAATCTAATTATAATAAAACCCATGTCTTTTGGGGGGCTCACTCAGGAATACTGATTTGGCAGTATTGCCTGGAGAAAATTCTGTTACCTCTACCAGGCAGGCACTATGTTCTACTGTCTTTTGTAAGGTAAGTCCTGTTGAGAAGAGGCTGTTTCACATAATCATGTGTGTGTGTATCTGTGTCTCTGTATGTGTGTGGTGTGTGGGTCTGTGTGTGTTTCTTTGGGTGTCTGTGTGTATGTCTGTGTGTGTAACATGAAGGGGTATGTGATTTGCTCCCTAGATGCACAGATGCAGTCATCTAGATACTTTTCCATTGATGAAAATCCCCTTTTGGTTAAAATATACACTTTTTTGGACTGGCATTATAGATCCTTCTCATCTACAACCACAAATGATCAAACAGTCTTCCTGTCAAATTGCATTCACTGCCTTCACACTTCCCCTCTGAAGTGTGTTTCTGTTTAGTGCGAGAAGTATCTGTTTTTGGTGACAGGTGTCCTCATCAAATGTGGAACCTGCACTATTTATTTGATACTGTTCTGGCGGATGGTACAAGGCGGGTGCCAGGAAGTGGTCCGGAGGAGGGTGGGAAGGGGACAGTGTGTCTCTGAGGCCTGGGGCTCTGGGAGGATGGCACTTTCATGCCTCAGGGCAGCCACTTGCCCGTCCAACCTCCTGGCCAGAGGTTTGACATATATAAATGTGGCCAGTGCTCAGCTCTCTGGTGTCCAGCTATAGCGTGTGACACAGTAGACCCTCAATGTTCACGTAGAAGGAGTCCAGTGACATCTTCACTGCACATAACTCTGACCAGCATGAGTGTTCTTGACAACTGCATCTCCAGAGAACAAGGGGCTCGTCTGGGTTCTGCCCCTGTGCCCTACTGACTGTCAGAGAGCTCCTAAGCCCTGTTTTGGAAGGGGACTTCTCTTTTTAGTTTGTCTCTTAGAATTCTCTGTCCCCCCACCCCGACCCACACATGCACACAAAAGATTAATTTGACTGCATTGGTCCAATGCTCTGTTTCTTGGTTCAATACTGAGAGGGTGTGTTTGGAAATGTAATGGTTATGTGGGCAGAAAGGACGAGGGCACAGTTAGTTCAGGCTCTAGACCCGAGTCTCAGAGGGAAGAGCTTCCACCTGGCGGGAGGACTTGTCTCCTTATCTGGAGGGTCGGTGCTCTAACAGTGTCGTGCCGCTCAGGTCCTGACCACTGCCCCGTCTTTGTTTTGCCAGGTGGACACTTGAGGGGAAGGCGCAGGGATGGGCGACAGCGCTAACCACCTGCCCTTCTTCTTCGGCAACATCACCCGGGAGGAGGCAGAAGACTACCTGGCCCAGGGGGGCATGAGCGACGGGCTCTACCTGCTGCGCCAGAGCCGCAACTACCTGGGCGGCTTCGCCCTGTCGGTGGCGCACGACCGGAAGGCACATCACTACACCATTGAGCGGGAGCTAAACGGAACCTATGCCATCTCGGGCGGCAGGGCCCACAGCAGCCCCGCCGAGCTTTGCCACTACCACTCCCAGGAGCTGGATGGCCTCATCTGCCTCCTCAAGAAGCCCTTCAACCGGCCGCCCGGGGTGCAGCCCAAAACCGGCCCCTTTGAGGACCTGAAGGAGAACCTCATCCGGGAGTATGTGAAACAGACATGGAACCTACAGGTGGGCGGCAGCCGGTCCCCTGGTGGCGTCGGTGCACGGTCTCGTGTGCTCGCGGGCCCTGGAATTCCACACAGGCACCCAGTTGCATGAGAGCCATGCAGTGGTGCCTCAGATAAGCAACCTATTCCTTAGTCATCAGCGTGGGCCCCCAAATGCCTCACTCCAAGAAGACAGCCTTTCCTCTTTTGCGGTCACACTTGAGAGGGTGGGCCCCTACAGTGCCAGCCATGTGGGTTTCTCCACCACAGGAAACCACTGTTACCCAATTCGTGCTGGGCCCTTTCAGAGAGGCATCACAGGCATATACTGGTTTTTATTTACCCAAGAGGGTCATACTGAACACACTGATTGGCACTTGATTTCACACCTTCATAATATCTCTTGCAGAACTTTCCATGTCGAGAGACACACAGCTGCATCAGCCTGTTACTGGCTGCCTGATGGTCCCTCCTGTGCACCATAATTTATTTTACTAGTACCTATTGATGGACACCTTCATTGTTTATGAATAATCCTGCTAGTAACATTCTCCTAACGCTTTATGCAGCATCAACAGGATAACCCTGAACAGGTTGGATTTGCCACAGTGAAGGATTCGGACATATTGACAGGTTGTCATCCAGAAAGGTCCCAGAGGCTGTGACAACTTACATTCCTGCCACACTCTCAACAGCACTTGATATCAGGAGCCACCAGGCTGGCTGATGGTCTCCTGCTCAGACCATTTCCTTGTGTTTCCTGGATGCATGTTTTCTATATATCCATGTGGATGTATGACACTACAGGCTTTCTGAGGATTCTATACACCGACTTCTTTACTCCTTTAATACGTTCTGCACTGAATTCAGTCTTGCAAACAGATACTATGTATTCAGTATTTTTCATCAGTATTCATTACATAAGTCTTAGACCATCTTTTTACTCTTTTATAAAATCAGATAAATCAGATTTATTGAGGTGTAATTTACACACTGTGAAATTCATCCTTTTTAGGTATATGGTTCTATGATTTTATTTTTATTTATTTTTTTTTGCGGTACGCGGGCCTCTCACTGTTGTGGCCTCTCCCGTTGCGGAGCACAGGCTCCGGACGCGCAGGCTCAGCGGCCATGGCTCACGGGCCCAGCCGCTCCGCGGCATGTGGGATCTTCCCGGACCGGAGCACGAACCCATGTCCCCTGCATCGGCAGGCGGACTCTCAACCACTGCGCCACCAGGGAAGCCCCGGTTCTATGATTTTTTGACAATCACATGGCATCATGTAGCCCCCCACCCCAGTCAAGACATGGAACAGTTCCATCACCCATCAAGCATCCTCATGTTCACCCCCAACCCCAGCCCCTGGCAACTCCTCATCTGATTTCTGTCCCTATAGTTTTGCCTTGTCCAGAATGCATATAAATGGACTCACACAGCTTGTAGCCTTTTCAGACCAGCTTCTTACACTCCGCATAATGCATTCGTGAGTCAGCTGTGTGTCAGGGGTCCGTTCTTTATTATGGCCGAGTAGTATTCCACACCCTTTTGCTTTTGCCCTCTGCTCACTTTGAATCGGATGCCTCTCTGGTATGTAACTATTACTGCTTTTGTTTTTCATTCCATCTGTGAAGCATGACAAAATTTTCAAATTCATCTTCCCTTCTGCCTTCCCTCCCCCCTTCCATCTCCTCATGTGGGTTGGTTATGTTTTTATTTTCACTTCTGATTCTTTTTATAACTTGGAATAATCAGCTCAGGTTGCTTATTTACTACTGTGAAAGATATCTATTTCTCTCCCACTAAGAACAGTTGAAGAAGTGAATTCACCCAGCTGTCAGCCTTTTTCTCATTTTTGTTTTCCATGTTCTCAAGCTTTATCTCCTCTTTCTGTGATCACATCTCTTGCAGTTACAGGCAGCAACATGTGTAAGTGCTCAGAGTGAAGCCTTGTAGAGGCAGACAGGATAAAGCACGTCTTACATCTTCCTGATTGTTATTATGTGATCAGGGTCTAACACAGAACAGTCAGTTCTAGGAGGCGACTGACTGGAAGAGGGCAGGAAGACCATTCTCTAGACCTCATGGATTATACCAGATGGTTTCTGAAGCCCAATGTGGCTTTTAAAGGGCCCACCTCTGTATCCTAAAATCTATTTTGTTAGTTATATACTTGAAGGCACTTAAATAATATATAAGATCTATTGGCTTTATTTATTGAATGAACATACAAACACATAAATAAATGTGATTACATTTTACCACGTCAGGACTTAGGATAGATTGGAAATGCTTTCTGCGTCTTTCTCGTCACTTTTGCTTGGCATGGCTTCACTCTCTTCTCCTCGTGGCAGGGTCAAGCTCTCGAGCAGGCCATTATCAGCCAGAAACCTCAGCTGGAGAAGCTGATCGCCACCACAGCCCATGAAAAAATGCCCTGGTTCCACGGAAAAATCTCTCGGGATGAATCTGAGCAGATTGTCCTGATAGGATCAAAGACAAATGGAAAGTTTTTGTAAGTATTGTGTCTTTTCCCTTCACCCAGTAGCTCCAGGCCTGCTTGGACAGTTAGGGGTAGCTCAGCCTCCACGTTCCTGGAGTCCTGGTGACCCTGGGGAAGGGATCGTGTGCTGTCATCAAAACACGTGTGTTGGTTGGCTGCACAGACATCTCAAATTGAAGCCATCTCATGGAATTCAGCATTTGTTTTGCCCAGTATGGCCCCAAAGTGAACACTTTTCTTGGGCACTGAGGGACATCATTGAAGAATATCTATTCAGCCACGTATTCTGCTTTTAATGACAAACATGGGATGCATAACACTATCTGTGGCTATCCATCCAAGCTAAAGATACTGCAGTGTGTTTGCTCACATTTGCCCCAAGATCTCAGACTTTTCTTCTCTTTGGGGAGAAGTACCAATAGGGTGGATAATAAAGAAAATTTGCTGGGAGTCGCTCATATGAAAGGTTAGTGCAGGAACACTAACAGCACAAGCAGGTGTGCAGACTCTGGCCTCATAATCTCAGAAATGAGGTGTGTGTCTCAAGGCCTGCTCACTCTTATCCTCAGTGCTCAGTGCACCTCAATCCTGGAGGTGCTGGAGATGCAGGCTGCCTTGGGGCAGGGTCGGTGGTCCAGAGAGGGCAAGGAGCTGTGTTGGACAGGTGTCGACCTCATTCCCCTGAGGTGCTGTGGCTGGTGGGATGCCGGGGGGCTGCCAGCCAAGGCATGCTCACCTGTGTTTGTCACTGCTCAGTGACCCCCGCCCCGGACATGCTGACTGGGTGCCCCGATCTGGCCTCAGACACTTACACAGCAGTGTAGCCCCATGACCAAGGATGTGGAGTCACACCCAGCTGGCACTGTAAACTTTTCCTAGAATTGAAGTGTTTTCTCTGAGTATCCATCTATGTAAAGAATTTTCCTCAGACTTTCCCATAATCCCTGTTATTTAAGAAATGATCTTAAACACAATACTCTTTAAAAAAAAAAAAAAAAAGATCCTAAAAACAAGTCCAGAGCAGCCCAGGCTGGCACACTGCATGACTGAGATGATGGCTTAGTGGATGCAGTAATGGCCACTGGCAGAAATCATGGGACAGAGGGATATTTTTTGCCCTCAGTGTGGCACCTATCAGCTCATTTTCCCCTGAGGTTTGAACTTTTACCAACTTCTTAGGAATAATTTCCAACACACCTGTCATGGGACTGCATACACGGCATCTTGGTACGTTAAGTCAGCCCCAAGTTGGGTAATCCAAACAGCAAGGCGTCTGCCTTCTCACCGGTTCAGAAGCCTGCGCTCAGACTCTCGCCAGGGAACAGCTGCGTTCAGGGAGACCGCCTGCTCCCCACTTAGACAAGGGGGTGTTGCAGGGAGCACCCACCCTGGGACAGCCCCACAGTTGTGGGGTCCTTCCAACTGGGTCTTCTCCGGCCTCATCCAGGTTTCCCTAAAGAATGTGTCTCCTGCCTACTTTCCCATCATTTAAACTGACTCGTCCATCTGTGGACCAGCATTTATTGGTGTCCACAGTTGCGTGAGGCACTGGAAACCAGCTCCATCCTGGGCATTGGAGACGGAGGCGTCTGCCTCGTGGGGCCCACATGTCACTGGCAGAAGTAGACACTGAATGATTGAACAAGAGTTGCACAGTGCATCGGAGCATTTAAGGAAGGGACTAGAGCATGCTGTGGTTGGGGGTTCTGTTTTATGCTGGATGGCAAGGAAGGGCCTGACTGTGAAGGAGACATTTGAGCAGAGACCTGAAAGCAGCTGGGAGCCATCCTGATGAGGGAACAGCATGTGTGGGTGCCCAGAGGCCAGGAGTGTGCTAGGAGGGCCAGGCCACCGCGAGGTCACTGTGGCTGGTGCAGAGTGAGAGGGGGAGAAATGGAGGATAGGGGCCAGTTTACTGAGGGCTCTCGGGCATTGGGAGGACTTTGCTTTGGGAAAACCAGTCTGTCCAGCTTCGGGAAGGTGTTTGGGCGGATCCAACTGAAGTTCAATGGGACCCGTCTGGCTGCGTGTAGAAAAGAGCCAGTGCAGGGCTTCCCTGGTGGCGCAGTGGTTGAGAGTCCGCCTGCCAATGCAGGGGACACGGATTCATGCACTGGTCCGGGAAGATCCCACATGCCACGGAGCGGCTGGGCCTGTGAGCCATGGCCGCTGAGCCTGTGCGTCCGGAGCCTGTGCTCCGCAACAGGAGAGGCCACGACAGTGAGAGGCCCGCGTACAGCAAAAAAAAAAAAAAAGAAAAGAGCCAGTGCAGAGGTGCAGAAGTGAGCATGCTCACCAGCCACACTGTGCATGTTTTCTCTCCTCTTGAACTATGGTATGAAATCCATTTGCGGTAGCAGAACCCCTGAGCCAGAAGGGACCTCACTGCTAATGGTCTAAATCCCTTGATTTTCAGACAAGGACTTAGGCACAGAGGAGCTTGCCCAAGGCTGTCAGGCAAGTAGGAGATGAGAGCTGGAATGCGGTGTCCCTGGCATGTCTGAGCTGAGAGGAAGCAGAAGCAAAAGCCACGTCCAGGGCGTCCACTGTCTCTGGCTCCACCGCTCTCCCCATGCAAGGCGTGGTGCCAGGGCACGTCACTCAGAATGCCCGCTCCCCCCTCTTGTCTCCTGTCCACACAGCTCAGCTGGGACAGTTCAGGAGTGGCTTTGTGAAGAGTGGCTGTCAGGGACTTTGTACTGTCCTTGGAGAATAAAGGCTCTTTACAGAGGAGATGGACAGTGTGGCCTATAGACCCTCCCTTGCAGTCATCTGTGGCATTTCTAGAGGTGGCTTTTCATCACCTGCTATGATGGGCTGAATGTTTGTGTCCCCACAGATTTGTATGTTGAAGCCCCAGCCCCCAGTGTAACAGATTTGGAGGTGGGGCCTTTGAGAGATGATTAGGTTTAGATGAAGCCATGAAGGTGGGGCCCCATGATGGGATTATCTATGAAAAGGTGGAGGCTGGACTCTGCCTACAGCAAAGAGGCAAGGCCATGTATGTGAGCGTACAGCCAGATGGCGGCCGTCTACATGCTAGGAAACAGGCTTTCGCCAGCATCGTGATCCGAGACTTCCAGCCTCCAGAACTGAGAGAAAGAAACGTCTGTTGTTTAAGCCCCTCAGCCTGTGGTATTCTGACTAAGGCACCTGCCTACGTCTGCGGTCTGGCTGGCCAGAAGGGAACACCAGACAAGGACCCTCAGCCCAGGTCCTGTGGGTCGGGGCCGGAGCTCTGCCTCATTCGTGACATCAGGGATAGAGGCAGAGTGGACAGGCTGTGTTGGGGATGAGTCCCCTCAGCTCTCTGAGGCCTCATATGACAGCGCAGTTTGCCATTTTGAGAAATTAGCCACAGCTCAGGTGTGACTACAAAATGGATTTGTTAGGAAAGAGAAACAAAGCTTACTTTCTGAAAATGTTGTATCCTCTCCCCCAAAGGAAGGATCCAGAATTGGTGGGGTCCAAAGCATATATAATTTGGAGACCCTCTTTAAGGTCCCTCTTTAAGAGGGTCCCTCTTAAGACCCTCTTTAAAATTAGATACAAAATACAGTATATTTTAGAGTGAGAAAAAAATCACAATGATCTACAATTTTTAAAAGACTAATCAATACCTTAAACATACAAAATTTAGAAAAAGTAATATTTTTATTTTTACTTAAGTTCCTGACACATGTCTATAGCACCTTTTATTTTTTACATCTTTTGACGGCATAATGTTTGCCTCTTCATTTGACAATAATTTGGTAGTATTTTCTTCATTTTGAAAAAAGAAAACTCAGTCCTTCCTCTAGACTCACACCTCATTCTGAGTAATGCATGTCCATTTTTAGGATCATTGGCAACTCTGGAAAAGGAAGTTGGAGTGGAAGAAAGAGTGGTCTTCTCTGGCTGTGATTAAATATCTTTTACAAATCATACAAAACTCTAAGGCCGTGTGGTCACACTGCTGGGCCCTGCTTGGGCCGAACGAGGCCGTGGGGACGGGCTGTGTTCAATGGTTCTCTGACTGTCCAGTTCAGAAATATCTCACCATGTGGTTCGTGCAGGACAGCTCAGAGCTCACATTCACAAGTGCTGCTCCAAGAGCACATCACATCTGCTGAAATGTAATGTACTAGTCCCTTCGTGTCATCATGTAAGGGATCTCAGAACAAAAATGCTCTAAAATTTCCATGTTCTGCAAACGAAAAACAATGGAATTGTCACTTGTTTTGTGCTTAGTACCCAGGAAAACATTTTATTGTTTTTGGCTAAAAGTCCTTGCAAGTCTTACAGAGTGAAGAGTGAGTTCTAGGTGACCTTTAAAATACACAGATGGCAGCTCTCCAAACGGGTGAATTAACATGGCACAGAAAAGATGGTATCTCAGATTTGTCAAAGGAGTCATCAAGCCAGTAAGTCGCCAATGCCATTTTCACTGTAGTTCTTATTCTCTGACTTTAGAAGTATGCTGTTAAAAAAAAAAAAGCTGCAAAAATAGCCTTTCATTCCACAAAATAATGCATTCCACCAGATGTGTGCCAGGCATTGTGATAGGACTGTGACAAACAAGATAGACTTTAGTCCCTGCCTGCACCGTGCTTACAGCCTAGGGGAAGATGTTAAATTCAGAAACACATACTGCAAAGTGTGTGACGTGTGACTACATGTCCCGCTCCGTCCATCACGGTCGTCCCATCTAATGACACTGTTGGCATGTTTATTTCTGTTCACTTGTTTGTTGTCCGTCAGTCCCACTTGTTCTGCATGCCCAAGTGCAGGGACCGGCCTCCATCTTCACGGGTGGAGCCCCAGTGCTCAGAACAGGTCTCAGTGGTAGGAATCTTTTTTCTGGGGAAAGGGACATTTCAGCTGTGTTCTGAGCAGTGAGGAGAAGAGAATCAGTAGAGAAAGAAAAGAAAGTGGTCCTGGGCAGGAGGAAGTGTCAGTGCAGAGTCTTAGGGGTCAACACTGCCACCTGAGCGTGGCCTGGCCCAGGAGCAGGGCAGGAGTGACAAGCTGTGTGAAGGAAAGGCCATCCAACCAGACAGGAAGTCCCTCCTGACCCTAAGGGGTGGACCGGGGAATGGATTGTCCACTCAGGGAGAGGGAAAGGGGGCCGATAACATGATGGGAGGGGGTACAGCAGGGGTCAGCAGGGCTGTCTCAGACCAGAGGGTCATCCTATTTCCACACCAACTGTAATATTTGCCAAATGATCCTTAAACTGGCCGATTAGATTTAGCTGAGGCTGAGGTGGTAGTAAGGCAGTTCTGGACTCCATCAGGAGGGAGGAAGAGCCACAGCAGGATGAGTGCCGGGGCGGCTGTGCCCAGAGCCGCTGGGTGAGAATGGTGGAAGGCAAGAGGTGCTGACTGCAGGTCTTATTTTGGAAATGCTTGGTGAACGCCAGGCTAGCGTTGCCGTGGGACTAAGAGGTGGAGGGGATTGAAGGAGATCCCAGGAGAGCAGGTGGGGACGAGGTGCTGCCAGGTCAAGTCTCCTGGGCCATACCAGTGGTGCAGTCAGGTCTGGGAGACTTGTGAGGTCCTGAGGAAGACCCTGACCTCTGGGCTGGTCCCCTGGATTGTGAAGAGAGGGGAATGAGGGTTCTGCAGGGGGAGAGATGGCAGAGAGTCAGGTCTTAGACCAGGACAGTAGTTTGCAGAAGTCAAGAGCGAGTGTTGCCCATGCCATAGCTGAGTAGTGTGGGCAGGGCAGGAAGGTGAGAACAAAGGCCTAGAGGAAGCCCAGGAGAGTTGGAGTCCGAGGGTCTGAGAGGCACACGTGCTGGGGAGTGTACGAGCTGTGACCTGTGGGCTTCGCGGGTCCTGAGGTCGTAGAGCGTTACATCCCCTGCAGTTGGGGGTGGGCCTCAGCACCCTGCGCTGGCCTGTGGTTGTTGCATATGATGGGTGGGACTCCTCGACCCGTGCTTTTCTCATGACAGCTCTTTAATATGTGACAGTCATCCCAGGTATCCTGGGCCCTGTATGCAGAGAAACAAGACAGTGCAGAGGCCTCTGAGCAGGTACCAAGTAGTGGTGCCATTTATCTTTCACATGCCCTCCACAGTCAACCACCTTTCCAGCCCTGCAGAACAATTGAGTTCCCTGTGTGATGTGCTCTTACGTGCTCTGCATCTGAAATCCAGGTACCCCAGATCTTCCTTCCCCTGTCCCTTTCAAGGAGAAATAAACACTTGAATCTTTCAGTCATCCCTTCTTCATTAGCCATTTTCTAGATGGAGTATGACATTCTCATTGTTTTCTCCCGTCCTCCCTTCTCTTTCCTTCCCTTCCCCACCATATCCTTCTCCATTATAGCCCGATGCCCCTCACACCCTCTCCTCCTTTACACACATGTACGGGTACACACACACACACACACACACACACACACACACACACATACACATTCACTTATTCATGCTTCTAATGTTCGGGGCCCTGTAGGAGGCCTTCCAGGGGAACCTACAGGTAAAACAATGAGCAACATGCACAGATGGTCCAATGAGGGCATACACCATTCTGTACACAACTGGGTACTAGAAGATTTGGTGACAGTGGCTTTCTAAGGAAAAGGGTTTTGTCCACCCAGAATCAGGAATGTGCTAAACCATGTGGTCCTTGTCCAGGTTAGACCTGGCTTGGGGACACTGGGTGACATACCGGCCATCCTTGAATATTAGAACAATACCTTTCACCAATGCCCTCCCCCTCCCTCTCCCCCTTCCCCATCAGGTATACTGGATGGCAGGTGGATGCCTCTCTTTGGAAATAGCTATTAGTAATCTTTTTCAGTGCAAGTACAACTCAGTGTAAGGTAACCAGGATAAAATGTATTCAGAATATGCTACATTTTTTCAGAGACATTGAGATAGCTTGTAAGAATATACACTTGTATTCCCCATGAGCTAGGAACAAATGTAAACTAGGAGAAAGGATGAAGAATGGAAACGGTACCTTCAGTGGGGTTCCACAGGATGGATACAAAGTCCAGGGCAGATGATGTAAGCAGTGATTCTCAACCTTCTGTTTGTGTGCAAACCACCTGGATGCTGGTTAAAGCACAGATTGCTGGGTCAAACCACACACCCCCACCCCCCAGTTTTTAACTCACTAGGCCTGAGTTATATCTCAGGAATTTGGATTTCTAACAAGTTCTCAAGTGATGCTGGTCTGAGGACCACATTTGAGCCTGCTCAAGATGCTGGATGCCTACCTAAGCTACGTTAAGAATAGTGATCATTTGAGATTTTCCAAGTTCATTGGAGGGTCTTTAACCATATGTGCATTAGGGAATGTTCCTGTATTATTTGACTGGTTGAGACAGAGTTAACCTTGAAACTGCTTCTATTTGTAGAAACTTAAGTTCAGGCAAGCGCAGCCACTTAATAGCTCTGTGATTTAGATAGCTTAATTCATCTCTCTGACCTCAGCTTACTGAATGATAAAAAGGGGAAACTACTGTGTTACCTGAGTTGTTACAGAGATGAACAAGGTAATATGTTTAAAGCTAAGCCAGTGGTTGTCCTGTATCTGTGCTTCCTACAACCATGGATTCTTTCATCAGTTCTGGAAAATACTCATCTATTTTTTTCAAGTATTATCATCCTTCTTTCTTATCATTTCTTCCTTCAGAGGCTCCTATTAAACATGTTTTAGACCTTCTTAATTCATCCTCTATTCTTTCTTAGTTTCTATTGCCTTTTCTCTTTGCACTGAACTATGTAATGTTCTTGGATTTGTCTTCCAGTTCATTAATTTTTACCTCATCTGTATCTAATCTACTTTAAACCCATCCACTGTTTTTTTTCCATCAGTTATATTTTTTAAAAATTTCTAGAAATTCCATTTGTTTTTGTTGTTTCTCAAATAGTCCTTTATATTTTTGAGAGTATCTTATTGCTTGCTAGTTTTTGTGATTCCACCTTTTGTCTCTTTGAATATTTCATGTATAGTTAGCTTGTATTCTGTATCTGATGATTCCAATATAGAAAGTCCTTAGGTGTATAAATCTCTGTCTCTCCTGCTCTTTTTCCCTCCCTGACCTCTTTCTTATAACTCCTGTTTCCTTATGTTTTGGGTGATCCCTTTGAGCTCGTATTTGATTGATATTCATCTGTGGAACTCCTCAGTGTTCTATGCTGGGAACACTGTTCTCCGGAGTTGAAGAGGTTTTCTTCTTCACCGTCCTTGCTTTAATGGGGGAATCTCAGGTTCAGGTGCCCACCTTGCTGCTGGCCCGGGATGTTCTCCCCCTGTCCACTGCAGCACTGATATTGGTATTTGTCCTTAGGCAAATCTCACTTTTTTTTCTTTTTTGCTCTTATTTGCCACTCACTTTTCCCTGCTTAAGTTATAACTCACTTTTTGTTATATATTTAAATTTCAAAAGTGATCTCTGGGTTTAGAAAAAACCTTATTCATAGATGAATGAGACTGCATGACCCTCATATGCCACCATAAAAGCTGAGTTCTGTGAGCGCTCTTAGGTGTTGCCATCATGGATCAAAGTGTGCCATTTTATTCGACACGTGTGGTTCTGCAGCCGCAGGTCAGCATAAAGTGTCATGGCCTGTCTGAAGTGAAAAGTTTAAAGGGGGTTGTGGACTAACGTCAGTATCACTTCATTGGTCTGATCAAGGTCCCCATGAAGGTGGAGGAGAAGCAGCATGACCTAGTTTCACCTCATAAACTAGAGCAGAGGGAGAGAGAGGGGAATTGATAAAACTTTTTAAAAGGCAGACGTGTGAAAGAATAGCTTGGCATGGCCCCATATTTAGACCTGTGTTCCATATTGATCCTGCTTTCATTGCATGTATGGAATGCTCACGTGCCTAAATTTTGCTATAGTGCAAAGCAAAAGCACCCAGAAGTTGCATTTCTTCTTGTCTCCCGTGGATCATTAGTGCTGATACCTCTCCTGAGTCTGGGGGTGCTCTCAGCGTTATACTGGCAGGCATACTACTGGGCGTGCCACTCCCATATCCTCTCCTTCCTTACTTCTCAGCTGCTGTCTCGAAGCCACCATTGGGCCCCATGCCACAGTATCTGACCACCCGATACAGCGTCAGCCCTGGAAGTGAGCCCCTCCCTGTCTCTTTATACAGCCCATTCCGGCCATAGGCACACAGCTTATCCCAGGCACCCCCTTTCCCCTCCAGCCAGCCACGCTCTACTCTGCCCATGGGAAAACAAATGCACAGGACAGTGAGAATGCCTGGTGGGCTAGGATGTGCCCCAGCTGTCCTGTTCTGTCTGCAGCAGACACAATGCACTGTCCCCAGACCTTGCTGGGTGGAGGTCACCTTGAGGGTCCCACCACCTCCTGGTCCTCACTTCCCTGTCAATATCTGGGCATCATTACCACATGTTTTCTCCGATCCAGGAGGTCATAGGAGGGTGGAAAAGGGCTTCAGCCCCCCCAGGCTGTGCCTGGCAGAACGAACATTCTCCCCACCTCAGCTTGGCCAAGTGCTTGGTGTCTGTGAGGTGCAAGGCCTGCTCATCGCAGAGCCTGAGACCATCCACCCGCAGAGGCAAGGTGGCTCTCCTGCCCTCTCACCAAGGACCTCAAGATGGTCTTAAGGCCAGTTAGGACAACTTCGCAGTTCAAGAGCGCTGAAGTCCCACACCCTGTCGTAGCAAAACACAAATCTGTCGTGAGCCTACTTGTTCCAAGAGACTCACTGGGAAAAAATACAGTATTCTGGGGCTTCCGGGAATATGCCTGAAGATAGTTGACCTGGAGGGTGGAGGCCAGCAACCCCAAGAGAAGGTGCAAGACTAGTCTTTGCTCTTTCCCCTTTGGGCGTCCATGTGACAAACCTGGAGGGTGTCCCAGGGCAAAGGGAGGCTTTCTGAGGAACAGGAGGGGACCAGGAGGAGGAGCTACTTCAGCTTCCAAACCAGTATTTTCCGTATGTTAGATTAAAAATAGCCCAGCCCAGGATCTGCCTGCAGCCAGCAGACACCCCACAGTTACTGGCCGTTAGTGTCACCAAGCCTCTGGGCTTTGCCACCTACAGATGTTGGGCCTGTGGGTTTCCCTTCTCTGCCCTCGTTTCCTGCCAGCTGCTTCGGGGGCTGCTCAGGCTGCATGTCCACAGCCTGTCCCTGTGCCTCCCGGTCCTTAGATTGTGCTCACCAGGTAGCTGTTGCCACTGGCATCCCGGGAGCTGAAACAGGTTGCCTGGCTGGAGCTCTGGGAGAGAAACTCCTCTGGGACCTATTCTCGGGGGGAGCCTCAAGGAAGCGTGTGCCTTTGCAGAAATCACTGCCCAGAAGCAAGAGATGCTCTATTTCTGCCTTGCATCAGCTCTCTTTTAATGCTGTTTTTCTTATGAAAATACTAAACACACAGAAGAGTGAGTCACTCTGTAAGTGCAGCTTAATGGATAATTCTAAAGCAAACACCACTGGAGTCAAGAACTAAAACACAAGCAGCATCGCGGAAGGCCGCTCACTCACACCCACCTGTTACAGGACGCCACTTCCTGCACCCTTGTGTCCAGCATGCCCTGGCTTTTTTCTTCTTTTTTCTTTCTCGTCACCACCTAGGACCTAGGCGTACATCAAAACCGTTCGCATTTGCCTGTTTGGGAACTTCATGCATGTGGAATCACAGTATACGTTTTATACTTGTAAGAGTCATCTGTGCTTTGTATCACTGCCATTTGTTTGTTTTATTCTGTGACATTCTGTGGTATGAATACCCCACAACCTACTTACTCTGCACTTAGTGAACACTTAGGCTGCTTACGGTTTTTGATAATCGCAGATAAAGCTGTTATAAGCATCCCCACATACTTTATAGGTGCAGAATGCACATGTTTTGTATATCTTGGAGTGTTTTGCTGACTCAGAGGGGATAAATAGGTTCAATTTCAGTAGAGAATTCCAAACTGTTTTCCAAAATGATTGAACTGATTCATGCTCCCACAGGCAGTATACGAGGGTGCCTATTGCCCTCATTCTCAGAAATATTTAGCATTTTTGCCAGTCTGAAGGGCGTGTAATGGTATTTCCATTGTGGTCTTAATTTGCATTTCCCAGTTTCTAATGAGGTGATTGAACCATCTCCCCAGACATTCTGTGATCCTCCATCCCAGTTTTAACAACAAAAGGTCAATCAGGGCATAAGGCAAGGTGGAATGGTTGGGCATTGGACATGGATCTGGAAAACCAGAGTTCAGATCCAGTTACTTGATTCCAGGACCCTGAGGTCCAAGATACAAAGGACTTTAAATCAAAGAGAGTGGTATTTTGGAATGGCCTATGAGCATCATTATCCCAAGGTCACCTTTTATATGCGTATACATAAATTGATATTGCTTCATATTAAGAATTTGTATAGTTCTTTGTACCTCCAAACTATCCTATTTGTTTGCCACGGATGCTTATAAAATAAACAAAGCGGGTGTGAGTAGCCCCACATTATAAAATAGCTTCCCTACAAGATAGACTCAGTTATCCCTCATATAAAAATATGTTTTTCCTTTTCTGTGTGGTGGTTTTTCGGTTTGACAGCAACCAACTGGCCTTAATGGGCCATGTAACCGTGAAAGGGAGCTTACACTTTGGGGTGCCGGTGACCTGGTTGGGTTGGGAGGAAGGGATGTTTTCACAGAGCAGAAGGTTTCAGAAGTGGCCCCTACCGAGGCCAAGGCGGGTCTGGGCATTTCCCGCCACCCACACCAGCTGCCCTGAGCACTGGTGCATGGAGGGAACCCGTTCATCATGCACAGCCAAGCACGACTTAAACTTATTTTTAAAACGAGGTTCCAAAGACACAGCTCATATCTCAAGTCCTGGGTTAGCTTTTTGAGGTGAACCTACAAGGCCAAGGGTGACCACGTCAGCTTCCAAAGTGCGTCTTGTGGATGTGGCCTCGTACAACCGAAAGGAGGCATGAGAAATTTCCCGTCAACATGGAAATACGACGGCAGCTTGGCATATTTGAACTCTTCCCAAAATACAGTGCATTGGGCACATTGCTTAACATTTGGGGGCCTCAGTTTCCTCATTTTAGAAAGTGCCAAGGCCGGAGAGGCTTTCTGGGACAGCTGGGACCTCGGTGACTCACCCTCTTGCAGATCTTGTGATCCCAAGGGCTTGAGTTGCTGAGAGGGGAAGATGGGCTGAGGATGGCGATGACTAAGGAATTCAGCTGGGGAGGGGCTTCACCTCCATTCCGTGCCTTTGCAGCCCCACCTGGCCTGCGCCCTCCCCAAGTCCCACAGGCCCTCCCCGTGGGTGGCAGGTCCCCCTGCATCACAGCGGGTGCCTCTCTGCTTGGTATCAGACTCACAAGACTCATTTCCTGAATAAGGGAAGGGGGTGGTGCCCAGGAGCACCCACTGGGACCAGGAGGTGGAGCCTGGGCGCCCAGCACAGCCAGCGCAGACCTGGCTCTGCTTGCTGCTCACCACCCCACGCTGGAGGACATTTTCTTCTCCTGGCAACGTCATCTGACCGCATCACATGGAACATTTTAAATACCCGTCCTGGTCCCGCCCTCCCCTCCCTGCAAAAGGGAGAGCAAGCTTGAGGGAGTGAAGAGGGCTTTCAGCCCCCTCCATCTGGGGTCCAGAAGGTTCCTAGTTAAAATGCCCACCAGACACTCCCCCACTCCACGCCCACCCTTGCCTAGACAGGGGAGCTGCACTCCCTAGAATCGGATCCAAATGCAGACCTCACTGAAGAGAGGAGGTGAGTGAAGAGGGCTCTACAGACTCCCCAGCTGCGGAATGCTGAGGGTCCCACTTACTGGTATGCTGAGCAGCATTGCTGCTCCAGGCAAACAGAGGACTTGCCCCCAGAGCCCAGGCCTCTCCTGATGCCCACCCAACGCTCCCCAGCCTGCTGGGCTTGGCTGTGGCCTGTCCCTGACCATAGCATTTCCTTGTCTGGAGCTTACGGTGTCACTGAGCTGTGGGCTGGGCCTCCCTGGGTACAAAGTCCTTGACCCCTTGTCCCCGAGGTTGGGACGCTGTTGCAGGGTGCCTCCCCAGGGCGCTCCTCCCTTCCAGGTGGTAGGAGTGATGGTGATGCGCTGTCTCCTCTCTTCCAGGATCAGGTCCAGGGACAACGGGTCTTACGCCCTGTGCCTGCTGCACGAGGGGAAGGTGCTGCACTACCGCATCGATAAGGACAAAACGGGGAAGCTCTCCATCCCTGGCGGGAAGAATTTCGACACACTATGGCAGGTATACATCATCCTCAGAAAAGAGAGGAACCGGCCCCTGGACCTTGTTAGAATATGCCACCTGGGTCCTTGCCAAGACCTGCCCAATCAGAGTCTGCTTTTCAGCCTTCAGGTTCCTGGATGACTGGTCTAGGGTCATCATGTCAGGTGACAGAGGCTCCCATAGCTTATCCAGGGCCCCTTAGCTCTTGGCACTAGGAAGTGGTACCCACTCAGGACTGTGCTTAGTTTCAGCCAGAGACCCAGCCTTGGGGCGCTAGAGGCATTTCTTTCTAAGACGTTCTGCCTGGAACCCAGAACAGCCTATCATACAAATACACACAATAGAAAGGTGTGGATGGCTGGGAAGGTAGGCCTAGAAGTGGCTAATCAGACTGTTTTTTGAGTTGTGAGAGGCCAAATTTAATATAAAATGCCAGGTGCCATTCTCACTGCAAAATGAATCTTGCTGCAAAATTAGGGCAACCTGGCAGTTGAACCTGCGCTTCAGGCCGCCACTCGTATAGGATTGTTCAGCCCTGGTCTAAGAAGGGGTTCTTCTTGACCTACCTGATAGCAAACCCGAAAACAGAGAGTAATTTGGGAGTTTCTTAGGCACTAATGAGCCCTAATCCGGTGTTCATCCCTGCTTTCCATTGGGCACGAATGACTTGGCTTCATTCTAAATCACAGCTCCATGAGGAAATGGCAAAGCATCCTATAAACTGTAGTGGGTCCAGAGACAGAGAAAACCAAGGGACTCTGCCATCCCAAGAGCAACAACTACGTTGAGCTTTTGTAGGTGCGGGACATCATCGGGGATGGGTTCAAATGTCCACACCAGGCCCCACCAGCAACCTCATGTGTGGTTACAGCAGGAAAGGACCCGACTCAAAATCTTGCCTTTTTAAAAACTGTGATCAGGGATCCCCATTACCTTTAAAGCACTTAGAGTAACCACCACACGGTGTATTTTGGTTCCTAATGCTGTAGTTGGGGACAAAATCTTCTTCTTTGAATGCTGGGTATTTTAATATTTATTCATATTAGTCATAATGCTGACATTGTCTTTTGGTTTGTAGATCATTAGCATGTAGCTTATTATCAACCACAGACTTTGCTTTGTTTTATGGTATCGCTTTGAAAGAGTATTTAACCTATTAGGTACTAATGCCCAATGCAAATCAGAGAGATGAGTAGGGAATGTTGCCTTCTGGTATTAATTTCCCATCAGAGTCTCTCACTTCGTACAAGAATTGTTGATGGTGTGCATTTAAAGGCGCTGGAGTGCATCTGTCAGCCCAATGCTTGAGGGTCCTGGGCTCCATCACTGGTACACAGCCATTATACTTCTCCTGAATGACCATTTTCCCTGTCTGAGCCCAGTCACAGTTTCCAAGTCTGCATGCTGACTATAATGTTAAACATCTTTAATTGTTGGAAAGTTCCTTCCCAAGACTGTTTCCCATATTTACGCTTTCCCATTTACTGATTCCTCCAGCATCTCACAGTATTCAGCCTTAATTAAATCTTTCCCCTTGTATATATGTTTAAGAAAGAGCATAAAAATGCCAGCAGTACCTTCCATTTTTACAAGTGTGATTTCATTGGTTTTCCTTGACATCAACGTAAGGTACCTCTGTGCCCTTCCTCCACCCAGGAGTCTGAGAGGTGGTAACTGCTACACTACTCTAGTATTCCTTTCTTTAGAGCTAGAGTCAACACATCCATGGACCAGATCTGCCCCTGGTCTGCTTTTGTGTAGTACTTGAAGACAATGGTTTTTATACATTAAAGGGTTGTTTTTAAAAAAATAAAGAACTGTGTGACAGAGATGCCATGTGGAGTGAAAAAGCCTAAAATATCACTATCTGGCCCTTTACAGAAAAAGTTTGCAGACCCCTGCCCAAGAGGGAAATCCTAACATGTATGCCCACCTCCCAGACACCCTTGTGGCATAGATTATCTGAAAACATAAGCTTGTAAGGAGATATTTGAATGACATTGGAGAGATGTGTGATATTTCAGCTGTTGTAGGGACCTCAATACTATTTAGCCCTAGAACACACTATTGCATTTAACAGAATAGAGAGAACTTTGATGTCCATCTCAGTAGCGTGTTAGGGCTGGTCAGATTGAAACATTTATTAAGAAGGTGGATCTCATGTTGTGTTCTTTCCACAATAAAATAAAATTTAAAAAACAGAATGCTCCCTGGAAGGATAAAATATATTCATTCAACAAACATTCATCTAAATAGGTAAGTTTTGAGAGGAAAGAAGATTCAGAAGCAACAAGTCCTTAACTGGAAAAGGTACCAATAAACAGATAAGGAAGAAATATCAGATAGGAAGATTTTAGATTGTCTGAAGAGGAAATGTCTGTATGAGAAAAGTAAATGTGAAAACTAAGACTGTCTTCGTATTGCATAATTTTGATTAGATATAAATAAATCTATTTGCCATTCATTTATTTTTTAATGTAGCAATCAGGCATCATGATTCATAGTTTTCTGGGAGCCATTAGCCGAGGCTGTCTATATCCTGTCAACATAAGGCCATTTGCCAAAGGGTCAGCTTTCCCCATGTCCCAGCTCTTACATCACCTGTGCTGTGATGTCTTCTCTCTGAAACTTTTGGGCTGAATTGTTTGGTCCTTCCAAAGCCTTTGCCCACAGCACTATTACACCATTAATCACTTTACATTGTTCATTTATATCTCTCTCCACCGAGAAAGTACGTCAACTGTAGGATGATTCACCATAGTTTACCTTTTGTCCTATCTCAGGACCTAGCACACAGCAGAATGTTTGTTTAATGACTGAATAAATGAATGAACATTAGCGTGCTGAATTCATTGTTATAATATCACACAGATATGGGAGAATATAAACAAATAAATGCAACTTGCTACCCAAAAAAAAAAAAAAAGAAGAAAGAAAGAAAGAGGGTGAGCCAAGAGCAGAGTCCAAAAGGGAAGGTGGCATGTGGACTTCTGTCCAGAAGTCTGAGGGTGGCAGGAGAGAGGCATGGGAAGGGATCAGGAATACCACCAAGGAAGCACCTTCTGTTGTTAAGCGCTGTCCTTGAATCACTTTTAAAGTCCAAAAGGGGAGTCAGCTGCTCCAGGTCAGGATTTCTCCATTGCCTGCCTCCATTATTTATTATACTTTCTTTCTTCTTTTTCAGCTCGTCGAGCATTATTCTTATAAGTCAGATGGTTTGTTAAGAGTTCTTACAGTTCCATGTCAAAAATTTGATGGGCAAATGGGTGAGTAGCCAAGACATTGGAGTCTCACTCTTTCAGATGTTGATAATAATCAGCCTCATTTTAGATTTGGTCTGTTGCAAACTCAAACAAGATGGGATGAGGCTTTGTTTCTACTGATTGATTAAAATAATGTCAGATTGCTCCAGCTTTATAGATATCGTTCATCAAAAAATAGCTAAGTTTAACTTTAAAAAACAAATTCATTTTAATTGCTTATGTGAGAAAGATGAAAGAGGGTATCAAGAAATGTATGCAGAAAATGTATCTACTCCTCAAGCAGTAATATTTTACAGTCACATTGATTGATCTGCAGTGGGGAAGGGGATAAATAGTTGGTTTTCACTAACATAGCAGTAACTGTCCATGTTCTTTCTAACCAGGAAATATTAATTTCCGTCCACAACTTCCAAGTTCCCATCCTGTGGTAAGTGTTACTTAGCCATGCTGTTAAAAGTGAAACAGTTGTATATTAGCATGATGAAAAGCATGTTTAGATAACAGGAGTCATGGTAATTGTTTTCATCACACTTGGTAAACTGGGATTGTGGGTGTCAGCTAGAATCAGCCTATTTTCAGATCCGAGCTAGCCAACTTAACTTCTTAGGTAGGTTAAAATTCCTCCATTTTCTAAAAGTATACTAAATGACCATGCAACCCAATGTTAAATCAGAAATATGCCTCCTGGCAGATTTGGGAAATGTAGCATATTGTTCAGGCTCAGTCCCTGGTCCGTCCATGTGGAGGCATGTGCACGATCAATGTGACCACGTGCATGATGGTGTGGCGAGCCAGGTGTGTAAGACATCTCACTGAGGTTGACTGCCCGACTCTTTTGGTTAAATCAACCGAGACATTGTTATCAGAAAAATCACCCTTTCCAGGAGAGCTGCTTTGGCCATACCTTGGTGGAGGAAGGCTTGGAATGGGGATGCTCTGTGCCATCACATGAGAGAAGCCCTTAGAGAAGTATGGAGTCAGGGGCTTGGCCAGAACCCACATCTCCCTCCATGTCAATAGGAGGTGAGAATTGTGGTTTGTCCACACTTCTCCACGTGGGTTTGCCCAACACATGCCTGATACTCCCAAAAAGAGAGAATTCCAGCTCTCTCCTCCCTCCAGACTGTTATGAGTTGACACACGGATTTATACTCCAAGCAGGAATGATGTCCTGCTACTTTAAGGGGGACCTCACTGTGGACATTTGATGCCCTTTGATGCCATCTGTGAGGAATGAAAATTACCCCATCGTGAGCTGTGCACTCTATACCTCACTTTCTGCCTGTTAACCCTTAAAATCTGCAAAAGGCGGAATGCCCACTCTGCCCTCTGAGGGAGCTATTGACTTGCTCAGAAGCTGCAGCTGTGCTGAACCAGGCAGGTTCTCCGGGCACAGCCCCTGTCCACAGACTGGGGGAACTGGAACTTGCTAAAATACCGATGAACTTTGGGATCAGCCTCTAAAATATAGCACCTTAATGGAGTCATCATTTTATTTTACCCTTTATACAGCTCATGGGCCTGGCGAGTCAACTTTAAGGTTGTACCCATCACGAGACAGGTCCATTTTCCTCTAAGAGGCATGAGGGCTTAGGGCTGAGTACTCCTAAAAGAATATCAAGCCCTCTATTTAACCTTGCATCACCTAATGGCTTCAAGGAGTTGGACATTTTGGGAAAACTTTTTGTTGACTAGTGAAAAACATATAGGAAAAAAATGCATGTTCCCTAAGGGCCAAACTCAGTGAATTTCCACAAACATCATGGAACCAGCACCCACAAGAAGTAACAAAATTGGGCATACAAAATTAGTTTCTTTAGGATGATTTGTTTTGAGTTTGTGACTTAATAATTCTGTATGAAAAGTCGGCTATTTAATGTAAAAGCTCAAATTTTATAGCCTTCTGTGGAAAATATTGCCAAAGTATTTTTCCAGATCCTTCTGCTCAAGTGTTCGGCTTTTCCTGAAGCCTTTCTAATGATCATGTGTTACCCCTAGTGCATCTCATCAACAGAATCTGGAGGGCGTTAGTGTAATTATAGAGCAGGTTAAAATAGCATGTCATGTAAGGTAGCCTGTATTTGTTTTCTGAAACATTTATTGTTCCTCTTTGCCGTTATGGTTTCTAGACTTGGTCAGCGGGTGGAATAATCTCAAGAATCAAATCATACTCCTTCCCAAAGCCTGGCCACAGAAAGGTGCTAAAACGTCCCCTGCTTGCTGTCCCTGACTAAGTGGTAGGACAGACCCGCACTCAGCACCCACACTCTGCCCTGTGGCTGCCCACTCCGTGTGCCCTGCTGCCGACCCTCCTGCTGCTCTGGTCTCATGTCCCTGCCATATGTAGCCCTCTTGGGCAGCCCACGCCCTGCTTTCTGTGTGGTCCGAGTCCCTTTCCTGCAAAGTCCATCACCGTGAGTGTGCTCTCTCCGCTATAATGTGCTCTTGGAAGTCATTTCAGTCCATGTGATAGGTGGGAGGGAATTCTCATATGGCAAAGTCTTTTCAAAGCAAGCCAGAATCACATGCTGCCGCGTTATGGTAATTGACTAGATAAATTACATGTTGGCAGAAGGAACAGCCAAGGTTGTGTGGATCCTGCCCAGGGACTACACAAGGCCATTGGTTTTATAAATATCAAGTGTCACAGTAACTTCATTGTGGCTGTAGAGTTCCAACACAGAACTTTAAATATAACATGTATAAAGACAAGGTGGAATTTGAGAATTAGAAACGCCATTTTTATTTATGAGACAGTAAAGCTGACATATAGGGGCTTCCCTGATGGCGCAGTGGTTGAGAGTCTGCCTGCCGATGCAGGGGACGCGGGTTCATGCCCCGGTCTGGGAAGATCCCACATGGCGCGGAGCGGCTGGGCCCGTGAGCCATGGCCGCTGGGCCTGCGCGTCCGGAGCCTGTGCTCCGCAACGGGGGAGGCCACAGCGGTGAGAGGCCCGCGTATCGCAAAAAAAAAAAAACAAAAAACAAAAAGCTGACATGTAATGCATTTTCATAGTTTGCTATATGATTGATTTATGAAGGAAATAAAAAGTTCTTTTTTATAGATTTTTATTTATCATGAATCACCTCCCTCAAAAAATGTATTTATAACTTGTATATGGATTGCTTTTTTTTTTTTACTTTTCAGTTTTCTCATTGGGGTTAAAATTGATTATTTTATTAATAACTCTTTCCATTTTCATATCGGTTGGTATTTTTCCAAACATTTCAGCATATAATTGAGTGTCAGTTCATGAAGCAGATTGCCTAAAGTACTTATTAGAAACAACGGAAATAAAAAGCATAAAAGCCCTGAGATTTTCTTTCCAAGTGGCAGTCATATTCTAGATGTTCTCAATCTTGTTGACCACAGAACAGAGAAGTGAGTTTAGTGTGGTGTTTGAGGGGAAAAGTTATGTAATAAACCTGAATGGAATAACTGTCTGTTTTGATATCATGCTCCCAGTCAGTGTGGATCAGCTCATGGGAAACGTCAGCCATGAGGGGGCATCCCTTTTGCAGGGGGGGTGGGTGACAGTGACGGCTACCCATGCCAGGGTGGCATGTTAGGAGTTGGGGACCAGGTTGTCAAGGCAATACATGCTCTATGTTGGTGTCCCTTTTGCCCCATGACTTGGTGTTTGTTTCAGGCCACCAGGGCCAGTAGGTGATCGAGGCGTTGACCTTGAAGAGGTCAGCATTCCCCATGATCAAAGGCGAAACTCATGGAGAGTTTCCACAGTGGCCACCTTCTGGCCCACCTGGCCCTCGACCCCTGTTGGCATTCGCCCCTTCTCCTTGGACAGGGCTCACCTGGTTGCCAGGATGGCATCTCACAGGACCATTGTCTGGGGGAAATAGGTCAGATGGTACCCCATCAACTGAGGTGATTCAAAATGTGTTCTGGTTCAGGGTGCTTTTCAATCATGAGTCATCTTTTCAGGAGTCCTGATCAAATGCTGCATTGACGAAGCTTCATAGCACAACTTAGGGAGGCACACTGAGTTGCCCATGCATGGTGCCCTATCAGCAGACCCAGAACCTTTCACTCGCCTGGCTTCCTTGGCCTCTCCACGCACCAGGTCTAACTGGCAGCCATGGAGGAGCCCCTGTGGACGTGGACCACGCCCCTGGCTCCCACCGCTTGTTTCTTCATTGTTCTTTTTATGATGGCCCACAGCTGGTGTGCCAACACATAGCCCTTCCCCATGCACAGTCCCAGAAATGAGCAGTTTCACTGCAGACAGAGTAGACAACAGCAATCCACATTTATCTTAATTCTGTGGTTTCCAAGGACATCATTCAGGGTTCACCCAGAGAAGCGTGACCAGTCAGAGATTTATGCGTGAAAGACACAGAGCACACTCACACACATACACACACATAGGTACCTACATAACACACACGTACATATTTATACATACACACATCTATATACATGTACACACACACAGATATACAGACTTATCACTAGGACTTGGCTTACACAACTGTGGGGGCAAGTTCAATGTCCATAGAGCAGATCATCATGAAGGGAGGATGAGCAGGGTGGAACCACTCAGGGAAGAGCCAAAGCTATCATTCACAGCCAGCCAAGGGTCAGTCACCCCTCTCCCCTTGGTGCCCTTTCTCTCTTAGGAAAGCCTCAATCTCTTCTAAGGACTCTTGACCGATTAAGCCAGCCCCATCCAGGATAATCTCCTCAAATTAAATCAGCAAATTAAGGATTTTAATTACCTCTGCAAAATCCCTCCACAGCAGTACCAAGATCACAGTTTGATTCATTAACACAGGAATATCATTCAGGCTAGCCAGGTTGACACATCAAAATGCCATCAGCCCAGGAAACAGTAACCCAGCACTGTGAGGAGACAAGCCCCACTCCCACCCCTGTCCTTGTCCCAAGCAGGCTGAAGCCAGCTCAGGTCACCCACAGTGACTAAAGAAATATACAGAAAATAAGTTTTAGTAGATCTTTAAATTAAAGAAGAACATGTCTAAGGAAAGTTGAAGAAAATATCAGTAAGACTGCCTAAAAATAAAATATGTGTGGATAAGAACCATAACATCATCAAAAGAAACATAATAAACTTGGAATAAGTATTAGTAATGATGATACATATATAAGGTTAATATCTTTAATATGTAAGGAGTTTCTATAAATCAATAAAAGTTTTAACTGTCTAACAGATTAATGGGCAATAGTTTATAGTAAAGCAAACATAAATAGCTCTTAAACGTAGGAAAAGCTGTTCCATTTCATATAAGAGAAATGCAAGTTAAAACTGTGGGGCTCCCTTATGTCCGCCTGTGAAACTGATCCAAATAAACAAGCTTGATGACACCACACAAGAGTGTGGTGAGTAAGCACAGCTGTAATTCATTGGAGAAGTGTGAAATGGTACAATCTCTAAGAAAGGCAATCTCACAACATCCATCAAAATTGAGAGTACATATAACCTCTTAACTGCAATTTTACTTCTAGGTATTTATCATACAGATATTCTTGCATTTATGTGTAATCATGTATATATGAAAATGTTTATTCTAACGTTGTATCATTGACAAAATCTGGAAATAATTTAAAAGTCAAGCAATGAGAAATAAATGAAATCAGCTACAATAAAATTCATACTGTGATGGGTAGCTGAGATCTAGAATTGTTTCCAAAATACAATGTTAATTGAAGACAACAAAGTCATGCACGTATATATGTGCTGATATAGTGTAGAATGTTCCAGAAGAATACAGAAAATACTGATAACACTAGTTGCCTTGGGAGTAGGAAATGGGGTGTCAAGCAGACCCACTTTTCATAGTAAACCCTGTTGTGCCTTTTAAAATTTGCCCCTCCTAAATTATTTAATCAATTTTAAAGGATAATTAAATATTAGAAACTAATCTGATTAATACTGTGGAAATACTTTTCTGGCTAAAAGAGGGCTGTTGTCTATTTATTTTTAAAGCATGCTGTTGCTGTTTCTTTTTATTTATTATTTATTTATTTTTAATTTTTGGCTGTATCGGGTCTTAGTTGCGGCACATGAGCTCTTTGTTGAGGCATGCAGGATCTTTCGTTGCGGTGCGCGGGCTCTCGTTGTGGTGCATGAGCTTCTCTCTAGTTGCGCATGGGGGTTTTCTCTTCTCTAGTTGTGGTGCACAAGCTCCAGAGCGCGTGGGCTCTGTAGTTTGTGGCACGCGGGCTCTCTAGTTGAGGCGTGTGAGCTCAGTATTTGTGGTGCACGGGCTTAGTTGTCCCAAGGCATGTGGGATCTTAGTTCCCTGACCAGGATTGAACCTGTGTCCCCTGCACTGTAAGATGGATTCTTTACCACTTCCCGGGACCACCAGGGAAGTCCCTATGTAAATTTATAACAACTTTGAAGTATGCATTGAATTTTCATAAATATCAAAAATATCAATAGTTAATTGATAAAGGAAGGATTGTGTGATTTAAGCAATGGATTAAAAATATTTTAATTGCTCACCAGAAATATTTTAGAACTAATACTTATGTTTTCACAAATAGAAGGGGAATTTTCCATTATTTAACCAGTCATGAGAAAAGACTTGTGGGAATTATGTCAGATATCCCATTTGTTAAGCTAAGGTGTAAATAATTTTCTTGAATTTGTTAAGTTGATCAATATAAATAGTTGTTTTTAATAATTCAGGCACAAAATGGACATGTTCGAACTTGAATTAACTCTAGCATGTAGGTAGTTAATGACAAGTGTTTTTTGATTTGCAGAATATTATTAATCAGATAATTTGAAATTCCATAATAAAAACTTTAGAGCAGGTGTATTTTTCTTCTCTTTAGAGATTAGTACATTTTAACACTTAAAAATATAAATGGATTTAATTGAAAAATAAAAGTATAATTCACCCTCTCCTTACCCCCTGCCATCACTTACTCTAAGGACTTGTAGTCCTTACAGGAATAAAATTTCTCCTGTTATTAGCCTTGGAATATTTTTCTTTGCTACTTTAAGTGCATAAACCTATCCTTCTATTAAGGATGATTGGCAGAGTTGGAACAACAGCAGCCTTAAAGACTGTGCTTCTGTTTCACAGTTCAGAGGCACAGTCTCTAAGATGAGACATAGCATTCATTTATCTTAGTTGTGGAAAAGTGTTCCAGAATTTCAAGTTAAAACCCGTTTTACATGTTTTATTCCAACACATACATTGCTGGTTGGAATATTTTACGACATTTTTTTTTTTTTTTTTTTTTTTTGTGGTACGTGGGCCTCTCACTGCTGTGGCCTCTCCTGTTGCGGAGCACAGGCTATGGACGTGCAGGCTCAGCGGCCGTGGCTCACGGGCCCAGCCGCTCCGCGGCACGTGGGATCCTCCCGGACCGGGGCACAAACCCACGTCCCCTGCATCGGCAGACAGACTCTCAACCACTGCGCCACCAGGGAAGCCCTAAGACATTTTCATACATGATTCACTAGTGTTCAGCTGGGAGAGAAAGAAGAATCCTTAAGTCATACCCATTTACTTGGTAATGTGGGAGCAGTGGACCAGACCCCTGAGAAAATATTTCCACATGATTATAAAGGGCCAGATTTTAGATCTTTGCTTCTAAGGTGAGGGAAGATTAATTATGAAGGTGAAGTGTTTATTTTCATGGATCTGAAGCAAACCTAAGATTATCTCATACCCTGGCCAAGAAGAGTCTGCCTTCACCTGTGGAACCTTAGTCCCCATTGGGACCACGGTCATTCCACCAGAGACCAGAACCATGTCTGGTTTGGGCAGCCAATATTTCTGAAGCCTACTGGCTCTTTTTGTCACTTCAGCTGTGACAAATATGTTGTCATCTTTATTACTGCTGTTGCCTGATTTGAAAATGTCTTTTAAGAAGTCTAAAAATTAAAGTCTATAAATGGCCATCAGAACATCTAGCAATACTCCCCAATCAGGAAACTCTGAATTAGCCTACCAGCTCCATAACAGCGATATTTTTTTCTCTCTTTTGTTCACTTCTGAATGTGCACTTCTTAGAAACAGGCACGGAAAGAATATTTGTCAAATATATATCCTATTTGCAGTTAAGCCTGGCCAGTCAGAGATCACAGATCATAATTTATAACCTAAACAAATATTCTTTTTATTGTTGTGATCTGTTTTTACCTGAATTTGCAAAACTTAAAAGAAAAATCGCAAATTGCTCTTTGGAAGGTGGAAAGCTAAGGTAGCTAGTGCCATCTAGTGGTGTCTTTCAGCTTTGACTTCTGTTTCGAATACCAGCAAAAATGGGGAAAAAAGCAACAGTCAACATTTCATTTATACCTTGTTCTCTGTGTAGAAAAGGGGATGCTATTGATTAGGGCAGAATAAGTTATCAAATACAAGGAAGAAAGAATAATGACAAATGATAGACTGGAGCAGCAAACTGGACCAGCAATATGTTTTTCATTAAATTAAAATTTCTTTAAAAATTCTTTAAACTCTTCGATAATTTATCATTTTGCCTTAGAGCTCATTCTTTACAAAGTCCTCAAATTCTCCTTTTCAACTGAGCATTTGATTCCAGAGGGCTTTTGTCATTGTTTTACTAATGGCATATTCACCGAGTACTCTGGGAAAGATGAAACTTGTATTTTGTATCTTCATCTTCATATAAAGTCAATACTACCCTTTTAACAGACACAGCAGAAAACCTCCCATTTCTTCCAAAGAACAGTCTCTCGAGTGTAGTTCCATCCTCTGTCCCAGTCAGGGCAGGGAGGGCCGAGGGGTCTGCACAGGGAGCTGATGTGGTTATTGAGGGAAACTCAAGGCTCTGCAAAGGCTCATAGTCAAGTAGTGGTCCATGTGGGCAGCATTGAAACGAAGTCCTGAACCACCTCAGCTTAAAAGATGGGACCCAACCTTTCAGAGAAGACCCCCAACCCGTTTCCTTATCCATAGCCAAGACAGATGAGGGGTGAGCACCACACAGCTAATCAGAGTATACATTACTGTGTCCAGGGCTTTAGGCAAACTGTGTCCATCCCTACTGATTCTTACTCCTTGTGCCCTAGTATCCTTTTCAGTACTTTTTACACCCCTACCTCTGTTTTTAAATTCTCTCCCACAGGATTCATATGGCAGGTAATTGCATTTTGACTTAATTGTAACAGCCTTTATGAAGTCCTGCTCTGGAGAACATTCCATCAGGGCTGGAGAGGCTGCAGCCCCAGGATACATCTCTAAGTGAACAAAGGGTGGGAGGTCTTCCAGTCAAGAGAAGGGGTGCTGGTGCCCTGTCTTTGTCCATGATGGTTGGTCCTGGTGTCTTGAAGTTTTGTCTCTTTGGATTCAGAACCTCCCTGCCTCGAGGGAAAATCAGAGAAATTGAAATGATAGTCAATGTGAACCTAAAAGAGACCTTTTTTTAAAATTTGAAAGCTATTTCCATCTTAGAGTTTGATTGCCAGAGAGAATTGAGCAGAGCAGGAGGATGGCAAGCCTTGGGAATTACCTGGTTTCTCCTAGGACAGTTCTGTTGAGACAGGATAATTATTTTATAAATGAGAAGTGAGCTCACAGCACGTCCGATAATCTCGTAATTATATGTAAATTTTTAAAAGTGGTATATTGTCATTTGGAATTATCCACACCTATTCTTTGTTAATATAAGAACTTGAGAGAGAATTCACTTTTAAATCACATTAAGTTTACACTTCACATCTCCCAGTTTGAAGGGTATCTCCATTCATTCATTCATTCATCATGTGTTTGTTGAACCCATTTTTGTTTAGCATCAGTGGTGGGTTGAGTGAACCAAATTTAGTAGAAAAGCTCTAATTCAGTGAATAAATGACTATGCCCCCTGTAACTTATATTCTGTTTTCATTCTTGCTATATCATAGCTACTTCTATTAAACAGTTTGATAAGAATGCTGAGATAGTCGTCAGAAAATGGATCCAGTGACACGCCATTGACACATAAGAGCGAATGTCCCATAGGCTGTCAGAAGGGCCTTTGCCCAGTGAGCAGTGGCTCTGTAGAGCTCAGTAGGCAGCAGGAAGGTTTGGAGACAAGTGGACAAGTGGCGGCAGTGACGCACTGTGACTTTGTTACTGTACTTTTGGTTCCTGGGCTTTTTGGGATATCAGGAAGGCAGCAGAAGGTTCAGTGTGTGCCAGGAGATAAGTGACTGTGTAAAATTAAGCTTACTGTCTCTGTTTCTTTAAATTTCTCCAAAATCTGGCAGTATCTCATTCCTTTGTGGCCAGTGTTTGGGCACTGCTAAGGTAAATAGATATATAAAATTTCCACTCACTCATGCCAAAAAAATAGTTTGAATCGTGGTTTTCCCATGAACCAAATTTAGTAGCAATACCCTTGTTTTAAGTTGGGGTGAAGGTGGATCAGACAGACTTTGAGATAGAGACTTTCGGAAGGGAAAGGATATAGGAATATAACAGTGGATTTTTTCCCCCATTATTTCATGCTGCAGGCTGATGCAAATTGAATAAATAATAGGGAAGGTTGCCATTAATAATGGCCAGCAAGGCTTTGTTTCCATACGCTTCAGTTACCTGCTCTGAGTACAAGGAAGAATTACTTTCCTTCTGGCTAGCAAAAAGAGGCTTCCCCATCTCACAGGGTCCATGATGATGATGATGGTTACGACAGTGATGAAGATCGACAGCAGGGGCAGTGGACCCTGGGCTGCTGGCAGCCGCTTCCTCTTGGGACCTCTAGCTTACTGACCAGCGCTACCCTCTGGCATCTACCCAAAAGTTGCTACATCTCCATGGATGATAAAGATACAAGAGGATACTAGGAAGGCATAGATATTTGGAGTTGGGGAGTGGGTGGGAGCAGCTGGTGGATACCTAATGTTTCTTTTTAAATAACTTCCCTACAATATAAAATTAAAGAGAAAGAAGTAATGGAGGAAAACAAATCCAAAGGGATAATGAGAATTTTCAGCAACTTTTAGTAAGTGGAAGTAGGATTTGAAAGGGCATGTAAGTAGGAAGGAACACCACCCAAACAGTTATGATTAATTCTCTCACAATGGGACCCCTGCCTGCCCCTTTCTTTGTGGGAGCAAGAGCTTTATTTAACCCTCACAGCATCCCATCAGTTGCCCAAAGAATGAGATAAGCCATGTCGTTGTTATTTTCCCATCTCTTTTCCTAGTTCCTTCCTTTGTCTTCCCTGCTTAAGTTAAAATGTGATTATTTGGAAATAAACATAATTACGCAGATCAACTCAACAGTGTTATCCCTGAAGAAAAGTGAGCTGTTATCATTTGTGTGCTTCAGGGCTCCTCATCCCAAAGGCCAGAAAGTTTGGTGACGTTCAACCCTTATGAGCCAGACCGAGGGCCCTGGGCCAACGAAAGAGGTGAGAGATGCACCTTTTGTCCCTGGGTGTTCACAGCACAGAGCTGTCTCCCACAGTCCCTTGCCGATTGCAGGGTGGGCTCACCCCACTGTCAGCAGCTGTAACATAGCACTGGTTAGCAGCAAGTGGTCCTGTCATCTGGTGGCAGGGGACAGATGCCACGTGTCTGTGAGCAGTGCTGTCTGTTGGATGAAATGGTCTGTACGGCCTCCATCACAATAAATTGGCCACGTTGAAAATATCCTTCAGTCCTGCTGCTTCAGGATTTCTCACCTCTTGCAACAATAACTGATACTGCTCAAAGTTTCCATTTCTAAGATCCTGTTCTTGGAAAAATGTCTGTGTTCAGGAATACGTTTCAGCAGGAGGTGCAGAAAGAAATGGGTGACTGGTAAAAACTGAAGGAATGTCTGAGTTGTTGGAATTCAACACATGTTCAGGGAATTGTAGTGATTCTGTGAGGCCAGGAGAGGATAGGATTCAGAGAGGCACCCCCTCAAACTCCATAGGCCTCTACTAGACTGATCAGAAATGGGACCTCTGGGTGACCTTCTTAGGTTTTCTAGGTGGCCCCAGGTTTTTTTTAATTGGTGAACTTGGTCTGTTTAATGCTACAAAAAAAAAAGCACCCCCAAACTTAGGAGCTTAAATCAACCGCAATCATTTAATTATCTCATGCAGATCATGAATCTGGACAAGGCTGAGCTGGTCCGTGGTGGCTCAGGGCCTCTTGCAGGGAGATTGGGGGTGGAGCTGGGCCAGCAGGGGGTGGAAGCTGTGGTGAGACTGGGGCCAGGGCTCTGGCAGCTGGCCAGCATCTCCCTGTCTCCACAGAGCCTCGGAGGCTCTCAGTCTGGTCTCTCCGCCTGGGCTGACTGGAACATTCTCACAGCATAGAAGGGGTCGGGGCAGTCAGACAATTGCATAGCGTCTGAAGCTTCAAGAGGCAGATTTCCAGCAACCCAGGCAGAAGGTGCATGGCCTTTTAGAACCTTGCCTGAGTATATCACAGACATCACTTCTGATATACTCTGTTGGTTGACATGATTACAAAAGCCACTGAGGTGAGGTGACATAGATTCCACCTCTCAATGAAGGAGGGTCACAATTTTCAGACATAGTTTAAAGCCACCACGGCCCATTAGGAGGGCCCCATCCGTCTTTGCCTCTGGCAGGAAGACCCTTTCTCGATGTTCATTAGTGCAAGAACAGGAGTCAAGTACAACAGGGATGAAGGGCTTTTTCCTACCCCGCTACCAGCTGCCTTGAGTGCCTTGAGCGCTCACAGACACCATAACTGCCCAAGGTAACCAAGGTCTTAAAAGGCAAGCTGTGAGCCCAGGAGGTGGGGGGGGGGGGGGGACGATGGCAGTTTCATGGGGGATCCAGCCCCAGGATTGTGCATTTCTTGACTGCGTTGCAGAAGCCCAGAGAGAAGCCTTGCCCATGGACACCGAGGTCTATGAAAGCCCCTATGCAGACCCCGAGGAGATCAGGCCCAAAGAGGTCTACCTGGACCGGAAGCTGCTGACCCTGGAGGACAAGGAACTGGGCTCTGGGAACTTTGGGACGGTGAAGAAGGGCTACTACCAGATGAAAAAGTAAGTCAAAGCTGTGCCCTGTCACAGCACACTCATTCTCATGTGAGCTTACATTCTAGAAACTACCACATACACATGTATTGTGTTTATTTAATCTCAAATGCAAAATTTAACCTGGCATGACTAAATCCTTTGTTATCAACACTGTAGTTTTTGTTCTGTTCTGGTACAATTGAAGTGAAAGCATCCATTATATATATTAACTGGGTATGTAATAATTATATACATATTAGTTTAGATGTATTATGTGTCCCTTCCAGAGAATTAGAAAATAGAAACAAGCAAAATATAAGAAAATAAAAACATCCTATTTTACCACTCAAACACCCCTACTGTTAACAAACGTGTCTATATTTTTTTGATCTTTATATGTACACACGTGCACCTATGTACTAATTAATTAAAATGCAATCATTCAGTGATAACCCAGTGTTTTCACTTATTTTCTTTGATTTTTAAAAATTGTGTCTCATTTCCCTTAACCAGAAAATTATTGATTACAAATATCCTTAGCATAATTATTTGCTTTATCCTGTAATTTCAAATAATAGTATATATTACATAACAGAATTGCTAAATTACTAAAAACCTCTTTGTACTTCATTTGGTCTTTAGAAGGAATCCAACAGGGAATGTTCAGTAAAAGTACTGGTTCCTAAGTACTTTGAAAAATACTGGTTTCTAAAGTCCTTTGAAACAAATCTCTGAAAATCTGTTTGATAGGAATATAATTGAGTTTGGTTGTTTGATGCTATTTTAAATTTAAGGAATTAGTGTAAATTTTTTTTCTTGACCCTTGAATCATGTAAATGATTCAAGGGTCAAAAATATAGACAAAAGTATGCACAGAAACTTACGCTTTTAATCCTGCCCCTTCCACCGTATGTGTGTGTGGATACATGTATATATATATATATGTATGTGTATATGTATATATATATATATATGTGACTGCTATGCTTATTTTTAAATATATATGTATACATATATATATCACAGTTATTTTGTAAAATGAATATAAATTATCCTGTATTAAGGTATAGATTTTCTCAACTAGTTTGTGATACTCAAATTCCTTGCTTAATTAAATATATAAATTAACATAGATATAACTATAGATACATAATTTCAGCTAGAGATTTGGGGCAAGGAGAGGCCATATAGGTGAATTTGGGGCAAAATGATGTCTTTACAATCCTGAGTCTTCCAATCAATAACAGTGACCCATCCTTCCATTTACTTGGGTCTTTTATTTCTCTGAGCAGAGTTGTTTAGTTTTTTTGTGTAGAGGTCTTGTACAACTTCTTTGTTGGATTCATTCATAGGTATTTAGTATTTTTGATGTTAATATATGTGGTATAATTTAAAAATTCTTACTTGTTATTTCTTGGCATTGCTTGAATGCAGGAATATGACTGGTTTAGTCTGTTGGCCTGATACCCAGCAACTTTGCTTAAAGTCCCCTATTATTTCTCACTTATTATTTCCAGTAGTTTATCTATGTATTCTTTGACCCAGAAATATATCTATAAATAACAAGTTTTATTTCATCCCATCCAATCCTTATATTTTTATATTTCTTCCTTGCCTTATTGTACTAACTAGGAACTGTGGTTCAGTGTTGAATAAAAGTGGCAGTAGCCTCATTCCTCCTTCCTGATTTCAGGGGGAAAACTTTCCACATTTCACCATTAGGTTTATAGCTACTGTTTATCAGATTATGAAAGTTTCCTTCTATTCTACTTTTCTGAGGGATTTGTTTTTAATCCTAAATGTGTATTACATTTTTTGTGTACTTCTTCTCCTCTGCTGCTAGGACCACAGGCTTTTTCTCCTTTATTGTGTTCATGTGGTGAATTACACTGATTGACTTTCAGATGTTCAACCCACCTTGCATTCCTGGAATAAACCCATCTTGTTCATGAATTATATATTCATCATATCTTTTTCATAAATCACTGAATTTAATTTATTAATATTTCCCTTTGAATTTTTACATCTACGTTCGTGAGGGATATCAGTAAATTATTTTCTTGTAACTTCTTTTTTTTTTTAATGAGGTTAATGTCATCCTCATAAAATGAGTTGAGAAGTTCCCTTCCTCTTTTTGTTTCTGGAAAAGTTTGTGGGTGTTCTCTCTTCCTTAAACATTGGGAAGAATCAAGAGGTTTTTGCTTGTTAATTTTGACCCCTACCTCACACCATACATGAAACCAGTTCCAGGTGGATGGCAGACTGAAATGTGAAAGGTAAAACAATAAACTGTCTAGAGATAGCATAGGATAATATTTCCTTGGTCTCAGGAAGAGGACGCAGGGGTCTCCTAGGGTGCTGGTGATGCTGTGTATCTCTATCTGTGTAGGAGCTATAGCATGTGTCCAATGTGTAAATACTCTTCTGAGTTCTGCACTGAAGCTGTATGTTCTTTTCTGAATGTATGTCAGACTTAGTCTGTTACTCTGTTATTTTACCTATTTTATGGGATAGTTCTGTTTTTATTCTCCCATTTCAGAGTTCAACAAAAGAGGTATATTTCTTGTATTTGTGGGAACTGTATCATGGAGAGATGCAGTTTCTCAAATCATATGTAGTTAAGTTCCATTCATTTATTTAAGCCCCACTATATCAGAATATTTTCAAGAGTTGAAACATGACCCAGGTGGTGTTTTTATTAGAAAATGGAAAGTAATTAGTTTTTTTCAAACTTGTTGAAGTGTGCTTAAAATTAGCAAAGCTCAGTTTTTAAAAGTTTTATAAATGATGAGCTTTAACAGTATATGTTTTTTAATTCTCCAGCTAGAAATTCATTGTAACATATATTAAAGGCATGTTGTATTTACATACATTACACATAATCTGAGATGATAAATCTCAAGATGTTACTGGAATTCATGTATGTCATAGTTTGTAAAGTTTGTTGGAAAGTTATTTAAATATTCTACAATGTGTTGGCTTTCTGCTTGGTTGTGGCATTCTTCAGCACTCTCCCATTATTTTTAACCAATTGAGTGTTATCTCCTTGTCTATAAAATGAGAGAACATGATTGGAAAATTAGTCATGTATAAACATGGCTTCTTAAGACGCATTTCCATTCTGTGACAGATATTTCTCTAACATCATTTCTAGCATAGGAATTATGCTTCATGAAAGATAGTTACCTACATGTGAGCCACTTTGAAAAGCTTCTTATGTGTTGTGATTTCTTTTGCAGAGTTGTGAAAACAGTGGCTGTGAAAATCCTGAAAAACGAGACCAATGACCCCGCTCTTAAAGATGAGTTATTAGCAGAAGCAAACGTCATGCAGCAACTTGACAACCCTTACATTGTGCGCATGATTGGGATATGCGAAGCCGAGTCCTGGATGCTGGTTATGGAGATGGCGGAACTTGGTCCACTCAACAAATATTTACAGCAGAACAGGTATCCTTAGGAACCCCAGAAGCTCATACTGTGAGGGGCAGGGCCCACCTGCCCAATGCACATCATAACCTGATTTCTACAGGAAGCCTTGTCTCCTCCCACACCTTCCCAGGGTTGGTCCACACTCAGGGAGACAAGAGAGCTGTAGTCTTTGGATCAAGTGCTCTTTAGTTCTTAATGTGTAAAGAAAAACTCTAATCCAACAATTTGGTCTCCTTTGCTCACTCTGTACTGGCCTGGTGATAGAATCAGCCTTAGACTATCTTGGCAAGCAGTCTCCCCTCACCAAGCAGAGAAAACATGCTCTTTTAAAAGAAATATTTAAATAAACAATTATAAAAGAAAACAGTGATATTTTACATGTCTGGCTGACCTCTACATTCCCTTGAGTAATTACTTCTGAAAACATCCGTTGCTATTAACTGATTACAACCATCGATGGAATAATCATTCTGTGCTCATCTCCAGCCATGGTTGAGATGGAGGAACTCACGTGGAATAAGTCATAATAATAGCCACTTGTTACTTTATCCCATTTGCTACATTATGTTTATACTTAACTGAGACTCAGGGTTGGTTTTGCTAGCTGTCCAATATCGGAAGGGGGATTCCAACTGAAGCCTGTCTGTTGGTGAGCCAAATCTGACCACCCCATTATACTGCTTTTCATGCAATTCAAAGCATACCTTGAAAATTCTACCAGCTGAACACCAGTCACCACCATTTGTGACTCTTGCTTAAGAAGAATAGGAAGTGAGTGGGTTCATATTCTGTGTGCATGGTTGGTTGTTCTAAAATGGACTCTTGTTCACTATCACTAATAACACATTTGTGACTTTCAGGCATGTCAAGGATAAGAACATCATAGAGCTGGTTCATCAGGTGTCTATGGGAATGAAGTATTTGGAAGAGTGCAATTTTGTGCACAGAGATCTGGCTGCAAGAAATGTATTGCTGGTTACTCAACATTATGCCAAGATCAGTGATTTTGGACTTTCCAAAGCACTTCGTGCTGATGAAAACTACTACAAGGTAGGAACAACTTAGCCAGTATTCAGAGCATCAGGTAGTAAAAATCTGAAATGCAAATGTATGTTTTCTTAATTTATTATGGTAGGGTTTCAAGAAGCAATTTCCCTATTTAAAAATAACTATGTAAGAAATTTTCTTCTTAAGCTTTGATTCTATTGTTTAAAAAAATGGAAATACTCTAATATGTCACAACTTGGGATTTACTCAGAATAGTATCTTCCAAACTATGTTCCTTGGAGCAATAGGGAATCAAGGTATTAATGATGATTCATTTGGAAAAAAACAAGAATAGAATTCCTTTGTTAAATTGTTTTGGAAAATATGCGTTGAACAAGGTGACTCTTACAGGACTTTTCAAAGCTCCTCTCTGAACCGTCAAATGAACTAATAGCAACTAAAAGAAGGGGAAAAAATAAGAAAGCCCCATCCTCATATGAATTCAATCACAGTCTGTATGTAGAGTCTATGTTGATCATTTAGAAGATGTACTAGGATTGAGACCAGGTGGTGGAAGAGTGTACCAAGAACAGATTCCCACCTCTTCAGGTCCCTGGGAATGTCCAGCCACCTCAGAAATAAGACAGCATACCTTGAAGATCTAACTAGTGAATGGCAGGATGGGATCTGGGGGATTGCCCTGTGTGCCACACCCTGGAGTGGCCGGAGAAATATGCCTAAGTATCCACACCTACCCACCCACCCTTTCTCTGAGAGCCAGGTGTGGGTATGACAGATAGCAGCAGATAGCAGCTCTTGGTCAGCTAAGGGTCAGCACAAAGTTACGAGCAACGGTAGCAGAGCTCCCATCACAGCTCCTCACTCCATTCTTCATAGAGAAGCTGGCCCCAAAGCAAAGCTACTTCAGAAATGAGCCATCATGAGAAAAGTATCAAGTGAGCCCTTTGCAGGGACTGCTGGGAGATGGAGCAAAGGGAACAATAGCCTAGAATAACAATCACACATGCACACCAGAAAAAAATAGATTTTATGTTGGAGACGCTTTGTAACATGCACTTCATCAAGATAATTAGAGAGAAGAAAATATAGACTAAAACAAGGACTCAAAGAGGAGACGAAGAAGTTGAGATAACAAATAATCCCAAAACTTAGTGCATTAAAACAATGCCAAGCATTTATTTACACACAGTTCTACACTGTAGGCAGAGCTTGGTGGAAATGGTGCATCTGTGCTCCACACAGTGTCTCAGGAGGTGGTTCCAAGGGGGCAGAGGATTTATTTCCACTCTGCTCACTCACACAGCTAATGACTGATTTGACATGGGCTGTGGTCTGGGACCTCCACTGGGCTGTACCCATTAAACAATAACTTAACTACATGTGGCCTCTCCATGTGCCCCTGAGCTTACTCACAGCATGGCAGCAGGGTCCTAAGAGCAAGTTACTCAAGAGGCAGGAAATGGAGGCCGCCAGGCTCCTAAGTTCAGGGCCCAGGAACTGACTCAGAGACATGTCCACTTATTCTATTGGTCAGAGCAGCCACAGACCACCCATATTCAAGGGAGTGGGGAGGAATGTCAAAGAACACGAGGACCAATTTTTTCCACTGCCACAGATATTAAACAACATACCATTGAAAGTAAACCAGTGAATCTCTGAAAATCAGTAGGGAAGAAAATACAGAAGGCAGTATAGAAGTAAAAGGCAAAGGATCAGGAACAAGACGATGGAGTAGGAGACCCCAGCTTCTGTCCCCCAACAAAGATCAACAGTTAGACAGCTATCCATGAATGAAACAGCTCTGGGAGAATGCTGGAGTCCACTTAAGAAGCTTTAGCAGCACAGTGGAATGAAAAACTTGAGAATAACTACATAAAAAGGGAAGGAACGATAGCTTAATTTTGCTTACATCATCCCATCCCTCAGGTCAGCACTGCTCAGTGGAGGCAAGAACCCAGCTAGAAAGAGTTCTCTTCACCAGGAAAGGGAAAGCAGGGTGAGCAACCAGCTTCGCCAGCCTTTTGGAGCAGTGCACGAAGGACCTGCTTCAGTTTCACCCAACCCAGAGGCCAGCAAAGCTGAGCTGTCTAGAGACAGCTAGGAACAAGGAAGAAGGGAGAAGAGTGGGGGCTACCACTATCAGCTACACAGCAGGAGTGAGCATGGTTCCTGGTGACCTACTCTGCAAAGGAACCCCAGCAGCCTTCACTACTGAGGACTTCAACCGCCCTTGCAGATCCTGCAGATCCCCCCAGCTTTCATCACGCAGGATCTCATCATGGACTCCCCACAGATTTCTCTGCTGAGGGTTTTTGCCCTACAGGTTTTCTAATTCACCAGCCACCTGAGTCCCTCCCTACTCCCCCCACCTCACCCACTGGGGAGCAGGATCCATACTAGCAGTCCGCTCCAGCTGCTGCAGCTGCTTGTATGCAAAGTGACAGCCTGGACCCCAATGGCTGATCCCCACCAGCATGTGTGCACTCATGGCTATCTCCTGCAGCTGTGCACCTGCACACTGCCAGCTCAAATCCCATTACTGGCCTCCACTGCTGTGCATGTACCTGGGATGAGCCTGTGCAGCTGCAGGAGTGCACTCTGACAGCCAAGGCCCCTATGGAATCTTGTGGGCTTGGATATGGCCCTGTCTCCTGTCACTGGCCTGCACTACTGGGCTCACCTGCAGCTGTGCACCTGCACACTATCAGCCCAACTCCCATCACCTTTAGTGCCATGCATGTACCCACGGCAAGTCTCTGCAGCCACAAAAGAGCATGTCAGTAGCCCAGGGTCACTGCAGCTGCTAGTGCACCTACAGTTGGCCTCAACCTGTGCTGCTAGGCCCAGCCCTTACCACTATGTGTTTTGCAGCCAGCCCCAGTCACTACAGAGGCAGCTGCAGCCAGCCCCCACAGCTGAGTATATGCACACCACTGGCTCTGGCCACTGCCAACACCTGCCTGGTCCCTAGCTGCTGGGCCTGGAGGTACCACTGAGGACCCCAACAGCCCTTGCAGCCACTGCAGATCCCCTGTAGCTATTGCCAAGGAGCACACAGTTGTTGTTTTGTGAACCACAGAGATGTAAGCAAGTGAGACATCAAGCCCTACCTCCAGACCTGCAGTCATCACATACCCTTGCACTTGATATCCTGTACCCTAGACCAGGAGTCCCCAACCTTTTGAGCACCAGGGACCAGTTTTGTGGAAGACAGTTTTTCCACACACAGGGGGTGGGGATGGTTTGGGGATGATTCAAGCACATTACATGTATTGTGCACTTTATTTCTATTATTACTATGTTGTAATAGATAATGAAATAATTATACAACTCACCATAATGCAGAATCAGTGGGAGCTCGGAGCTTGTTTTCACTTGCCACTCACTGATAAGGTTTTGATATGAGTCTGCAAGCAATTGATTTATTATGGGCTCTGTGCAGTCAAACCTCTCTGCTAATGATAATCTGTATTTGCAGCCACTCCCCAGAGCTAGCATCACCACCTCAGCTCCACCTGAGATCATCAGGCATTAGATTCTCATACAGAGCGTGCAATGTAGATCCCTTGCATGTGCCGTTCACAGCAGGGTTCATGCTCCTATGAGAATCTATGCTGCCACTGATCTGACAGGAGGCGGAGCTCAGGTGGTAATGCGAGCAATGGGGAGTGGTTGTAAATACAGATGAAGCTTTTCTCGCTTGCCTGCTGCTTACCTCCTGCTGTACAGCCCAGTACTGGTCTTTGGCCCAGGGGTTGGGGACCCATGCCCTAGACCCAGGGTCAAAGTATGCTCCAGCATGCTCCCACCCACAGGTGAAAATCCTTCCTTACTGAAGTCACCCCATACAGTCTGGAAGAGGTGGCTGCATCTTCAAATGTACAGATGCCTACACAAGGCTGCAAGGATCATGAAGAATCAGGGAAACATGACACAACCAAAAATAACATGGTAAACTCCCAATAACTGATCCCCCCAAAATGGAGATACACAGATTGTCTAACAAATAATTCAAAATAATTCTTCTGCTCAGAGAGCTACAAAAGAACATAGATAAACAATTTAATAAAAATCAGAAAAACAGTACAAAAACAAAATAAGTTCAACAAAGACATAGAGAACATAAAAAAGAAGCAAACAGAACTTTTGGAGTTGTACAATACAAAGACTGAACTGAAGAATTCAATGAGAGTTTCAACCACAAACTGGACCAAGCAGAAGAAAGAATCAGTGAAGTCAAAGACAGATCATTTGCAATTAGCTAGTCAGAGGAGCAAAAAGGAAAAAAGAATAAAAAGAAGTGAGGAAAGCCTACGGGACTTATGGGACACCATTAAGAGGAACAAGTTATATATTTCTGAAGTCCAAGAAGAAGAGAGGGTGAAAGGGGCAGAGAACTTATTTTTAAAAATAATGGCTGAGGGCTTCCCTGGTGGCGCAGTGGTTGAGAGTCCGCCTGCTGATGCAGGGGACACGGGTTCGTGCCCCAGTCCAGGAAGATCCCACATGCTGCGGAGTGGCTGGGCCCGTGAGCCATGGCCGCTGAGCCTGTGTGTCCAGAGCCTGTGCTCTGCAACGGGAGAGGCCACAGCAGTGAGAGGCCCGCATACTGAAAAAAAAAAATTAAAAATAAAAAAATAATGGCTGAGACTTCCCAAATCTGACGAGAGATTTGGACATCCAAGTTCATGAAGCTCATAGGTCCCCAAATAAATTCAATTCAAATAGATCTTCTCCAAGACATAAAATAATAAAATTGTCAAAAATCAGGCAAAGAGAGAATCTTAAAAACAGCAAGCGGAAAAAAGCTTGTCCCTTACAAGGGAGCTCCCCATAAGGCTACCACCAGATTTCTCAGCACAAACCTACAGGCCAGGAGAGAGTGGAATGATACATTCAAAGTTCTGAAAGAAAAACATTGCCAACCAAGAATACTTTATGTTCCAAAACTGTCCTTCAGAAAGGAAGGTGAGACAAAGACTTTCCCAGGCAAACAAAAGCTGAGAGAGTTTATCACCACTAGATCTTCCTTACAAGAAATTCTGAGTTCTTCAAGCTGAAATAAAAGGAAGCTAATTAGTAACATGGAAGCATATGAAAATGTAAAACGTACTGATAAAGGTAAGTATATAGTCAAATTCAGCATACCCCATTACTCTAGTATGGTGTTGTGTTAATCACTTAATGCTGATATAAAGATTAAAGAACAGAAGTATTAAAAATAGCTATAGCTACAATAATTTGTTAATGAATACATGATATAAAAAGACATAAATTGTGATATCAAAAACATAACATGGGCTTCCCTGGTGGCGCAGTGGTTGAGAGTCCACCTGCCAATACAGGGGACATGGGTTCGTGTCCCAGTCCGGGAAGATCCCACACGCTGCGGAGCGGCTAGGCCTATGAGCCATGGCCGCTGAGCCTGCGCATCCGGAGCCTGTGCTCCACAACGGGAGAGGTCACAACAGTGAGAGGCCTGCATACCGCAAAAAACAAAACAAAACAAAACATAACATGTGGGGAGGAGTACAAGGGTAGAGTTTCTGCATACAGTCGAAGTTAACCTGTTATCACCTTAAAATAGACATATTTATAAGATGTTTTATGTAAGCCTCAGGGTAACCACAAGTCAAAAACTTGCCATAGATACATACAAGATAGAGAAAAGGGAAGCAAAGTATACCACTATGGAAATTCATCAAATCAAAAAGGAAGACAGTAAGAGAGGAAGAAAGGAGCAAAAGAAATTTAAAACATCCAGAAAACCGTAATATGGTATTAGTAAGTCTTTACCTATGAATAATTACTTTAATTGTAAATGGATGAAATTTTCCAATCAAAAAAGCATAGAGTGGCTGAATGGACAAAAAAAAAAGTCAACTATATGCTGCCTACAAGAGACTCATTTCAACTTCAAGGACACAGAAAAACTCAAAGTGAAGGGATAGAAAAATATATTCCATGCAAATGTAAACCAAGAAGTAGCAGGTATACCTATGTTTATATCAGACAAAACAGACTTTAATCCAGAAACTGGTACAAGAGACAAAGGAGGTCAGTCATCTTATAATGGTAAAGGGGTCAATTCATTAAGAAGATAAAATAATTGTAAATATACATGTACCCAACATTGGAGAACCTGAATATATTAATCAAATATTAACATATCTGAAGGGAGAAATAGATAAAAATATAATAATAGTAGCAGTCTTCAGTACCCCACTTTTAACAATGGATAAGTCATAGAGACAGAAAATCAATAAAGAAACATTGGACTTGACCTGTGCTTTAGACCAAATGGACCTAACAGAATTTACAAGAGAATTCTATTAAACATATCAAGAAGAATTAACGCCAGTCCTTCTCAAACTTTTCCCAAAAATGGAAGAGGAGGAAATACTCTCAAATTCATTTTTCAAGGCCAACATTATCCTGATACAAAAGCCAGATACAAGGAAAGAAAACTATAGGCCAATATCCCTGATGAACATAGATGCAAAAATTCTCAACAAAATACTAGCAAACTAAATTGAACAACACGTTAAAAAGATCATACACCATGGTCAACTGGGATTTATTCTTGAATTCAAGGATAGTTCAATATACTCAAATCAATAAATGTGATACCCCACATTAATAGAGTGAAAGATAAAAATCATATGGTCATCTTATTAGGTGCAGAAAAAGCATTTGACATAATTCACATCGTTTCATAATAAACAGTCTCAAAAAAGTCAGTATAAAAGGAACATACCTCAACACAATAAAGGCCATGTATGGCAAGCCTACAGCTAACATTAGACTCAGTGGAGAAAGGTTGAAAGTTTTTCATCTACGATAAGGAATAAGACAAGGGTGCCCACTCACACCACTGATTAAACAGTACTAGAAGTCCTAGCCAGAGCAATTAGGCAAAAAAAAAAAAAAAAAAAAAGAAAGAAAGAAAGAAAGAAAAGAAGATAAATAAAAGGCTTATAAACCAAAATTACCTCATCTCTATTTGCAGATGACATGATCTTATACAGTTGACCCTTGAACAACACAGATTTGAACTATGCAGGTCCACTTACACATGGATTTCTTTCATTAGTATGTACTACACAATCCACTATGGGTTGAATCCATGGATGCAGAACTGTGGATACAGAGGGCCAACTGTAAGGTTATATATGGATTTTTGACTGTGTGAAGTGTTGGCACCCTCAACCCCTACATTATTCAAGGGTCAACTGTATATAGAAAACCCTAAAGACTCCCTCAAAAAACTGAAAACTAATCAACAAATTCAGTAAAATAGCAAGATACAAAATCAACACACCAAAAGCAGTTGCATTTCTATACACTAATAGTGAACTATCTGAAAAAGAAATAAAGGAAAAAAATCTCATTTACAATTGCATCAAAGCAATAGAATACTTAGGGATAAATTTAACCAAGAAAGTGAAAGATCTATGTACCAAAAATAAGACATTGATGAAAAAAATTGAAGAAATGGAAAGATAACCTGTGTTCATGGATCAGAAGAGTTAATATTGTTAAAATTACTACACTACCCAAAGCCATCTATAGATTCAATACAAACCCCCATTAGAATTCCAGTGGCATTTTTCACAAAACTAGAAAAAATAATCCTAAAATTCATATGGAACCCAAAAAAACCCTGAATAGCCAAAGCAATCTTGAGAAAGAACAAAGCTGAAAGCATTATGCTTCCTGATTTCAAACTATGCTACAAAACTGTAGTAATCAAAACAGTGTGGTACTGACATAAAAACAGACACATAGATCAATGGAACAGAATCAAGAAACTAGAAGAAAACCCATGCATATATAGTCAACTAATATTTGACAAGAGAGTCAAGAATGTTCAATGGGGAAAAAATAGTCTCTTCAATAAATAGTGTTTAAAAAACTGGATATTCACATGCAAAAGAATGAAATTGGACCTCTATATTATAACATTCACAAAAGTTAACTCAAAATGGATTAAGGACTTGATTGTAAGACTTGAAACCATAAAACTTCTAGAAGAAAACATATGGAAAAAGCTCCTCAGTGTTGGTCTTGGCAATGATTTTTTGCATATGACACCAAATGCACATGCAACAAAAGCAGAAATCAACAAATGGGACTACATCAAACTAAAAAGTTTCTGTACAACAAAAGAAACATCAACAGGATGAAAGTTCAACCTACAGAATAGGAGAAAATATTTGCAAGCCATCTATCTGATAATTGGTAATTATCCAAAATATATAAGTAACTCATACAACTCAATAGTAAAGCCCCCCAAATAATCAGATTTTTAAATGGGCAAAGGACCTGAATAGAAGTATTCTATTTTTTTCTATATTTCTATGACAAAAGAAGACATTCAAATGGCCAACAAATACATGTAAGGGTATTTGACATCACTAAGCATCAGAGAAATGCAAATCAGAACCACAATGAGATGCCTCTTCATACCTGTTAAAATAGCACTCACCAAAAAGATAAGAGACGACAAGTGTTGTTGAGGATATGGAGAAAGGGGAATCCTTGTACACTGTTGGTGGGAATGTAAATTGGTGCAGCCACTATGGATAGCAGTATGGAGTTTCCTCAAAAATTAACAATAGAACTACTGTATCATCTGGCAATCCCATTCTGTATATGTATCCAAAGGTAATGAAATCACTATCTCATAAAGATATCTTTACCCCCATGTTCATTACAGCATTATTTACAATAGCCAAGACATGGAAACAACCTAATATCCATCAATAGATGAATGGATAAAGAAAATATGATACGTGTATGTGTGTGTGTGTGCATGTGTGTGTGTGTGTATGTGTGTGTTGGCTTAAAACTGTAGACAAATATATGGGATATATTCAGACATAAAAAAGAAGGAAATCTTGCCATTTGCAATAACATAGATGGACCTTGAGGGCATTATGCTAAATGAAATAAGTCAGAGAAAGACAAATACTGTATGATATCATTTATATGTGGAATTTTAAAAAGCCAAACTCATAGAAACAGAGAGTAGATTTTGGTTGCCAGGGTTTGGGAGGTGGGGGAAATGAGAAGATGTTGGTCAAAGGGTACAAAGTTCTAGTTATAAGAGGAATAAATTCTGGGAATCTAATCTGCAGCTCGGTGCCTAGAGTTAACAGTACTACATTGTATAGTACTTGGAAGTTACTGAGAAAGTAGACCATTACAACAGCGACAACAAAAATTAACAATTTTGTCAGGTGAAGGATGTGTTAACTAACCTTATGTTGTAAACATTTTGCAATATATACGTGTCTCAATCATCATACTGTACAAAAAAAAGAAGCCATGTTAGAAGCAGCTAAAAGAGACTGAACACAAATGAAAAGATGGGAACATGGAGAATTTCTTTAAGAAAACAAAGTGAAATGGAAAACATTAAAGAGTTAAGCAAGATTAAAGAGAAATGATAGTGATGAAAGCAAATTAGCTCAGTGCTCAGAGAACTGTGCATGACAGCGTGAATTTGTGCAGCAGGACTGTAAATGCAAATGCCCTTTAATCCAGCAACTCCTTACAAGTACTCTACACACAGGGAAGATACACACTGTCAGTAATGATCATTCAAGCATGATGTGTAATAGCAAAAATCAGGAAACGACTTAATGACCTCTCAGTTGGAGGCTGGTTAAATCAGTTGTAGCAGATTTATGCGAAGCATACAATTAACTCTCCTAAAAGTGACTTTCTTTGCACGTGCTGACATAGACATATATCTATGACACATGGTTAAGTAGAAAAAGTAAAAAGTGCAAAATGTATATACCTATAGCTTGATTACCCCTCAAGAAAGCATATATTACCAGTTTATACTTATATGTAGATTTTTCTGGAAGGATTCAAGAAAAACGATCAAACGTGCTGTCTTTCTTGGTGAGGATTTGGAGTTTGTGGTGGAGAGAGATTCCCTTTTCATCATATTTAGGGTTTGTCAAAGGTTTATTTTGTGATCAGTTTAAAATTCAGAATAAACTTGAAATAACACACATGACTAGATTGTTCACAACTTTTGAAATCAAAATCTAGAAATAATACATAACATGAATGAGACAGACATATAAGCAGTGTGTCATTTAGAGAAGTGCCCTAGCACCCGTGGTCTCAGATTGATATCCCCGAGTTGTCTCCTCTGGCCACCGTAGGGCAACTCACCTCCCTCCTCCACTTCAAGAGATGTCACCCAGGTTAGAGTGACTTCCATGGGAGGTATCAAGACTTCACTACACCATGCTGAACGCTAAAGTCCCAAAGAAAGAGTTTTGCTGGCAAGATTTTTATCTCTTTACTAGCACCTGCTTTTTTAAATTAGGAAGTTTACAACTTTGTTTTAAATACTAGCAAACCGTCTCCCCCAAAACAGTGTTGGCTTAAAGATGTAGACAAATGTACAGTAATAGTTAAATATATTATGAACAACCTAGTATTTCTTGGAGCAAAACCATGAAGTAATATTCAGGCCTGACTCTTGCATTGCCACGCCAAGCTCCAAGAAGCTGTGAGTAAACAAAGGAAGAGGTAAGAGAAAGCGACTAAAAAATATAAAAACTTCAGTCTGAACCTTAAAAATATGTATTTAAATTTTAAAAATTTAAGATGTTAAGATTTAACATATTTTTAAGATTCAGACCAGATATATACACACAGGCATTTTGTGAGTCATGATTTTATTTCTTTTTTTTTAATTATGGTAAAATGCACATAACATAAATTTTACCATCTTAACTGTCTTTAAGGGTACAGTTTAGTAATGTTCAGTACATTCACTTTGCTCACAACCAATCTCTAGAATTCTTTTCATCTTCCCAAACCGAAACTCTATACCCATTAAACAGCTACTCTCCATCCCACCCTCTCTCCACAGCCCCAGGCAACCATTATTCTACTTTCTGTCTCTATGAATGGGACTACTCCAGGGGCATCAGATGAGTGGAATCATATAATATTTGTCCTTTAGTGACTTGAATGGCCTACTTCACTGAGCATAATAAAAGGTAACCGCATGGTTCATCCATGTCGTGGCGTGTATCAGAGTTCCCTTCCTTCCTAAGGCTGAATGATACTCCACTGTATCAATATACCCCATTTTGTTTATCCATTCATTTGTCGATGGACATTTGGGTTGCTTCCACCTTTGGCTGTTGTGAATAGTGCTGCTATGAACAAACATGATGTCCACCATTTTATTCTTAATGAAACATCTCTTTATGTGCTTGGTTTTCAGGCCCAGACCCACGGGAAGTGGCCCGTGAAGTGGTACGCTCCGGAATGCATCAACTACTACAAGTTCTCCAGCAAGAGTGACGTCTGGAGCTTTGGAGTGTTAATGTGGGAAGCATTTTCCTACGGGCAGAAGCCGTATCGGGTGAGCTACATTTGTTTCATTTCCTAATTAACAGACCATCAAAACAGATAAGCCCCAGATTATCTTTAAAGGACCCTGAAAATCATCAAATCTGGACACCCTTTCTGAGTCTTTATCTTTTGAGAGTGGGGGGTGAATATGATCTCACTTTATTCTAAACTGAAAGAAATATTTGAAGCTATCTGGACAGTATGTGGGGTTTTTTTAATTGTGTATTACACATATAAATATGCATAAAATATGTCAACGAAAATTCAATTAACTATCAAGTTAAGAAGGGTAAAAGGGAATTTTATTTGAGCCAAACTGAGGACTATAACCCAAGAAGTAGATTCTCGGAAAGCTCTGAGAACTGTTCCACCGTTAGAAGTCGAAGGCACAGTCATATATATTTTTGAGACAAAGGATCATACCTCAAAATGACATACCGATATTTTACATAAAGGTCACTAGGGATACATAGTCCAGGTAAACATGTACAGAGGGAGCGGCAAGTCACCATGACCTACAGAGCTAGGAAAGAGCACTATTTTTTAAAGAAGTTACAGTGCTAGTGTCAGAAGAAAGGAAAAAAAGTGATCTTTATGGCCAAGCAGGCACTCCCATCTTTGAGGAGCTCTGGTTAATGTGTAATGCAGATGCACACTGCACAGCAGGGAGGGAGGGAGAATGTCCAAACAAACACAGAATTTTATGTTTAATTTTTTTCTTGTCCTGCCTTAAAATATAAATTTTATTTCATCAAATATATACCCAAATCACCATTTATTAGATTTGAAATAGAAATAATGGCTATCCCCATTATCAAATTTGTAGCTGTTACCTTTTTTTCGATTTTTTTCATATATACATATATATATATGTGTGTGTGTATGTGTATATATATATATATATATATATATATATATATATATACTGAAAAGTGCACAAATCCTAGGCCACAGCTTGATGGATTTTCACAATTGGGACACACCCATGAAGCCAGCCCCCAAATGAAGAAACAGAACAGAAGCCCCCCTTTCGCCCTGCACACACAAAACTTACCCCAAGGGTAACCCATCTGACTTCTAGCATCATAGATTAGGTGCTCCTGGTACTTCCCTGGTGGTCCAGTGGTTAAGACTCCACGCTTCCAATGAGGGGGGCCCAGGTTCGGTCCCTGGTCAGAGAACTAGATCCCACATGCCGCAGCTAAAAAGATCCCACATGCCACAACTAAAGATCTTGCACGTGACAATGAAGATCCTGTGTGCTGCAACTAAAACCCAGAGCAGCCAAATAAATATTTAAAAAAATAGATTAGGTGCTCCTATTTTTTGTACTTTATATAGTTGAAATCACACAGCATGTACTCTTTTGTTTCTTTTGGGGGGTAGGATGTATTTGTTTTGTTTTGCTGCATGCTATGTTTAAAAAGCTCAAGAATATTTTGCATGTTTTAGGGAATGAAAGGCAGCGAAGTTTCTGCTATGCTGGAGAAAGGAGAGAGGATGGGGTGCCCTCCAGGGTGTCCGAGAGAGATGTACGAGCTGATGACCCTGTGCTGGACCTATGAGTGAGTACCCAGCCCTTCCTGCCATTTAGCCCAATGCTCTGGAGGCAGATAGAATTGCCGAGCACTAAAAAAGAGCATGAATTCTGTCTTTTCATGAATCAGGGATGGGCTCCTTTCTAAACAAACAATGCAGGGAGAGGTCTTGCTTCCTGGACCACACACTTATATTCTTTAGTCTAAAGAGTATAGACAATTACTCTAATTCGGGATATCAAAATTTAAACGTAGATAATATTGGCCAAAGGGTGGAGGGGTGGTCAAAGTAAAAACATACGCTTAAGGGTCTGGTCTGGTGATACGTGCTATTTTGGCATGAGCGGATGGCAGAGGTACTTAGCAGGGGGATGTCATACTTCCTAATTCCTGATCACCTTTCAGAGTGAGGCATGACCACGGATGGTGGCCAGTTCACAGATGGATTGGCCAAGGTAGCACTTCCCGAGAAGCAACTCAGAACTTGGAACACTGGCCCTAGAGTCTGCACTGAGGGGCCTCACATGGCCTGCCTGGTAGAGCACATGTGACGTAGGCAGGTGATGTCCAGGGCAGCTCAGCTGGCAAGGGAAACACACTGCACCTAAGAATCAGGGACGTGGCCTTTGACCTTGCCTGGGTTCGGCAGCCTGGACATGCATCATGGGGAAACCTCCAAGCCGTGGTCTCTGTCCCTCTGACACTGAAGTGTGCATATAGCGCCCTTGCAACTTGGCAATGATGCAGATCTGTCATCCGGGGGAGCTCATATATCTGCCAGTAGATTTGATACTTCGAGGGTCAGGTTTGTTCTCAGATATGACAGCTGATATTGCAAGAGTATCTTCAGGATGATGGATATTTCAGGTGCTTTCAGATGCCATCTGGGATTCTGCAATGCCCCGGGAAGCATCTTCCACAACTGTAGCTGGGAGTGGAAGTGAAGAATCTCATTATTATCTAGAAGTGACCCAGGGTCAGCAAGAGAGAGGGCAGTTATTTCCCTGCCACTTTCCTCATGGAGGTTGCAATTCTGGGCTAGGCAAACAGGAAACAGATTAACCCCAACATAAACGCCTGATTATGTATTGTGATGGGTGCTATAGAGCAAGCTACAGGGAGCTTTGAATGAGAGTAGAGAGTTTTGGGGGGAGGGTCATACTTCCATTGGAGAGTCCATACTGGCCTCTTTTAGGGAGGGGCATTCCAACCGAGAACTGCAGGTTGAGGAGCTTGAGTGCCGGAAATGCCCCCACTGGGCACGAGGGTCAGAGCGGAAAAAGCAGCCCAGACCCAGGTAGTCGGGAGTGACCAGGACGCTGGCACACACAGAGGACACTTGGCCACCCTCCTCTGCAGAAGCTCAGTGATGTCCTAGAGGCAACCTCACCCGTGGTATAAAGGAGAGATTCCCTGGGAAACCTGACCAGGTGTCTTTGCTGAGGGCCAGTCTGTACTCCTGTTTCCCTACACTAGTTTGTTTGCTTGGTGCTAGGCTGCTGGGTGGATGAAACCCTTACAGCAAGACTCAGAGGGACTCTTGGTACATTCGGATCCCCATGGTAGGAGTAGAACACCCTGTTTGGCAAAGATGTTGAAGTTGTGTTCTTTGGCTTGAAGTTTAGTAGCAGGAGGGAGGCTTTCCTTCTGTGTGGACACAGGTTTCCACACATGGTCCTACATCCCAGGCTTGGCCATCACTTCCCCTCCTGCAACACAATGTGGTGGCCAGAGACATCTTCCCACAGTGAGTGTGGTCTATAGACATGACCACAGATGGCTGATATTTTTACGCAGTTTTATTGCCTGCTCTTGAAAGCTGTAGGTGCAACCATTTGTTTGATGCCATTTGACAAGACAACCTATTTTGGTTCTGTAGAAGCCACCCTGCCCTTATAACAGTAAATGATTCTTGGTTCCCATGTGTGGTTCCTGGCTGTTCTCTTATAACTCGACTGAACCATATGAAATCACAGTTGTTGTAGGTCAAAAAGGTTGAATGTGGACAGTTCATGCAGTTTAACCTCAAGTTCTATGTCACTTTTTGGGCAGTTTTACCCACTTGCAATATAGCCAAAAATCTTGCAAAATAAAATTAACTTCCAAGCAAGGATAGACTCTCCGAATTTTAAGAAATACTTGCTTCCAACTGATTCTGTTCAGTATGCCCATGTTAGAGAAAGCAGAGATGTCTATAGAAGTTTGTTTAGAGGTTGCAAGTTGTTACAAAAACTTTTACCCATGGTTTATATACATCATCGCCTCACCTGCCAACAGTGACAGAAGTAAGGCCTGGCCACGTTAAGGTTTAGAATAGCAGCGTCTTTTCAGAAAATCCAGAGCCATCTGATTGGGGTGTGGGGAGGGGAAGTTTAAATTGTGTCCACATTTTTAAAAAAAAAAGATTGAGTCAAACGTTAAATATATATCTGCAGCACACTGACCAACTAAGTATTTTCAGACACGTTCTGTTTTGCTAGGCCATAAGGAGACAGTCTCTGAACCTGCGGTTAAAAGATCCTGACTTTGAGAACAAAACTTTCCCATCTTTAAGGTGGACAGGAGTCACCTGGGGACCTTGTTGAATGCAGATTGGGTTCTTTAGGTCTGGGGTGGGCCTAACACTGTATTCCCCAGAGGCTTCTGGTCAGCCACACTTAGAGCAGGGATGCAGTGTGACCGCAGGCTCATGAGGAAGTGGGGCGCCGCCACTCTACTAGCGCTTGGCCTGCAAAGACCCCTGCTGTGACCAGCACTTTTTCACAAGCATTGATAACAAACAATAATGCCTCTCTTCCCTTTGCAGCGTGGAGAACAGGCCCGGATTTGTAGCAGTGGAACTGCGGCTGCGCAATTACTACTATGATGTGGTTAACTAACGGCTCCCGCGCCCGTCTGTGGCTGCCTTTGAGCAAATGAGCAGTCGAGGGAAGACTATTCCAATGCTTTGATTTTGAGTCTCCATCTTCCTCCGCCCGGGAGAGCCAGCTCAGGTGGAATGTTCCACTGACTGTCGTTCCCCAAAGCCTGTCCTGGAACACGCCCTCCACAAAGCAACCCGTCCCAGAGGAGCGGTGGGAAGACAGACGGACACCAGGACCAAGGGTCCCTTGGATTCGTGTGTGTTTCTTGTCTGTGTGGCAGGTTATTTGCAGGATTTGTTTCCAAATTTCTTTCTGTCTTTTCAGTTCTCGGGCTCCTGGGCTGCATTTGAAAACCCAGCATCACCATGGGGTGCTGAACCCTCTTGCCCATTTCGGCTGCATTTTCAGTGGCCAGAGGGTGCCCTTGGCTTGTGATGCCTGCCATGGAGGGAAGGAAAGGAGAGAAGAGGTTTGACTGCCTCCAGAACATGGCTCCTACAGGTCCCAAGACTGAGCCCTGCCACTGAAAAACATTCCCCGATAAAAGTGTTTTGAGGCTTAAAAAAATCAGGCTGGACCACTGCAATTTCTAAGCCTGTAGCCCAGTTAAGGGAAAATAAAAAGTATGGATACTGCTTTTGCTCTATGTGTTCTGAGGCAGAAGACTCACATCTGTATGAAAAATGGAGCCTGTTGGAGTGAATTGGCTTGGCTTACTTTCCCCCCAAAAGCCTCTCTGAAGACTGTACTTGACTGGAGACTAATAAATAAAGTTCTTTGTGGAGACCCAGTAGGGAAGAGGATGTCTGTCATCTCAGGTCTGACCTAGGACAGACAGCAGGGTACAGCGGGCTGTCGTCTGCTTAGTGGGGTCCAAGCTTGCTCTCCCCTAGAGAGGGGCTGCAGCCAGAATTCCCTGACTTTTTCTGTATTCATAGTGAGGGACAACCTGGTGGCCAAAGTCATCTAAAGAGGAGTTTCTAAGGCAAGTATCAATTCACAATAAAGCCACAGATCCTGACCCTCTCCACAAGTAAACCTCATTGAGTGTGACTTTGGGTTGAAGATAACAAGACCCAAGAAATTTTTTCTAGTCCCTGAGTCTTAGTTAATCCTTGGCTAATGTTTGATCTCATGCAGATCATCAGCCCATTGATATCAGATTTGCTGTAGCCATCCTTCTTAGGTCAGTCGAGACACATAAACTCAGACCATCTTGTCTTCAGTGGTACCTAAGACATTTTAAAGTGTACATCCAGCCTATGGCCAGAGAGGAGGCCCCACTCATGACAGGGGAGCCAGGCACGGAGAAAGGCAGCAGTCGGCACCCCAGCTTAGCCAGCAGAAGACATGGGTCCACTGGTAGAACTTGTGTTAAGAAACTTTCAGAAGCCGCCCATGCTTTTTTGCCACATGGTGGCTTAATCATCGTGTTAAAGAGAGGATCCCTGTGTGCTGAGCAGATACTCAAAACAATGGCAATGCACATTTAGAGTCCCTGAGATTATAACGATGAGTGACACAATCTCTGTGGTCAGGTTGTTTGTAGAACCATCACAGAAAGGGCTGGATAAAGCAGTAATGGCATCTGAGAAAGAGACCATCCATACACACTGCTGAACTCCCAGGGTCCTTCTTCTACCCGCAAAGTGTGTCTGTAGCAAGGCCACACACTTACAGGAATAGAGGGCATGCATGTCATAAACATGTAGAGCTCTTGCCTTCTTTCCAGTGGGATTTTCCACACTGTCTAGCAGCTCAACACCCTTCCCAGGAGTCTGGGGATGAAGAACATCTAGAATGTGAGTGGGCAAGAGATGCTCTGCCCAGGAGGCAGCCAGCACTCCCCTCCGCTCTGTCCTCTGCTTCTCCCCGTAGTGGAAAGAGGCCTGTGTGTAGAATTTTCACTGTGGCCGCTCGCCCAAGTCTTGTCTAGTGAAAATTGTGTCCTGCGTTAGAGATAACTGTTCTCCTCCCTGGGGTCACAGAGGAAGGCACATAGGGAAAGGCACCTTTGTGGAAGGATTTATGATGTAAATGAGCAAAATTTGGAAGCTTAGGGCTTACTGCAGGGCTGGGCTTTCACATGCATGCTGCCCTTCTGATGGGTCTAACCACGTCTTTACCTGGGTCTGGGCGCCCTCCATGTGCCTTCACCTTTTGGTCCATGTTTAGCAGGAACAAAAGGACAGCACATCAGACACACGGCCCTGGCCAGTACCAATTGTCTGCTGATGCCACAAACACTTTGTCACCTCAGTGGGACCAAAAGTTTTTGTAGCAGAAACACAGTTCATTCTGTGGTTAAAATAATTACAAGTGCTTTTCGTTTGAGCGTGTCCTTCCCCTGCACTTGCTGGTACCAGCCTTGCCTTTGTCCTTTGCGTGGTGACTTCACATTTACCCCAGCCCAATGACTGCAACCCCACCTGGGTTTTCACATGTAGGGGTGACCGCCGGTTTATCAGACTCCCAGACTCCCAAAGAGCACACTCTACCTGTCAATCCAGGCATCATATTCTCCATTCATTTCAGAAGAGCAATCTTTTGTCACTGGACTTTTTTTCAACTGTGATTTTTAATAAAACTTTTAAATGAGCTTTGTGATGATTTTCATGGATGTGATTAAAGTATGATAGGTTATACTGTCAAATACACGGTGCCAAACAGCATTGTCAAATGTGCAACATGTATTTTAAAAAATGGTAAGTCCCCAGCCACATCCTAAAAAGATGGATGTATGCAGGCTGGTCGGAGCAGATCTGGAAGCTTCTGCCATGCACAGAAGGAAAAGGCCTGTCAAGGAGGGCTCTGGCCTGCCATGATCCTCTGTTCACGGGCAGGGGATCTGCCCAGCGAGAGCCTCACAGCTCACATCGTACACTAATGAGAGGTGGGCTAACAAGACAGAAATCCCAAAAGAGGCCAGAGCAGCATTGTGGCTGGTGAACTTTCCCTTTCTCTGTACAGATAGCTTAGGGAGCACTGGGGATATCAAGAAAAGATATCCAGAGCCCCCATCCCCTGTTTTAAAGGAGGTTACACACATGCATGGACATCGCATACATACACATACATACACACATACACCATGCACATACACACACTGCAGTAAGCACACATGCACACTGAACCTTATTCCAAATGACCACTTCAATGCCACTGTGGGGCAGACATCCTGCCTCAGAATACATGCTAGTGGATCTAGTCATCTCTCTTCTACCTGCTCTGGGCCTGGGTCAAGTACCAGAGTCTCTCCTGGCCATCAGCCTCCCTCCCAACCCCACTACAGGTCCCCCGGCTCCTGGCAGGCAGAGGTTTGGAGGAGACCTGGGTTGGCTGGCCTCACACTCCATTGGTGGGCCCTGAGACCAGGAGGGCCCCAGAAGGGGGATGACTGCCAAAAAGCCCTTTGGCTGGTTTCCCTGGAAGCAGGGCACAACAGGTGGTCTCCGGCACTGACCTTGGGCGAGTCATACAAACTCAACCTCCTGATGTGCATGACTGCAGCTGAGGGTTACCCACTGACCCACGATGACACGTGTAAGTGCTGGCCACAGAGGCCAGGAGCCATATTCTAAAAATGCCAGCGGGCCCCACAGCCTGTGCCAAGAGCAATGGGTGACCTGGTCGATGGGAATTCTGCAGGCCAGCAGGTGGCACTGTGTGACAGCTCAGGAAGTGACTTCTTCAACCCCAGGGAGGGCGCAGAACCCAGGTAATCACATGTTTGTGATCCTTGGAAGCAGGGATGTGAGATGGCTTTGTCACCAAAGTGAGCTCTGGCAGAGAGAGATTTTAAGACCTGCCCTTGTCTTTCCAAGGGGAGGAGGGGACTTCAGAACCAGCCAATAAACACTTTCTCTTTTTAGAAGAAGCACCCATTAGACCTTGTCTGTCCCGAGCTGCAGTTAAGATGAGAGCTGCTGGGGCCAGAAGGAAAGGGGGCGGCAGAGAACAGATGACTTCCTGTAAGCTTGGGTGACTTCTTGTCCACTCAAGAGTTCCATTTCATTGAAATTGGCCCATTCTGGTGTTGTTGACTGGAGGAAGAGAATATGTTTTTCCCATCCCACCCACACAGGCCAAACCGAAGGGTCTGAAAACTAACCCCCCATATGGGGGGGAGGGGGCTATGAATGACATTGCTATAAATAAACGTTATCAAATGACCACCTGATACATGGAAGTGACAACGCATTGTGTGACCCTGAACTGCCTATCAATTTGTAGAACACCTAAGGCCAGGAGCATCAGTGGCTCCCAGCTTCTGAAACATAAAGCTGATTTTCAAAAAAATGAAAATAATTTGAAAGAGCCAGAAAGAGATTCTAGTTCAGGACAAACGATGCTGCCATTTCCACTTTATGCAGCAGTTGCTTCCTTCTAGACACTGGCTTGTGGCCTCAGGGTGGAATTTGTCCCTGCTTCAGGGAAAGCAAGTCCTCCTGAATCATGGCCTTTCTCAGGTATTGGGAGCCCAGCAGAGGCAAAACACAGTCAGGCCCCCAGGCCCTACACCTTTTCCTTCTCCCTGCTGTCCATCCAAAGAAAAACCGGAGACACAGCTCACAGGTGTCTTCCTGCAAACATGAGTCTGGAAGACAGAGCTGTGCTCTGCACCCAGCAGTTCCCTGATCAAATAACATGGCTGAGTGCATTCCCACGTAAGAACACTGGTGCCCCATTAGCCCAAAGTTCAAGGAATAAAGTGCAACAAAGACCTTTTCACACATTTTTTTCTAGCTCATCATTTTCCCGGCTTCTTTGACCACAGAAGCACTATTGTGCTCAATGCCTACTAGCAAGACCAAGCTGGTGTTCCTCACAGACTTTAGGAAATGCCAGACTTACCACTCAGGAGGGAGGGGTCTCTACAGTGGGATACTGTGCACTTGTGGGAACGTAATTCTGTCCCTGAAATCATCCAAGGAAACAGTTACCCTGTTCTTATTAGCTGAAAAACCAGCCCTGTCCTGTTCTCAAATGTGGGTTATTTATGCATCATGTTCCCTCTCTCTCTTTCCTTCTCTCTCGCTCTCTCTCTCTCTCTCTCTCTCTCTCTCATACACACACACACAAACACAAACACACATACACACAACACTGGGACACATATAATCAATCTTTCCTTCCAAGAAAAAGAAATAAAATGATAGCATTTTGATACAGAAGGAGGGCCCAGGGCACATAACTTGATGTTTCATTACATAGAGATCTTTTTAAGACCACTTGTTTATTATTTTGTAGTTTTACAAAATTAACCTACATTAAGAAAGTACACATTTCCAGAGCCACCACCACCAAATCCAGCAAAAATCCACCTGGACACCCAGCACGTCCTGAGCTGATTCAAACCCGTCCTATGCCTGTTTAAACTCATGATCTCACCAGCAGGGTGCTGCCAGTCACTGCCCCCTTATGGGGCATTAGCTGACCAAGTGATGCTCTAAGCCCACATGTTACTCAGCTGAGGACATTTCCAGGAGCTATTTTCTCAGTGAGGCGTTATTTTACCCAAGTCGTGATTCATGATACTTTATGCCTTTGCAGTCTTTGAGGTCTTCAAATGACTCAGTTTTCCATGACAACCATTCAACTGTGGAACAGTCAGTGGAAATTGTATGTTGTTCACAAACAACTCTTCCTCGTTCATAAAAGTAAAGAGCCAGTGTCTAGCACTGTTTATTCTCCATAGCACATATGAAATGACACCATGAATTTCTATAAACCACCAAGGATGTCAAAGCTCTTTGGAAGACAGCACTGTTAATACCCACGGCTTGTGAACAGTTGCTCTGAGTCCCTCCTCCCCTAACATGAGGGAAGAGGTGGCGCCTCAGCTACACAGACAATGAACAGGAAAGGAAAGTTAGGAAAGATCATTGATCAAGAAAACCATCTGGAAAATTAAAAAAAGGAAACCATTTGAGGGACCTTCAAGATGGCGGAGGAGTAACATGTGGAGATAACCTTCCTCCCACAAATATATCAAAAATACATCTACATGTGGAACAACTCCTACAGAATACCTACTGAATGCTGGCAGAAGATCTCAGACATCCCAAAAGGCAAGAAAATCCCCATGTACCTGGCCATGTGGCTGACAGGGTCTCAGTGGCCCGGCCTGGTGTCAGGCCTAAGCTTCTGAGGTGGGAGAGCCGAGTTCAGGACACTACACCAGAGACCTCCCAGCCCCATGTAATATCAATTGGCAACAGCTCTCCCAGAGATCTCCATCCCAATGCTAAGGCCCAGCTCCACCCAATGGCCAGCAACCTCCAGTGTTGAATCCCCCATGACAAACAACTAGCAAGACAAGAACACAACACCACACATTAGCAGAGAGGCTGCCTAAAATCATAATAAGTTCACAGACACCACAAAACACACCACCGGACGCAGCCCTGCCCACCAGAAAGACAAGATCGAGCCCCACCCACCAGAACACAAGCACCAGTCCCCTCCACCAGGAAGCCTACACAAGCCATGAACCAGCCTTAACCACTGCGGGCAGGCACCAAAAACAACGGGAACTATGAACCTGCAGCCTGCGAAAATAAGACCCTAAACACAGTAAGTTAAGCAAAATGGGAAGACAGAGAAATATGCAGCAGATGAAGGAGCAACGTAAAAACCCACCAGACCAAAGAAATGAAGAGGAAATAGGCAGTCTACCTGAAAAAGAATTCAGAGTAATGATAGTAAAGTGATCCAAAATCTTGGAAATAGAATAGAGAAAATAAAAGAAACATTTAACAAGGACCTAGAAGAACTAAAGAGCAAAGAAACAATGATGAACAACACAATAAATGAAATTAAAAATTCTCTAGAAGGAATCAACGGTAGAATAACTGAGGAAGAAGGATGGATAAGACAGCTGGAAGATAAAATAATGGAAATAATTGCCAGGGAGCAGAATAAAAAAAAAAAGAATGAAAAGAATTGAAGACAGTCTCAGAGACCTCTGGGACAACATTAAACACACCAACATTCAAACTACAAGAGTCCCAGAAAAAGAAGAGAAAATGAAAGGGTCTGTGAAAATATTGAAGGGATTATAGTTGAAAACTTCCCTAACATGGGAAAGGAAATCGTCACTCAAGTACTGGAAGTGCAGAGAGTCCCATACAGGATAAATCCAAGGAGAAACACACAAAGACACATATTAATCAAACTATCAAAAATTAAATACAAAAAAAAATATTAACAGCAACAAGGGAAAAGCAACAAATAACATACAAGGGAATCCCCATAAGGTTAACAGCTGATCTTTCAGCAGAAACTCTGTAAGCCAGAAGGGAGTGGCAGGACATATTTAAAGTGATGAAAGGGAAAAACCTACAACCAAAATTACCCTACCCAGCAAGGATCTCATTCAGATTTGATGGAGAAATTAAAACCTTTGCAGACAAGCAAAACTTAAGAGAATTCAGCACCATCAAACCAGCTTTACAACAAATGCTAAAGGGACTTCTCTAGGCAGGAAACACAAGAAAAGGAAAAGACCTAAAAAACCCAAAACAATTAAGAAAAGGGTAATAGGAACATACACATTGATAATTACCTTAAATGTAAATGGGTTAAATATTCCAACCAAAAGATATAGACTGGCTGAATGGATACAAAAACATGACCCATATATAGTCTGTCTACAAGAGACCCACTTCAGACCTAGGGACACATACAAACTGAAAGTGAGGGGATGGAAAAAGATATTCCATGCAAATGGAAATCAAAAGAAAGCTGGAGCAGCAATTCTCATATCAGACAAAATAGACTTTAAAATAAAGACTATTATTAAAGAGACAAAGAAGGACACTACATAATGATCAAGGGATCAATCCAAGAAAATATAACACTGTAACATTTATGCACCCAATATAGGAGCACTCAATATATATAAGGCAAATGCTAAAAGCCATAAAAGGGGAAATCAACAGTAACACAATCATAGTAGGGGACTTTAACACCCTACTTTCACGAATGGACAGATCAACCAAAATGAAAATAAATAAGGAAACACAAGCTTTAAATGACACATTAAACAAGATAGACCTAATTGAAACTGATATTTATAGGGCATTCCATCCAAAAACAACAGAACACACTTTCTTCTCAAGTGCTCATGGAACATTCTCCAGGATAGATCATATCTTGGGTCACAAATCAAGCCTTGGTAAACTTAAGAAAATTGAAATCATATCAAGTACCTTTTCTGATCACAGTGCTATGAGACTAGATATCAATAACAGGAAAAAAACTATAAAAAATACAAACACATGGAGTCTAAACAATACACTACTAAATAACTAAAAAATCACTGAAAAATCAAAAAGGAAATCAAAAAATACCTAGAAACAAATGACAATGAAAACACGATGAGCAAAAACCTATGGGATACCATAAAAGCAGTTCTAAGAGGGAAGTTTACAGCAATACAATCCTACCTCAAGAAAGTAGAAAAATCTCAAATAAACAACCTAACCTTACACCTAAAGCAATTAGAGAAAGAAGAACAAAAAAACTCAAAGTTAGCAGAAGGAAAGAAATCATAAAGATCAGATCAGAAATAAATGAAAAAGAAATGAAGGAAATGATCTCAAAGATCAATAAAGCTAAAAGCTGGTTCTTTGAGAAGATAAACAAAATTAATAAACCACTGCCAGACTCATAAAAAAAAAAAAGGGAGAAGACTCAAATCAATAGAATTAGAAATGAAAAAGGAGAAGTAACAACTGACACCGCAGAAATACAAAGAATCATGAGGGATTATTACAAGCAACTATATGCCAATAAAATGAACAACCTGGAAGAAATGGACAAATTCTTAGAAAAGCACAACTTTCTGAGACTGAACCAGGAAGAAATAGAAAATATGAACAAACAAATCACAAGCACTGAAATCGAAAATGTAATTTAAAATCTTCCAACAAACAAAATCTCAGGACCAGACGGCTTCATAGGTGAATTCTATCAAATATTTAGAGAAGAGCTAACACCAATCCTTCTCAAACTCCTCCAAAATATAGCAGAGGGAGGAACACTCCCAAACTCATTCTACGAGGCCACCATCACCGTGATACAAAAACCAGACAAAGATGTCACAAAAAAAGAAAACTACAGGCCAATATCACTGATGAACATAGATGCAAAAATCCTCAAGAAAATACTAGCAAACAGAATCCAACAACACATTAAAAGGATCATACACCATGAACAAGTGGGGTTTATCCCAGGAATGCTAGGATTCTTCAATAGATGCAAATCAATCAATGTGATACACCATATTAACAAGTTGAAGAATAAAAACCGTATGATCATCTCAATACGTGCAGAAAAACCTTTCGACAAAATTCAACACCAATTTATGATAAAAACCCTTCAGAAAGTAGGCATAGAGGGAACTCACCTAAACATAATAAAGGCCATATATGACAAAGCCACAGCCAACATCATTCTTAGTGGTGAAAAACTGAAACCATTTCCTCTAAAATCAGGAACAAGACAAGGATACCCACTCTCACTACTATTATTCAACATAGTTTTGGAAGTTTTAGCCACAGCCATCAGAGAAGAGAAAGAAATAAAAGGAATCTAAATCGGAAAAGAAGAAGTAAAGCTGTCACTGTTTGCAGATGACATGATACTATACATAGAGAATCCTAAAGATGCTACCAGAAAGCTACTAGAGCTAATCAATGAATTTGGTAAACTAGCAGGATACAAAATTAATGCACAGAAATCTCTTGCATCCCTATACACTAATGATGAAAAATCTGAAAGAGAAATTAAGGAAACAATCCCATTTACCATGGCAGCAAAAAGAAAATACCTAGGAATAAACGTATCTAAGGAGACAAAAGAACTGTATGCAGAAAACTATAAGACACTGATGAAAGAAATTAAAGATGATACAAACAGATGGAGAGATATACCATGTTCTTTGATTGGAAGAATCAACATTGTGAAAATGACTATACTACCCAAAGCAATCTACAGATTCAATGCAATTCCTATCAAACTACCAATGGCATTTTTCACAGAACTAGGACAAAAACTTTCACAATTTGTATGGAAACACAAAAGACCCTGAATAGCCAAAGCAATCTTGAGAAAGAAAAATGGAGCTGGAGAAATCAGGTTCCCTGTTTCAGACTATACTACAAAGCTACAGTAATCAAGACAATATAGTACTGGCTCAGAAACATAAATATGGATCAATGGAATAGGATAGAAAGTCCAGAGATAAACCCATATACCTATGGTCACCTTATCTTTGATAAAGGAGGCAGGAATATACAATGGATAAAAGACAGCCTCTTCAATAAGTGGTGCTGGGAAAACTGGACAGCTACATGTAAAAGAATGAAATTAGAACACTCCCTAACACAATAACAAAAATAAACTCAAAATGGATTAAAGACCTAAATGTAAGTCCAGACACTATAAAACTCTTAGAGGAAAACATAGGAAGAACACTCTTTGACATAAATCACAGCAAGATCCCTTTTGACCCACCTCCTAGAGAAATGGAAATAAAAACAAAAATAAGCAAATGGGACCTAGTGAAAATTAAGAGCTTTGCACAGCAAAGGAAACCATAAACAAGACAAAAGACAGCGCTCAGAATGGGAGAAAATATTTGCAAATGAAGCAACTGACAATGGATTAACCTCCAAAATATACAAGCAGTTCATGTAGCTCAATATCAAAAAAAAAACAAACAACCTAGTCCAAAAATGGGCAGAAGATCTAAATAGACATTTCTCCAAAGTAGATATACAGATTGCCAACAGACACATGAAAGGATTCTCAACATCACTAATCATTAGAGAAATGCAAATCAAAACTACAATGAGGTATCACCTCACACTAGTCAGAATGGCCATCACCAAAATATCTACAAACAATAAATGCTGGAGAGGGTGTGGAGAAAAAGGAGCCCTCTTGCAATGTTGGTGGGAATGTAAATTGATACAGCCACTATGGAGAACAGTATGGAGGTTCCTTAAAAAACTAAAAGTAGAACTACCATATGACCCAGGAATCCCACTACTGGGCATATACCCTGAGAAAACCATAATTCAAAAAGAGTCATGAACCACAATGTTCATTGCAGCTCTATTTACAATAGCCAGGACACGGAAGCAGCCTAAGTGTCCATCGACAAATGAATGGATAAAGAAGATGTGGTATATATATACAATGGAATATTACTCAGCCATAAAAGGAATCAAAATTGAGTTATTTGTAGTGAGGTGGATGGACCTAGAGTCTGTCATACAGAGTGAAGTAAGTCAGAAAGAGAAAAACAAATACTGTATGCTAACACATATATATGGAATCTAAAAAAAAACAAAAAACAAAAAACAAATGGTGCTGATGAACCTAGGGGCAGTACGGGAACAAAGACGAAGACGTAGAGAATGGAATTGAGTACTGGGGGGGGGGGCAAGTGTAAGCTGGGACGAAGTGAGAAAGTAGCATTGACATATATACACTACCAAATGTAAAATAGATGGCTAGTGGGAAGCAGCTGCATTGCACAGGGAGATCAGCTTGGTGCTTTGTGACCACCTAGAGGGATGGGATAGGGAGGGTGAGAGGGAGATGTAAGAGGCAAGGGATATGGGGATATATGTATATGTATATCTGATTCACATTGTTATACAGCAGAAACTAACACAACATTGTAAAGCAATTATACTCCAATAAAGATGTTAAAAAAAAAGAAAACCATTTTGCTGAATTCGAGTCCTTCTCAGGTGGGTTGTTCCAGACAGAAAGTGATTTTCACCGAAGTAGGCGAGTCATCTGCACCTGCTGTGCAGGACGCAAGTTTTCGATTTCATGATGCACCTGGAGATGCTTGGAGAACATCCAGAGAAGTGTCTCCTCTCATACTGAAGGCACCTGGGAGAGCAGGACCCCTGGACACTGGATGTGTTCCCAGGGATGCCAGGGAGCTTTCTGCCTGCCAGGGTGCCCAGGTGAGCAACCTTACACTGCAACATGCTGCCACCCCCAGCACCTGTCAGAATTGAGGGGCACGAGCTGCCTGATAAGCCTCCAGCCTGCTCCATCCCTCCCCACCTCTTCTTACTTCTGTCAGCATTCAACCCTGAAGAAGAAAGAAAAGAGGATGCTTGATTAAGCCAATCCCACTTACCAGCACTTTGTACCTCACACGATTATGAACATGGCGGGGAAATCAGACAGAAAAAAAGTGACCTAAACACACAACGGGTATCAGGACACTAGGACCCGAGCAGACTCTCCTTGGCTCAGAGATGAGTTCTGTCCTGAGATGGACAGAATTGAGCAGAGGGGATCTCTCCAAAGCAAAGGGCTGCCGAGGTAAAGCATAGCATGGAACAGGGAGCCACGTCAATCGACTTTACTCTGCAATCAAAACTTTCAGACATTTGTTCATTCTGGGACACTCTTCTCTTAACGTCAGTACGACATCCTTTCCTGAACGTTCTGCGATGAGAACTTGCTGGCTAAAGTGCCAGAGAGTTCATTCTATTCCGAATTCCTACTTCTGTATGTTATCGTTTGGAAACACAGGGTCCACAGCTGGCTCATGGGACCTGTATTCTTTTGTAATGTTTCCCCAGGGATTCTTTGTGTGTATGTGTGAGTGCGTGTGACTCTGTCAAACAGGTGTCTGTGTCTATTCTTTTTTTCAGAACTTCCTGTACTTTTAATGCTCTTCTCAACATGAAAATAACTCTCTCTTATTAACCAGTTTGAACTGCTTTTCCCCTTTCAGTTCTCAGTGTGTAGAACAGGTTTCCCCTGCTTACCGGCATGGACCTGGGGCCTGACGCACTGTTACTGACGTCTTCGAAAGAGCCAAGTATGTCAGTGCACAAGGAAAGGTCTGCTTTCCCTGCACTGTGCAGAGATTGACCCCCTGCTCTGCGGTGAGAGGGTGGGGTGGGTGCTGGGAAGCCCCAAGTCAGGCGAGAATCAGGTCCACCGAGAGCAGGGGGCACCCTTTCCAGACCTGCAGGTACTTCTTCAGTGGAACTTGGACTTTTGCTGCAATTCCCTGTCCTCCTGCCCCTGAGGAACCAGCCTAACCAGCAGAGTGACAGTGCACGGCACTTGGAAGCCAGCCACGGCCCAGGTTTTCCCAAAGACAACTCCCTTCATGGTCAACGGAGGGGCGGACACTACTTGGTCCTCAGGTGAAGCCTCAGGCCACTGGTGATTCTTGGAGGCTTCATCAGGAGAGAAAACAAAGTTAGACTACTTATCCACATCACTTGAGGGTGGAATTAGAGTCTGTGGGGGTCATAGTCTTCCTCTCTCCCCATTCTCAACTTTTGGAGAGTACCCAGTGAGCACTCACGGGTCAGAGAGATGAATGTCTCTATGATGCCCTGCAGCAGCCCATGGGTTGCACCTCTGACCACTGAGCACCAGCACACAAAGGGCTTTATAGTAAAAAACTCAAACAGTGTGTTAATGCCCAGAGCATTGCTCAGGCACACAAATGGTTCAGCCTGCTTTGGTAGACTAGGTATGTGCAGTGTCATTTTTGAGCCCTCTGTAATAAAAGTTGCATTTGCATAATCGAGCTGGCAAAGCCTTTTCAGATATATTTTCTATTTTAAGCCTAAAATCAACTAACTTTTGAAAGTGAAGTGCTTCTGGGTTGCCGCCAGCTGCCACCTCCCGGTGCAATGAGGAAACTGAGTCTTGGAGAGGTTAAGTGACTCGGCCAAGGTCAAACAGCTAGTAAGTGGTGCAGCCAGGACTCAAACCCAGCCTAGAAGCCATGCGCACCTTGTTCCCCTCGCCCTTCCCCTGTGTGACTGAGACATTGTGGTTTAGTCTGGATCGACCCTGTGTGGAGGAGACAGGGCTGCAGCAGCAGGAACAGCAGCATCAGGCCTGGCACTGTGATGACGAGGAAGATGAAGATGAGGATGAAGATGGTGAAGAGGACTCAGAGGTTGATGGGGACACACAGGGCATGGATGAGATGAATGACTACAATGAGTCACCCGATGATGGAGAGGTCAGTGAGGTGGACATGGAAGGCAGCTCACAGGATCAGGACCACTGGATGATCTAGGGAGATTCCAGGCCCGCCCAATCTATCCTGGATACCCTGCGGAACCAGCTGATCACCCAACACCCCCCTCACCAACCCCTGTGCCTGAAAGCTCACCCTCGGGCACCTCCTCAGCTGCTGCCAGCACCTGGTATCCTCGGCCCCTCCCAGTCCATCAGTCTGCCCTTGCATCCCCACCTTTCTGGCCAGCACCTCACTCCTTGGTTGCCAGACCTAGTCTCTTTCTAACTCTCTTTAATAAAGACACAGGACTGATATAAAAATAAAAAAACAACCAACTTTTGAGATAGCTGTGATTATTAACTCCTTATTTTACAAATGAAAAGTCCCTGACTCAGAAAAGAGCACCCAGAAAGTGGTCAGCCCAGATGTCTTTGTCTAATACCACTGGGTCCCAGGACGGACTGCACAGAAGAATCAGCTGGAGCCTTAAAAAGGCTCATGTCCAGGCTACGTTCCCAGAGCATGACTGAATTCCTCTGAAATGGGGCCCAGGGAGGTCAAGGCATTGACAATATTTAAAAGTACAATCCATTCCCGTTGTGTGGCCCATCACTGGTGCTCCTTTTTATCAGGGCTCTGACTTAGGGGACTTGGAATCATTTGGGGTCCTGGGACAGGAAGTTAAGGTCAGAGCCTCACCTGAGTTCCAGCAGGTTGGGTTTCTCCAATGAAGCCAAACAGCGTGGACCGATGTTTTCTACGATGGGTCACTGAACACCTGCCAGGACAGTCCTCTAAGAGGTCCCTGAAATCCCAAAGTGGCCCAGTGAAGAGTGAAGGTCTAAAATTCTCTTGGCTGGTAGAAATCTGACTTCGTGATTTTCCCTGTTAAAACTTCATCACTTTTCTGTGATGTGGGTTCCAACTTTTCATGGAAGAACAGGGAATAGCCTGTCGGTGTTGGTCAGCAAATTGGGGAACAGCCTGGGAACTAAGCTGCCTCCTTCACTCCCTCTCTGCTAGCAGAGTCTGACAAATAGGGGGATGGGGTTTGGGGGACCTGAGAAGGCGTCAGGAGCTGTTGTCAGCTCAGGGTGGTTCAGAGGAACCTGTGAGGTTCAGGCCTCGCTCAGGAGAAGAATCTGGGAGATCTCAGCCTCGAATGCACAAGCCTCAGCACCTGGGTCCCCAGATGACTTGCAGGATGCCCAGCAATGAGCAAAATCCACGTTAATTTCAGCTTGAAGCCATTCCCTTACAAACATCCCGGTGGAAGTCCACATCCCTGAAGCACTGGAACAGGGGAACTGAATACCTTTTATGTCTATCCTGGAGGCCAGGGCGGATTCAGGCTTGTGGAGTCTGAAGCTCACACGCAGGGTTGTGGAGCCGACTTTAAGAAAGAGATTTCATTGGAACCACCAGAGTTGGCTCTGGTCCAGGTGTGCTAAGATTGGTCCAAAGTGCCGGGAGGTATAAAATGTGCAATTCTGCATACTGAGTGTAAGATGGCTACAAGTTTGATGCAAGAAAATAGGAATTCTGGTAAATTCCATTAATTCCCATCAAAAAGAAAAAACAAAAGCATGGTGCAATCATATGAATGATTGTATAAGTCTCACTGTGCAGGGTGCCTGGCTGCCAGGGGGATTCGCCTCACAATAAGGACCTCCTCTCCTCCCATCATGAGGAGGCTTTCTCAGATATGCTTCCAGCCCAGCACGTGGCCACCATGTTCCTCCTGCAAGTCCCCCCCAACCAATCCAGTGTTAGCAAACAGGACACTATCCTATCACCTGTGACCTTCCCGTCTCAAACCACGTGCTCAGTAGAATGGGTGGTGGCCTTGGCTGCCTGGAAGGCTGGCGGTGACCTAAGTATACATGGAAGACGCAGGGAACCAAGCTACTCTGCTGCAGGGACCCCAGGCTCTCTGCATCCCTAACTTAGCTTTCCTTTCCCAGAATTTTAACAGTGCCCATGGCTGTTCCAATGCTACCCAGGAACATGGAGGGGAAAGAGACAGCTGTCTTGACAGATTGTAGATCAAATTTCTTACTTGGGGAAATTTTATGTAAAAAACATAACTACCTTGCTAGGTCTTCTCCAAGGATCTTGGAAGGAGCCCATGCAAACCCCAGGCCCTGAGGATTATATGAATTATAGATAGCTACATGGTGAATCCATCTCTGCCAACAGCCAATACGATAGAGAAAAGTTGGGTGTTGGGAGAGAGAGAACAAGGGAGTGAGAGAGTGAGAGAGAGAATGGAGGAGGGAGGGAGGGAGGGGAGAAACTGGGTGTAGGTGGTGTGAGAGGAGGTGGGCGAGTAGTGCCAAAAAAGAGGAGAGAAGTCACCTGCTAGGGCTACACTGTACTGTGGGTTCTGCCTGGACCCTTACTACCCTCTCTACACCCCCAAGCTGGGCCCCCTGGAGCTCAGCCCCATCAGGACATCATCAGGCTCTGAGAAGGGCCCCTCCTGGCCCCCACATTCTCCATCCTCCTTTTTGCCAGGTCACACTACCTGTGGATGAAACTAAGGCCAGATTCATAGAGACAATGGTAATGTCCCTGGCTCCCGGCATCTGTGAACACCCCGTCTTATTGCTGAGCGCCCCAGGGTCTCACATGTGGCCCCAACAGACTTTGCAATCCCTGGCCAGGGATGCTGATGGGCATTCAGGGCAGCCTGCCCTGGAGTCCATGCAGAGACCAAGGTCCAGTGGGGCTGCTCCTGGCCCATGTCTCACGGAACAAGAACCAAATTGTGTTCTTCAGACTGCCTGCCACACCTGTCTGCACACCTGTGTGTATGTCTGCAGCTGGGTGTGGCCATCAGGCCCTGCCCCCAAGACCACATTCTACATGCTCTTTCCTGTGACCAACCTTTCCCTTAGGCCAGCAGAACCAAGTCCTCCCCCGGTCAACATCCCTGTGTGCAGCAGTGTCCCAGGGCTGCTGTAACAAAGCTCCACACACAGGGTGGCTTAAACAGCAGACATTTATTGCTTCGCAATCCTGGGGGCTGGAAGTTCAAGATCAAGGTGTGGGCAGGGCTGGTTTCTCCTGAGGCCTCTCTCCTTGGCTTGCAGACGGCTGTTTTCTCCATGTCCTCACATGGCCATCCTTCTGTGAGTGTCTGTCTTTGAGTCCATATTTCCCCTTCGTTAGGATTTTAGAATTTGGGGCACATGACACAGCCCATAACACTGTGCAGATGGACTCCATGTCATTCTGTTCACTGGCTCATCTCAAGAGACTGGAAATGGCTGGGTCCCCACTGGGGTCCAACCAGAGCTTCACTCCCAGCTTGGAGAGACTCTAGCTGACCAACTCGATGGTTCCTTCAGAGTTGGACCCTGAGGCTTTGCTGTGAGTTGGTGAGGATGATTTCTGAAGATGGCAGGGGCAGCTGAAGTCAGCTTGCCACCTTCTGGGGGACTTTCTACATTTCCCTTGACGTTGGGCAGCTCCAACCCATCAGGAGGGGGCTGCTGCACCAGCCTCAGCCTGAGACACTCTGGAAAAAGTGTGGGTGAGTTGTGTCCCCAACATGATGTTGAAGTCCTAGCCTAGTGCCTGCTAGTGTGAACTGACTCAGAGACGGGGTCTTTGCACATGATTTAGGTAAGATGAGGTCACGACGGTGGGTCCTAATCCAGAATGACTTTGTCCTTATAAAAAGGGGAAATTTGGACAGAGAGACATGTACAGAGGGAGATGTCACATGAACTTGAAGACAGTCATTTACAGGCCCAGGAAAGAGGCCTGGACCAGATCCTTCCCTGACAATCTCAGAAGGAACCAGCCCTGCCAATCCTTTGATCTTGGACTTCCAGGCTCCAGGGCTGTGAGGCAATACATTTCTGTTGTTTAAGCTGCCCAGTCTGTGGTGCTTTGTTACGGCAGCTGCAGGAAATGAATACAAGTGTCGGCAGGGAAACCCGGGCTCCCGTGGCCCTGCCTCCTCTGCCAGGTGCCCCTTCTCTCAGGGGCAGTGGAGGCTAGTGCCAGGGAGACCCAGGAGAGGGCCGAGTGGCTCCCAGTCGCTTTCTCACTTCTTCCTGTGCTCACAGATTTTGCAGATCTGGTTGAAAAGCAGATTCTGACTCAGTGGGTCTACGGTGGGGCCTATATTCCTTTCAGCTCCTGGGTGAGGCTGATGTGGCCCCACCGGAGTAACAAGGAGTCTGGGTTCTGGTACTCGATTTGCTGCCCTTCAGACTTGCCTGCAGAGGAATGTCATGCTGGTTTCCTCGGGTCTGGGCTGTGGCCTGGGTGTTGGCAATGTTTAAAGGCCCCTGGGTGAGTTTCATGTGCAGCCTTTGGGAGGAAGACACTCCCTGGGTGTTCAGGGGTCAGGGGGAGCGGAAGCATCTCCAGAGCCTGAATCTCATCCAGTCTGGGACCGCTTTGTAAGAATAGACAAATGTGAATACACTGGGAAGGTCCAGAAGGGAGACCATGGTCTCATGCACTGTGCTCAAAATGCCTCCCTTTTACTAGAACATCTAGTCATGTGAACAAGTCACTGCAGTGCGTCCCCCACCCTGGGAAGAAGAGGGTGGGGGCCCCATCCTGAGCATCTTCAGCTGTACCGTGACCCGCCTCTGGTCCACTGGGAAGAGCTCCCAGGGCTGAGCCAGAAGCTGTCCCAGAGGGAAACCCAGGGCCTGAAGGAGTATCTCGGGTTCCCAGGGACCTGACTTCATCCAGTGTAGAGTTTAAGCGCCTCGCAGCTTCATGGCATAGGCAGGCCTCCTGAGGGAGGCTGCGGGTGGGTCTCCAACCAGATGGGTTGTCCAGGTCTGTGCAGGTCTGGCGGTTTTGGCCCACCTGGGACAGCTCTGCTGGGTCATGTGAGCCCTGGAGCCCCTGTGGAAAAGCTGCTGTGCCCCTTCCTTTGTCCACTGCTGATGGTATGGACCCTGCACCCTCGTTGATAAATGCTTGCCCCGACGCTCCCTCAGAGTCAGCTTCCCAGAGGACCACCTGCTTTCAGGCTCTTTCCAAAGAAACCAGTGCCCTTGGGACTCCACTCCTGTGTGTCCTATGTTGTGATGAGTGTGGACTGCTGGGGGTCAGAGGACATGTGTACTTTATTTTTTTTAATAAATTTATTTATTTATTTATTTTTGGCTGTGTTGGGTCTTTGTTGCTGCATGTGGGCTTTCTCCAGTTGCAGCGAGCCGGGGCCACTCTTCGTTGCAGTGTGCAGGCTTTTCATTGTGGTGGCTTCTCTTGTTGCAGAGCACAGGCTCTAGGCACACGGGCTTCAGTAGTTGTGGCAGGTGGGCTCAGTAGTTGTGGTTCACAGGCTCTAGAGTGCAGGCTCAGTAGTTGTGGCGCACAGGCTTAGTTGCTCCACGGCATGTGGGGTCTTCCCGGACCAGGGCTCGAACCCATGTTCCCTGCATTGGTAGGTGGATTCTTAACCACTATGCCACCAGGGAAGTACCGACATGTGCACTTTATTTCATTTTATTTTTTTAACATCTTTATTGGAGTATAATTGCTTTACAATAGTGTGTTGGTTTCTGCTTTACAACAAAGTGAATCAGTTATACATATACATATGTCCCCATATCTCTTCCCTCTTGCATCTCCCTCCCTCCCAGCCTCCTTATCCCACCCCTCTAGGTGGTCACAAAGCACTGAGCTGATCTCCCTGTGCTGTGCGGCTGCTTCCCACTAGCTATCTACCTTACGTTTGGTAGTGTATATATGTCCATGCCACTCTCTCGCTTTGTCACAGCTTACCCTTCCCCCTCCCCATATCCTCAAGTCCATTCTCTAGTAGGTCTGTGTCTTTATTCCTGTCTTACTCCTGGGTTCTTCATGACATTATTTTTTTCTTAGATTCCATATATATGTGTTAGCATACAGTATTTGTCTTTCTCTTTCTGACTTACTTCACTCTGTATGACAGACTCTATGTCCATCCACCTCACTACAAATAACCCAATTTCATTTCTTTTTATGGCTGAGTAATATTCCATTGTATATATGTGCCACATCTTCTTTATCCATTCATCTGATTATGGACACTTAGGTTGTTTCCATGTCCTGGCTATTGTAAATAGAGCCGCAATGAACATTGTGGTACATGACTCTTTTTGAATTATGGTTTTCTCAGGGTATATGCCCAGTAGTGGGATTGCTGGATTGTATGGTAGTTCTATTTGTAGTTTTTTAAGGAACCTCCATACTGTTCTCCATAGTGGCTGTATCAATTTACATTCCCACCAGCAGTGCAAGGGTGTTCCCTTTTCTCCACACCCTCTCCAGCATTTATTGTTTGTAGATTTTTTGATGATGGCCATTCTGACTGGTGTGAGATGATATTTCATTGTAGTTTTGATTTGCATTTCTCTAATGATTAATGATGTTGAGCATTCTTTCATGTGTCTGTTGGCAATCTGTAGACATGTGCGCTTTAGCTACTGGCAGCTGTGGCCAGACTGTACCCTGGACGCCACTGCTTGTCAGTGAGGGTACCTGGCCCATCCCCCCTGATCCCTCCAGCACTTGGCAGCTTCCCGAGGCCTGAGGCAGGAGAAGAAAGGACTCTGTCCCCAGAGAGTCCGCAAGCCTGCAGGGGTCGGGGTGAGGGTCATGGGCAGGAGGGGAGCACCATGCTCACCTTGTGTCCCCTGCTCACCTGAGTGCGGGCTGAGGACACAGTGCTGTGTAAACGGGGGCAGCTATGGGCAGGCGGCCTGGCCAGGACTGGCTGTTCCTGCCCTGAGTCTCTCTTCCTCTCTGTCCCCTCAGCTTCCCCACCTGCACGGACCAGGCTTTGGCCACATCATCTCAGCAAGAGCACAGGGCCCTGGGAGTCACTGGGGCATCCCGGGAAAAACCACGTGTGAACACCGTGTGCCCGTGTGTCCGCTCCTCTGTTTCCCACGGTGGCTTGTAGGCTCAGAAATGCTGACCTTAGAGGAGTACTCTCATTCAGAGAATCCGACATCAGATGTGATTGCATTTGTGTAAAGATGGCCCTCACTGACCTATGCGTCCAACAGCCTGCCAGGGCACCATATCCCCCATCCTCTGAGACAGCCCCGGGCCCCTGCTTCCAGGTCAACCAGAGAACTGGGGACCGGCTGAGGCACCTGACTTTGATCTCTGAACGGCTGTGTTTAACAACCTAGAGACACCCCACCTTCACGGCCAGGGGTTCTTTCTCTGGACCCAGCATTCACCCTGACTCTGGCCAGCCGGGACAGTGGGCACAGCGGTGGAGGGGAGGCAGACGTCAGAAGTCACCTGGACAAAATGGGGCTGTGCTAGAATCTGCTAGAGTCCAGTATTCCTTTCCCTGCTCCCCGGGTTCGGCCCACCCTATGCGGCCCTGCAGGCTTTTCACAGACGGGACCAGGCACTTGTGTGACATCATCCACAGGGAGACACTGAGCCTCTGGGAGCACTGGAGGAGGCCAGGCTCACCTGGAGAAAGTGCCCAGGCATTGGTGGTTGATGTCTAACAGCCGCTGTGTTCACCTGTTGGTGTCGGACACAGGCCGTCCGGGGGTGGAGCAGGCAGATAAAGGCACTGGAAGAGATTTCCCGAGGTTCCCGCCCACATGGACAAGAGAGCAGTGAGAGGATGGACAGTCACAGGTGGCTCCCTGGCTGTCATGAGGGCCTCTCCGTGTGGATTTGCCCAGCCAGACCTGGCAGGGATTGTGTGCAGTCCAACCACTGTGTTCTGGCTTTGCCCTCTGACCCTAGGAGGCCTTGGTCATCCCAAGGTCATCAGTTTTAACCTCACCCTGCAGGGCCTCAGGGTGGAGTCCCCCTCTGCTCTCCAGCCCCCTCCCAAGGAAACAGCTCAAGGGCTTTGGAGGTCAAAGATAAATGTCACCCTGCCACCCATTGTCATCCTTCCTCAGAGGGACAGAGAAACCCTGGGAGGGCTGAGAGACAGGTTTGTATGTGGGGATTTTCAAAATCTGGGATTCAGCCAGGGGTATGTGTGTGTGTGTGTGTGTGTGTGTGTGTGTGTGTGAGAGAGAGAGAAAGAGAGAGAGAGAGAGAGAGAGAGAGAGAGAGAGAGAGAAAACTAGAGAAGAGAGAAGATGAAAAGGCCAGCAGAAGGTTTTCTATAGCCCAAAGAAGGCCCAGAGCCAATACCTGGGGAAACACCCCAGGTAGTATTTTGTTCTAGTAAAATTAAATTCCAGAGTCCTAGGGAAGGACCAATGCGGAAGCAGGAGCCTGGAACTTGGGATGATTTTCCCCATAACCTGTCTGTGGCCTGTGGAGTTGGACCAGACTCCAGTTCCCAGGGGCCCTCCCAGGGAGCCCTGGAGAAAACCACCTTCTGCCTGGCACTGCTTTAGCTGTTAAATCGGGAATGATCATCTCATCTGCATCTGGGGCTTCCTGGGGAGGAGCTGATGAGACACTGGGACAGGAGGGGAACCAGGTATGGGACCCTGGTTTCTGCCACCCAGAGCTCACAATCCCTTGGGCCCAGAAGCCTGTAAGCTGGTTTCTCAATCTGTCTGACAAGGTCCACAGACACCAGCTCCGGGTCCCTCCAGGTGTGGGATGGCAGTTCTATGCAGTTCATGTTCGGGAGGCACCAACCTGGCACATGTGTGGGCCCCTGTGAAGCCACCAAGTGACAAATTGATCAGCTCATGCTGGGCCCCTAGGCACCCTGTTATAGTGAACTAGGGGGACCAGGGCAGAATGACGATCCCTAAGTGAGCCTTATTCCTGAAACCCTGATAGGGAGGGGCCCTGTCCTCCGGAATCTAACAGCCCCCGACCTGCTAGGGTTGAGTCCACCTGTGCCAGGGCCATGCCCAGGGTAATTTCTAAGAGTCGGCAGTGTTCTCTCCAAGTAAAAACCTGGTCCTCTGCTGCAGGAGCTGCCTCCAAGGGGGATTCATTTCATTGGGTTGAACCTCTTTTAAGAGATGGGAGGGGAGGAAAAGAAGAGAAAGACGGGAGCGATGACCATCCCATCGAGTCAACATAGGCGGTCTGGCCTGACCTTGGCAGGAAGGCAGCAGGCTTGCTGGGCCCCTTCCACGGGCATGGCTGACACAGGGGAGCGCTTTGCTGCAGGACGGGCACCGCATGTGGCTGCTCCCCAAGCGTCCACTAGGTGGCAGCATTACACCAGGGCGAGAGCTTGCCAGTCTTGGAGACAGTGATTTAGGTTCCACCTATTTTCACAAAAGCCTGAAATTTGCCAACTGGATGCAGTATTGGAAATCACATTTCGGCAGGTAAAAAAGATGTAGTAAGTGATTTATTTTCGAAGTAAGTGGTTGGCATCTGGCTACTCAATTCAGGGAAGCAATGTCTAATCTTTGCCATTATGTATTGAGGGTTGAAAGGGAATTGGAAAGGTTTCTTATGTCCTCTTGTTAAAGATCTGCCTGGTGCATGTTCATTCCTGCTGGCCTGAACTCGAGGTGTGCTCATTTTGAGGTGGGATGCCGAAAGTTTGAGCTGGAAGGGCCCTTCATCCAGGCTTGTTCATCCGCAATCTAGAGGCCTTGGGAACAGAAGGACATACCACGTATTCCTGGAGAAGGCCACTTAGACCTCAGAAAGACTTGGGTTCCTTAATTCGGGTTCGAATAGTCCAGGCCTTTGATTAAAAGAAATCTAAAAACAATAGGTTTACTATGTAGTCAACATGGTTTGGATGTAGGTTCTAAGGGGGTAACACAAAGGATCCCAGGTCTAATTCACACTGTTTTACAGAGGGAGCAACTAAGCCCCCAAAATGGGGTGTATTGAGCCCGTGGACCTCATAACTGCTTGTTTGGTGCTCTCTCCACTCTGCCTGGGTCACAGAGCCTCAGTGAGTGGAGGAAATCACATTGCAGGGCTGAGCTGTCTTTTCTTGATTCCCAGACATGGAGCGAAGCCAAGGATGAGGCACCTCCTTGACACACCCCCAAAATGTTTGAGAAATGTCAAGAAGAGTGACAGGTGATTCTTCTAGGTTGGAGAAAAGAGATGTACTTCTACATATTCTTTTGCCTCCTTTTAGTTAACTGACAACTGGCCTATGGAAAGCACTACACAGAGGGCAGGGATTTAGACCCCAGATAAATGTGTTTTGTCCTCCCATTTCCCCTACACTTGGGCACATCACCGTGAAAAATTTCAAGCGACCTGCTTGGGAGCTGAGTCCCAACCTTCTCACCACAGCTCCTCCAGGCAAAGTTCCAGTCCATGCATGGGGAGGTTCAGCTTGGGAAGAAAGCTTTTATGTTCCAACCAGTGCGTCGTGACTTATCACATGTGTCTGCAGCATGAGAGGGTGAGGTTAGACTTAGAAGTTATGCACAGGCTGAGGAATATGCTGGAGAAGGAAAAGGGCAGGCTTTGGTGGCAGTGGGTGGAGACTCCTCAAACTTTGCCTCCCAGGCATCTACAGAGCTGGGCCCTGCACAAGGAGTCCAAGTGGTCCTCGGCACCCAAGAGCAACTCTGGAACCAAGTTCCAAAGGTGGACCTGTAAGAGCAAGGGCAGCTACCACATGATCCTCACTCGTCCAGGCTTCCCAGGATGGAGGGCCAAGGACCTCTCCATCCACGTGGACCCCAAGGCTGGGGGGTGCCTTGTGCCTGGGGACCCCTGCTATAACCCAGGGCCAAGCTCGGGCCTGGTACCCTTGGATGGTCTAGAGTGATTCTCCAGACCTCAGGCCCAGCACAGGGTCTGCTCCTATGGCACAGATGCTGCCTGACCTACATCACCCACTCCCACAGGAGTAGAACTGCCTTCACGGAGTGGGTTTGTCAATATACACTTGTTTCTGTTTTTAAATGTCTGGACTTAGAGATTTTATTGTGCGCCTTCTCTTTCCAACCACAGAGAGAACGATTAAATAAGATCCATTCCCTCAGCCCTCACTTATCCCCTTAACCTTTAGCTTGGCCCTTTATCCTCTAAGGCAAGTCTCTAACCACACAGACAGAAGCACCATCAAGGGAAGTCATTTTCTGCAACCATCTTCAGCACATGGATAGTTTAAAGGCATTTTAAAAGTCAAAATTGATGGCTGCCACTGCCCCCCACATGTGGTTTCCCCCTTTCACGTGGTTAGTGACACTTCTGGAAGTTCAGCTGTGTTAGAAAGACAAGATTTCCCCTTCGAGGTCATTTTGCATTTCATTCTGAAGGTGGGCTGAGCGGACTCACCCTACACTTTGCATTTCCTTGCAAATGGGCTTCAAATTCGACCAAGAGCTGTGAGCACCTGGGTGAGGGACTCACTCCTCCCTGGGGCCAGTCCTTTTCAGCCAACAGCAGCTTTCCAGCCAACAGCAGCTTTCCAGCTCCACACGCTGTTGACCTAGCAGAGTGGATCAACTCTGCTGTGCATTAGAATCAGGACCCTCTCGTCCCGTCTCCCAACTGCAATTTGTCACCTCCCCATAAGCCTTACGGCCTGCACCATCTGCTCGCATGAGGATTTACAGACTGCGTTCTGCCCAGCAGAACAGAGTCCGTGGTTGAATTCTTATGGAAACCTGTGTCGACTGGTTTCCTATCAGAGATCCAGAAAGCACATTTAAAATGCACAGAATGCCTGCATCACAGGAACCTGTTCACGTGACCCCATATGTCTTCGGGGTCCTCGGCCCGGCACCACCCTTCATGCCTGCCCAGTGAGGGCACCTGTCTGCCCGCTCTGGCCTCACTCTCTGGCCTGAGCTCTTCCATCCGGAGAAGTCGGCCCACCCCTCTTTCCCCATAAATCTTCCCTTCCTTCCACTGCCGAGCGCCCACTCCCTCGCGTTCCCTCAGCTCTCACGGCCCCTGTAACACGAGGTACCATCCAATTGGAGGTGTATGTTTTATGGACGTTTGGCTGTAAGTCCTTTGAAGCAGAAGTTGCGTTCCATTCCTTCCTGAGCCTGGACCGGAGCAGCAAGGACAGGGCTGAGTGTGCACCTAGCGGGTCAGCCAGCACCTCTGGCTGACCGGACTTTTTCCCAACGCTTTGTTGCTCTGCATCCCTCCTCCTGGACAGCTTGGCTGGGTTTGCTCATTAGTGCCTCTACCAGGGGATGAAGAGGACGGGATGAAAGGCAGAACCCTGACTGACCGTGTCGTTCACCAGGTGCTAACATTGCACAGGAGTTTGCTTGGCCAAAGTGAATGGTTGGTATATTTCTGTATTTGAAGAGCCAAGGGAGAAATTTCCACTGCTGTGTGTGTCTGTGTGTCTGTGCATCTGTGTGTGTGTTTGTGTATCTACCGATGTGTATATGTCTATGTGTATGTCTGTATATGTACGTGTCTGTGTGTATATATAAGTATGTGTCTGGGTGTGTCCATGTGTGTCCGTGCATATTTGTGCATGTGTGCCTATGTATGTATCTGTGTAACGTATATTAATGTATGTGTGTTGTGTGTGTCTATAGGTATCTGTGTGTGTCTGTATGTCTGTGGATTCCTGTAGATGTGTGTGTGTGTGTGTGTGTGTGTGTGTGTGTGTGTGCGCGCTGTCTACCAGTGCATGAACACAGGGCGTGAACTCAGAGTTAGTCCTGGCCATCCTCTGACATGGAAAATGACAGTCGGCCTCCACTACCCACTCCATCTTCCTGGGCTTTCTGCTGGGCCCAGATGTCCAGGTGCTGGAGCAGTGGGACGCTTTGTTCCAATGTGTCCTTGAGCTGCAGCCCACCGCCCACAGCCCCACGGAGACAGCCCAGCTGAGTTGCATCTCTGCACATCCCGGGAAGCTGGACTGGATCCAGAGCCAGCACTGCTGCTTCTGTGAGGAGACAGCCCTAGGAGTTTCACAACCAGCCTGCTTACTGCCCCAGGATGCTGGCTTCTCCACCTCCTTTGCTTTCTAGACCAGATGAAGACAAGATGCAGGCTGGGCCACCTGGCTGTTCAGAGTGGGGAGCCCTGGGAAGGGGACCCCTCGGTGCCCACATCCCAAGTGGTCAGCAAAGGAATCCTTACCCAGCTCGGCCATCACTTTTCCTGGTCACTTTCATTTCTTGTAAATGAGCTCTTCTTTTTCTCTTTGGAAACCTCAAAAATTCCCCTTTACCTTTGAAATTCCAAAATAAGCATGTTTAAAATGTATTCTGCTGTGAATTTGTCAGGCTTTTTAAACAGGGCCAGTTACCTCATTCGCAGGACCTCATGCAAAATTTAAATGGGGGACCCTTGTTCAAAACATAGGAAAACAGCACGCTTAAAGGTACCAAAGTATAAAGCTTTCCTTTCCTTCACAGTCTTTCTTGACTAGCCATGGTGTTTTTACTTAATGTCGTTCCAAATAAAGAAAAGTTGAAATTTTAAATTGTTCATGTGCATTTTAGCATTCACCTTTATATTGTGCAATGCCAGTTTTAAATGCAAATGAAAGAGCATTTTAAGTCACATGAAGAACGATTGAGATTACCTAGCTTATTTTGTACCTCATACATGCAGGTGTATTTCATTCTTACCAGAACAATGAAAACACTGCAAAAAACTAACTCAAGTATTTTTAGTTCACTTATTGACACTTTGGCTTGGTGAGGAGAAAGGAAGGACTGAATCAGAAGGTGCTTCTCAGGCTTCCCTGGTGGCGCAGTGGTTGAGAGTACCACCTGCTGATGCAGGGGACACGGGTTCGTGCCCCGGTCCGGGAGGATCCCACATGCCGTGGAGCGGCTGGGCCCGTGAGCCATGGCCGCTGAGCCTGCGCATCCGGAGCCTGTGCTCCGCAACGGGAGAGGCCACAACAGTGAGAGGCCCACGTACCGCAAAAAAAATAAAAAGGTGTTTCCCTTTCCTGCTGTGTCATCATCACTTTAGAGTAAGTGTTCAGCTGTTACAGGGATGTAAACAGGTGAGAGAAGCTAGGCCGGGGTGCCTTGGGTGTTCTTGTTGCTGAGAAGGCCACTGCCTTCCATTTGCATTTGAAGCAAATTCTGGTTCAAGTGAAGAGTGTGGCTCCTCAAGCTGTCAGCGCCCCACTCCCTCGGCTATAAAGGTACACACTTACCTGTACATGATTTGAGTTTTGCTGAATAAACTCCACACGTCCTGAGTGCATAGGAACCCTATTTATGGGGTGCTGTGAACTCGAATCAGGCAGCAAAAAAACGGCAGACATTAGTTCTGCATGATGTCTCCTCTGCTCACAGGCACGCTTCATTATCCCACCAGACCTCACCTACAAAACCCAAGTTCTAAGCTTAAATTATTAACGATTTCAAGTTGGTGACAGCAGGGCATTAAATCAAGTGGAGGGCCTTCTGAGCAGAGGGCCCCGTGTGACTGCGAAGGCCACACAGCAGTGAGGCTAGTCCTGCTCAGAACTGAAAAAAATCTGGTAAATGTTCTTCTATTTGTTAATTGATTATTTTCCTCCCTGGATTCTCTCTGTTTTCCTGGAACTCTAGGAAAATAAGTAACAGGACTTCTGGCTCTCCCATTTATGTGTCCGCTTTTCTCTCTTACTCTGAGTTCTTTGTCCTCATGAACAGTCTGCAGGAAATGCCTGGTCTTCCAGTTCACTGATTCATTCCTCAACCATGTCTATTTTGCTACTGAGCCTATTGATATTGTAATTAGCAATCTTTTTTTTGATTTTCCAATTTCCCTAGTTCTTTTTCATAACAAACTCTTCGTGTTTTATAGATAGTTTACATTCTCTAATTTCCTTGACTATATTAATTATAATTACCTTCAAAACTTTGCTGTATGGCCTTTTTCCATTTGTTGAATTGGATTGCCACTTTTTCATAATGTTCATTTTTCTTTGATGTTTGACAGCTCTCGGCTATCTGCTGATCTTTCTGTTTGGGAGTCCTGGATCAGTCCTGTTTCTCTGTGCCCGGTTTTCTCATTTGTAAAATAACGACCTGAAGTAGATCAGTGGTTTTCAACTCTTGTTAGCTTTGGTAAGTGTTGTCAAATGATAACTTATTTGTGGAAGCACAGTGTATAAATGGAGACCATGTGGCAATAATCCCAGCAGATGCCAAGCCTGGAGACATCACCTTGGAAATCCCTCCTGCAGCTCCACCTCAAGATGGACTTTGGTGGGGCTCCCGGGCCACGCGTCTCAGTGACCACAGCCTGGACCCGGTGATCCAGATGTTCATTTCAGACTCAAATATTGTGTGATTCCTTGTAGGGGAACACCCAGACTTGAAATCTGTGAAATCCCTTCCCACACATTCATTGGGGCGTGTTTCTAGAAATGGAAGCATCCCCCCGGCGGGTACACTCGTGGTGACTTGAATACCATCACACTTCAGATGGGAACAAACCTCCCACGAGCAGCTCCCAGATACAGTCTCGACAAGGATAGCTGCACATAACAGTGGTGATGTAAGTCACCAGGGAACACACAATTCTGCTTCTTTTCTTTAAGTGGACCTCCTGGTTCAAAGCATACATTTCCAGAAAGGACTGGGCTAAGCTCCAATCTTGGCCTCTGTGTAAAATATCAAAGTAGATGCTATAAATCAGTACATTCTCAGCATTCGATCATAAAAAAAGACAGAACTGCCTTTTTGGCTTGACCCCATGCTGCTCTTTCCCAGAACCCGTGCAGAGCAAACGCCAGGTGGGACGGGGCTTTGTGGACCTGCGATCCGGTTTCTGGTCTACAAATAAGTCAAAGCACCAATGTGGAAATACCTGCTGTTCTTAAAATAGATCTGTGTGTCTCAGTGGTTTTTTTTTTTTTTTTTCCTTACGTTCACTTGAGATTCAGCAAAAGAAATGAAGAAGTGAAATTTTTGAATTGGTTTGTCCTCTTTTATCTCAAAGAGGATGGTTCTTCTTTTAAGGGTTTCTGACAGGGAAATTTTTACATGAATCAAACTAATAACAGCCACAACAACAATAATAAATCCTGGATTATAACCTCAAAAGAAGTTTGCCACTGGAAACCCATTTCCTTGGCTCTGGGAGGTTTTAAGCTCTCATCCTCTCCCAGGTTTTTCCTCCAAGAGCCCTGGGACCAAGGGCTGCCCCTCATACCTCTGCTTCTTCTTACACTCTGGACTCTTTGTCCTTCTGAAGAGATTCTGGAAGAACTTTGACTTCAAGTGCCAAAATGCTCTTGGGGGTCTTCACTCTTCTGGGTAATCTGGAGTCCTAATGTTGAAAACAACAATAGCAATATTTTTTTGTTTTTTTTCCCCCTTTTGTCAGCCACCTCAAAGCCATGATCCCACGAGAGGGGAGCATTTGGGGATCCCACTGCTGCCTGTGCTGGCCATCCCCTCCTATCCCCAGTTTGTCACTTACAGCCCGTGGAGAGGAAACATAGACCAGACCACCACGCAGGAGGGAAGTGCCACTGAAGGAGGAAAGCAGTGTCTGTAAGGGCCTCTCCTTTCCAAAGGCCCACATGGATCTTCTGACCTGCTTGCCCCACAGCTGATGCAGCCCTTGATTGTTTATTTTATTTTGAAATCTGAGATACACACACACACACACGCAAATGGAGCACATTTCTGAAGTGCACAATTTGTTGAAGGCTCACTAACTGTTCAACCCACGCATCCAGCCCCAGAACAAGAGCAGATGTCAGTAGTACCACGGAAGGATCACCTGGTTATGGCCAGGCCCAGGGCCATTGTTACCCTGACTTCCAACAGCACAGCTTAGTTTCCCTTCATTTTGTTCTTTGTACAAATGGAATTATACATTCCTGTCCAGCTTCTTTGGCTCATGCTGCACTGGCAAGATTCTCCTCTGTGTTGTCTCATGAGCTTGTAGATCACCTCGTCCTCATTCTGGATGCCCGTTCCCTCACTGGGAAGGGTGGGGATGTCAGGTGATGTATTGGTGCATTCCTCTGCTGTGGGGCACTTGTGTGCTTATTCCCACTCGCTGGGGGTGAGCGCTGATGCTTTCAAGAGTATTTTCAGGTTGAAACAGTTGCTATTGTCTAAAGAATTTGAGAAACAAACCAAACCCAGCCCCACTAAATGCACAATTCAGTCCGTACACGAAGAGGCATAAAAGCTGCTTCTAGATCCCTGGATTACTGCCCTTTCCCCCTTTCTCTGGGGCAGGCAGTGTTGACTGAGCTTATAAAGATCTTAACATATAGATAGCTGGTGATAACTGGGAAGTTGCTCACCAAACCCCACCTTTGATTTTCTGGAAGATCTCATCAGAAAAGGAAGGATAAGTGGGTAGGAGAGGGGAGAAAGGAGAAGCAGATGACATCATTCAAAAGGAACATTTTCTTTTTAGAAAAACCTGTATGCTTGACTCCATAGATGTCTCCAATCTAGAAGGTTGTGAAAAACACATTTGATCACTTTACCTTGTCCCACTATGAAGAAAGTGGGAGTAGGCCACTCATTCTCTCCTCAAAAAATCTCCTTGGGTTGAAGGAGGTTGGAGTTGGCAAGGGATCAATGTCATGAACCTCCAGAAGATGCCACGCCATCCAAGGAAGCCCATGGACATACCACTTAGAAACTTCTAACCGGAAGTCAAATTTCCCCACTTGGATGGAGTAAAGTAAATCTCAGAGGATTTTGACATTGGAGAATTCAAAAGTTTGGATGTTCATATTCTTGGTTTGGTGCTAATATAACGTGATATTGCTGCTTCTGTTGAATGCATATTAGCTACATGGTATTATCTTGTATTTTCAGGCTCCAGGGCATTTTTTTTCCCCAAGAAAGCACTATTTCATAAATTCATTCAATGAACGAAAAAGTAGATGAATCTGTTCAATGAGGGAGAAGTTTCTGTTCTCAGATTCACCTGGCCTCCAGCTGGAAATTTGCTTGAGTTCCGAGATGCAATTCACTCCCTACCACCCCCAAGGGCAGCTGCCTTGAGTCTCAGGCCCACAGCCAGGTCCTGCCTGTCCCAGGAGATCCACTGTGTGAGCAGGTGCCCCCTTCTCATGCAGGAGGCCAGCTCCCCTCTGGGGGGTGTTAGATGGTGCAGGCTCACCCCGGGCCAATAGCAACATCCCCCAACTACCCTGCTGTGATGCTTTCCTCAGTCCGGACCTTGCTGGGCAGCCTCACCCCAGGGCAGGTGGCCCAGGGCTTGCAGGCTGCTTGAGAATTGTCCGGCCAGGGTCTGTCTTGTCCAAGTCTCCCCATGTGATCCACAGCTACCTGTGTCCCTGTCGTTGCAACACTGTCCGTTGCTCTCCACTGACTCCAAGACAGAGTATCGAATGACCAACAGAGGGTAGAATATTTTCAGATTTTAAAAAAAAGAAGTGTTTTGATTTTTTCTGATTTCCAAGCCAATACAGACAGGTGAGGCAAGGTGGTGGTGCTGCAGAAGGTTTGAGAAACTTCTTTCCTTCTAAACCAGTTTCCTTCTAAACTGAAAGCCCCCAAGTGAAAACAGCAGAAGGGGTACCAGCTATGTCAGAACTGAAGAAGGGCTAAAACCATCCACCAGATCAGAAGAATCTAGGAAAATCATTCGAGTCTTGTCCCTAAATACATCATCAGGGAAGGAAGTAACAGAAATCTCTTATGTGATGTCCATCCAGGGCCCATCAGAGATGGTAAAACCTATCCAAGATGCACAAAATTGTTTCTCTCGACTCAGGAACTGAGTTGATTGCCCATACATAACTTCTTCTAACTGTGCACAGGATTTGTGTATAATAAAAAGACAAACTCAACAAGGGGAAAGAGGAGGCAGAGGGCTGACACACATTTGAGAGCCCCCTCCCTTACCATGTGGCAGAAGCTTGCCCCAGCCCGGACCTCCTGCAGGAAAAGAACCTGCAGTGTTAATAGCTGTGCTTTTCTTTCCTGTGCCCTCAGGTCCCTTCTTCTACCCGACAGACGTGTTCTCCAGAAGGATGGTTGTTATGGAAGGAATTTATCAAAAAGAAAGAGCCCCATGCACAACCTTTGGCCTCTGACAGTAAGCCCACTTTGAGACAATAGTATTAAAAGGCAAGCTTTCAATCTGCCAGAAAAGAGCATTTGGACATTAAAAAAACAATCATTTAAAAGGATCTGAAAACCCAAAGACTAGCGAGCAGGGCATTGTGCTCTCCGTGAATAATAGATTGAATAGGTATCAGGTGAATAACTGGCCTATCCAAGGCTGGGGTGAGGTGGGAAGATGGAGGGCTGCCCAGGGTTGTGGTCACAGCATCAGAGAGAGGAGGCTGCTGGGCCCTGTGGGACATGAAAGGACAGGGCTGCAAGTAGCCAAGGCAGGGCTGCCAGCCTTGAGGGAGAGGAGTCTATGCTTGCCAACCTCCGTCTCATCCAGTGAGCCTGGAACACATATTCCACGAAGAGGAGTGACATTAGCAGCCTCCTGGCTGCTGACCAGCAGGGCACCCCTCAACTGCCCTCATGTTGGCTGTCCCACAGGAGTGACCCTCAGGTTTGCCTGAGGACCATCCTCAACTTTTCTCAATAACTCCGTAAGGCCCAGATAGTTCTGAGCCTCCCAGAACAATGGTGAGGCCCCAGGAACCCAGAGATCATAGCTATGCATAGAAGGTTAATTTTATGTGTCAAGTTAGCTGGGCAATGGGACAACCAGGTATCAGCTTAAACATGATCCTGGGTGTGTCTGTGAGGGTGTGTCTGGATGAGATTAGCATCTGGATTGGTGGATTGAGGGAAGCAGATTGCCCTCCCCAATGTGGAGGGGCTCGTCCAATCAGTTGAAGGCCTGAATAGAACAAAAAAGCAGAGGAAGTGGGAATTTGCTCCCTGTGCCTGACTGTCTTGGAGCCATGACATGGTCTTCTCCTGCCCTTGGAATGGGACCATCAGTGCTCCTGGCTTTCAGACCTTCAGACTCAGACTGCAGTACACTATCAGCTCCCCTGGGTCTCCAGCTTGCAGACAGCAGAGAGTAGGACCTCTGAGCCTCCATTACCATATGGGCCAATTCTTCATAAGAAATCCCTTTATCTCTCTCTCTCTCTCTCTCTCTCTATCTCTCTCTCCATCTCTTATTGGTTCTGTTTCTCTGGAGAACCCTGACTAATAGAGTCTCTATCACTTGTCTGCTGGTGGACAAGAAGATCTGATTTAGTTGTCTCTCTGTTTGTTTTTTTAAATTTAAGTTAGTTAATTTATTTTTTATACAGCAGGTTCTTATTGTTTCTCTGGATAGAACAATGATCAGTTCTCTCCTCCTCCCACCAGTCCTCCATCCTTTTGCTTCCTTGGAGGGAAGGGGCAGAAAGGAGTTGAAGCAGAGGAATAATACCAAGCTCATTGTCATGGGTGGCTTGGTTAAATTCTTTACGGGTCAGGGTAGCCAAGCTTAAGCCTTCACTCTGGAGTCCCACCCAGCAGCTGCCAAAGGGCCTCTGAGATCCCTGTAGGAAAAGGGGGCCAGGAAGGTAAACCTGGAAGGCTGTGCAGCAGGAGTGTTTGCTGTATGGCAGTGCTTGCTACTGGGGCTGAGATGGGGGCCCACAAGTGCACATGGGGAAGAGGGCACAGGCCAGAGGGCCGACTGATGCAAGATGGGGATCTGGAGAGGCGAGTGGTAATTTATTATTATTTTTTTTTGCGGTATGGGGGCCTCTCACAGCTGTGGCCTCTCCCGCTGCGGAGCACAGGCTCCGGACGCACAGGCCCAGAGGCCATGGCTCATGGGCCCAGCCACTCCACAGCATGTGGGATCCTCCCGGACTGGGGCACGAACCCACATCCCCTGCATCGTCAGGTGGACTCTCAACTACTGCGCCACCAGGAAAGCCCACGTAATTTAATAGAGTTCCCCAAAACAGACCCTGATTTGTGCAGAGGCAGTACATTGGGCAACACTCTCAGGATCAGTTCCTGTGGGGAACGAGAGAGCAGGGCCTGATGGAGGGAGAATTTGAACTCTGGAAGCAGCCCCAAGGAAGGGTGTCACAGGGACCCTTCAGTCTTGCCCCAGTGGGGGAAATGGAGACGGGCTTCTGTGCTCCCCGAGCGAGCACACTGGCGCAGCCCCAGGGCAGGGCTGGAAGCTCCTCCTGACTGAGGCGGTCCTGGGGAGGCCTCAGCTAGAGGCCCGCAGGAGTTTGGGGGTCTATGTGGGGGTCTGTGTGGAGCTCAAAGGGTCCAGCACTGGAGGGAACAGCCAGAGTCCTTGATAGGCCAAGGCTGGAGGTCCATGAGCAGTAATTCTTGTATCGTTCAGGAACCACCAGGGCAGAAAATTCCAGAAGTGCCAATCGGCAGTACATCTATGGATGTAAACCAGGATCTGGGCTTTGGAATAAAGACATGTGGTGTGAGAGTTTAATAGCACAGTGACAGTTGCAACTTAGCAATAGAAAAAGCAACAGTTTGTGTAATATATCACGTATATTTCAGGTTTAGGACAACCATATGCATAAAAACCAAAAAGGGCATGGATGTCTGCCCCAGTCAGGGTCCAGTGGAGCAGGCCTGGCACATTTACACCCAGAACAGATCATTGCTAACACTCACCTCCTCAGTAAGATGCAACTATTGTCCATGATAATCATGAAATGAAATATAGTTCACATATGAACCAAAATCTGAACTTAACAAACAAAAATACTGCAGTCACAGTTCCAACTTATATCATTGTTTGGAATTTTAAACACAAACAAACATGCCAACTGGTCACTTTGAGGAAAGCGGTTCTGTTTCTTCATTTTTTTCCGTCACTGAGCCACCCTGGTGAATTTCCGATCTACTGTCTTTTGTTTTGTTTTGTTTTTTTGCGGTACGAGGGCCTCTCACTGTTGTGGCCTCTCCCGTTGCGGAGCACAGGCTCCGGACGCGCAGGCTCAGTGGCCATGGCTCACGGGCCCAGCCGCTCCACGGCATGTGGGATCTTTCCAGACTGGGGCACGAACCCGCGTCCCCTGCATCAGCCGGCTGACTCTCAACCACTGTGCCACCAGGGAAGCCCCCGATCTACTGTTTTGATGCAGGAACACGTAGCCCCCCAGAGCTGGGGACCCCAACTGTGCCTGAAGTGAGCTTGAATGGTCAGAGCCCTTAAGAACGTGCTTTCACAGCCAGTGTGTAGCTGTATCTGAGTGTCCAGGACCAAGAATCACCAGGGGTCCTCTGACTCACTACAGCACTTATTAAAAGGTTGAAAATGACCACCTGCTCATATGCAGCTGACGTCACATCACTGAGGCTCCAGGAACTGCAGCAGTGCTTCAAGACCTGCCCCAACAGAGAATTTTTGGGGAAAGAGTATGTCATTACTGACACTGTTTAGAATTCCCAGTGTGGGGTGACAATAAAAAATTTTAATACATCGTTTTTAGATTCTCTGCAGTCAGTGACCGCCCACATTGTCTGCACCAGGGCAACAAGCCCCCACCCCACTCCCTGTCCTTGGTATGCCACTGGCATGATGCTTCTTCCCATGTAGAATGCCAGCATGGCCTGGCTCTTTCAGCAACTTTATAATAAGTTTTTGTCCCAACGTTTCACTAAACTCGAACCTGGCATCTCCAAAACAGAACAACATGTCTTGGGAATGAAAGCTGAAATGATTCAGAATCATGACCTTTGTAAGCCAGAAAACTTCCTTCCCAGTGTCTAGCAGTATATGTGTGTGTGTGTGTGTATGTAAGAGAGAGAGGGAGAGAGGGGCATACGAGGGGCGGTGGTGCAAATGTATTTGGAGAGTGTGAGTATGAGGGTGTGTATGTGAATATGTGTTGAGGGTATGAGAGTGTGGTGTGTGTGTGTGTGTGTGTGTGTGTGTGTGCACGTGTGCACATTTGCATGTTAGATGTCACTGGGGAACCAAGGCTGTGAGGACAGGGCCGGGAGGATGAGCTGCCATAGGAAGCATGCATTCAATAAGCATCTCTGGACCTTGCTTCCTCTTCTACTAAATGGGGACCATAATTGTACCTGAAAGCCAGGAGGTATAAGAACACAATGAGAAAATCCTCCTGAAGGAAAGAGCTCAGGAAAAGCTAGCCCTGTAACTCCAAGACTCAAAGCATCTCTATGCCGCTCTGCTAGGTCTCCACAAAGACACAGAGACCACCAACTGGGGAACCCGCCTCATTGTCCCATGTCCAGGGCCTTTCCCCTGAGCATGCCCGGGATGTGAGGTTGTCATGGTTCTGCTGCATCAACCACGTTCCACACAGGCCTGGTGAGGTGACTCAGGACAGGGGTGGTTCACACAAGGAGAGCAAGGTTTCTCTGATCTTGGAGGGCTGAGAATTAGACAGGTACAAGCCTAATTTAACCATGAAATCAGTCCAGAAATCAGGTCATTACATTTCTATGGAATTGTCTACCTCTGGATTAGAAAACTAACCCTATTATGATGTCAGGCATTTCTAGAAGGCAAAGATACAATAACTGTTGACGTGAGTTGAGTGTTTGCTGTGTGCCTTCTCAAGACACCACCAGACTCTGTCTTAGTTCAGCTGCCCCTGTGAGCAGATGCTGAGACAGGGTCTGGAGAGCGGGTGGTTTATCTGGGAGGTGGTCTGGGAGGTTCCCGAGGGAGAGGGAACGTGATAGGGGCAGAAAGGAGGCCATCCGTTTTGCACCAATGAACAGACATTGCTTGGCAACTGGGCTCAGTCCCCCCAGGGCCCTCCAAGTCACGGCCTAGACCGTGCCACCAAATTGACCTACCATGGAATGGAGACACTGGGGACCATCTACGCATTGCTTTGCTTGTTGGCTGAGGTTAACTCCTTGGGAAGTTGAATAGCCAGTGCGTTGGTTGCCCTGCACAGGCCCTGAGCAAGCTCCTGGGGCACCAGGGAAGGCCCTCAGACACTGAGGCAGAGCAGGGTCCAAGTGGGGTGTTGTAGGATAAGAGGGCACCGTCTGCCTTGGTTGCAGTTAATTCAGGTGGACTATGGTAGATTAAACTTGACCATAAATTTTTTGCTACTTCTCCACTGATACATGGAATCTGGGTACTTACCTTCCTGACATGAAGTAGTGTTTGCTATAGCTCAGAGGCTGGAAGGACAATCACAGACCCTCAAGCCCAATCCGTTTATTTTAGAGTTGAGGACGTGAAAGTCCACCGACACCAGCCTGGGGCTCTTTTGCTGCCCTGTGGCAGCTTCTGGGGCACTGGGCAGGAGGGTGAAACTGGGACCAGCACACCCAGAGCTTGCTTGGCCACCAGTTCAAGCAGGGCATATAGAAGGATCTGTGCTTGGGAGTGCGGGAACCCGAGGAAAACTGGAACCCCCAGATAGGATGGTAGAGACCGCTGGCACCACCCCTGTCCTAACTGGGAGGCAAGGGAAGGGCAGCAACTGGAGGGATTTGTGTCATCCAGTGGTTCTCTGGGTGTGGTCTCAACCACAGCACCTGCATCCCCGGGGAGCTAGCTAGAAACACACAATCTCAGGCCTCCCTCTAGACCAGCCAACTCAGGAACTCTGGGGTAGGGGCTTTCACAAGCTCCGCAGTGATCCCAGTGCTTGCCAAACCCTGGGCAGCCTGGTGTCATGAAGGAGAACCACATGAACAGGAACATGGCTCTGCAGACAGCCTGACCAGAGCTCCCTCACAGACAGGCCACAGAAGGACCCCCAGGCCCTGAGTCTGGGCCACAGTGTTTATTTCTGAGAAAATAACTTCCCTCACACACTGGACCCCATGTGCCTCCCGTCCCTGCCCCTAGGAAATGGGGCCGGATGGACAGAACTGTCTAGCTCAGGTGTTCCTCCCCGTGGAGTCAGGGTCGTCCTAGGGCAAGTGGCTGGGGGCACTTCTGTGAACTGGGTCTTCGTGCAGCAGGGTCTCCGAGGGGCACTTCAGGGAGGTCATGAGAAAAGGGCCACCTGGGGGCCCTGCACCCTCACTCCGTGGGTCACCTCCTTGCCTTGGTGATAATGCTCGGGTAACAAGGGTGGGGGAATGATTCTGCTCTAAGCAGGCACAGCTTCGGTGTCCCCATCCCGACCACAACCCCCAAGTCACAGTGAAGGAACACACAGCACCAGCAGGGGCCTTTCCATGCTGGGGAGAGGCAGGAGGTCTGGGTCACCTCTGACTTGTGGGGCCTTGGCGCTAGCTCTTTGTTTCCTTAGCTCTACATAAAGCCCTGTTGCCCTGGGTCCCTCCAGGGTGCCCTGCATGTCTAACACTCCCTAACACCCCAGGAAGCCAGCCCGTCAGGAAGGACAGTATACATGCAGTGAGTTCTGCTTGGCTTTCTTCAAAGTCCAGCTCAGTGCATTAGCACAGACCCTGCAAAGAAGGGTGCATCTCTCACCATGGATGCTGATGACATTTACATGGACACCGCCAGCTCCATCACTGGCAAGAACAGCACATCTTGTTTTAGAGCTGAACAACATTCTAGTCAAATTAGACAGAAAGGGCATTAACCACTTCTCCTCCTGACTAACCCCTTCAAGGGCTAGAAGATGATAGAAAATTCTGAATAGTTCTGTGAGTAGTATTAGCTGCTCCTGGAGATAAATCCTGGGAACCCTGAATTCAGTAGAGGTGAGATTTTCCCACAAATCTTACCTTAAGCTGATGTGGAGCTGAGTGGACATCTGAAGGAAAGCACTGAGTGGGGTTCACCCTGTGTCCCTTCCACTGTGGAGTATGGAACCCACAAATCTCCGAGCTCAGGTCAAGGGCACTAGAGAAGTGAAAGTGAAGCTTACTATCAGCCAGGACTGAATTAAGTTCCTCCTTATAAGTAATTTATGGTCCGTTTTAGGCTAATGCCTGAAAATCACTTAACAGCACGCATCTCCTAGAACCCATCTCTTTTGTCTTCTCTGCCTAACAATGTGGGTTTTAACTATAAAGTCAATGGCCCAAGGAGAAGAAAGCCCATGTACTTTCCCCGGGCTAAGACCCGCCTCACCATGTCTGCTCTGCTGCGTGTTGCTGGGGCTCCGGGGGGTAGGTTTGTATCCCAGTGCTGCTCAGGCTAAAGCACCAGCAGCATCAACACCACCAGCAGCATCTGAGAACTTTCGAGAAATGAAAACTCTAGGGCCCTTCCAGACCTATTGACTCAGAAACTCTGGGGGTCAACCCAGGAATCCGTGATTTCACAAGTTTTCTGATGATTCTTAGGGCTGCTAGGGTTTGATAAGCACTGACCTACAGGGTTGCCCTACTTCTGCTCCAGAGCATTCCTGTCTCTGAGGTCTACAGGGGTCCTTCTCTTCCTACCCCTAGAATAAACCAATCACAGGACCCCTCAGAAACCAAATCATGTACGGGCCATAGTCTTATTATCTATTTAAATAACATATCCTGAAAGTTATTCTCTATGGCTATCAAAACAGTGCTGTACTGCATTAAGTAGAGTGTTAAGGGTTGAAATGTGTCCCCACCTCAAAATTCATCAGCTGAGCTCCTAACTCCCGGGACTTCACAAGGTAACAGTATTTGGAGATAAGTATTTAAAGAGGTCATTAAATGAAAATGAGGTCATTAGGATGGGCCCTAATCCAATATGACTGGTGTCCTTATAAGAAGAGGAAATGTGGACCCAGAAACTAGCATGTGAAGATACAGGGAGAAGACAGCCATCTACAAGCCAGGGAGAGACTCCTGGAACAGATTAATCCTTAGAAGGAACTAACACTGCCAACACTTCAATATCAGACTTCCAGCTTCCAGAACTGTGAGAGAATATATTCCTGTTGTTTAAACCACTCAGTCTGTGGTGCTTTGTCATGGCAGCCCTAGCAAACTGCTACACGGACCAAACATCTACTTGTCACAAAACAATGAAGCCCTATGTGCAAAATACTATACCAAGAGGTAGCTTCTGAGTTAAATAATATTTCAAGAAGAGAGAGCATGTTACTGATCACTTTGTAAGAATAGGACATCTGCTCATTGTAAGGAGGCAGCAGGACCCCACAGCACAGATTTATTTATTTCCCAACCCCTGAGCAACATGAGTCACTCCATGACAACTTTCACATAATTGCACCTGCTTTTGACAATGAGTTCAACTCTATAATTAAATAAATTAAAAAGGCAAGGCCACTGGATCAGATAGCTTATCCTTAAGTTCATGAATATATTTTGCATGAATGTTAAGGCTTGATAAAGATAGTTCCATAGTGTTTAATCTAAATTTTTGTCAGAAGTCATGTCTACCACAACCAATTCACTGTGAAACACCAAGCACCCATTAGACCTTGTCTGTCCCGAGCTGCAGTTAAGATGAGAGCTGCTGGGGCCCGAAGGAAAGGGGGTGGCAGAGAACAGATGACTTCCTGTAAGCTTGGGTGACTTCTTGTCCACTCAAGAGTTCCATTTCATTGAAATTGGCCCATTCTGGTGTTGTTGACTGGAGGAAGAGAATATGTTTTTCCCATCCCACCCACACAAGCCAAACCGAAGGGTCTGAAAACTAACCCCCCATATGGGGGGGAGGGGGCTATGAATGACATTGCTATAAATAAATGTTATCAAATGACCACCTGATACATGGAAGTGACAACTCATTTTGTGACCCTGAACCGCCCACCAATTTGTAGAACACCTAAGACCAGGAGCATCAGTGGTTCCCAGCTTCTGAAACACAAAGCTGATCTTCAAAAAAAGAAAGTAATTTAAACCAAGTTACGTAACTGACATCTGATCTGAAAACACATGGAAACTTGGCAAAAATCAGAGCTAGCTGGCCTTGACCCTGCAGCCCTGTGCATCACCATGCAGATCAGAGTCCCGGGTGAATTGTCCGGTGGCTGCCCACAGGTCATGGGATGCCATCACATGCACTTGTCCAGATGGCTCGTCAGTGCACAGTTCAGCCCATGCACGGAGAACACAACAAATCGATTGTGTGGGCTGTAGAATGATGAACTGAAAGAGAAGCTCGCTCTGAGGCGGGCATTAACTTTTTTGGGGGCGGTGGCGAGTAGCAGTTTATTTTATTAATTAATTAATTTAATTTTGGCTGCATTGGGTCTTCATTTCTGTGTGTGGGCTTTCTCTAGTTGTGGCAAGCGGGGGCCACTCTTCATCACGGTGAGCGTGCCTCTCACTATCGTGGCCTCTCTTTTTGCGGAGCACAGGCTCCAGACGCGCAGGCTCAGTACCTGTGGCTCACGGGCGTAGTTGCTCCGTGACATGTGGGATCCTCCCAGACCAGGGCTCGAACCCGTGTCCCCTGCATTAGCAGGCAGATTCTCAACCACTGAGCCAACAGGGAAGCCCGGCATTAACTCTTAAGTGACAGACACCATGAGTGGAGTGGTGGTCAGATGCCAGTTCAGCAAAATCACCCACACCTCTCATGTGGACGGCCTCAGAGGACTCCTAAATGGTGCCCAGGCATCATCTCTTGCTCTCCCATAGGCAGTTCCCCTCACAGCAAGCAGCTCAGGGGTCTTTAACATAGACCCTGTCCTAGCACTTCCTCCCTTCAGGCACCCCAGTGGCTCCCTGTCACACTGCAGAATAGAATCCACTCTCTGACCCTACCTGACCTCTCTGCTCTCCCAGCTCAGGCCCTGCCTCCCTCCTTCAGCTTCTATGGCCTTGAGGTCTTTGCATGTCCACTCCTCTTCCCTGAAACATTTATTCATTCTTCCCCTGGATCTTCAAGTGGCGTCTTCCCTTCGTTAGCTCTCGTCTCATTGTCACCTCCTTTCCAACTCACCCAATGTGAAGTAGCCACCTAATCGGTCTATCACTTCTCCCTGTACTTATCTTTTCATTTCTGATACTTTTCTTTGTCTTATTCATGAACTTACAGTCGTCCCTCCATATCCATGGATGCAGAGACTGTGGATACTATGCTGTGTTATATAATGGACTTGCGCATCCATGGATTGTGGTATCTGTGGAGGTCCTGGACCTAATCCCTCAAGGAAACTGAAGGACAACGGTATTTGCTTCACTTTCCCGCCCCATCCCAGCATCCTCCATGCCTAAAACAGTGCCTGGAAAATAGTAGGTGACCAACACACATCAGTTAAGCGCATGAGTGTAGTGTGTGAACCCAGGGGGACTAAAGGGTGACTGGGATATTTAGAAGAGAAGAACGAGGTCAAGGTTGACCCTGTGTCAAGGTGGAGAGTGGGGGCGGGGGTTGAGAGTGAATGCACTGTTTTTATCGATTTGCATCTTCTGCTTGGTCTCCATACTGATTGAAACTTGGGAAACACAGCTTGTATCTGTGCGCTATTCATGATTCACAGAGCATTCTGTTGAGCATGGCTTCATTCGCTCCTCACAGCGTTCTGTGAGATCGGGCAAGAACAGCAGTTAGCTACTATCGCAGAGCAAACCACCCCAAATTTTACTAGCCTCAAACAAGAAGCATTTCTTTAACTCATGATTCACATGGTCAGCAGCTAAAGTTGGGAGCAGCTGGGCAGTTATGGTATTTGGGCTGCGCTCCCTCAGGTCATGCCCTGGAAAACTGTGGGTCAATAGGCAGCGAGTGCACTCATGGGGTCCAGGGAGCTGTCGCCTAGGTTGGGACACCTCGGTTCTCAACTTACTGTTTTCTCCCAGCAGTCCAACCCAGCCTTGTTCCCAGGCAATGACAAAAAAGCAAGAGCCAGCGAAGTGCACCAGCCTCCAAGCAGCTCCCTGTCATGGCCCCTGCATTCTGTAAGCTGAAGCAAGTTCCCAAGGCAACCCAGTTCAGGGCGTGGGGAATTAGATTCTACCTCTCAATGGCAGGGCTGAAAAGGCACACTGGACAAGATATAGATACAAGGGAGCCAGGGCCATTTTTGCCATCAATCACCATAGTCACATTTTACAGAAAATAAAAGCTCAGAGAAAATTTAGGGCCTTGCCCAAGGTCAAGTGGCTCAGAGAGCTGAACGTGGGTTTTCTGCTCCCAAACTCACTACTCAGTTCTGGGTTCTAAGCACACTGGAAGTTCTCACAAATGCTCCTTCTCTTCCCTTTCTTTACCAAGCTGCTGATCCCCAAGTATATTTCCCTGTACCTCCTCACCCGGGCTTACTGCAGGGACTTCGGATCCGTTCACATGTGGATTGACCATAAGCCCGGAGGGGCAGACAGTGTTTCTTGTTGAGCAAAAACACCCAGCTGTGATTAAATATTGATGCTACATGAGCAGTATTGTGCTTCTGGCCTGAACATAATTCTTCATCACAGATGGTACAGGCAGGCTTTTTACTCTACTTTGGTGACACGTGATTCGCATCCTTGGTACATTAAGAACTGAGCTCCGGCTCTCAGAGACAGTGAAAGCTGCAAGGCCAGGTATATATGAATACAGTGGGTGACAAACAGGAAAGTTCACGCTCTTCAGAGATCGTACAAATAGGAACAGAAAGAACGATGAGAGTCTGACTCACCCACTGCGTAACTCGATTAGAAATTTCCAGCAGTTACTTAGGCAGCAAATCAGACTCAAAAGTCCAGATGCCCTATATGATAAGAAAGAATTTTCAACGCTGCCTTTCCCCTTCATTGGCCAACGCTGAAGAGGTTAAAATGTAAGGCCTCTCGTTTACTAAATATGGCACTTAATAATGTCATTAACAAGTGTTTAGATCAAATAGTAGGTTAAGATGAAAGGACAATTAAACACAATGTTACATAATTCTTTCTTCCATAGAAAATAGCATTATTGATTAAGTTAGATCAGGGGTCGGTAAACTACAGCCTGTGAGCCAAATCCAGCACTGCCTGTTACATTAATTAAGTTTTGTGGGCGCACAACACCACCCACTCATTTATAATATGTCAATGGCCATTTTCATGCTACACAACAGGGTTGAATAGTTGGAATGCAGACCGTGCGGCCTTCAAAGACTAAATTATTTACTCCCTGGCCCTTTACAGAAAACATTTGCTGGGCCCTGATCTGTACCCTCGAATACCAGTCTCTGAAGAAAGTCCTGAGATGTGACAGACTGTGCTGTCCGTGGGGCAAGTATGACTTGTTAACCTCTAGGTCACCAGGGCCAGGGTTAGTGCTCATTCCTTGAGCAAGTTGACTCAATTGAATAGCATAGAATGGAGGCAAAGCTGATTCCTGGGTTGGAAAGCATATACATGGTGACCTTTCTTGGTCCAGTTAACTAGAGTCTCAAAGAAATAGTTCAACCCAGATCTGCCCCAACTCTGCATAAAGCAAAGCCACAGCCTATGCCTCCATTTGTGCTAGGGCACCTCTGAATCAGAATTACTGCCTAAACCCCATGCTGCCCAGATGGAGACTCCATCATGCTTGGGGAGGGCCCAAACCAGCTAGAGAACCAAAGGATGAGCAAGTCAACCCTTCAGGAAGTTCAGTCAGCCCCCAAAACCACAACCAGAAAGGACCAGACCTCAGCTCGGGCATGAGCGGTTGCCTGAGTCCAAACATACGCATGCTGTTGGGTTTTCCAACAACTCCAATGGATGGTTGCATCTGAAAAGGCCAAGAATGACAAGGGGCCCCTCAAGCTTGGTTTATTCCAGGGTTCACATCAATCTGAGTGGTCCTGGGCCTGCACTATTGGCAGCCCCACCTCATGGGACAGCCAATACTTTTGTTCAATATGAACCAATCCTATGACCCTCCAAAGCCTCTGGGTCTGCACACTGGGAGAAGGATTGACCTACCTGCACAAGGAGGTTGGCAGTTCAGGCCCAGGACCCTGTAGATTGGCCTGATGGAACGTTCCAGGTGATGAAAGTAGAGAGGGGAGGGGAGATAAGGTTAAGAACGCTTTTCTTAGAAGTTGAGCAACTGTGCTGCCCCCGCTTCTTGCTTGGTGGCTGTCCTCACCCCTTTCCTTTTTTTGCCTTTCTTCCTCCATCTCTCCTCCCACCTTTCCCTCCCTTCTCTACATTAATGGCCCTACCCCTGGCCTGGACCATATTAATAGCCCTGTGTGTCCATGAGCCTCTTTTTCCTCTCTTCTCCTCCCCATGCATTATGCAAACACATGCTTACTGTGCCCTCCCAGCCCCCCACTTCCCAGAAGCCCATGGCATCTCTCTGGGGGATGCTGGTGGATACATCCCAGTCCCAAAGGATGAGTCCACCAATCGTGGTGGTCCCACCCTGCTTCTGGAAGTTGGCTCAGGTATAGACATTCCAGACCATTGTGACTGAAGAAACATGAGGAGGAGTCTTCTGGAGGTTTCTGGGGAAGGTTATCCTTGATGTTGAGAAGAGACACTAAGAGGAAGACAGGAAGAAACAGTGCCTCCCATTTCTCTGTCCATTGCTCTCACTTGGTGTGGGTAGAGGACAGAGCAGCCAGCTTGTAGGGAGGAAGATGCTGAGGGAGATGGAGAGAATCCATATTCTTAATGATGTTACAGGTAATGAATTTATCAACTCTGGAATCACCCTGACTACAGAATTTGCAATAGGTGAGAAAATACACTTCCTTTGTCATTTAAGCCATTTTGAATTTATTTGCATGTTACTTGCAGCTAAAGTCACCTAAGCTTAAGCAAGCTTTGGAGTGCCTGCCACCTCATGAAATGCCCCTCTGTGGACCTGAGGCCCTCCCTCCACTAGGCATGGTCTCTACCCCATAGAGTCTCCTGGAGGGGCATGTAAACCACTCCCCAAAGCTAACACATTCCCTAAACCCATGCAAGGCATCACTAGATTTTTGAAGCCTTCACATTTACCTGCCTTGTCCTCTCCCCTTCTCCTGCCATGTCCAAAGATATTGCAAATGTTATTTAAAACGGAATCACCAAACTTCTGTATCTAGCAATGATGAGTTAGGTCATTTGAAATAAAACTCCTGTTGAGGTCAAGATAAGAGCCGAATACCATATGTAAACTTCAGTTTGACAGCATCAGAGAACTATCAATACACGTAAAGTTAAGAATTACTGAGCTGGATCAAAGTGAGAGGCAAGCTCAGTTGGAGCTACTTTTTTTTTTGGTGGGGGAGGGTTCCAGCTTCAGAAAGGTTGGTTGGGAGGTAGGGTAGCAGCACATTTAACAGACTCAAAGAGTAGTAATTAAAGTCAAAGTATGAAGAGACTACAAAGCCAAGGAAAAACTGGCCTGGGTGAAAGAGAATTCTTTTTACTAGTGGGCGCTGGGTTGGTTGGAGATGAACATAGAAACAGAAGGAAATCAGTGCTACCTCATACCGCACATACATTTGTAACTTTAAATTTGAAAGACAACACAATAAAGCTTTCAGAAAAAAATATAGAAGATATTTTCTTCAGCATGAGATAGAGTAATCAAGCAAGATGCAAAAAGCATTGTCCATAAAGGGAAAGATTTGATCGATTGCTCTACAATAATCCTAAGACCCTCTAGTATCAAAGACACCAGTAGGAAGGGAAAAGGTAAACCATAAAGAGGAAGGAGACGTCTGAAGTGAATTGACCTTACAAAGGGCTCTTTCCCTGTGTATATAAGGGATTTCTACAAATTAATTAAGAAAACGACAGAGAAATAGAAAATTGAGCAAGAGACTTTAAATGGATAAATCTATGAATAGGTACTTACGTCTATTAATAATCAAGGAAAATTAAAATCACAATATAATGGCCCTACACACACCAGAATGGCCAAAATGGAAAAGCCGGACAGCACCAAGGCTTTGGTGTGATGTGAAGGTCCAGAACTCTCACACACTGTGGTAAGGGGTTTCCATTAGTATCACCACTTTGGAAGGCAGCTTGGCATCATTTATTAAAGGCAAGGACACTAATAATACAGGACCCAGCAGACGTACACATGTATGTTCCCAACAGAATTACATAGACATGTGCACCAAGAGATTTATACAATAATACTTATTGCAGTAGTATTTGTTACAGTCCCAAACTGAAAATAACCCAAATGTCTATTAAGAGTAAAAATATATTCATAAGGTGTTGTGCTAGACAGGAATGAAAAGGAAGGATCCACAGCTAAATATAGCATGCCAGATACAAAATAATACCTCCTGCGTACTTTCATTAAGATAAAAATCCAAACCAGCAAAACCAAACCATAGTATTCAGTTGCTAAAGGAAGCAAAGAAGTGATTTCCATCAAAGTCAGGATAATCGTTACCTTTAGGGACAGAGGCAAATGGAAGGTCCTTTGGGAGAGTCAATGTTATCCTTCTTGACCTGGGTACTTGTTATGCAGGTATTTACTTTGTGATAAATTATCTTGGCTCTGCATAATTTTCTGTTTGTGTTTTATATTTCACAATAAAAGGAAGATAAAAGGGAAATTTGCATCAACACCATTCAATGAAGCCGCAGGGAATAGGTTGCCTGGCTTATTACTCTCCAGGCCCAGCAGCAACACTCAGTATTCACTCATAGACAAATAGTACAACGGGCTGTTGTGTTTTTCCCTCTGGACACTGCCAGCCTTGTAACTGGTCACATCGCCTCATTTGGTTTTGGTGCAGGAAGCTTGGGACACCTGCTACCATTCAGGATGCAACTGCAAGCTTTTCTGTGAGCTGATCTTACTTAGGGCTTTATTATTTTTTCTACTCCTAACCTTTCCATGCAACTTCCTCAATCATTCTTTTGATCCTTCCTTATTATATGTATTTTAATAAATAATTTTATCTTTTTTCATCTTATACTAGTTTTTACAAATAGTACTGTCTCATTTGTCCATTACTGTGCAACCAACAGCACTAAAGCTTAATAAGTTAAAACAATGATGATTGATGATTCCTCATGACTCAGCTATCCGGGCTGAACATCCAAGGTGGTTTCTTCAGTTGGCTATGCAATTGTTACCTCCAACGTGGTTTTCCCAGCAGGGTAGCTGAATCTCTACATGGGACTCAGGGCTCTAAGAGACAGTGTTCCAAGAAGAGCCCAGCATGCAAGCTCTTATCAAGCCTCTTCATCATGCTTGCTGATGTCCCATTGGCCAAAACAAGTCACATGGACAGGTTCACTGGGAGCGGACAACACAAGGGTGTGAATACCAGGTCTCATCCGGGGCCACTGACATATGAATACACGTACATCATGATAATAAATACAAATACATAGGAATAATCAAATACTTATATTCAGTAATACATACAGCAGTAAAAAGGCTTTAAAAATATTTGTACCAAACGTAAAATAGATAACTAGTGGGAAGCAGCCGCATAGCACAGGGAGATCAGCTCGCTGCTTTGTGACCACCTAGAGGGGTGGGATAGGGAGGGTGGGAGGGAGGGAGACGCAAGAGGGAAGAGATATGGGAACATATGTATAACGGATTCACTTTGTTATAAAGCAGAAACTAACACACCATTGTAAAGCAATTATACTCCAATAAAGATGATTAAAAAAAAATTGTATATTTCTATGCACATTTTCCTCCTTTGATGATTTGACCCAATAGCTCACTAGGGACAAAAGCTACACTGGTTACACACTCTCCATTTGTAGCATAACTAATTAGAAAGCTTTCCAAGAGTAGGGGTTTTTATGAATACTGCAATGCTCATACACTTCAGAAGTGGGAGGTTCAGGTGGGAGGTTTTGGGTGCCATGTGTGAACCATTAAAGGACACAGCCCCTTCGAAAAATGCACAGTGAGCTGAAAAATCAGGGGGCCTGTACCTTTCTCAGGGTCTGGGGGCTCCTGCTGTCTTCCGTGAATCCTGACTCTGAACTGGCACCATTCCCAAACTTCCCAGTGTCCTCCCCAATCAACCTGTTCCAATTTTGGAAATCACTGCCTTGGTATTTGACAGCAGCAACCCTGAAAGTGTAGGGATTACTGGGGTCATTCACCTGAACAAGTAAGAACATGAGAAAGCCCAGTAATAAGGCATCATCATCTCAGATAGGAGATAGTCTAATCTGTGTGGAAAGTACCTGGGCTCTTCAAAACTTTGAATTGCCAATCCGCGATCACCCAGGGGCTGCTTCCTGGAAAGCCTCCGGCAGCGTCCCTTCCCTCCCCTCCTTCCCTCCCCAGCAGTTCTGAATCCAGTGTCTGTGAACATGGGTGGCTGGCAGAGATCTCCAGGCTGCGTGATACTGACGCTGCTGAACAGCTCAGGCTGCTGAGTTATTCCTCTTGTTGGGGTTTTCATGGAGCTGCCACCAGACACTCACCATCAGCTCCACTCCTCTGCCTGCCTGCCTGCCTGAGGTGTATAGCATCTCTTCCCTGAGGTGGAGTGGTCCCCACCCAGGACACCACCAAGCGCATCTTATTCTGTGCTCCATATAAGCAAATGTTTCATGAATGATGCTGGCAGAACTGTTTAAACAACAAATAAATGTGTTTTTAAAGTGTTTTCATTTGGCCAAAAGGAGAGAACAAACCATTTGTGAGGATTTACTATATGCCAGATGCTTTGTTTATTACCTGACTTAATGCTCACAATGTTTGAGAGAGATATCCTCGTGCCCATTTTCACAGCCCTGCAAACTGAGGTGCAAGAAGGCTAAGTTACTCGGCCAAAGTCTCATAGGAAGAAGGATTAAATATGCCTCTCTTTGGACGGGAGCCTAGTTCTTTCTTTCCTTTTACCATCTTCCCAGGCACTGTACCTTGCCCAGAATTCAGAAATGAGCCTGGGCTAGTGCCTAGATCAGTATCATCCCATAGAAATATAATGCGAGTCATAGGTGTGAGTCGCATAAGACATTCTGAATTTTCTAGTAGCCACATAGAAAAATTAAAACAAAGTAAAATGGATTTTAATAATATATTTTATCTCAGTATAAAGAGATAATATTTCAACATGCAGCCAATGTGAAAAATTACTAGTGCGATATTTCACTTTCTTTTTGTACCATACAAAACCATCCCAACTCGGAGTAGCCACATTTCAAACATTATCAGCCCTATGGGCTCCTGGCTACCCTATTGGGCAGTGCAGGTCTTGATGCCTTGAGATTTCATAGTTTCTCAAAAAGTAGTCGAACCAATGTTAATTATAAAGATGTGTTTGTTCTCCAAAACACATGGGTGTGAGTGGGTACAGGAAGAAAAAGGTCAGATATGATTGAAATCAGTCAAAAGTAATGCACCACACCTCCTACAAGTTCACAAAGCTGAAAGCCTCAGGTCCAGCCTGGGCTGCAGGCACAGTTGTCTCCAGCCACCAGGATTCCTTTTATGCAAAGACCCTAAAGTCCGCATAGCGTTGGGAGAAACGTACTTGAAGACACCTCTGTGGAATGTTCTGATCTGCCTAAAATATTTCTGCTGACCTGGAAATCTAAGAGAGAAAACTCTTTGCTATATTCTTTTTGTTTTGCTTTTTTTTTTTTTTAATGTTAGGGGCTGTTTTAGGAGAGAAAATCCACCAGATATTTGATACAGATTACTAGTCCTTAGATAGAGACATAATCAGCATCAATAAATAAGACCAATAAGACTAATGAAGGTCAACTTTGATTCTAATTGAGGAAAAATAGTCTCAGTGACTATTGGGATGAATGTCCTTGCCATGTTTTCTCAAAGGATTTTCTTCCACTATCTGTGATGCAAGAAGGCAGAAGAGAGTGAATGGAAACACTAAAGCACTGTTAGTCAACAATTTTGCTGGTCTCCCAACAATGAAAAACAGAGTTGCTGGGGGGAAGCCCTTCTCCAATCTAATTAGAGAAGAGACAAAACTTAGACTTGACTAACAGGCAGCAAATACAAAAGTGGCTGTGGTGTCTTTAGAACCAGCCTGGAGATCACACAGCCTGGAGAACAATACACTGTCAGATGGTGCAGAAGGAGGGCTGCAAATCAAACATGTGTTACAATGATGGCTAGAAGTCAAGTCACATTTATCTATTGAGCACCTACTTACTATGTGGCAGGTTTTGTGTGCTGTAGATACAACGATGCTGTCCTTAAAGAATTTAAAATAAACTTAAGAGTGCAGCAGTCCTAAGTATTTAAAATATTGACAAATACTGAACGTCTGTTTAATTGTATCTCAGGATTAATTATAACCATTTTTTACATTATTCTAATTATAAGTGGTAGTCTTCTAGAAAAAAGTTCCATTTGGCTTTATTCACCCAGGTTTATCATTTCTTGATTACATTTCCCCATTGGAGATATATATATATATATATATATATATATATATATATATAACCTTAGCAGGTACAGTAGTTCTCCTAGAAGGAGTTATTTCAATGAAGGAGTGTTGTCTAGAAGGAAACACTAAATGTCTTATGAAGTATTTGCAAATCCATTCCTCTGGAGAAATAGTGCTTTTAACCAAAATGTGTCAGAAAACATACTTAGTCTCTATCTTCAAGTTACTTTTGAAGTACCAGGATGGACATGGCAATCTAATAAGGGAGAGCAGATACACTGAAATAAGTTATTCTAAATTTAGCCAGAACTTCACAAGATCTGGTTGTAACATGATGGCACAAAATCTTTGTTTCTCTATTTCCTTCTGAGAGATCCAACAACAATAAGGAATATGGGAAACAAACTACCTCTCTGATGAGCCTAGACATATTCAAAGCTCCAAACTATAAGATAAAAAGAAGGGCTGGGCTTCCCTGGTGGCGCAGTGGTTGCGAGTCCGCCTGCCAATGCAGGGGACAAGGGTTCGTGCCCTGGTCCGGGAAGATCCCACATGCCATGGAGCGGCCACAGCAGTGAGAGGCCCGCGTACTGCAAAAAAACAAAAAAAAAAAAGAAGGGCTGTCCAGAGCGGTTGTCAAACAGAGTGTTGGAGACATGAGAGGGAGGACATCAGAAAATCTGGTGGAGAAGACTTCTCAAAGTAAGTGATTTATTGAAATGCCATCCACCAATCCCTTGTTTGCAGTAATGGGAATAAAAAAGCAGATGTGTTGTGCTATACCACTCTATGTGCAAGTACTTAAGAAGCTGGAAAGGCAGAGAAGCAAGCCATGTTTGCAGGAGCAGTTTGTTGATGAGGAGGGCTGGAAAATAGAGATTCTGAGCTGTGAGCTGATATCTCTGCTGGAGGGGAAAACAAAGGCTAAAATGACTCCATGACACATATAACCCTGCAACATAAAAGAAAGTTCTGCTAACTTCAGCCCATGCCCCTTCCCCTAGGAACTATTTTCCAATGTTGTCCAGGAAGAGCTCATCTCTTTTAAAGATATATAAGAAAGATATATAAGAAAGCCTGTGCGCAGCAACAAAGACCCAACGCAGCCAAAAATGTAAAAATAAAAATTCTTTTTAAAGTTAAAAAGTAAAAAGATATATAATGAAATGAGTCAGGTACAGGGTCTAATGAAATAAACCTCATGAAACAAAAGGAAGAACAAAACAGGAAAGTCAAATTTCAGACAAAGAATATTCCTGTAAAAAATATTGTTACAGATAGATGAATTGTAAATAAACATATTGCCATTAAATCAACAAAGTAATAAAGAAATTGCCCTTATAAAGCAAATGTGGAAGGAAATATACAAGATTTCCAGTTATGACATGGAAAGATGACAGAAGGAGTTGAGATACAAGCCAACAGAGCTCAGGAAAGAAGTGTTCTTCCAGGAATGAAGGCCACTTTGGAAGCAGTACAAAGGAATATAAATGCTGCAGAAAAAAAACTAAAAACACTGAAATGGAAATGAACTTTGAATTAAGGGATTTGAAAAAAAGTAATAAATACATAATAGGCAATAGAGAGCTAACATATACATAACTGTCACCAGGTCAGTAAATAATAAAACAGAGCAAATATATATATATATATATTTTTTGTTTGTTTGTTTGGTTGGTTTTTTTTTGTGGTACGTGGGCCTCTCACTGTTATGGCCTCTCCCGTTGCGGAGCACAGGCTCCGGATGCGCAGGCTCAGTGGCCATGGCTCACGGGCCCAGCCGCTCCTCGGCATGTGGGATCTTCCCGTACCGGGGCACGAACCCGTATCCCCTGCAAAAGCAAGCAGACTCTCAACCACTGAGCCACCAGGGAAGCCCCAGAGCAAATATTTTTAAATATAATGCAAGACAACTTTCCTGAAATCAAAAAAGACATACATTTTCTTATTGAAAGGGCACATTGTTTCTTAGGAAAAATGGGCAAAGGATAATCAACACTGAGACATCCTGAAAAATGATCATATTTTTGAATTAGAGGAGGGTAGGCTGGTCTCTGACATTTCCATAGCAGCAGTTGATAATTGAAGACAGTAAAACAAAGCTTAAAAAGCCCTCAAGAAGAGAAAAAGTGACCAAAAATACTTGAACCCAACCAGATGGTTGTTTATGAAGCAAGAAGGAAAAACATTTTTCAAATATGCAATAATTAAAGAAACTGCTGCAGGAGACACTTGAGACAAAGACTAGATGAATGAGAAGTCACGGCAGAAGACGGGCTGTGGGCATTGCTTGTTTCACTTTTGGACTAAGGCTAAAGCAAATCTAAGATTATGAATACATAACAGAATGCAACAGAAGTGTTATAACGTGATACACGTTTATAGAACAATGATTGAGAGAGGAAGGTAGATGTAATTTGATAGCTATTATAAGCATGTTTTGAGAACCAGAGGTCAAGAGAGATAGATAAAACTGATGAATGAGTTAAGAGAAATATGCTTTTTTAGATACAAAGGGAAACATTAAGAAAAATGAATAAGATTTAAGTGGCTTGTTGGCAGGGGGAGAAAGGGAAGGAAATACACAAAGAAATTTGTCTTTGTTTACAGTAAGGAGTCAATGGATTTTATCCAAAGAAATCGAGGATTAAGTGCATTGTGTTTAATTATAATTGAAAAATTAACCATTTTGGGCTTCCCTGGTGGCGCAGTGGTTGAGAGTCCGCCTGCCGATGCAGGGGACACGGGTTCGTGCCCCGGTCCGGGAGGATCCCACATGCCGCGGAGCGGCTGGGCCAGTGAGCCATGGCCGCTGAGCCTGCGCGTCCGGAGCCTGTGCTCCGCAACGGGAGAGGCCACAACAGTGAGAGGCCCGTGTACCGCAAAAAAAAAAAAAAAAAATTAACCATTTTAACAAAACATCAAACTAAACACAAGGATTTAAGAGCTATTTAAAAAAGAATGCATAGCATAAAACAGAAGTAAGACTGTATCAAATACATATAAAAGCATTAAATGTTTAAAGAGACTCAATAGTGGATTGCAAAGCAAAATCAATATGCTTTATATTAGAAACACGCATAAGTGAATCAAAATGTTTAAAGGTAAAAGAATGAGTGGAGGCACAGCAGGCAAATGCAAAGAATAAAGAACTCAGGGCCCCAGTCTAATGTGGGGTAGACTCAAGGAAAACGGCATTAAAAAAGACGAAGGGGGATGCTTTCCAATGACAAAGGCACAGTCCATAATGAAGACACAAGAGTCCATATTCATAATAACAGTTACGAATATCCATCCACCAATGAAACTGCATCAACATTCATACAAGGTAAAGCACAGCTCTATAAGGAAAGCTACACAGAAGACATATTCATAGAGATCTTAACCACTTTCAGTCCGTAAGAGAGTGGACAAAAATAATTGATAGAAGACCCATATAACTTGGTCACTTTTTTCAAGTGCCAATGATACATAAAAATTGACCATTTAATAAGACATACAGAAAACCTCAATATACCCCAGAAATTAAACATAACCACAAACACCATTCTCTGATCAAACTGCAGTAAAACAAAAAATTAATAACAAAAATAAAAAACAAACAAAATAGCCATAAACAAACAAACAGCCCCTATGATCTGGAATTTTTAACCCATCTCTTAACCAATTCATAACTCAAAAAGGAAATTAAAACCAAACAACAGAATATCCGGACAGTGACAATAACAAAAGATTAACCTACCAGAACCTATGAATTACACCTAAAGATGTGCTCAGAAGAATTTTAATAGCTTTGAATAACATATTGTATTCATTCATTTGGATCAATCATCAAAGACATTGAGTATCTACTCTATGTCAGGCATTATTCTAACAGTACATAGAACAGGTGAAAACCTCTGTACCTGTGAAGTGTACTTTCTAGTGAGGACAGACAACAACAAAGAAATAAATATGTATTTACACAGAAGGTCATATGATGATAAATGTTAGAGAATAAAATTAGGAAAAGTTGGGAAAAGGGAATTAAAAAGTGCTGAGAGCAAAGGAAAAATAGGTTGAAATTTGAGTAGGGTGGTCAGGAGGGCCTAGTTGAGAAGGTGGCATTTGAATAAAGAAAGAGGTGAATAATGTGTCTCTCTGGGGGAGAAGGAGTTCCCTTGTAGCAGGAACAGAATGTTCAAAGGTCCTGAGGCAGGAATAAGGAGGTCAAGATGCCTAGGAACTATTCGCTTCTAAATGAGAATGCTATATTCCTCTCTTCTCCAAATGTTATGAGAGTGCCTCTTACTGGTGAAATTTAACCAGAACCTGGTTGGCAGGGATTTTGGAAACTCCCTGGGCATCCATCTCCTGTAGGATAGGGGAAAGCATAGGCAATATCCAGCTCAGGGCTATAGCTGGAGATGAATATAAATCCATTTTTGTTGTTTTTTGTTGTTGTTATTATCTTTCTTTTAAATGACATTACAGTGCATTGTTATACTGATGGTAACGGTCCATCAGTATGGGAAATGCTTAGTATGCAAGAGAGAAGGGGCGACAATTTCTGGAGCAATGTGCTAGGGGCATAGGATCTCGTGAACAAGTGAAGAAGCTTTTCTAGATGAGAGAATTGACAGATCATAGTGGCAGGAGGGAAAATAGAACATATTGTCAGATGTGTCAGTATGTCCGTTTATGTGGTGGTGGGGATCTGTTGTCATTGCTCCTTTTTTCTTTCCAGTGAAATAGGAAGCAAGGTGATCAGCTGAGAAGAGGATGGAGAAGAAGTTTGTGAGTTTTGAGGAAATAAGTATTGAAATGAAATTTAGTCTCATGTCTCAGGACATGAGACTAAATGGACCAGGAAATGTAAAGTGACATCTGGAAACTTGTAGGGCTCATTCGGTGTTATGAAACTAAAGTGAGGCCAGTCAGCATATTGGAGGGTATTTTTCCAGCCACCAGCAACTGCATAGGTGCAGGTGCATAGGAGATGGAAATTCACTGGTAAACCTTAAAACATCTAACAATCGGTGTGGTGCAAGCATTGACCAGCCAGGATGCACCAGGGCCACACTAGTGAGAACCAGACAAAATGCCAGTCCTGGGAAAATTGAGTTTATCCAGTTCTGGACGTTTTCCTAAAGGATATGACAAAGCAGGAGAGGAATATGTGAGTTAAGGATGTATGTAACGGCGTGACTGTGATGATAGGTTATTTAACTGAAGTAAGGAGAGGCAGTGAATGGGAGTCCCAGGGCGGCTGAAGAATTAATTATAGCAGCAAACAGATAGGAGAAAGTGTGCTGGGAGACAAGAGGAGGGGACCAGGAGAGCAGGATGCCTGAAAGGGCGATTGTGGCAGAATTGGAACGGCAGTCACTAGTAATGACATAAGTAACGGTAACTACCGTGTGACCCTGGAAGAATGTGGCTAAAGCAGATGCAGAGCAAGAGCCTTGGAGGGAAGGGAGGGGAGTGTGTTAAAGGATCCTCTATATGGCCATTGAAATTGGCAAACAGTCTGATAGGAGTGGTGTTGGAAAGAATGATTGGAAGCCACGAGATAAGTCTTTGACAATCTGACGGACAGAAATACAAGAGGGGTGGTGTGGGGATGACTGCTGAAGAGGTAACTTGGTCGGATCTGATGTCAAAAGATCAGATCTGTGGGGGAGGGGCAGTTAGGGAGGAAGATGGAAGAATGTCCTGGAAGCAAAAGTGGGGCACACAAACTTGGATTCTATCACCGTTTTAACTAGGTCTACCCAGAACAGCTCTGATAAGTAAATATCCTTAAGTTTTAGCAGGTACACAATAATTTTTATTATGCTAATCCTATGACATCTTTGTGGGTAAATGGGATGCTAAAATGGAGCCATCTTGGTCCCAGTCTTACCTCATTCCAAAGGGATGGCACTGACGGCAGATCCCAATATTATGTCAGAGCAGGCAGGATCACCTAGGGTGAAAGTCTGTAGAAAATTACCCTAGGGACTGCTCTTCTTCGAAGGGCAGCCCTGCAATTTACTCAAAGATCATGTCCAGGGTGTGGGTGGCAGAAGTTGCCTATTTTTGATCATGGGCTCCTTTTTTACCAAAGGCAGGTATGAAACATGAAATCCAAAATGCCCCATCTTCCTTGATGTGTCAGAGATTTTTAAATCAGCAGAGGTGACTACAACATCGTGCTGGTACCAAGATGAACTATTCATTCATCTGAAATGTATTTACAGAATCCCTACTCTGGCCTTACGGGCTATGTTTACAGATGCAAATAAGACAACATGCCTGACTTTCTGGGGTTTCTGTTATAATGAGGGGGAAGGACAACAAAGAATCAGTCATACAACTTCAGGTGATGATAAAAGGGATGAAGGAAGTGACACAGTGGGGAGAAGAGTGACAGCATAGAGAGGACACCATGAGCTGAAGATGGGACGGCTGCAGAAGCTGCTCTTGGCAAAGATCTTGGGGCAGGAGGTCCAGACAGGATGTGAGGAACCTGGGCGGAGGTTTAGCAGGTGCCCCTGAACCAGTCAAATGGCTGGTGTGGCAGGAGCTATAAGCAGGAAAGGAGGCTGAGTGGAGAGGCATTCATGGGGCACCTTATGTCACAATGAAGAATTTGGTTTTTTTAAAAAAAAATTTTATACAGTTTTTAAAGGTTACTTTTCATTTACTGTTATTACAAAATATTAGCTAAATTCCCCATGTTATATAATACATCCTTGAGCCTATCTTACACTCACAATGGCCGAGGACATCCTTTAACATTCAGGGTAAAACTGGGAATTGTATAAGGTTGTAGCTCCACAGACTAGCCTGTATTTTTGACTAGAATTTTGGTAACTCTGGGCCAAGCAAGCACTGTTCTGCCCTCGGAATCTTGTCTTAATTAATGTGGACAACCTGCCTCTCCATCCTACAGATGAGGAAACTGAGACATGGAGAAGGTATGTAACTTGCCTTGACTTACCTGGCTAGTCAGAGGGGCTGGGTGGCTGGAACAGTCTGGGCAGCCTGTCTCCATGCTCTGTACAGAGCCCTGCCATCACACCATGAACTGGTGTGCCTTGTGAGAGAGCCTTCAGACTCCAGGTGGGGAGACGTGGCCTGGTCCTTCCACCCTGAAATACAACGAAACGCCTACACCAGCAGTACAACAAGTCTGTCCAATGCACACACAAACAATTCAGAGGGTGTAAGTCATGGGTTCCATCATACTCCGATGTATCTATGGGAGGTGGGGCTGGGCCACAAACACAGCCAAGTTCTCAGCCCAAAAAGAGATTGTGTGACACCCCAGTATCTTGACCTGGTTGGAATTTTTGTCCCTCCAACTGGAAGAGTGAGGACAAAGTACAGAGACTCCAAGATGAGATTTGTGTTTGCAGAGTCAGCAGTTATCTCTCAGACCCGGAGTGGTCTCCTCTCCTTCTGGCTTTCAGCTAATCCCCATGGGCCATTTCCAGCACTCACTCAGACAGGGATGGCTCCAGGCGCAGGACTCCCCACACACCTGTTAGCAGCCAGAGGGTGGCCAGAAAGTGGCAGTGGCCGAGAGTGGCTTGAAGGACAATGAAGCAAGCAACACACACACCAGCCTGGGGGAAGGTGAGCACAATGAGAAAGGGAGGGTGGAGAGGGTCAGTGCCTGTGAAATTCTTGAGTGGCACAGAGAATCCTATAGACCTGCCTGCAGGTTAACAATGATGTTCGCATGTCACCCGAATGAGAGCTCAGCCTGTGGAAGGTTCCTCCCCTCTAGAGCCACACAGCATGTGCACTGCAAACATGGATGAGGTTGAAATGGAACATTCTCTTCTTATCCATTGCATAATATGAGTTTCTTAAAAAATGCAGACTGTCAGTCCTGTTGGGGAATGGGTGAACAGTCCTGGAGCTGGGGTGGAACCTCAGGTCAGTAAGACCCTGTTCTCCCTAGGGAATAAGTTTCACAGGAACACATTCAAACATGTACCCTATATAAAAATTAGATATAACAAGGAAAATAAAATTATATATATATATAAAATTTTTGGTGAAATTTGCTGAAACAGATCTATTCCTTATATTAAAGTAGGATTTTCCAAAGTGATTCAAAGTGTGACGTAGACAAATATTGTAACCTAAAGGCTGTGTATTTATTTTGTAGCATATTAGTAAAAGAAATACAACTAGGTACGTCAGTTCTATGGCTTTAGTAGTGATGGAAAGTTTTCTTTATAAATTTATATAGAAAGAATCATTTTCAGGTAAAATGTGAAATGATGACCAAGTTGGTTATGTTGCCATGGCAAATGGTGGGAACCTGGAAAACGGTGCGTGGAGATGAAATGCATCTCAGGACCCAAAGGCAGAGCCTGCCTACCGTGGCTCAAGAGAGTTCCCTTTTTAAAAGACGCACTTGGCTTTAGGTATGGTTTATCCAATTTGAACAAATTACAGTGAATCAATCCAGTGTTTTTAAGTATCCATTCAGAGTTTGGATGGAAAAGGCAAGGTTGAAGACTATTTGGATACAAGTTAAATCCTCACAATGTTTTAAAACCCTGGGGTGGGCTTTTTTCTCCACTAAGTCACCTTGGAATTAGCCCCTGGTCAATTGCCTATAGCGGGTCTCGGGGAAACAAGGGGCCTCTGGCTCAGTGGGGCTGCGGAGGGCACTCTGTGCTAGGGAAACCCGCAGGAGGCTTCTGGAGGAAAAGCAGGACCATGAGTGTAGCATACTGGTAACCTGTCCAGGGACTTAGAGGTCCCTAAAATACAACAGAGCAAACATCACAACACACCAGGCTGTGTGCAGAAATTTGAATTTTTTTCTGAGCACAAAATATCTCCATCCTTTACACTCAAAAATATGAAAAGGGTGTTTTGATATTTGAGGGGTGCCAGCCACTGAATCCAGCTCTCCTGGACCAAAGGGTGTATACCTGGGGGATACTTTTCCAGGATCCAATCCCATCGGTAACGTGTGGGCAGGATTCTAAGACACTCAGGGCTCCTGCCTCTCCTCCCTTTGAGCACGCATGGGCTGACCTGCGATGTGATGGGGTATCGCTCCTGTGATTATTGTACCTTATACAGCTGGGTCTGACCTAATCATGTGAAGCTTTTAAAAGCACAGAATCTTCCCTAGGGAAAATGTCCCTACCCCAGCCCCTCAGTTTGGATGGGCTGACCCCTGGGCCCACAGGCTCCTGGGCAATTAGTCTCAGTTTTCAGCCCTCTGCTGCCCCCTGGGCTTCTTAAATTGCTGTCCTATGCTCACGGTTCTGCAGACTGTGGGATCTGCTTTAGGTTTAACAATCTCATTTTTCAGACTTTTCTCCACAACCTCTGCCTCAAGCTAATAACGACTGATTCAAGCGTAAAATAGGCCAGGAGGGCAGAGGCTGCAGTACCGCCTCTCACACCCTGAGATGCTGTCTCCCTGGACCACAGTTCAGGAGGCAGTGCCCTTTCCTGGCCTCACTTTCAGTGGCTCTGCTCTCTCTCACCCTTCTCACAGCCCCAGAACAAAATCACCAGGGGGGCAGAAGGACCAACAGGAGGAAGTGCATTTGGTCCTAACACCACCCCTCTCCCGCCTGCAGAGCCAGACATCTGGATGCCCATCCCCACACAGATGCCCCAGCACAGGCACTCACCTCACTCTCTATGTGTGTCCCCCATCCTCCCCTCCCCAGAGCAGGGCCCAGCCTCTGAGACAGCGATCTCACCATCCTCCTCTCTGGTGCTCTGGGGAGGGAGCCCTGCAGATGGTTCGTCCCCTCTCCGTTGGGGGATGGCCGAGTCAAGAGTACAGTCTCCCTCTGTCCCTGGCGCTGAGCAGACACTGCCTTTCACAGACATGTGGCCCTGGGAAGGGGCTGGGACTCACATGCCAGGGGGCAGCCAGGCCCGTGGTCCCTCCTCACCTGGGCTTGTTCTGACCCAATAGATAGTGCTTCCGTAGGTAAAGCCAGGACGGCTAAATCTTTTGAAGTTTGCTTCAAAGAGGTCACTGCAGGTGTGCTCCTCTAATCCCATTCAGAAAACCATCACCCCAGTTTTGGTTGATCACACCAGTGACATTTTCACATCATCCATGTAAGTATCAATGTTTCTTTCACTTGCTTTCCTATGAAAAGTCACACGCTGCTGCTATCGGAGTGAGCGCAGAAGAATACAGACGGTGCAAGCACGGAAAGAGACGGAGGCGACTATCTCTGGAGAAGGACCCCTGGTAAATGTTGCAATGCAAGCACCCAAAACATCACACAGCCAGTCTGCAGCCGGAGCATTTACAGACAGAGTGTCCGTGCTTCCCCATCTCTCAGCCACATTCACACACAGAGAACTGCTTTGTCCAACATGGTCATTGTAGAAAAGGGCAAAGCAATGGAGATTTTCCATCCTGGCCAGAGTGGCTCCACGCCAGACCAGCAAACACATGGAGCTCATTCCATTGCTGTTGTCGGCTGGAAATCCATGTTCGGTGAAACTGAAGTCTCCCCATTTTACTCAAACCATGCCCGACTGAATTTCACAATCTCCAAAAATGCACACCTGTTTATTGGTGTGGCCCAATCTCGTTCCTCATTTCACTTAAGAACAATTATCCAGACACGAAAGTTTTTATTCTTAAAAAAAAAGGATAACATTCCCTGGGTGCTCAGAAGTGGAGCAGATTTCCTTCTGAAGACTTTACAGACATAAATCATAATAATCCTGGGCCCAGTAGAAGAATGGTTACCCTTTTACAGATAAGGAAACGGAGGCTCAGAAAGGTCAAGTGGCTTGTCTGTGCTCTCAACCCGGTGATGCAGCTTTCTGACTCTCAGCCTCCGCGCAGGGGTACAGACAACTGATGTCGCTGTGTACCCAGCAGACGAGCCCCTACGTGCATATCTCCCATCCCGGTGTATAAAAAGGCAGGGCTGCTTTTGGAGGCCCCACACACAACCTCGAGGAAGATTTCCTTCAGCCTCATACACGTCCTCCCTCCTGTATACTTGTGCTTCCAACAATGAAGCTCTCTCCTCAGGGTGTCAGTGCTGCAGCGAGAGAGGAAAAGGCTGCTTTTCTGGCCCTTCACAAACTGTCAGGAAAGAGGTGACTGGGAGGTGTGTGAGGAGAAAAGCACAGCGGACCTGGGACTTTTCAAGAGCCCCACTTCTATCCTACCCTACACCACTCATCCCTGCTGCGTTCTTGGGGACACAGGGCACATGTGTGTGACCCTCCCCTTCCACGCAAAGCCCCATGTGGAAATGCAGGTGGGGAAGTGATGTCCCTGGGTTCTTATTAGGAAAGTGTAGGCACATAGAGTATTGAGAAGCTGAAGGACTGGGGCAGCGAACACCGTGTTATGCCACTGGATTCAGAGGTTAACGTTCCAACCTGTTCCTTTACTTCTCTCACTTTCTCTCTCACACTGAACCAGTTGAAAGTTAGTTACAGGCATGACAATTCACCTCTAAGTTCCTCATGCCTGCTTTATTCCTAGAGATTATCATGCTAAGTGAACTAAGCTAGACAAAGACAAATATCATATGATATCGCTTACATGTGGTATCTTAAAAAAAAATGATACCAATGAACTTATATGCAAAACAGAAACAGACCCACAGACAATATAGAAAACAAACTTATAGTTACCAAAGGGGAAAGGTGGGGTGAAGGGTATATATTAGGAGATTGGGATTAACGTATACACACTACTGTACATAAAATAGATAACCAACAAGGTCCTACTGTATAGCATAGTGAACTACACTCAATATCCTGTAATAAATCATAATGCAAAAGAATACAATAAAGAGTACATAGTATACTTCAATAAAAAATATTGTTTTTAAATTAAAAAAAAAAAGACATAATCATTGCTTTAGTCAGGGATCCCCAGAGAAAGAGAATCAATAAGCTGTGCATATACAGAGAGATTTATTTTAAGAAATTGTTGCCCTCAATTGTGGGGTTGGCAAGTCTGAAATCTGCAGAGTAGGCTGGCAGCCTGGAAATTCAGGTCAGGACTGGTTTTGCAGTCTTGAATCTGAAATCTGTAGGAAAGACCGGCAGATTGGAAACTCAGGCAAGGTTTCTATGGGGCAGACTTGAGGCAGAACTTCTTCCTTAGGAAACCTCAGTCTTTGCTTTAAAGGCCTTCAGCTGATTGGATGAGGCCCACCCACATAGATCTGCTTTACCCAAAGGCTACTGATTAAGTATTAGTCACATCATAAAAAAAATAGAAAATACCTCCCAGTGCTCTAGAACTGGTGTTTGGCCAAACAGCTGAGCACTGTAGCTCAGCCAAGTTGACATAATTAACCATCCCAATCATAATACCATTAAAAGTGATATTTGGGGCTTCCCTGGTGGCGCAGTGGTTGAGAGTCCGCCTGCCGATGCAGGGGACACGGGTTCGTGCCCCAGTCCGGGAGGATCCCACATGCCGCGGAGCGGCTGGGCCCATGGGCCATGGCCGCTGAGCCTGCGCGTCTGGAGCCTGTGCTCCGCAATGGGAGAGGCCGCAGCAGTGGGAGGCCCACGTACCGCAAAAAAAAAAAAAAGTGATATTTGACCTTTTTTTTTTTAGATTCCATATATATGTGTTAGCATACAGTACTTGTTTTTTCTCTTTCTGACTTACTTCACTCTGTATGACAGATTCTAGGTCCATCCACCTCACTACGAATAACTCAATTTCGTTTATTTTTAAGGTTGAGTAATATTCCATTGTATATATGTGCCACATCTTCTTTATCCATTCATCTGTTGATGGACACTTAGGTTGCTTCCATGTCCTGGCTATTGTAAATAGACCTGCAATAAACACTACCAAATGTAAAGTAGACAGCTACTGGGAAGCATTCACATAGCACAGGGAGATCAGCTCGTTGCTTTGTGACCAGCTAGAAGGGTGGGATAGGGAGGGTGGGAGGGAGATGAAAGGGAGAGGAGATATGGGGACATATGTATATGTATAGCTGATTCACTTTGTTATAAAGCAGAAACTAACACACCATTGTAAAGCAATTATACTCCAATAAAAATGTTATAAAAAAAAGATAGCTAAAAATTCCACCATCCAGAAATAACTATTATTATACATTTAGGGATGTGTGTGTGTGCACACATGCACACTTTTTTCTGTAGATATTTTTACTTTTACTAAGATGGACTTATACAATGATTACCATTTTGTAAATTTTTTCCACTTCATATTATAGTGAGCTTGCTTTGTAACAAAGATAAATTATGGCATAATTTTAATGCCTGCATGATATTCCATGATATAATTATATCATAATATCTTTAACCAATCTCAATTAATAGAGCTTCATGTTACAGCAGTATTTTTTTTAACATCTTTATTGGGGTATAATTGCTTTACAATGGTGTGTTAGTTTCTGCTCTATAACTAGGTTAATCAGCTATACATATACATATGTTCCCATATCTCTTCCCTCTTGCGTCTCCCTCCCTCCCACCCTCCCTATCCCACCCCTCCAGGTGGTCACAAAGCACCGAGCCGATATCCCTGTGCCATGCGACTGCTTCCCACTAGCTATCTACCTTACGTTTGTTAGTGTATATATGTCCATGCCTCTCTCTCGCCCTGTCACAGCTCACCCTTCCCCCTCCCCATATCCTCAAGTCCGTTCTCCAGTAGGTCTGTGTCTTTATTCCTGTCTTACCTCTAGGTTCTTCATGACATTTTTTTTTCTTAAATTCCATATATATGTGTTAGCATACGGTATTTGTTTTTCTCTTTTTGACTTACTTCACTCTGTATGACAGACTCTAGGTCTATCCACCTCATTACAAATAGCTCAATTTCGTTTCTTTTTATGGCTGAGTAATATTCCATTATATATATGTGCCACATCTTCTACAGCAGTATTTTTTAACAGTAAACATTGTGCTGTAAAAAAAAAAAGTTGTATTTGAATAATAGTATGAAATTCATGGTTTAATACTTGCTCCTTGGGAAGCAAAGGTGAAAAATACTACTCTTTGTGTAAAAGAAGGAAAATAAAATAAATGTTATTGTATTTGCTTACACTTCCATATGACAAATCTAGAAGGATTCACACAAAGCTTGTGAAGGTGGAGGCCTGGGCTGGAGGAGGGGGTGGGACAGAGAAAGACAAGGGAGGGAAATGGTCACTCAAGGCTTGACTGGAATTGTGGGCCACGTGAATGCATCACCTGTTGAGTAAAAAAAACATATATCAAATGGAGAGTAATTCCTAGCTAAAGAAAAAACAGAACAAACATTTTCATTGTGAATCACTGCTCCAGAGACTTCCACATACCTTAATTTCTAATTTCTCCAATAAAGGATTTGCTCCCCCGCCAAAGATTGGAATTCATCCTAAAGAAAACAAAGCAAAATTAGAAATAAAAAATGTACAAAATATTGCTAGCTGAGATTTGCACTAATCCTTAGCAAGGCGAGAGCAGAATCCGGGAAGCCTTGAGCCCGTGAAATTTACCCTGTAGGTTCTGGGGTGTCCTGGCCCCTGAGCAGAAGCAGCAGTGGAAGGGTGGCTCTGCAGGCACATTCCTAACCCTCTGGCCTATGCAGGTCTGAGATCGCTCCGTTGCTTCCCACAAGCTCCATCTGTGCCCTTGGAGCCAGTTCTTCTGGATCTCACAGCCTCAGCGTCAGTGGGAGCACCCAGCAACTCCTGGGGAAACATCCGTGGATGACCCTCACACTATGACCCCACTTTGACCCCTTTGCCCACCAGGCTGATGGTCCCAACAAGCTAAGGTGCCTGGAAGGTAGCAGGAGAAGTCACATGGAATTGCTGTGGGTGAGAACGAGTGTGTTTTAAGGGAAAACATGTAAACTCTCGGTTCCCAAACTCCTCACACGCTGGGAGTCCCCATCCCCGGGCTTCAGTCCTGTCGTGTTGCTGCTCACCTTCCATAAAGACCAACGCTGGACTCATGAGCACAAAGGAGAACCTTCCCCTGGGCTTCAGGACGCTGCATTTCTGCCTTCGGCTCAAGGGGCCCTTTTGATGTTACTACCTGCTGACCTTTCCTCCAGCCACCAAACATCTACATGTGGGATAATGTTTCCACTCTGATATTTTAACTAGGAAGTTTCCAGATGACTAAGAACTTAAGGTATGTTTTTCAAGATGTGCTTTTCATTTCATTCTAAAACTGTACTTTGTGGGAAGGATATTAAATTCTGTTCATTATTAGTGCAGCGTGATAAACCACCCCAAACTCTGTGGTGTAAAATAACAACTCACAATCACAGACTCTAGGGGTCAGGGACAGGGCTGGGGTTGTGACGGAGGAAGACGCCTCTTCTCCGGGATGCCTGGGACTCAGCTGGGCTGACTCAGAGCCTGGGGCTGGAATCATCTAGCAACCTCTCTCCATGACCCAGAGGCTGGGCTCACCTGGGCTTGTACCTCAGAGAGCCTGCTTGGGGCTTCTCCTGTGGCTGGGACTTCTCAGGGTGTGAACCCTGCACAGGCCTCTTTGAAGACATAGTTTTCCATGTATCATCACTTCCACACAAGCCATCAGTCACCAGCCAATCCCTACAGCTAGGCATAATCCAGGGGAGAAATTTGGACCTCCAACTCCTGAGGAGAGGGCAGCAAGGCCATACTGTCTGCAGACAAGCTTGTGGGATGGGAGATGTGATTGGAGCCATCTTTGGAAAGTCCAAGCTGCCCCCCAATCCAATCGTGGTGAGGAGGGAAGGGACCAAGGACTTCACTCCTTCCTTCTGCCAACATTGAGGCCCTGAGAAGGAGCTGGCACCTGGTTGTCCAGACCTCCAGGGCTGCTGCTTCTACCAGGCCATACACACTCTCCATTTGTGTTTGCTCTTGACACGTTTTGTTCTGCCTTCTTGTGTTCTCTGGATCAAATGAAGAAAGTCCATTTATTAGTTATTCCTGTTACATCCCAGATGCATACAATTTCTGCTCAGTGATCATTTAAGACAAAAATGAGGATTAAGATAGGTTTTTATTTTTTAAATGAGAGTAAAGTGGCACCCTCGATTGTCAAAGGAGTGGTCAGCTTCATGCCCTGTATGGCATCTGCAACCCCTTAATCTCTTCCTTCAAGATTGCAGTTAGTGAATTAACTGGGGTGTGGAAAGGGGACCCCATGCACAGGCCCAGACATGTGGAAGATAGCCAGTCAATGATTTAACATCGAGCAGGGTGGGGATGAGGGAGACACAGAGAGAAAGAGAGAGAGATGAAGACAGAGGAAGGAGTGGGAAATTCTCTTATACTAATGATCCGTTTGAAATCAACCTTGACCATTGGACTGCATGAGTTAGAATATAGACTGAATGCCTATAACAAAGACCTAAAAATATGGTGGCTGAAATAATTGTATTTCTCTCTAATATAAGGTGTCAAAGGCAAACAGCCCAGGCTGATGCCACTGCTCTGTCACTTTCAACACATGACTTCCATTTCTGGGTTGTGAGCAGCTATTCCAACTGTCATGATTTCCAAGCTGGCAGGTGGGCAGGCAGGGCAGTAGTGGACCATACCCTGGTTTTCTAAGCAGCATCACTTCTTCTCTAGTCTCACTGGCCCACATTTGGTCACGTGATTGTATCTAGCAGCAAAGATGGCTGGGACATGCAGTCTCTGGTCCATGTGCCCAGTTAAAAAGTCTGAGGGTTTCCATTGCTAAAAGGAAAAAAGGGAGAATGGATATTGAAGAGAGCTGGCTGTCTCTTCCCTGCACTCATATTTCCCTTACCCTTTTCCCGTGAAGAAGCAGAGTTTAGATTGCCATGGCATTGGACATAGGGAAACACTTCTTATTGGCCACTGGTATCAATTATCACGGCAGCCTCACTGACTGTCTGGCACTTTCCACAATGCCATTTTTTTTTCTGCAACTTTTGCATAAACAACTTCTCTAAAGAAGCAGGTTTGTAAGAAAAAACACTGTGGACCGAATGCCCACTGTTTCTTGGTCATTGATGCTTTAGGACATTGTTAGTCTTGATCGTTGCTCTTGGTGGATGAAATCTGATTTGCAGATGAGAAACAAAAACATGATTTACTAATACTTTTCCCTCCAGGTTTCTTGGATGAAAGTTGACGCGTACATGCAGAGCCCATCTTGGCAAGTTATGTGTGTGTTGAGGGGATGGGGGCCCGGAGGATGAAGCTTGTCCTCTGGACCCCATCTCGTACTTTGGGGAGTCCTTCTTTGCTTTTCGGTTTCCAAATCTTGGCCCTGTCCTTATTTACCCATACCTTTTTTCCACCCAATATATACAATGACCTTATCCTGTGGACCACTGTTTTATGAGATGCTAATAGAAATTCCAGTATAAAAATATTATTGTCATATAATTTATGTAAACTGCATCTACTCTCCTAGACATTCAGAGTTCACTAGAGAGAATTAGAAGCTCTTCATGAAAAGAAATCACATTATAGAAGTTAACCCAAGTGTTTGTCAAATTTATTTGAGTGGAAAACACATGTTGAAAAGTGCCTGGTGGGGAACGTCAACCTCATCTTGCTGCAGTGTAATTTAGCACAGAAAAAGCCATGAACTTTTGAACCAGATACACCTGGGTCCAAATCCCAGCTCTGCCACTGGCTACGCATGGCCCTCAGTTTCTTTACCAAAAAATTAGTCATTGTATTAACTACCACTAAGGATTGATGGAAGGATATAGAGGGAGCACAGTGCCTGATGTATAATATAAACTCAGTAAAAGAACCTTTATTATTTTTATTGGACAGACATCATCTAATAATAGCCCAATGTGCCAGTCTGATAAAGTGTTTGTGTCACGTGTGGTGAAGGATACCTCTAGAACCCTCTTCCATGCTGATTCTACTAGTGCTTATTAGATCTACATCTTACCCACTGAAATGGCTTGGGATGGACTGAGAAAGTCTGATTAAATTCGTTCTGCCTGATTCTCATCTTCCAGTGTTGTATAGTATAAGCCCCAAGAACAGTATAGACCCCACTTGGCTTTAAGCCGAGCATCCCAGGGAACACATCTGGTGGCCAGCACCTGGCTTCAGGGTGCAGTTAGACACAGAGATCAACCAGGAGTGTCCAGGGCTTCCCCCTCCTCATGAGTCAGATGGCGGCGTGCCTGGTTATCTAGGCATAGGTGAGACATGCTGCCTTGGTAGGGGTCTGGAACTTGGGGATTATCCTCTTCAGCTCCCTGCAGCCCTGGTTTAGAGTCTGGGGGCCCCGGTTGAACTTCCCATATTTAAGAGATCCCTTAGCCTGTTTAAGGGAAGCTGTTCTGATGGCCTCCATGACAACCTCGGGCAGCCTGGAGTGAGCAACCAACAGACCTTCCAGCAGGGAGACCCATCCCACTAAATGGATGATACCTGTGGAGGAAACAATCCTACCTGGCACTCAAATCCAAGGGTGAACTCAGCACATATGAATCATGCCAGCCTTTTAAGTAGATACAAGTGTTTATTCCTGGCACAGGAGCAGTCCTCCTGGTAATTAACAATCATGACTGATGTCTGTCTAATGCCCATAACATCCCCCAGAGGAGTTTTGTCATTTCTATTTTGTAAATTAGTGAGAGACGGAAGTTGACCTGAACAACAACAAAAAAGGAATGGAAGAAGGACATAGTTGTCAGTTTGTATTAGTTCACAGATGTTAAAAAAAAAAAGCCTGCTACTATTACCTATTCCCATCACATGTTCAGAATCTGAGACAAGAAAGTATTTGCTCAAAATGTCCTAAAGGACAGGGAGCAACTTTGATTGTCATCCCCTCAGGACCCCTAGTTTTCTAGCTTCCAGTTAGATGGGTGACAGCTTGAGCATGTCCCATGCATGAAAACCACAGGAGGACAAGGTTGTATGACCATGTGCCTCTCCCCCACCAGCCTCCTTTCCTCCCTCCCTCACAGGCCTCAGATGATGCCTAAGGCTCTTGAAAGCAAATTATCCATTGTGGGGGCCTTTTGAGCTATCAAATATGGGTAAAGTATTAACAAACCATAAAATATATATATATATATATATATATACACACACACACACACACACACACACACATATATATATATAGTATAGAAAAGGCAATATTTTTTTAAAAAAGCTAAGCATTTGCCCTGAGTGCAAGTTAAATGTTTTTGTTCGGTTCATTCTAAAAATAGAAAAATAGAAAGTGATGCCTGATGGTTTATGGGCACAAAGGAAACAAATCACTCTTGGGCAAAACTATTTTTGGCAAAATGTTACAGCTGACTCAGACATTCTTAAAAGGCTGAGGGTGTTAATGTGATGGAGATGATGTGGAGCTATTTGCTGTGCTGTTACACGCCAGCTCTGGTACGTGCCTGGCAAAATTCTAGAAGCAAATACGTGAGAAGGGACCTGAAAGGCCAAGCTTCGAGTTAAGGAACAAAACGGCACTTTATCCAAGGTGGGCGGGGTCTCCCTCCTACCTCATCATGACACGACACACCGGCCCTTCCACGCCCTGACTCACTCGTAGATGTCCTCGTGATGGCCTCGGAGCAGGTGGGGATGTGCCTGAGGCCAGCAGATGGGCTTGCTGCCACCTGCTCTGCCCCCAGCCTCTGAGCTCATTGCTCTGTGCACACAAAAAACTGGCAAGTCTCAACTGGGTTTCAAAGTGGCCTCTCTTCCCCTGCCAATGTGAAGCCATTTTTCTCTCGTAGCTAAGTAAGTCCTACTGTTGCATTACAGGATTTAAATAATGATAATGGTAAACACTAGAAAACTGAATTATACTGGGATGTAATCCCAAAGGGGATTTTGTTATTTGCTTTATTGTCCCATATGTTTCCCAGAGGGATGGTCCTATGTTCCCTTAGATGCAGACAGAATACTAATTGCTCCCATTTATTGAGCATTTGCTATGTGACAGGTGGCTTATATACATTTCCCATTCAATACTATGGCTACTTTAATCCACAAAGAATGGAGTAGAGTGTTCCATGTGTTTTACACATGAGGACACAGAAGCCCAAGGAAGCTGAATAATTACCAACATCTCCCAGCTAATGAATGAAATTCAAGTACCAGCCTTTCTGACCCTCAGACATCCTTCTAGGCACTCCACCTGCTCTCTGTAGGCCAACGCCAAGAGCAGCCCACACGCCACAACCTCTCGGCCAGGCAACCTCTGTTCAAATTCTTGCCTCCTGTAAGGAGTGTTCAGCCGTAATGCTCTACTTTGTTCAAACCAAGGACAAAACCGAGAGAGGTTAAGAACTTATCATACCGAGAATCGTCAAAATGTTCCCTCTGTAAGTGCAGAAAAAGTATTGCAAGAGGACTTTGAAGAAATGATCACATCCATTTGTGAAAGTATTTACTGCAAACAAATATCCAGCTAAGTCAAATTACTTCAAAGACCGATCTAAATTAGGAGTGATGAATTTAAAAGAATGTCTGTCATTAGTATTTCATTTGTATGTACATGAATGTATCTAGACAGCGGCTTTCTCTTAAGCAGCTTATCCTAACTGCTATATGTTATCTGCTTATTCACATACAGTAATGCTTTCATAGAAACATTGTTTCATAGAAACCTGGTGTCTCCTGAGTTGACAAATACCACTGCAGAATAGTCATCAGAAAGCACAGTCTGTGCCACCATGACCTTAATTTGCCTTGCTGCCCAATGGAAAAGGAAAGGTGGAGAAAGTGGCACACCTGTAAGGAAGAAGATACCTGAGGGTCAAGGCTAAGGACTTTCAGGAGGCCAACAGTTTCTGTGTCTGAAAAAGTGATAGAGAAAAGCTTCAAGGAGCCCTCTAACTCCCCGGCCCAGGATTCTCAGCACTGGGTGCAGGTGGGGGACCTCCAGGTGCCAGTCCTGCCAGCTGGGGTGGTCAGTATTATTCAACTCAGAGCCGGGCTCGCTGACCATGCATCTTCTGTACTAGGACTCCTCTACCCCCTTATCCAGGCCTGAATTGATCTAATTCCCTTTGCAATAGGAACACTGCTCTGGAACAGGTAAGGAGACCTGCCCAGGTCCACGAGACTCCATCCTGTGATGGTTCCTCAGGGAAGATGTGTGTGGAAAATGCCAACTCATCTGTGGGAATATTGTGATCTTCCTCTTTAAAATTATCCCCCCCCGCTTAAAATAGGTCTGTAAAAACTAGGCAAGAAAGACAGCCTGGAGGCAAAGGAACATCCTTGGTGGCCTCGTCTGCCATCACCACTGATAGTGATAGGCACCACCCACCAGCTTTCAATCTTGGTTGCCTGAATTGAGGGTACAGCTGACCAAAGGGAGTCATAAGCAAATCTATCCAGCAGTGATACACCTCACTCCTCTCTTACCTTCTTCACTTGTTTCTTTCTTCGGTTTTAAATAGGAATCTAATCAACTCTGCTGCAAACAAAATGGCCTTTTTGATACATTAAAAGTCAATTGGTGTGTGGAGCTGCAGAACCCTGCCTCACTGCTAGTAGGAATGCAAATGATCCAGCCACCGTGGAGGACAGTTTGGTAGGTTTTGACAAAACTAAATATACTCTCACCATATGATCCAGCAATTGTAGTCTTTGGTATTTACCTAAAGGAGTTTAAAACTTCTGTTCACACAAACACCTGCACACAGATGTTTATAGCAGCTTTATTTATGATTGCCGAAACTTGGAAGCAACCGAGATGTCCCTGCCAAAACTTGGAAGCAACCGAGATGTCCCTTAGTAGGTGAATGAACACATAAATTGTAGTACATCCGGACAGTGCAATGTTATTCAGGGTTAAAAAGAAATGAGCTATCAAGTCATGAAAAGACATGGAGGAATCTTAAACAGACATTGCTAAAGGAAAGCAGCCAATCTGAAAAGGCCACATACTGTATGATTCCAGCTATTTGATATTCTGGAAAAGGCAAAAGGATGGAGACAGAAAAAAGATCATTGGTTGCCAGGATTTAGGGGCAGGGAACAGACGAATAGGTGGAGTGCAGGGAATTTTTAGGGCAGTAAAACTATTCTACAAAATACTATAATGGGAGGGCTTCCCTGGTGGCGCAGTGGTTGAGAGTCTGCCTGCCGATGCAGGGGACACGGGTTCGTGCCCCAGTCCGGGAGGATCCCACATGCTGCGGAGTGGCTCGGCCCGTGAGCCATGGCCGCTGAGCCTGCACATCCAGAGCCTGTGACTCGCAACGGGAGAGGCCACAAGAGTGAGAGGCCCGCGTACCGCAAAAAAAACAAACAAACAAAAAAAACTATAATGTTGGATACATGTCACTATACATTTGTCCAAACCCACAGAATATTCAACACTAAGAGTGAACCCTGTTCAACACCAAGAGTGAACCCTGATGTAAACTATGGACTTGGGATGGTAATGATGCATCAATGTAGGTTCATCAATTGTAACAGATGTACCACTCTGCTGGGGGATGTTGATAATGGGGGAGGCTGAGCATGGGGCGGGGGCAGGAGGTGTATGGGAAATCTCTGTACCTTCCCCTCAATTTTTCTGTGAATGTAAAACTACTCTGTAAAGTTGTCTTTTAAAAGTCCAGTGGTGGATTCAGGAGTCAGGAATAAGTGGTTGATTCTGGAGCATGTGGCTTTTGGAGTGAAAAAACAAGAGTGGCAAAAAGAGTTGGCAGTTGGTCCTCCCTTTCATCCTTACTTTCTCTTCAGCAAACACAGAGGAGGAAGAAAATAAACAGCCTGGGCCCTGGAAAGGACCTGGGCCTGTTGTAAATCTAAGTCACTCCTGGGCCTGCCTCAGAGCCCAAAGCTGCTGACCAGGCACGGGCCCAGCACCCGCCCAGCACCTTCTACCAGTTTCCTCAGCTGAGGGGGAAGAGCTGGCCACGGAGATAGGCCAAAAAAGGAATTTCACAACGACTGTCCCCAAAGTTTGGAAATACATGTCCTCTAATTTAGTCTATCAAACTCAGTTTGAAAACGCAGCTAAGTTTTTATAAGTGGTTACTAACTATCGTTTTCAAAGTAATTCATGTTTGTGGTTTTTCCCCATATCCAGATTTACATAGGCAAACTCAGAATGTGAAGCATTCAGAAAACACAAGGCATTGAAGTTTGATGTTGTGAAGTAAGGAGAACAGAGTGGGAATAGAACAACTGGTCCCATGGGTGTCGCTGAAGAAATGATGGGCTTTGTGGTGGTTTGGAAACGTGGTTGTACTACGGAGCCACTGGGAGCTGTGAAATTCCTGCTGCCAGACCCCATGCAGACCTGTTCTGTCAAAAGATATGGGATGGGCAGCACCAGTCACGCATATGATCTTAATCTCCAGGGGATCGCACTGTCCAGGCAAAGCTGGGACCACTGCCCTCAGAGATGACGAGGGAGCATCTTGTCCTGGAGATGCAGGCAGGGCCGTGAGTCCTGGCTGAGCTCTTCACTCAGGGGGAAAGACCCTTCTACCAGAAATTAGAAATCAAGTTATTTTGTAGCTTTAAAAAAAAAGCAGAAGTGGCATCACCAAGAATGCTTGTTTTCCCCCCATGGCAACTGTGAAACTGTCTCACCAGAAGGAGGGACAAACAGATGCCCAGAAAGCTTTTACCTCTTCTGTTTTCATGATCAATCAGAACACTGTGCCCCTGGGTTTTGTCACAGAAGAAGAAAACTTGGAGGCAGGGAGGAGACAAGGAGCTGAAAGGATTAGGGTAGCGCAGCATCTTCGAGCTACCAAGGGGCACAGCAGGGTGCAGGCTGAATGGCTGGAGGCTGGAGGTCTTGTCTCAGGGCCACTGAGCACCTCCCTCTGCAGCTCACACCGCCACCACCTGCATGAGCACCAGGGCAGATGGAACCCAAAAAGTCCCCAAAGCACGGTTTTATGGGGGTGAGAGATGAGAAGAGAAGAATAACACACCATGTGAGGAGAACAGAAATGCCAAAAAAAAAAACCCCGGCTTCCTAACCATGCTGCACAGTTTTCAACAAATGGATAGTACATTATCCTGACAGAGCACTTTCTCTAGGAGACATCACCAGATGAGTCTTCACAGTGTTCTTATGAGCTGCGTAAGGATCAAGAACTGTCTCTTTTTAAAGGAAAAATAAAAGTGAGGACAGGGCTTCCCTGGTGGCGCAGTGGTTGAGAGTCCGCCTGCCGATGCAGGGGACACGGGTTCGTGCCCCGGTCCGGGAAGATCCCACATGCTGCGGAGCGGCTGGGCCCGTGAGCCATGGCCGCTGAGCCTGCGTGTCCAGAGCCTGTGCTCTGCAACGGGAGAGGCCACAACAGTGAGAGGCCCACGTACAGCAAAAAAAAAAAAAAAAAAGTGAGGACAAGCTGGAGGGCAGGAGGTGTCCAAGGCACCTTCCCCTTTGGTCCCCCACCTGTGGAGAACTTCCTCACATTCCAGGGCCAGTCCTGGAGGTGAACTCAGCCAGAGGCGAGTAGTGAGTCAGGCTAGAAATCTACTGTTCACTCTAACAGTACAGACTTGATCCCTAAGGATGGAAGTGCCCTGTCTTCTCAGAACCAGGAGCCCAGACTTTGTTTTGTAAAAAGGTGTGAGTACCACGTCTGTCCTGGAGACTGTGGATACCAACAGATGCTCCAACCAGGTCATGTGTATCCCAAGGCCCCAGCCTGGACTCCAGTTTACAGCAACCTTGGAAAGTCTTCCAACCCCCTCTTCCCAGAGCTGCTCAACGTAAGTGACAACTCAGCCCTGCCATGAATTTATGCCTCAGACCAACATCTTGATACAAAAGAAGCTTCAGGGGTAAATGATGTGGGATGAAAGACCTAGGATGACCTCCAACAATTCAGTGTAGCCTTTTTTCTCCAGGAACATTATTTTATTATTTAATGAAGAAAGGAGTAAACAAATTGCATTCCATCTGGGGCTGTTGAACGAAAATGAGAGGTATTAATATGCTTTAGGTTTCTACATTTCTTTCACAAGTCATATTAATAATAATTAAAATTAAAAAATAATAGTAATGATTAAAATTGTTATTCCCACCATATCACACACTATATTGCTTTGTTTTTTTAATTAATTAATTAATTTATTTATTTTTGGCTGGGTTGTGTCTTCCTTGCTGCGTGCGGGCTTTTCTCTAGTTGCGGCAAGCGGGGGCTACACCACGCTGCAGTGCACAGGCTTCTCATGGGGGTGGCTTCTCTTGTCGTGGAGCACGGGCTCTAGGCACGTGGGCCTCAGTAGTTGTGGCTCACGGGCTCTAGAGCACAGGCTCAGCAGTTGTGGCACACGGGCTTAGTCGCTCCGCGGCATGTGGGATCTTCCCGGATCAGGGCACGAACCCATGTCCCCTTCATTGGCAGGCGGATTCTCAACCACTGCACCACCAGGGAAGTCCCTATATTGCTTCTTTAAGATAATGTCATCCATCACTTAGTCAACACATATCTTTACATTCGTCATCAACACAGGAATTGTCAACATAGGAACTATGCAACTCTGCATTTTGAGAGTTCTTTTAGCCTTGTTTGGGGAAACATCCTTCCTCAAATAAGCTGTGTGTCTAGAATTTGCCACAAAATATGGACAGATCATCTTACACTTCATCCAGGGATGCCCTTCTCTCCTCTCAGATCTACCTCTGTGATCTACCTGGACCCAGTTCTGATCCTCTAAGAACACCAGAGCCCACGTAGAGAAAGCACAGCCCCTAGGGAGATGCTTGATTCTCTTTGCCCACCTCCTTAGAAGGACCATTTTATACCTCAAGATGGGAATTGAAGGATCCCTGTTAGGAAGTCAACCCTAACGTGGAAGTAGCAGCCGATGTTCTCCTTTTACGTTTAGTGGTCAGATTGTATAGGGCCCGTTTAGCTAGAGTAGTTTCCTCTGTGGATAATTTAAAACACAGAACAAAAAATATCTCAGTAAAAATATGGAATTTTCTTCCCATTTTGCCCCTTAATATTTGATTTAGTTAATCCAAGTGTTCAAATAAAATGTCCAGAGATGCTGCTTCTGATTCCAACATCCTTAACCTGGGGCCATGGATCCCGCAAGAGTCTGTGGATAAAATTTCAGAGAGGGGTACAGGGGCATAGATAGGGAAAATGAACCTGTATTTTCATTCACCTCTAACTGAAATGTACTGCTGAGCTCAGTTGTGAATGTGGGCAACAAACCACAATTGGATAGCAGTTCTCGTGGTCCTAACAGCTGAGAAATCTCAGGTGTTTTCAGGATACAAGGCATTGTTACCGACAGATACATAGAGGATTGGGTTACCGTGACATCCTATGGACTGTGTACATGTTTAGAAATGTCATTCTGAGGAGTCCGTGGTACAAAAAGGTAAAAATTCATTCAGCAATGATAAATAAGACAGGAACATAGCTCAACTGGGCATTAAACACATCCATAACCCCTTGAAACTCAAGAATACACTAGCTGTGATGGAATTCACAGGGTGCTTTACAATGTCTCTTCAGACTCCATTCTCTCCTCATTGCAACCCTACCTGGGAGGCAAAGTAAATATCGGGCACATTTTGTCACCCTCAGAGCCCTGAGCACAGAGAGGCCTGGTGATGCTCAAGGTCACACAGCTGGGGAACAGCCAAGTGAGAACTCGTCTCCTCACCCAGTTCTCTCCCCAGACAGTCAATCTCTCCCAGGTGGAGGTGAGAGGGGCCGGACCTTTTGTCCTTCTGTCTGCTGTTTAATTCTTTAATGGGATCCCAATCCTCTTACACTGTGGCTCTCCCAGCCTTGAATTGGTGGCTCCATCAGGTATTCTGTCCTCCAAACTATTCCCCACTCGGTCCTTCCTGCACCTTTCTGGGGCGAGCGGGGCTTCTCTGGGGAGATCCAGACCCCAGTGCACAGTTGCGGCTGCTGAGTGGGTCCCGCTGGAAAGCCGAGTGTGCCGATGAGTTCCTGCCCACTGGGAGAACTCATCACCTGCTCTGAAACAGTTTGGCCAAATAGGAGAGAAGGGAGATGAGGTGGTAAAGTGGAGAGGAGGGTGGGTAAGTCAGAGAAAGGGAGGACACGGGCAAGACGGTGAGGAACAGGGATGGGACTGCATGGGAGGGCAGGAGCGGATGCTCAGGACAGCCTGAGAGCGGATCTGGCCTGAGGGAGGTGGGGCCGGAGAAGCGGAAGTGACCACAGAGAGCTTGTCGTGTCCTCTTTGCTATTTATCCAGGGTAATTTGTGTGCTTTACAGTAATGAAACCCGTTAAGCTGGACATTTTTTTTTTTTGCAGTACGCGGGCCTCTCACTGTTGTGGCCTCTCCCGTTGCAGAGCACAGGCTCCGCACGTGCAGGCTCAGCGGCCATGGCTCACGGGCCCAGCCGCTCCGCGGCATGTGGGATCTTCCCGGGGAACGAACTCGTGTCCTCTGTATCGGCAGGCGGACTCTCAACCACTGCGCCACCAGGGAAGCCCCAATCTGGACATTTTGAAGTCCTCTGGTTTTCTCTGTTTCCAGAGCAATTCTCTTCCTGTGTTTCCCTGTTCAGGGACCAAGGACACCTTGTTTAAGTCCCATCCTGCGGTTTCCAAGCAGTGGCACCCTCAGCCTCAGTTTCCCCATCTGCAAGGCCCCAGCCCCTTCTACAATGAGGGCTGTGTTGGGGGCGGGGGAGGATTGGGGAAGGGGAGTGAAACCCAGCGGCTGGCCTGGCTGCCCCAGCCCTCCATCTGCACAAACGCACCTCACCAGCCTTTGTCCATTCCTTCTCGCCTTCACTCTCCTGGGTGTTTTTTCCAGGGCATCTGGCACCATTTTACATACTATGTAGTCAACTTGCTTATCTGTTCACTGTACAGGTTCCCACACCTGGTCCAGAATATGAGCTCCAAAGAAACAAAGCATTTGCTCTGTGATCCTCCCCATGTCCCAGTCCCAGTCCCGGGCCTGTGCTGGCCCAGGGTCCTCATGAACCAGCTGACAGATGTGAATGCTGGGCGCACGCGGGGCGGTCGTGAGTGCATTTGTTGGCTATTAACTCTGATGTGGTCTCCCAGGTCCTACCCTCAGCATCAAAGTTGGCCCTGGAAGTGAGAAGGGGGCTGTCTGTGCAGCTTGCTTCCTTCATTCAGGGTCCGATTCTGCAGAGACCCCAGGTGACAAGAGTTGGGGAAGAAGAGGCTTGAGCTGACAGCCTAGGGCATCTGTCCTGGAAAAAGGGACACTCTGGGCTGCAGGCTCAGCCCTGCCTGGATCTGTCCACACTCCAAGCTGGGTGCAACCATCCTGTGGCTGGCAGGTCACACTGAGCAGACCTTTTTTTACGCAACCATTTTTGTGGTGGGCTCTCCTGCCTGGTATCTGGGACATCTGCCGGAAATCAGGCACCGTCTGTGGGATTCCGCAGCCATCTCAGCTGGCCTCCTGCTGCCGTTGACTGAAGCCACAGCCCGGGCCTGCCCCTCAGCGAAGGGGTGAAAAAGGCAGCTTGGTGTGGGCCATCAATCAATCCTGGTGTTGCCATCCGAGGTGAATCTCGTGCAAAAATAAAATCAAAACCCCGGTCCAAAATATCCTCCGAGGGAGGCCATCAGGAGCCCTGCCTGCGGTGGGAAGGCCAGGACCGCAGCATCTGGGATTCCTAATTATAGGGGGGCTCAGGTCCCAATGTGTCATGTGGGAGCAGAGATGTGCCTGTCTGTGCAGCCTTCCAACTGTCATCCTGGCCACCAGCTTCCTCACAGCATCAGGACAAAAATATAGACTACCTTGTGCCCCAACAAGCTTTCCCACATCTGTAGGAGTGATTTTTACTGTTCTCTTAAGGGTGAATTTTAGATTTGGGGTCTGTTAGCACCCCACCCCCATACTTGGATGAGGCCAGCATGACCTAAAGGAACAGTTCCCTTTTTAAGTTCTCACTGCAGGTAAAAGAAATATTCACTAATATCTTTGGGAGGGGTGAGTATTTATTGACAATGTGTTGGAAAAGTAATATTTCCTTCCAGACTTTTCCACTCAAGGAACTCCCTAAGTCTCTTCCTGCTGTATCTTCTAGACCAGGGTGTTGGTATATGGCCATTGGGCAGTGGGGAGCAGCAGAAGGTGTCATAGAGCTAGAAGGGACCACAGGGGAATTCTAAAGGACACAGGCAGACCCAAGGATGCATTGGGCTCAACTGGAGTGTGACCTGAGGGAGGAAGAGGCCATTGGTGTGGCCTAGGATCTCTCAGGTAAGAGGGAGAGGGGCTGACAGTGGTGCGGGGCAAGAGGAACCACACTCAGGGCACCAGACCAGAGTCCTGGGACCACAGCTCTGGGGATAAAGCAATGACAATGTGAGTCTCAGATGAAGGGAACACACAGAATGGGATTGACAGTTTCTAAAAGAGAAAAGTTCAAAAACAGACGCACTTGGTAAAGAAGAGGTTAAACTTGCTTCAGGGACCACCAAGATTGAGGCAATGGTGGGGATGTTGGTGTGGAGAGTGAGAGTGAGTTGACACTGCACGAGGAGACAAGGTCTTCGAGGAAGTAACTGTGGAAAAACTTTGATCCAGATGGCAGAGTACACTTACATGCTCATTTGAGATAATGAGAAAGAATTATTCACGAAAATACATCCAGGAAGCAGTAGAAAGTAAGAAACAGTACTATCAGGAAGCCAGAAGTGACCATAATTACTAGCAGAGAGAAAGAAAAAGAGATCCATATTGATGGAGAAACAAGAGCAGAGATAATAACAACCAAAGGTGTGGAGGTGAGAGGGGTCTGTGCAATGCAATGGCCCTCAGAGCAGGAGGAGAGTCCAATTGCCATTCAGGGGTGGACCTGGGAGCTACAGCCTGAGTAGCTGGTCCAAGCACCTGCTCCTCCCCAGGCTAGGCTGAGCAGTGAGTGAGGGGAAGATTCCCACCCCAGGCCCCAGAAGCGACAGAGTCAGAGACCAGAAGGCGAAGATGGGCCCCAACCGAGAAGATAAGCCACCAGTTCACCTTACTCCACCCAATGTCATTCCCACAATCACCTGGCTCAGTTCCTAGCATCAGAACCCTGATTGGGAAGAGAACACGACTCATCAAATAAAGGAGTTGAAAACTGTTGCTCAGCACCACACGTCTGAGAGAAGTGAACATTATGAAGATGTGCCAACACAAGAAACAATCAAGAAAACACCCAAGAATGGAATTAACAGAGAAAAAGGAGAGTACATTAAAATTAGCCTCATCAGTATCCTTAGAGATGGTACAAGAGGATATTCCATACATAAAATTGGGAGGGGTGTTACGCCTGTGCTTCTCCTGGTGGTGCCCTCTCCCTCCGGGCACAGACCCATCCTCTGAGTCCTCTCTCTGCCCTTCACTGTCAAGTTTACCCTCTTCAGTGGGGCATCTCAAGCAGCCTACAAGATAGCACTCCTAGCATCATAAAAGGGAAGCTCATCCTTTATTTACTCAACCCCCAGCTATTGCCCCATTCCCCTGCATCCCCTTATGGAAAAAGATCTAAAGATGAATCCAGTGTCCCAGATACCCATTTCTGTTTTCTTTGACCCCTCCCCACCAGGTTTTCACCCGGTTCCCATAGTCAGTATGACATTGATCTCGCAGTCAGACCCAGTGTTGGGGGGTGAATCACTCCTTTCCTCTGACCACCCTCCGGGCTTGGCTTCCAGAACCCACACTCTCCAGGCTCTCCTCCCGTCACTGAGTGCTCCTTCCGGCCTCTAGGGCCAGACCCTGTCTCTGTCTCAACTCCACAGTGCTGACCTGCCCGGCTCAACTGGCCCCATGCATGTCACCTACACATTGACAGCCTCCAAATCTGTGCCTCCCACTGTAAAAGGAAAATCCAAATGGAGTCACTATTGCTAAGAGAGCTCTCTAAAAGGAACTGGGAGGCCATCAAGGAAGTGTGACTTATGTACATCTCAGCCTCGATGGAATCTGAACTTTTAGCCACTTATTGTCCTAATGAAGACATCCAGAACATTTGCCAGAAACTCAAGATAATTATAGGACCCTTACCCTAAAACAACTCATGATGCCTACCCATTGAGGACAAATACTTTTTTTCTTGTATCAGAGTACAGCCTCATGGCTTTAGCCTTTATATGCCCCTGACTCTTTCTCTTCCCTGGAACATTCTTTATGTTTTAACCAAATCTGTGTCTCCTGCATTGAAGTTCTTAAGATGCAAATAAAGATCCTCTTTGTTCTTTGCAGCCTCGATACTGATTATTGTTCGACACAGCCCAGTCTCCTAAACCTCAAACTCAATGTCTCTAATTCAATGTCAAACAGGCATCACAAGCATGCCTAAACATGAACCCCATTCTACCCACTCATGCCTACTTCTCCCCATTTCTCCCCACACTGAACAGTATGCAGTTGCTCAAGCTAAAACCTTAGAGTCACCCTTGACCTCTCCTCTCCTTTGAATTCCAACATCACCAGTCCAGGCCACCATCCCCTCTTGCCTGGGCTATTTCAGTAGACTGCAAACTCATTCGTATGCTTTCACTCACCCATCCCCCAGGAGGCCCCAAAGGAGGCTTTTAACAGTCAAACTGGATTGAGTCACTCCCTGGTGTATACCCTCCAGGGATTCCCTACACCTCAGATCCTGGCATCCTCACCATGGCTTCCAGATCCAGCATGGCGCCAACACTCCTGCCAACCCTCCACCTCTTGTCCTGCCCTTCCCATGTGGGTCTCCTCTCTGTTGCTGGCACCCGTTTTTGTCAATGAGGTAAGAAAAAAATGAGAAATCAGTATTGGAGATGAAAGGGAAAATACAGAGGAAGTTAATAAGGTCAAATACAGTCCATTGTTTGAAGACAAAATGATCGTAGATATAGAAAAGCCAAGATAATCCCTTACAAATCATTAAACCTCATGAGAGTTCAATGAGTTCAGCAGATGAAATATCCACAAATAAAAATCAAGCTTTTTTCTACACAGTAATAGCCAATTAAAAAGTGTAATGGGGAAAAAAGAATCACGGTAGTAACAAAATCATATAATACCAACAAAACCTGTGCAAAATCTACCAAAAAAAACCCAAAAAACCAAAGAACTTTACTTAAAGGCAAAAAGAATCCCTGAATATATGGAGACACACAACATATACCTTAATGTAGAATCAATATTATAAAGATACCAATTCTCCTCCAACTAAATCTGTAAATTCAGTGGAAGACTAATCAAAATTCAACAGGATTTTTTCCCAGTATTTTACTATGAAAAAATTTAAACAAAGAAAAGTTGAAAAAAATTTACAGTGAACACACAAATACCTGCCACCTAGACTTATCTTAACATTTTACCGTATTTGCTTTATCACAAACTGTCCATCTATCCATTCCTCTATCCACCCATCAATCCGTTTTTTTGTTGTTGTTGTTGTTTTTTCTGGCCGCACCACAGCTTGTGGGATCTTAGTTCCCCAACCAGGGATCTAACCTGGGCCCCTGGCAGTGAGAGTGCTGAGTCCTAGCCACTGGACCACCAGGGAATTCCCAATCTGTCTTTTTTAAATGCATATCAAAGTTTCAGACATCATTACATTTCACCCTAAACATTTCATGTACATGTCATCAGTCAGGGTCAACGTTTTTTTTACAGTTTTTTAAACTTACATACAATTAAATGTACAAATCTTAAGTGAGCATTTCCTAAGGTTTGGGATGGCTATACCCATGTAACACAAAGTGATATCAAGTGTGAAATATTAATATCACCCCAGAAGGTTCTCCCACATACCTGCCAACCAATCTCCACTCCCACTGTGAGGCAAACACCTTCTGATTTTTTCCACCATGAGTCCTTTTTGTCTCTTCTAGAAGTTTGTATAAGTGATTCTTACAGTATGTGCTCTTCTGTGTTTAACTTCTTTCACTTGGTGTAATTATTTTGAGGTTCAGCCAAGGGATTGTATATATCTGTAGTTCAATCCTTTTTTATTTCTGCCTAACAAGCCCACTGTGTGAATGACACAGTGTGGTTATTCATTCAGTGGTTAATGAATACCTGGGTAGCTCACAATCAGTTTTTAAATGGAATTTGACACGCTAATTCTAAAATAGTAATGTGAGGAAAAAGTATAACGATGGCCAAGCAGAAATCTCTGAGAAGCGGGACTTGCCCTACTATATATGAAAGCATATTATACAGCTATAATAATTAAAAGAGTGGATTTTGACACAGAAAAGGCAAATAAATCAACAGAGTAGAATTTAAAAGTCCAAAAGAAGACGAATGTAATAAGAGAAATGTGTTTAAATAAAAGTGGGTGTTTTAACAGTCCTCAAAATGCATAAAGACACAATATTTAAAAAGGAAAAAGAAATATATATACAACATGGAAGAGAATTTCCCAAGAAAGGTATAAAAGCCAGAAATCATACATGGAAAAATGAACTAATTTAACCACAGAAAATTTAAAACCATTTGCACAATAAAAAACATAAAAATTAAGAATATAAGAGATAAATTGGGGAAAAAAGCATGATGTCTTTAGGTATTTTTAAAACTCTTACAAATCAATAACAATAACTCCTAGAAAACTCAGCAAATGAAATGAACACTGTCACAGAAAGGACGAATACAAATACAAAAGAAATAAAGCATTGTCTTAAACATTCAATCTCACTCATAAATAAAGCACTGCAAATAAAGGGCCACCAATTGACAAAGTTTTTCAAATTGAAAATAAATACTCTTGGCAAGAGTTTGAGACACTCTCATACATTCTGTTTGCTGGACAATAAATCGATAAATCCAGCATTATAAAAGGGCATCTCCATTGATCTGCAATTCCACTTCTGGTATCTAGCCAGTATCTACAAAAATACTGGAACACAAACACTGTGGTATAACAAAATTGAAAATAATTAAAATGCTCACCAAGAGGAATAAGGCTAAACAAAATATGGTTGGTCCATACTACAGAATATTATTCATCTCCTTAAAACAATAAGGGAGAAGTTGCAGACTAACATAGAAAATAATCAGGTTATATTTTTAAAAAGAGAGTCATAAATATTATGTATTGTATGATTCAATACTGGTAAAAAAAATGATCTGTGTATGTGCTCATCCTCAATGCAGAGGAAAATATTTTGAAGGCTTTGGAACAGGGCTATTTCTAAGAACTGGATTTTTACTTTATTTCCTTTTCTATTGCTTGGATCTTTACACTGAGACTGTATTACCTGACTGATAAAAATGCGTGTGTGTGTTTTAAAAAGGGGAAAACAAGTTGAGGAAGGCCCATCTTTCCTATGACTCTTGAATCCCAATAATTACAAATTACTCATAACATTTACAAGTTTATTCATTTTATTTACAAATAAATTCTTGGCTCCTTCAGTTGCTTAAAAACTAGAAATGAAGGATGAGAAAGCAGTGGAATCATCTTCATCGTCCTCATCGTCCTGGCTTGCAGTCAAGAAGCACCACCACTACCACGGCAGGCAAAACATGTTAAGTCGTATCTGATGCCCACCAGGACCCTGCAAAGGGGATATTGTTACCTCCACTCAACAGAAAGAAATCTGGGTCTCAGGGGTGTCCCACCACTGCCTGAGGTCTCTTGGCCACAGAGCAGAGGCTGGGTCCAAAGCCTCTACAGGTTTCCTCAGCATTCTCACAGCCTTTAGAAGACGTGGCCCAGGCAGGACCCCTGCAGAGGCACTGGCCTCCCAGCGGGACGCACTAAAGACACTCTTACATGCCTGGTTGGCATAGCTCCATGTCCAGCTGGAGCTGAAATCACAGGGGTGTTCAGCTGGCGAGGATGCCTCTTGGTATTCTAAAGTCAAGTTGGCTCTGGTATGTCACGTGGATACCACCATCTTCACACACTTACGCTTGTACATACACACACATATGTATATACATTTATTACTAGAATCTTGGCTACTCTGGGTACCAAAGCATTCATATTGAATAGTATTGGCCCTGGACAAGATTTTGAAGAATAAGAATACATCCTTACAATTTCTTATACTTCGCATTCAACCCATGATACTATTTGACACTCAATATGCAGGCAGGTAACACAAGCATGTAATGACCCCTTGGTTGAACTAGACCAGCTCTTCTTCCAGCCTTCCCACTCCCATCCTTCTGTGCAATGGGCTCACCAATGCATCAAACCAGGTGTTTTAAAATATTAGCAGTGTGTTCTAGGCTAGATGCCTCCCCATCTTTCTTTCAGTTTAGCAATTCTCTCCTCTCCCACTGCTTTGCCTTCAGTAGTAGTTCACAGAACAGGTTGAGCACCCATGCCCCACCCACTGTGCTCAGTCTTTCTTGAAGTTCTCAAGGCTGCCTGCACTTCCTTTCCTCCTCCCAGCCTCTTACTCTTTCTGCTTCTCCCTGGACCACCCCCCACCCCCACCAGCTTCTAAGGAAAAACTATTTTCATGCTTACACACTGATGACAGGTGATGGTTTCAAGTGGTCCATATCTTGTAGTATACCTGAAACCTTCAAGAGCCAAACCCAGGGAATTCTGGTACCAGTAGGTACCAATGAAATCCAGAAGAAGAAAATATTTGGGGATAAGTGAGACTCTTTGTCCCCAAATGCCATCCATTCTCTCTTGTTATGTCTGCAATTGCTGCTCTAGCATTGTAGAGTTAAAATAAATGTGCACGAAACAAAATGTCTTCAATCACATCCCATGCAGTGGCTCCCTGAGTCTCATGGCATTAAATGCAGAAATATACACTTATTCACCCATCCCCCAAACTTGTTGTTAGTCATCTTTCTTATACATTCCATTTTCATGGGGATTCTAGAATTTATTTTATTCATAGCTATCCTCTATCAGCAGTGAATACACCCCAACTGGACCCACAGATTCTTTACTAAGTTTAAATCTTATATTATTGTCTATTAGCTTGGGCTCTCAGAGAAATTTATTGGGTTCCAAGCAATATGGGATGGGTGCCAAAGCATCACCCAAGATGAAGAGATGGAGAGAACATGATTGCCACAACTTACCTTAGGAAGGGTAAAGGTTCTTTGCTTGGAAGTAGCTCCTGTGGGGCGTGTGAGTGTATAAAGGAATGAACAGTGCAAATGTGGAAATTGAAGGTGGATGCAAATCTGAAGCCAAGCAGAATTGCTCTGAACATCACAGAAGGAGGAACCGAGGGTGCCAGTAGAGGGCCCCTTCCTTTACCTTCCCCCCTGCAGAGCTGAACCTACCTCTAAATACATGCTGGGCAAAGATCTTCTTGTACTAAGATGTACTTGGTCTAGCTCATAACCCAGATTTGTTTGGCTGGTATGTGCACACACCAGCCCCTGCTGCTGTCAGCTCCCCTCCTTAGTGGATAAAACCATTGACTTTTCCTTAAGGGTGGCTTTCTATAAAGATCTACACAGATGCCCTGGTCTGGTCTGGCCTTGTCCTGGGCAGTGATTCACACACTCAGAGTAAGCAAATGACTTCCCTGTTTTTCAAGTTGGATTCCCAAATACATGATTTCTCTCTGAATGTGTAGAAAACTATTGTCTCATCCACTCATTGCCTGGCTGCCAGGACTTGCTCTTACAAGTCTGAAGTCCAGCTGTGTTTCTTCTTCAGTTACAACATGATTTAGAGAACAATCTACTTTAGATTGCTTGAGGGTAGAAGACAATGATCATCAACAATGTAATTTTTGTTTAACTTTGTTAACAGGGATTTATTTTTATAAAACCATATTGGGACTATAGAAGTAGAGGCTAGGAAGGGGGACCCTGTCAGCCGCTATAATGTGGGTTTGACCCTGGACACATGCTTTCTTATTTCATGTACCCCATTATCAGCCTGATCAATTTCCTGCCTCTTTCATTTTCTTGTACTTGAAAAAATATTTTTCCTTACATTCATCTTTCTTTGAGGGTTTTTTTTTAATTTATTTATTTTTTTCACACACACACTGTATTTTATTTTTACAAGAGATAAATAAACTGACACCAAGCATTGTAAATGGGTGACCACAACAAAAGCAACAATGATTGCAATTACCAAACATGAAACACACTCACACCATGTCATAATATTGACATTCAGTCCAGTAATCCTCCACTGTAACAGCTCCTTTACATTGCAGTGAAAATTGATTTGTATATTTTTAGCCTCTGAGTCCTCGTGGGATTTTTTTTTTATTCAAACAGAAGTCACAAAAATTATAATCATCCTCATCAGTTCACTCAGTCCTACGTAATTAATTTTTTTTCATCTTGATCGTTTGTTACCACTTTTATGAATTCATCAGTTTTCCATTAGAGTTCTGAAAATGCTTATTCAGTCAGTCAGCAGTATAGTCAGTTACCAGAAACCTGTACCTGTCAGAGTCTTTTGCATGAATTCCTTGAAGATGAAAACCTTTAACAGGAACATATTTGCAAAAGCATCAGAGTACAACCAGAACTGTCTGTAAATGACAGAAGACTTAAAAATGACCACGGTTAAAGATTTGATGAAAGTTCATAATAATGCAATTGACAAGGAAATTTAGTTATTTCTGAGATATACATTTTAATGTAATAACTAGAATTATGACTTATAACATTATACCTGAACATATAAGATTTTTAGAAATTTCATGTAATGTCTGAAACATTTATATTAACATTATTTCCGTACAAATAACCCAAAGAAAGTTTAGTATTAGTTGATTTTTTTGTTTGTTTTTTTATACTGCAGGTCCTTATTAGTCATCCATTTTATACACATCAGTGTATACGTGTCAATCCCAATCGCCCAATTCATCACACCACCATCCCCACCCCACCGCGGTTTTCCCCCCTTGGTGTCCATACATTTGTTCTCTACATCTGTGTCTCAACTTCTGCCCTGCAAACCGGTTCATCTGTACCATTTTTCTAGGTACCACATACATGCGTTTTTTCTTGTTTTTTGACACGCTTCTTCATATCAGAATTAACTTTCTCCCAACTTATCCAATTATTCTCTGGCTTAGTATTGCATGCATTTATTGACCTCACCAAATTAGAGTCATTTCTAAGCCTGAGTTCATGCACGCACACACACACATGCACGTGCACACACACACACATACATTTCTCCAAATATCTTCAGCAGACCCTTGGCTTCCTACGTACTACATCATCGTGCTGTTTGGGGCAGGGGTGGGGATCTCCACTAAGCCCATCCAAGAACCCAGATAGAATATGGTGATCAATTTCTGAGACCTCAAAGCGGAAGCCACAGCTTTATAAACATAGGTGCTCTTCCAAGGAGAACTGAATGAGTTACATTAAGCTGAGTGTGAGTACAGAAATCCAAGGTATATGATAAACACTGGCTTGGTGTTCTCCTCATGGCCCAGCCTCTGGTAATGCTTTTAACCTATTGCTATGAGCTTACTGAACACTCCAGAGTACCTTTAATTGGTTATCCACATTTTTCTGGATGATGACTCTCACAGGTTGTAGTCCCCAAGAAGTAGTTTCATGATCAAAATAAATGATTGTTGGTGTTTTAAGCCACAAAGTTTGCAGTGTTTGTTATTCAGCTGTAGCCAATGGAACAGGTCCTTCTGTGAGGTCTGGGACATCCCCATCAGCTTCCTGTCTTCCTGTTTCAGTAGGCTACTTTTACTCAGTCCAGTCCTGTTCATTCCATGGGCCATCAGACTGTTGATGATCATAGAGCATAGTAAAAGATGATCTGTTTCATATACCCCAGAGGCTCAAAAATTTGGCTCCCAAAATCCTGCTATAAAAAGTATAAGTAATCACAACATCAGATGACTAATGACTTAGTGCATATTTTTAAATAATTTCAAGTTGGAATTTAAAATGGTATATAATATATAAATATATTATGTATCTATTAATAATTAATATATAAGATAATAACACTTAACATGGAAACTTCCTATGAGGCTTCTGGTAGCAAATAACACTAGCCCACATTTCCTGGCAGGGAGTAAATGTAAAATGCCTGGATTGAGTTAGAGCCAAGTCCAAAACCATATCACACAGCTGCTGGTATCTGATGTGCATGTTGGCACAAGGAGACATAATAGTCTTCTCAGAGTGAATGAATATCTCTTTGGTTTATCAGGACATTTTACAAGTCATCGGTCTTTATGTGCAAAAGGATGAAGATACTGGATGGGACATAACACAATATCTACTGTGATAAGAGGTGCAGGGATTTCACAGAATCTTCTCCACTTACAGGTGTGTGGATTTGCTGTAGGTAATGTGAATAACCACGGCATGATAATAAGTCCATAAATATGCTCATTGGTAAAATAAAATGAGGGATCAATTGTCATTACTTACTTTCTTCCCACCTCTGCCTGCAGAAACACAGCACCACAGTTCTTTTGGAATATTTACAGCAACTCTCCAGACTGATGGATGATCAGGTACTAAGGTGGCTGGCAGGGGATTACTTGACTAGTTGCTGCAGTTAAGAAGAATGTCTCTTTGGGTTTGTTGTACAAAGCATTAGTGGATATGTCCACATTCTCCATCAAGACGCTGATCCTCCATGGGTCCACGTAATATAAAATCTCATGTGTCTGAACTGGTACTCTTCAGGTTATTTCAGATATTGCCTAACTATATCCCTGCTACAGAAAAAAGAATTTTTCTCAAGGGACTCCATAGCAGACTGTAGACATATTCCAAAGAGTCATATAATAGACATATTTCCAAATATGACCCCAATAATATGCTCCAATCCTCAGGTTCTCCTCAATGTGATGGTCAGATTTTCTGATCGCTTTGCCCAATAGAATATAGCAGAAGGGTCCTTAACTGGTCTGACAGATTCTGCTTCCTGTTTCTTGGAAGCCACCCATCATGAAACAAATATGGCTATCCTGAGATCACCATGCTACAAGTAGTCCAAGCTCCACTGAGAGGCCCTGAAGGATGAGAAGTCACATGGAGAGGGCACAGGGACTGCTGGGTGGCAAAGATCAGTACTAAGTCACCAGATGTGGAAGGAAGATGCCATCTTGGAAGTGGATCTTCCAGCCCCAGCCAGATGGAGTAGAGATGAACCATCCCAGCCAAACCTGTTCCAAATTTCAGACCCACAAAATCACACGTTTAAGCCATTAAGTTTTGAGGTTGCTTGCTACACAACAATAAATAACTGAAAAAAACTCTGATGTTTTTGTCCAGTCCCAGTTTCTCTGCCATTTTGTACAACCTATGTTCCATTTAATCCAAGTAGGCAGTGTTTCTGCTGATACAATTTTTTTGAGACACTTGTGAGCCTCGAGTGTATTTTCACTGGGTTTCACCTAAGATATATCCACAGACCTTTTCCTAATAATTTCTTCTCTATCTTTGGCTTTTGCTGAGGAAGAATGTTCTTAAGTCTCCCCAGGCCCTCTGGTTTGATCAAGAAGATCCAAGAGGAACACACAATCCCTTGGAAGAGTTACTGATGTGGATAAATACTTCTATAATTTTAAGCTTTTGGAATTTCAGCAAAGAGTTGTACAGTCACATACTCAGTCTTTTCTTTATGGCATGGTTTTGGCATCCATTTCTGTCTTTTAGGATCTTTCGTCATCTGCAGAGGCTGAGAGTTTTCAAAATCATCAGGTCCTTGTTCCTTCAGTAATTCTTCCTTCAGTTCATCTCTCTTCTCTCACATTTTACTGTAAGCAGCAAGAAGAAACCAAGCAACACCTCCAATCTTTTGCTTGGAAATCTACTTAGCTAGGTATTCCAGTTCATTGCCTATGAGTTCTGCTTTTCACTAACTGCAGGGACCAATGTCACTGAACTTCCTGCAGCAATATTACAAGCATCTGCCTTCCTCCAGTTTCCAATATTCCTCACTTCCTTCTTTGTCCTCAGCAGGAATATCCTTAAAGTCCAGATTTCTAGCAACAATCTGTTCAGAGTGACTCAGGCTTTCACTATGAGGCTCCTCAGTCTTTGCCAGCAGAGTCTTTAACAACCATGTTTCAGCCAACCAAACAAACTGGTAGAGTCTTTTCTAACCCATCAAGCAAAGGCACTGAATCCAGAACCTCTCCTTAGAGAATATATATCAGTAATTCAGGCTAGTTCAAGAAAGTTCATATTCTTTCCACCTTGATGTCACATCGTTAAGATCCATTCCTACATATATTCCTGAAGACTCTGCCAATATAAATTAGAAAGTCACCCCGTTCTCTGGGTGCATACCACACCTCACTGTGGACAAACTTTGTACCTCATCCTGTAGGGCCTGCTGGGACTTGAGTTTAGGTATAAATCTAGAAGCAGAGAGTGATGGTGGCGGTGGGTCCTGAGGAGAATCAGCAGTGCCTTCAGGGTCACTATCTCGGGGAGGCCATTGCAAGTCTTCAGATGAAGGGCTAGGCTAACCTCTTCAGGTGGGGGAAGGGCTGCTTCTACTATTGTGCTGGTGCTCCCCAAGACCACCCCCAGTTCAACACACAGGACTAGGCGTAAAAGCTGTAGTCACTGCTGTGATTACCTCAGAGGGATATGAATCAAAATCAACCAAGGAAAAAGGCACATGGGACAAAGCCTGGAGGAAACCTGGCACAGGCTTCCGAGATTCCCCTCCAAATGAAGTCTCACAGCATGCATTTAATTCCTCCAGCAATGAACTGTGACAACACATGGGAATATTGTCTACCAGGGAGTCAGAGGCTCAGCACCCAGGGATTTTTACTGGGGACTGGTCATAAAAACACCCTCTGCCTAGCACATAACAAAAATTTCAGTCCCAGAAGGAAAACAGGTGTCACATAAATCCCATTGTTTGCACACTGAGACACTTTCATCATGTAAGGAATGAGGGAATCCCTTCCAAAGTCCAAGTTCCCAGGAGTCAACCGAGGGTCAACCTTGCAATCAGGCCTTTCTATGTTAACTCTTTCCTACACAACTGTCTGAGAAAACATGGTGGCATTTCGGGGCTCGATGTCCTCAGCTCCATTGCATCTGTTCCTATGTTCCTGTTCCAATTTTTAGGATCCCACTCCTGCCCAATCAGTGCAATGCTGTGAGATTAAGAATCAAGTTTCATTGAAGAGAAAAACAAATATCGTATGTTAACACATATATGTGGAATCTAGAAAAATGGTACAGATGAATCGGTTTGCAAGGCAGAACTATAGACACAGATGTAGAGGACAAACATACGAACACAAAGCGGGGAAAGCGGGGTGGGGTTGGGGGAGTGTTGGTGGGATGAACTGGGAGATTGGAATTGACATATATACACTAACATGTATGGAATACATATTAAGAACCTGCTGTATAAAAAAAAATAAATACATAAAATAAAATTTTAAAAAAATAACCACAAAAAAAACAAAACAAAAAAAGAATCAAGTTTCATTGTAATTCAGCCCTTATAAAATAAGATTCTGGGCTTGCTTGGTTGACATGATAATTGAGGGGTGCTTCTGGCATTTGGTGGAAAAAAAAAGGATGCTAACCATCCCACAAAGTAACAAATTTCTCCTCTCCCATATAACTTTTGAATGCCCACTTCGATTTTCATATAGATGGAGAAATCTTTTTATGGTGATCTGAACCTTTCATATAACTCTTTACATGTAAATACAAGGGATATTTTGACAAGGGATGAAAATATATTGAAATTTCCAAGAATGTAGCTATCATGTACATTAAGAGGAGATTTTTCTCTATTTTGTCTGGAACTTTACCGAGTGTTTCATCATTCTAGAAAATCACATTTCTAATGACAAAACCACTTATTTGAGTCACAAAAACAACATCTGCATCACCAGTCTGCGTTTGTGGGTGGGGCATCCAAAGTGGTTCTGTGTGTGTGTGATTATTTCAAAGCACCAGCTTTAGAGACAAAATTTTTCATCTGAATATTGGCTTTCTTCTCTCAAATCCAACCTTGTTTACTGTAAGTAGGTACAAAAATCTAGTTACCTCCTTGTCTCATAGTGAGGTTGCCCTGTCTCTTCTGTCACAATGCATGTTGTGGAGGAATGAATTTATTCACTTGCTACTTTAGTTATCTATTTCTATGCAACAAACCACCCTAAAAAAAATAGTAGCCTTTAAAACAACAAAAACTCTTTATCGTGGCACACATTTCTGCAAGTTGACTGGAATGGACAGGGTGGCTTTTCCAACCTGCAGAGTGTTGATTGCAGACACCTGGAGGCCTGACCGGGCAGGGGCATCCAGAGTAGTACATACACCAGGCACTGACTGTGTCAGCTGGTAGCTCAGCTGTGTGTAAGCTGGCGTGCCTTGCTGTGCTCCACATAGCTACCTCCTGGTGCCTGGTCATCTCCTAGCACTGGGTGGGTTCAAAGGCACAATGTCCTAAGCCTGGAATGGCCCAGCATTTGATGTCACAGAACATGAAGTCCACTACACTGGATGGCTTAGAGAAATCACAGGCCCAGTCCAGATTCCAGGGGAAGGGAAATGGGTTCCATCTCTCAAAGGGGCTGGCAAAGAATTTACAGCCACCCATCACAGTGCCCAGCAGATAAATTGGAGAATAAAATCACCTAATAAAAACAAAACCAAAAAAAATGAGCCATTTTGCACGAGGTGGACTAGTTTTGTGCAGCTGTACACTAAGTGGTGTAGGTGACAAACCCCCTTCCTCCCAGCTCAAAGTGATAGCCTTCTATTAGCTAATAGCCCCATCACCCACTGGCCACGCCGGGCAAGTGTGTGTGTTGCTGGTCTCCTGAGAATCAGAATTGCTCGATAGAAGTATCAACTACAGACACTCAAACATGAGCAAGCATTTTGGCCCCAAGAATCCAAGTATAAATGACAAAGGACAGCCTTGAATATGGAGGAGAAGCTTGAAATAATAAAATATTTGTAAGACTTGGAGATCATGTGATACTGCAAGAGAATCACACCTACAGGAATCCAGATTGTACAACAACAAATGGCACTGAAAGCAACAATAACATAAAATAAGGTAAAGTAAAATAAAATAATAATACTAAAGTAAGCAGCTTCCTTAGGTGTGACCAAAAAACCCTTACAGTGGATGGAAGGTGACAACTCTAATGCTCAGTGCAATAAGATTTCTACTTCAAGCCAGTGAGAAGACACAGAAAGAGGATGATCCACAGCCACCCTTTCTGGTATGGTGGCACTTCATCCTATAAATGACATGGCCCTTCTGTCCACTCCTTCTCCAAAAACCACGCCCACCTACCAAATTTTGCGAGTTTGTCAAGGTAAATGGCATATTGATGTGTACTTCTTTATTTACTAAGGACTTAAGATGTTTCAAACTGCAGCAGAATTTTAATAAGGTTTCTCATTTATTGTGTAATAAATTAATTATAAGATTGTACGGGTGTTGAGTATTCTCTTGCTAACCTTATTTCCCCATAAGCACTGTTATTAACACAAAATTCCACAACACAGTGAATTTTAGGGATACATATCCTGCTTTGTAGAAGAAACAACCATTTATTGAAATTCATGTTATTTTATTAAGAATTATTTTCTCTTTACTTCTCCATATTACTGCTGTCAAACCCAAGTTCACCAAGTTCATGTGTCAGATGCACACTGAGGCCAAACAAACCAAAATGTCAGAGTTCGGAGCTGAGAAAGGTTTATGGCAGGGCCCAAGCAAGGAGAACGGAATGACTCATGCTCTAAAGACCTGAACTCCCAAGTGGTTTGCAGGGGAGAGTTTTTATAGACAAAATTTGGGGGGAGGTTTGCAGGGTGTGTGACCTTCCTCTGATTGGTTGGTGGGGAGGTAACAGCTGGTGTACCAGGAATCTCAATCATCAGCCTTCTTGTTCCAACCAGTCTGGTGTCCACGCACTTGCGCTCAGCCTGAAGTTACTATTTTCCACCTGGGTGGGGACCCTAGTTCTTGTAGAAGAACTCAGAGATATGAATCAGACCGTTCTGTATATCCCTTGAGGAGGAACCAGGACCCTGCCCCATCACTGCATTAATGTTTCTTGACTACCTTTCTTTTGTTTCTGCATTCCTACTCCCCTAATTAGTCCCTGAATCTGCGCTTTGGAACTCACAGAAGGTCTAGGAGGCTGCAACCTTTCTCCTACAAACAAGATATGGGGGACACAGGAAGGCTTTTGTACCTGGGAGGGCCCCAGAGGGTTCTACTTGGTTTCATTATGGCTAGTATATAAATATATAAAGAGGTATACATATATTTATGTACATTGCACATCTAGATAAACTGTATTATGTGTTAATTTCATCATAAGATAGTGAAGGAGTATAAAAAGATATGTATGTGGAAGAGGAATTTGGAAGTAGGGCTGAGGACCTAAACCCCACGATCTCTGAGGCATACCACCAATGCAACACTTTCCCTGGGCTGGGATCCAAGGGGTCCTTATATCGGTTAGCTATTGCTGCCTAACAAAGACCCCCAAATTTAGTAGTTTACAACAATAATCCTTTATTACCTCTCCCAGTCCTGTGGGTCAGGAATTTAGACAAGTTGCAGCTGAGCGGCTGGTCTCTGCGCTGCGGTGTCTGGGCCCCCTGAGGGGGATGTGACAGTGGGGCAGAACCACCTGAAGGTCTGGCAGTTCATGCTGGTCGTTGGCTCCTGGCTGGAAGACCCACACGTGGCACCTCTGTGTGGTTTGGGATTCCTCACGGCAAGATGACTGTGATCCAAGGACAAGTACCCCAACAGAGCCAGGTGGAAGCCATACTGCTTTTAGGGTCCAGCCTGGGAAGTCCTACAGCGTCCATTAGGCTGCATCTGTTGGTCGAGGCAGATACAGGGGTTCCCCTGGGTTTAAGGTGTGGGAATACCTCAGCTCCTGATGGAAGAGGTCAATATTGCATTGCAAGAAGAGATTGTGGGATGGAATAGGTAGTGGTGTGACCAACTTTACAAGATACAATCTGCCCAGCCCCCAAGCAAGGGCTTTGGGTATATCCACTGCCAAACTGATACCTGTGAACTAAGTAAGGAATGGGGGAGGGGGTGGGGGAAGGGAGAAAGGAATTCTATAACGACATGCATAAAACTAAAGCAATGGTAAACCTGAATCCTCCTAGAATATCATAATGAATTGAAATCTCTCAGAATCTGTGATAAACATTCCATGTTTATTTGGGTCACATCTTGAAAGAAAACAGTTTCAGGAATTCCTTAAAAAGGAACATCACATGTATTGTTTAACATGTGGATTTTGTGCAGAACTGAATGTTCATTTGCCAATTTAGTTCTAAATTGTTTCCAAAAATCACATTTACCATCATATCTTTTGGAGGGAATATGAAAAAAGCCAGTTCGTTTAGTCGTAATTCTTGCTCTGTGTGCATGACATGTGGATGTATGTGATGTGTGTGTGCTATGTGTGTGGTGTGTATGTGTACAAAACAGAACAGATGAAACAAGAAGGAACGTTTGCAGTTGTTCAGTTGCTTGTGGTGTGACTTGTTACTTTACAAGACAGACCAACGGGCCAGGAGCAACTAAGCCAATTGCTTCCTATCCAGTGACCCTTCCCTCCATAAAATGGGGGTAGAAACGCTGACCACCTCAGCCAGTGCCACTGTGGCACCCTACCTCCCCTGGGGAACCCGAGCTCAGTGCCTGGATTTTCATAGAAAACTACTAGAATGCAATATACTCTGCGCATTGTGCCCCTGGAACAGCCAGCAGGTCACCATGGAGAGTGATGGCAACAGTTTTCCTTCAAAATAAACCAAGGAAACATTAGCCTTTGGAGTTTGCTCAGCACACAGTAGGCACTCAGTTTGTGAATGAGTGAATCCAGGAAGCTCTACACACCCTTTTCTTTGTCTCTTCCCTGAGCAGCAGAATGCAAGGCTGGAAACTTTCTAGCCAACCAGACTGGGCATGTTCCGCTCAGAACAATTTGCATCTTCTACACAGGGTGGTGACCATGAGTGCCAGAGTATGACAGAGGAACCAACCAAACAAATGTATTTTCAGATTCTTTGAACTGGACAAAAACTTCATCCTCAAAAGCATTTGGCTCCTGTTTGCAATCATGAGTTTGCATAACATTACCTGGAAGCATCATGGATTGAGACAGCAACTCCAGAAACCCAGCCTGGTAATTACATTTTAGGAGCCAAGTACAAGATGTGACATTTCATCCACAGCGCACCAAACAACGTTAACATGTTTAATGTTTATTCTGCCCCAATGTCTTTCTGGCCTTCCGTTTGAAAGCATCTTATGAAAATGCAGCGTTAAAACAGCCAGAGAGCCCTTGCAGAGACCAGGAGAGAAATGATCGTGGATGGTTTAGGAACAGTCTCGTGGCCACAGTGGTTCTGAATGGATGAAGTCTTTTCTACTACCTGATTTCAGCTTCAGCCACTTACGCTTTCAAGGTTTGCAGGGTCCCATCTCTGTTCCTCGGGGAAAGGCTTGTAGCTCTAATTGTGTGTGACGTCCAAGGAAATCACAGAGAAGGAAACTGCCATTTTGCCGCCATTTTGTATAAATTACCTTCCAACCACCATAGCCGTTTGGAGTCTTACTTTTTTTCTCTCTCTCTTGAAAACCATGTCTTGTCAGTGGCCCAAATGTTTCCCAGTTGGGAAAGAGTCTCTTCTGGAATCTCTCTCCTGGAATATGCTAAATACAGATTTCATAACCAAGTTAGCACAGAATGTATTGTTATGTGTTTCAAACTGTAAGCACTGGATATTGGCTTAAATGTAGATTCTGTGCTGACAGATTAGGGGTCAACCTGCCGTCCCTATTTCCAAGAGCTAGTCTTTTTTTTTTTTCCTCTAGTAATAACCTTTGAGGAATTTATTCCTTTTCCCCCTAAAACAGTGAAGGAAAGTTGGAAGTCGGATGGGAATATAGAATGAAAGAGAAAGAAAGGGAAGAAAAAACAAAGAAACCTAAACTCTTGAACTTTCACTCATATATTTTTGCACAATAGTCGAATAAGTGGGTCACAAAGGTTCTGAAGGCTCTCAGTCCCTCACCTAATGACTGAGCAGTATGGGATTTTGGGGGTGGGGGCACCTGTCCCCTGACTCAAGGAGACCAGTAGAGCTTGGCTGCACCAGAGATTCTGCAAAGCACCAGGAGACCATGCCTTTGTTCTGGGATCCAGTCCAATCTTAGCCATACACCAGGGTAACAAGGGAAACAAACTTAAACCATCTTAATAAAAGGTAGACTGATGGCCTACCTGTGTTGGAAACCATGATATCTTGTCCTAATTGACTTCCAGTTTGTCACTCTCAGCTCTTTTCTCTATGGAGCCAGTGTTCCTTTAGATCTGAAATCTCCTAATTAAGCACACCAAGCCTTACCATCAGAGGCCACCTAATGAGGAAGCTGAGTTGCATAACAAAACATCCTCTCTAATCATCCACCTCCACTCTTGTGCAACAGGCCTTGGAGATTGGATGGAATGCACATCAAAAAGTCAGGAAGTTCACTTCAGGGATCACTCGTACCTGGGAAATTGGAAACTCTGACCATGGAGGACTGAGCCAGCCGTAGGCCAGGCCTGCAGAGACGGGCAAAGCTGGGTCTCTCTCTCTCTTTTTAAAATTTTATTCAATTTAAGTTGATTTACAATGTTGTGTTAATTTCTGCTGTACAGAAAAGTGATTCAGTTATACAGACAATATATATATTATTTTTCATAGTCTTTTCCATTATGGTTTATCACAGGATATTGAATATAGTTCCCTATGCCATACAGTAGGACCTTGTTGTTTATCCATCCTATACATAATAAACAGTTTGTGTCTGCTAATCCCAAACTCCCAGTCCTTCCCTTCCCCATCCCCCTTTCCCCCAATCAGAACAGCAGACAGAAAGCTAAGTTTAAAAAAATGAAAACAATATAAGAGATTTATAGAATAATATAAAGCATGCCTATGTACGCATAATAGGGATCCCAGAAGGAAAAGAAAGCTGGGTCTCTTGATGTTTCTAACCCAGCCACCACCAGGGGGATTTCCACGAAACCTGTTAAGATTGTGTGATACAGTTAATCTTTGTCTTTTAATTTATTAAATAAAAAATATTGTGATGTCTTTGTGTCTGATTTATACATACACATTTATGCTGTAAATTATAAATGATTGATCTGTATGAAGAACCGTGTGTTTGTTCAAATGCCTATAACTGGTGCTTAGAATTGAGATACGTAGCAGTCAAGATTCAGCTTAGGAAACCAAAAAAGTTCTTGGTGCTTTATCAAGAAAAGGTTTAATACTTGGACTTAAGTGTTTTAAAATTACTGAAGCAACAGGTTTTAGGCTAGGGTTCTTGGAATGACTTTTGGAACAATAAGAACCAGCCCAGTTAGGGAATTACTGCCTCTGAGTTAATTGCTGGAGCCACGCCAGGCTAAGTTCAGCACCGCTGGGGCTGTGCCCCAGCACATCAAGGAGTGATTCTCCTTATGCTCAGGAAATCAGAGATCAGAAGACAAACACTGGGAAAACTCTTGGAGGAGAAAAAAAAAACCAAGACAGAAGCCACAAGAAGAGCATCCAGCCTCAACCCTGACTTGCCAATCCTTCTCTAGAAGAAGGATCAACAAACTTTTCCTGGAAAGAGCTAGATAGTACATACTTTTGGTCCTCTGGGCCATAGAGTCTCTGTCACACCTACTCAGCTGGGATGTTATAGCATCAAAGCAGCATAGATAATATGTAAATGAATGAGTATTCTGTCCTTCTGTTCACAAAAATAAATGGCCCAACAGATTTGGTCTGTACTAGGCCAAGCTTTGCTCTAATGAATCTAAATAGAACTTGATTTACCTCCAGAATCCTGCCTGCAAGGGAGTTTGGAAAATGTAGTTTTCAGTTTTCCAATTAAAAGGCCTTGGAACATTGAAAGAGTGCTGCTTTCCTGCCTGCTGAAAGCATGTTACTTCTGCTGCTTTTATTTATTTGAATAAAGAAAGAGCATTAGCCAGAATGAAATGTACATACCAGGCATCAAGGGCCATGGTGATTTTCCCTAGTAAAGAGACCACATCATGAAGAATACCTGCAGTTAGCATCATATGTGATTAGTTCATGATAATTTACTGTTATTCTCCAAGAACTCTCTGTCCTCTGCATGGGTCAGTAAAAGGGACAGGAGATGGGGTCACCACCTCTGCATCTCACAAGTATTTGATGGTGGCAATCCTTATCTTTGCAATCCTCCCAGAGCTGCTGTATTGGTTTTGGTTTTACCTGGAGGATAGTTCCCAAGGGTTCCATTTGATCATTTCTGGCAGAGAGGCCCTCCCTCTGTCAATAAGGGAACCCATGTGGGGCCGCAGCCAATTGTTGAGTATGTCTATCTTTTTTAAAAATTATTGAGTTATAGTTGATTTATAGTATTATATAAGTTTCAGGTGTACAGCATAGAGATTGACAAGTTTTAAAGGTTATACTTCATTTATCATTGTGAATGTTTCTATCGTAACTGTACATTCAGGGAACTAGAAAAATAAACACAAGATGGGTTTCCAGAGCCACTGGGCCTACCAGGAAATAGACATGAGCCAAAACTCCATTTATCACCTGACCTGCCCACCCTCCACAAAGACCCAGTTCTGGGGTAGATTCACATCAGCTCAGAGCTTGTGTCTATTACTCCCTGCAGATCTGGGTTTCCATTTCCCTCATGCACATCCACCCTGGTTAACAGCTTCAGCTCATGTTCAGGAAGGTAGGGGAAGACTCAGAGTATGTTCTTGTGGCAGCTTCTCAGGGTCTGACCTCAAGGGAACCAACAAGCTCCTCACTCAAGGCCCTGCCTCAGGTTTCCTCACTCAAGGTTCCAGAGTGTTGACTCAAGCGCTTTTCAGTTTTAGAGATCAAGCAGGGTGCCCATCTACTTCCTGGACACCATGACCAGTGTGACCAGTGAGTCTTTCCCTGGAGACCTGTGGGCCCAGACACTGACCGCAGCTTGATCCTGCTGCTTGTCACCACAGTCACTCCCATCTTGTCTCTGAATTAAGAGTCCTTCTTCCCTCAACTGAATGAGGCCTACTGGTATTTCCATACAGATCACGTGCAATAGAATTCACCACTCACCTGATCATGATAGGATCACAGCTTTTTAGTTTGTTCAATGAAAGAACTGCGATGTATTTAACACAGCTTTCATGTTTGATTTCTTTTCCTATTTATATATGACTGATAACTATGAAAACCTGTGTTTTTGTTGTGTTTAAGTGCTCACAACACACACAAAATTTGGAATTACTTGAGTTGGCACCACTTGGAGCTTTGTCTCTGCTGGGACTGATGCTAAAGCTGGTAGAAACAGGCCTTACAGAGGTGTTTCCTGTAATCAGCCAGAACTAGAGTAGTTGAGGAATAAGATGCTCTTTATGAATCAGAAATCTGTTTAGCTGAAGTTTTTTTAAGAAATCCTACCGTGTAACCATTGTGATTGCAAACTCTAAAAAATCTGTAGGTCTCTGAGACTTGGGGTGATTTGTCTATGGCAGCCATGTTAAGCTCAACTTGGAAGCAGAGTGAGACAGGTGAGGGGCACCCCAAGTGGAAAACTCTTCTAAGGGAGGCATGGATCTGGGGCATGACCCTGATTCCTCTACATCATGGGCCAGGACTGCCAGCAATGAGGATGGACTTCCTGCCTCCAAGAAGGACACCACCAGGATGGCTCTGTGCTCAGGACCAGATGAGGTTATCAAGAAAACACAGACTCTAGAACCAAACTGCCAGAGTTTGAATCCTACCTCCACCACTTGCTGGACAAATTATTAATTTGTTTCCTCATCTATAAATTGAGGATGAGATGAAATTAATTCATGTAAAACATTTTGAGCAATGCCCACACATTGAAGCTCAATCCAGCAGATACATCGTCAATGTTGGGAGAGGAGGACAACGGCAGGGATTAGAGATGAAGACAGAATGATATTGGGCTTACCTTATTTAACTGGGCTTCACTTATCCCTGGGTGGTGTTTGGATGGGATTATGCTAACTTTTGCAAATCTTTCTTTTGTAAACGAGCTTCTCTCTCAATAAGACCATTAGGGTAAAAAAAACACATATCGTTCAAGACCAGACTTGCCTCTCAGGCAAAAAGCGCAACAGGAAAACTTGTAGCTCACCCTCCTGCCCACGTGTTCTAACCTAATTAATTGCTCCAGGTCCAGGTATCATGAGCTGTAGCCACTCCTCAGGTGGCCACTAGATGTCTCAGCTCTGTATCTGCTGATGTTTCCAAGGACAGTAAGTGGGAGAATAGCCCCTTTCACTGACCATGCTCTTTCCTGCCCTTTTTCTTTTCTCCTTCCCTCCCTCTCTCCTTCCCCTTCTTGATGTTTGTTGAACTAAACTGAATCCTAGCAGAAGTTCTACATCACCTTCTAGAAAGTTGGAAATACTCTTAATTCAAGCTACATCCCTTAAAAGCATCCAAAAAGCTTGCTGCTGAAAGAAATGTAGTTTGTACCAGACAGAGTCACCCAGTTTTTCTGGGATGAATTTGGGGTTCTCAGTCCAGCCCATTCACCTGCCACAGATACTTCCTTTGAGCTCAGAGGACCCCAGCACAGGCAGCCGCACCCTCTCTCTTCAAGTGCAGTCAATTCAGTTATCCGTGCCTATCAGGAGGCACATGGGCTTGGTGCAAAAGAAATGCAAATGGCTGGTATCCCTACAGCTGGGCCACCAAGAGCTTTATTGGCATCAACAGTTCTGAGGATTGCTAGAGCAGCATTCAACTCATAAATGAAGCCAGGAAGCTCCCTCCAGGAGCCTTCACAGAACCCTAAGCAGGAGAGGTGGTAAAGATGACAGGTGAGACCAATCAAAGGAGGAGGAACAAAGGGAGAAAACAGACGGCATGTGGCACTGGTGGACTCGCTAATTAAGCCCAATCCTCCTCAAGAATAGCTTGAACAGTGAGCAAATACTTTTTTTAAAAAAGAAAGAAAAAAATCTGCTGAAGCCACCAGAGGAAAAACAAGCTAACAAAGAATTAACGGGAAAGATCTGGGAGCTAAAGGAAGGACAGGGGGTTGAGCCCAGTCTTCCCAGAAATGTTTACCACTTCCAAAAAAAGCAATTAAGAGGAATCAAGAGTTCCTGGCAGCCTTTTAGTGGAGGAGATAAAACCTGGAGCCCAGTGTCAACCAAAGGGCAGGAGAGTCTCTTAGCCCACCCACACTCTGGGTGGGAACCATGAAGGGCTCCATCCTAGGCATAAGGGTGACCCAGATATAAATCATCTCTCAGAGGGACTGAATCCCGCCTTCAAACCATGTGTGAAACTGGATTATGTCTAATGGCCCAGCTGCCAGCCAGAAGAAAGCACAAATCCTTCCTGGAGGAAGATAACATTAGACTAGGCCTCAAATTATTCCTACTACTTGCAATATAAAACATTTGACACTCAATTGGAAATACCAAACACCCATGAGACAAAAGCACAGGAACAGAAACCAAGAAAGGCAAGAGAAAATAGAAGCAAACTCTTAGGAACACCCCCCAAAAATGGAGTCATCAGAACAAGACTTTTTATAAACTTATTTTTTTTATTTTGGAAAGTTTTAGGCATACATCAGAGAATAAATAGCATAATGAACCCCAATGTACAAATTATTCATCTTCAACAATTACACACACAAACACACACATTTGGGTGGACATTTTAAAACAAGTCCGGATGTAATATTTCACCTCTGAGGACTTTAGTATATAATTCTAACAACCTAACCATCAGACCTTTATCATATTCAATAAAATTAACAATAATTTTTCAATAGAATCTAAAATACAGTTTGAGCCACAGACTTTAAAATAATTACCCTTAATATGTTCAAGCAGATTAAGAATGAGACTGAAATTTCTAGCAGAGTACTGACAACTTTTAAAGAAAAAAAGTGAACCTTCTGAAACAAAAAATAAAATTATTCATATTAAAGCTCCATTAATGGACTTAATGGCAATTAGATACAACCAAGGAGAAAATATGTGAAAAGGAATACAGATTAGAAGAAAAGATTCTGAATAAATCACAAAGAGATGAACAGATGGAAAACACAGAAATAAAGGTAAAGGACAAGAGAATGTTGTCTCCTGTCCAGAGGTAACAGAAAGACCAGAGCAGAAGCAATCTGAAGTACTATTAGATGATGACTTCTGCAAATTGATGAGAGACATTTCATTGAACACAATTTATGCCCCTTGTTGGATTGATTCATTCATTCCTGACTCCAAAGATCTTGGCCCCTTGTTCATGGACCTCCTCAGCTGCTGCCACCATGTCACATCCAAAAGCCAGGCTGTCTTGGTCTCACTCCTGGGTAAAGCCCAGCTCCTCCACGTTCTGTTTTGGCAGCTGTGATGGTGGGAGCTGCAGCAACTCCAGTGCACAGGCATGGCCTGATCAGACTCTCTGAGGCTCCTGCTTCAGCACTTATCAACTCAGCTGGTGCTTAGGATTTGGCTTCCCCAGGGCAACATACTCAGAATTATGGGGGTACCAAACCCTCAAGGAGAACTTTAATAAAGGGAGACAAGAAACAAGAGCACCAGCACCTAAACTCTCTCTTCCTTCCTCTGATGGGATGTTCTAGATGGTGTTTTTCTGTTCAGCCTGTCTGAAAATACCCTGGATAATAAGCAACCCGCTGTGCCTCTCTATTAAGCACTTTTTGGCATTTGCTTCTCTTCCTTCTGCTTCATTCCTCTTTCACACTCACAGCCCCATGATTTTTTACCTCCCTTCCCCTTTAATAGTGACAGTCTTGTCCACAGTATGTGTGTACCATAGTTTTGTCAGCAATTCCACCATAGATGGACATTCAGATGGTTTCCTGTGTTTTGCTATAATAAAAATGCACAAGAATATCTTTAGACATATATTTCTGTGTATTGGGGTGTTTTTTTTGTAAAATGTGTTATTAAAAGTGGGATTTCTACATCACAGAGTTAACAGATAACTGCCAGATTGCTTCCCATAGAAGTTGTAGCAATTCACATTCCCATTAGTAAAATTACAAGGTGTCAGTTTCTCCAAGCCTTTACACATCTTGGATCCTATCAGTTTTTTTTTTTTTTCTAAATTGCTACAATTTGCTAGGAAACTTGATATTTTTGTTTTAATTTAAATATTCCTGATACTAGTGAAATTGAGCATTTTAATCTTTTCTCACATTTTGCATTTTACCTAGCCTATTCATACCCTTTGACTTTTTTTTCATCTGGATCTTTGTTTTTTTTCCCTTTCTGTAGAAATTCTTTGTATAGGAGTGATATTAAACTTTGTCCACATATATTGCAAATTTTTTACCCTGTGTAAAAGAGTCATTTATTTGACTCTTCCCAATATTCTTTGTCATATAGAAATGTTTAATGTATACAGTGAATCTGTCACCATTTGCCTTTAAAATCTTTGAGGTTTTTCTGTCACTTGAGAAGGCTTTCCTTGTTCTAAGGTTAGACAAATATTCTTCTCCATTTTCTTCTAATATATTTATAGATTTGTTTTAGGGTTAGCTATTTAAACTTTCTAGGATTTATTTACATGGAACAAGGTAGGGGGTCTGTCTTTTTTTTCTTCCAAATGAATGATTGTTATTCCCCCAACCATTAATCCCTTTCTATTTCCTCCTTACCAATATAATCCCAGACTTTTTCAGGAAACAAGTTCTGCCTTGTTCTTCATGGGAAGTTGACCCCACTCAGCTCCAAAGTCACTCTAACTTGTCTAATCTTTCTCCAAAGTTTGGTTCAAAAGTGGGCATGTGGCCCAATTCTGGCCAAAAGGATGGGAGGAGAGTTGTGCTGTCTTTGGGGAAAGGTCTGTCTCACTCATCTGGGTCAGCAGCCCAACAAGTTACCCTCTCTCTTCTTCATCTGCAAGTGGCCATGAGTGGGAAGAGGCCAGAGCTTGCTACAGCATCTGACCACCTGTATGGGGGAGCCAATGAGGAGGGCAGAGCCAAGAGACTCAGGGAAGTTCTGAAGGCTGCACATCTCTGAGCTCATCTTGCTTTGCATCTTCCTTGTCTAAATACTGTTTAACAGTCTTGCATTATGTTGTATTAAATCCATTATTAAATTCATTTCCATTTATTTTCTAGCTTTTATTTTTATTATAAATGGGGTAGTTTTCTATTTAGTTTCTAGTGATTAATATTATTTTTTAAGCTGCTGGTTTTTATTTATGTGCAAAATTATATTTTTAATTCAATAGACTTTTAAAATTTGATCTGTTGTAATTTCCATGCCTGCAATTCTATCACCTACAAATAAAGATAATTTTGGTCCTTCTGTTCTAACATTAGTATGATTTATTTCCTCTTTCCTAATTTATTACATTAGCTAGACTCTCCAAAATCATGTCATTTAATAGTGATGATAGAAGGCATTGCAGTCATGTTCCACATTTTACTTGCTTAATATTTCACAATTTGACATGTAGATTTCTGGTAAGTTGCCTTCATTATGTTACAGCAGCTTAGTCCTAGTCCTATTTTGTTTACAGCTTATGTTGCCAATAGCTAAAAATTACTCAAATGATATTTTAAATCTGTAGCTATAATCATATGGCTCTTTAAAGTGTTTATGTAATGAGTTTGCTAAGCACGTTGAGTCATTTTTACATTCCTGGAATAAATTCTACCTGGTCAAGCAAGATCTGCATTCTAATTCACTGCTGAATTCGATTTGCTAATATTTTAGAGTATTTTGGGTTTTGCATCTATATTTACTAATTGAATTGATCCATTGTTTTCCCTCTTCATTCTCTTTAAGGTCAGATTTTGGTATTAAAACTACAATGAATGAAATATAAAATGAATGAAAAATTTTCTTCATTTCTATGATCTGCCATATTTGTTTGAACAACAAGAAAACTATGTTTTATTAATTGAGACATGTTATCTAGGTGCACCATGCTCTATGGAATGAAATGATGTGCTTCCTAGTGTACATAGTACCACAAGAGTATTTTCTTGCCCTAATAAACAGCTTCTTTGTTTTGTTTTATTTTTTAACACCTTTATTGGAGTATAATTGCTTTACATTGTTGTGCTAGTTTCTGCTATATAACAAAGTGAATAACTACACATATACATATATCCTCATATACCCTCCCTCTTGCATCTCCCTCCCACCCTCCCTATTCCACTCTGATAGGTGGTCACAAAGCACCAAGCTGATCTCCCCGTGCTATGCAGCTGCTTCCCACTAGCTAACTATTTTACATGTGGTAGCGTATATATGTCCATGCCACTCTCTCACTTCGTCCCAGCTTCCCCTTCCCCTTCCCCATGTCTTCAAGTCCATTCTCTACATCTGCATCTTTATTCGTGTCCTGCCCCTAAGTTCTTCAGAACCACTTTTATTTTTTTTAGATTCCATATATATGTGTTAAGATACAGTATTTGTTTTTCTCTTTCTGACTTACTTCACTCTGTATGACAGACTCTAGATCCATCCACCTGATTACAAATAACTCAGTTTCGTTTCTTTTTATGGCTGAGTAATATTCCATTGTATAAATGTGCCACATCTTCTTTATCCATTCATTTGTTGATGGACAATTAGGTTGCTTCCATGTCCTGGCTACTGTAAATAGTGTCGCAATGAACATTGTGGTACATGACTCTTTTTGAATTATGGTTTTCTCAGGGTATATGTCCAGTAGTGGGATTGTTATGTCATATGGAAGTTCTATTTTTAGTTTTTTAAGGAAGCTCCATACCGTTCTCCATAGTGGCTGTATCAATTTACATTCCCACCAACAGTGCAAGAGGGTTCCCTTTTCCCCACACCCTCTCCAGCATTTACTGTTTGTAGATTTTTTGGCCATTCTGACTGGTGTGAATGATACCTCATTGTAGTTTTGATTTGCATTTCTCTAATGATTCATGATGTTGAGCATTCTTTCATGAGTTTGTTGGCAATCTGTATATCTTCTTTGGATAAATGTCTGTTTAGATCTTCTGCCCATTTTTGGATTGGGTTGTTTGTTTTTTTGATATTGAACTGCATGAGCTGCTTGTATATTTTGGATATTAATCCTTTGTCAGTTGCTTCATTTTCAAATATTTTCTCCCATTCTGAGTGTTGTCTTTTTGTCTTGTTTATGGTCTTCTTTGCTGTGCAAAAGCTTTTAAGTTTCATTAGGTCCCATTTGGCTTTTTTGTTGTTGTTTTTATTTCCATTTCTCTGGGATGTGGGTCAAAAAGGATCTTGCTGTGATTTATGCCATAGAGTGTTCTGCCTATGTTTTCCTCTAAGAGTTTTATAGTGTCTGGACTTACATTTAGTCTTTAATCCATTTTGAGTTTATTTTTGTGTATGGTGTTAAGGAGTGTTTTAGTTTCATCCTTTTACATGAAGCTGTCCAGGTTTCCCAGCACCACTTATTGAAGAGGTTGTCTTTTCTCCATTGCATATTCTTGCCTCCTTTATCAAAGATAGGGTGACCATATGTGCATGGGTTTATCTCTGGGCTTTCTGTCCTGTTCCATTGATCTATATTTCTGTTTTTGTGCCAGTACCATACTGTCTTGATTACTGTAGCTTTGTAGTATAGTCTGAAATCAGGGAACCTGATTCCTCCAGCTCCATTTTTCTTTCTCAAGACTGCTTTTGCTATTTGGGGTCTTTTGTATTTCCATAAAATTGTGAAATTTTCTGTTCTAGTTCTATGAAAAATGCCATTGGTAGTTTGATAGGGATTGCATTGAATCTGTAGATTGCTTTGGGTAGTACAGTCATTTTCACAATGTTTATTCTTCCAATCCAAGAACATGGTATATCTCTCCATCTGTTTGTATCATCTTTAATTTTTACATCAGTGTCTTATAGTGTTCTACATACAGGTCTTTTGTCTCCTTAGGTAGATTTATTCCTAGGTATTTTATTCTCTTTGTTGCAATGATAAATGGGGGTGTTTCCTTAATTTCTCTTTCAGATTTTTCATCATTAGTGTATAGAAATGCAAGAGATTTCTGTGCATTAATTTTGTATCCTACTACTTTACCAAATTCATTGATTAGCTCTAGTAGTTTTCTGGTAGCATCTTTAGGATCCTCTATGTATAGTATCATGTCATCTGCAAACAGTGACAGCTTTACTTCTTCTTTTCCGATTTAGATTCCTTTTATTTCTTTCTCTTCTCTGATGGCTGTGGCTAAAACTTCCAAAACTATGTTGAATAATAGTAGTGAGAGTGGGTATCCTTGTCTTGTTCCTGATTTTAGAGGAAATGGTTTCAGTTTTTCACCACTAAGAATGATGTTGGCTGTGGATTTGTCATATATGGCCTTTAATATGTTGAGGTAAATTCCCTCTATGCCTACTTTCTAGAGGGTTTTTATCATAAATGGGTGTTGAATTTTGTTGAAAGCTTTTTCTGCATCTATTGAGGTTATCATATGGTTTTTCTCCTTCAGTTTGTTAGTATGGTGTATCACATTGATTGATTTGCATATATTGAAGAATGCTTGCATTTCTGAGATAAACCGTACTTGATCATGGTGTATGATCCTTTTAATGTGCTGCTGGATTCTAAAGAGCTTCTTTGAAGTCAGAGAAAACACTGATTCATGAGGCCCATAAATTTTAACATTTAGGGAAAAGATAAATTTTATTCCAACTCTTCTAAAAATCTAATTATATTTCAAGCCCAAACTATATTGTCAAATCAATATTATTCTTCATGAGAAATTTATTATTAAATGGCTTCATTGAAACACATAAAAATACACTTTTGAGGTGGTGGAAATTGTACCCATAGAGGATTCACATAGGCCATCACAGTGACCAGAACCACAGAAAACGTAAAACTAAAGTTGTATAGCAGAAATGTACAATAGCCCAATTCACTGTGCCTAAGGAAATGGTCATTTGACAGAAACAATTACTCATCTCTTTCCTATTTTACAAGGATACAGTAAAGATAAAAAAGGTTTCCTTGAGAATGCTTCAGGGTGTTTCAAAGGAAGCTGCATTCGCTGTATAATCACCATTATTGTTGAGACTGCCAATTTAAAAATGACCTATCTCTGGGATGACAAAAGGTATGGCCATTTATGGTATTTGCAAAGACTTCAACTATGAGAAATGATTGTTATTCTTGGCTCCACCATAAAATGGAATTATTCATTAGGTACCATGTGCTAGAAAACAGTAGATTTTTCCAGAGAGCTCTCAAGCTAAAATTAGATGATAGTTGTCCAATCTGAGACCACTTATTAAAGGATACATAATCATATTACTAAGTCATTCCAGTTGAGAAAAATGTATATAATTTTATGACTCCGACTTGAAGGTTCACATAGAATGATGTGGTCTAGATCTATTGTTATATAGAATGTAAGCTGATTCTCTAGGTGAGATGATTTGCATAAGGTCTCATTTACTTTGCAGGTATACCAGAAATGGTACAAGAGTTTGAGGAAACAGTGGTGAGCAAATATAAATTGTCCCTGCTCTCAAAAATGTTTACAGCTTAAAGGAAGAACATAAAGATCAAATAGGTAATCATGAATGGTATCCACGTGAGGAGATATACGTTAATTAGGTTGACTGTAGTAATCATTTTGCTACATATATATGTATCAAATCATCATGTTGTACACCTTAATTATATGTAATTTTTATTACCAAAAATTAATTAAGTTAGACCCATACCTTCACCAAACATAAAAATTAACTCAAAATGGATCATAAACCTAAATTTAAGGGCTAAAACTGTAAAAGAAAAGAACTGTGGGAGAAAATATAGGAGTAAATCTTCATGATCTTGGGTTAAAGAATGGTTTCTTAAATATAACACCAAAAGCATAAATGACAAAAAAAATAGATAAGTTAGAATTCATCAAAATTTAAAACTTCTGTGCATCAAAAGACACTATCAAAAAAGTAGAAAGACAACCAACAGAAGGGGATAATATATTCGCAAACTAAACAATAAAAAGATAGCTCGGTTTAAAAATGGCAAAGAAGCTGAATAGACATGCTTCCAAAGAAGATATACAAATGGCCAATAAGCACATGAAAATATGCTCAACATCATTAGTCATTAGGGAAATGCAAATCAAAACCACAATACAAAAGCCACTTCATACTTTTAGAAAAAAAAAAAAATACAGACAATAACAAGTACTGGCAAGGCTATAGAGAAACCAGAACGCTCAAACATTGCTGGTGGGATTTAAAATGGGGCAGCCACTTTGAAAAAGAGTTTGGAAGTTCCTCAAAAAGTTAAACATAGAGTTACCATATGACCCCTCATTCTGCTCCTAAGTATTACCCAATAAGAATTGAAAACAGGTGGAAACAGCCCAAAAGTCCATCCAGAGATGAACGAATAAACAAATTATGATAAATATATACAATGGTATGTTATTCAACCATAGCAGGAATGAAGTCTGATACATGCTATAAACATTATGCTAGCTGGATGAAACTTGAAAACATTATGCTAAATGAAAGAAGGCAAAAACAAATGGTCACACATTGTATGATTCCACCTATATGAAATGTCCAGAACAGATAAATCTATTGAGACAGAACTCAGGTTGTTGGTTGCCAGGAACTGGGGAGGATGTGAGCAACTGCTTAATGGGTATGGAGTTTCTTTTTTGTTGGATGGATAACAAGAATGTTTTGGAGCCAGATAGAATAATTGTGGTTGCACAACATCGTGAATGGACTAAATGTCACCAAACTGTTCACTTTAAAGTGGTTAATTCTGTGCTATGTGAATTTCAACTCAATAAATTACTTTTAAAAAGCAGGTAATCATGTGATGGGTTGCTGCTGCTCCTGTAGCACCTGCTTTATTTAGGTGGTCAGCACCTACTCACTTGGATTTGCTCCTCGCTTTTCTATTAAGTTGTATATGACGAACTCAACATGTCCATATAAAGGGAATGCCTAAAACTCCTCCCTATCAGTCCCTGGTTAGCAGCCACTGGCTGGGTTTCAGGATAAGAGGGACAGAGCAGAATCAGTCCCTAGAGACCAGGTTAAAGATTAGTGCTCTCCTCCCAGGTGCACACCACTTAGGGCAGCTCCCATCCATATGGCCTCTACTTCCTCTCTGTAAACAAGGGTCATAAAAATGTCTTCACCCAAGTCTCAAGACTACAAAGAGAATTACATAAATGCTCTTGTAAGCTGTAAATCACCATGTGGATGTAAATTTTATATTTGATTGAACCACATGAAATTGCAAGAGTCAACCATTTTTGATTTACTGTTGCCACCTTTGACCTACAATTGCAGTCTTTTCTTAGGTCAAAAATGGTTAACTCATGGCAATTTCAGGTGATTCAACCTAATTTGTAATCTATTATGTAACAGCAATCTCTTGCATTAAAAAGTAAAACACAGTAAACTCTACAATAATTTAGTTTTATAAACTCCCAGGTAGCACTTCATCCTATCCCATCACTGACATCTTAAACATGCTAATCTACACACCTTACAGAGCTCAGTCACATATAAAGAGGTTAAAATATTAAAGAGTATGTTGTCACATAGAGGTTAAGAGCACAGGTGCTGGAACCCCACTGACACAGTTCTAATCCTGGATTCTCTATTATTCCCTGTGTGACCTTGAACATGTTGCTTAACCTCTCTGTGTTTCAGCTGCTTCATCTGTAAAATAAGATTAATAATAATACCTACCTCACAGTGCTGTTGACAGGAGGGCACGGTAAAGACTCTAATCATTCAGTGTTATTGACTTTCACTTTTTAAATTTAATTGCACAAAAAAATATTTTAGAAATGGAAGTCACTCTTTAAATGTTCTGTGGATTTGTGTGTGTCTATAGATCTATCTGGTTTAGGGGAAATAAATGGCAGTTAATTTTTTAGAGGTTCAGTAAATCATTTTGCCCTGAGAACTCCTGAATACATGACCCCTCTGCAGTCTCATAAATTTGGAATTCTGAGAGTCTCTTTCATTCTTGTGTAGGAAACCTCAGTATTTCTAACCTGATATCTATAAAATCTAACTTTTGACCAAAGTTTAATAAGATAGTACATAGGATTTCATATGCGATACTCTTAGGGGAACTATGAAATACAAACTTTGCTAAAATGTTAAGAAGAAAATCCTAACATTTTACCTAATGTGAAAAGCCTGCCTTTAGTCTTAAGTTGTCTCAACATATGATTTTTTTTTCTATTAAGTTATGAAAAAATTGATGGGAAAACCCATTGCTGTTAAGTGGACTTTTTTACTTTTCTTAAATCATCCATGTTTCTCAAGGAGTGTTCTGAGGAACGATTGTATCAGAGTCGCTTGGAATATCTGTAAAAACTCAGATTGCTGGATCCCACAGGTTTTGAAATGAACAGAAACTGAACTTAAAGTAATTATGTTATTAAGTAATTTTTAAAAGGAAGACTGAAAATGTGATCCAGGAACAAGACACATGAATAATATCTGCACAACTCTGAAAAATGCAAAATAATTTCTAGAAATGAAAAAAAAATTGACTCAAATTAAAGCACAGTGGACAGATAAACATTAGATTTTAGTCAGTTGGAGAGAGAATTGGGAAATAGAAATAAATCAATTATCCAGAATACAATCCAGAGAAACAAAGAAGCAGGAAAAGCAAAAGGTAGTTAAGAAATGTGGATGCTCAAGTGAGAAGGAAAAATATATGTCTAATTGGAGTTTGAAAAGGAAATAATGCAGGATGAGAAAGATTAAATATTTTTAAGAGGTGGTTGCTGAGAATTTTCTGGAATTACTTAAAATGTTCAGATCCAGGAAGCTCACTGAACTTCCAATATCAACTTTTAAAAACTCTCTCCATACATAGATATCATCAGAGCGACACTGCAGAACACCAAAAGAGAAGGTTTTAAAAGCATCTCAAGGGATAAAACTGATCATCTACAAAAGAAGAACCATCTACAAAAGAGCTGATAGAAGCAACAGGATCCAGAAGACAGTGGAAAGGAAATATCTAGGTTGGGCAGACAGTCAATAAAAGATATTGAGATACCATTTCACACCTACCAGATTGGCAAGCATATAAAGCCTGACCATACCAAGAATTGGAGAGAATGTGAATCAGTGGAAACTCTCATCACACTTGGTAGAATTGTAAATTTGTTTGACCAGTTGGAAAATGTTTGGTGTTACCTAGTAAGTGGAGCATGAGCACACACTGTGACCCATCTTTTCTACTCCCAGGGCAGCACTTACAGACATGCTCCAGAAAGCATACACAAGAATGTTCCTGGCAGTATTGCTGATAATAGCGAGAAATATGAAAATAACCAAAATGTCTATCATTAGTACTATGAAAAATAAGTTTTGGTGTTATCATATAATGGAAACCTACAATCATGAAGTGACCCACAGCTACATGCATCAATATGAAAAAATGTCAACAACATAGTGTAAGCAAAAGCAGTCACATAGAATATACATAGCATGATTGCATAGTATAAAGTCCCAAAACAGGCAAAAGCTCAGGGATAATAATTAACACATTGTTAACTTAGTGTGTGTATGTATGTGTATGCGTGAGTGTGTGTGTGTAGTAAAAGAATAAAGCCATGGATATGCAACAAGTACATATTAATGCTTACTTTTTAGGAGGGAGGAAGAGAAGAAAATTAGGGAGGGGTAAGAAGAGGGCTTCCAATGTATCTTATCTATAACATGTTATTTTAAAAAGTGAAATCCAAAGAAAATGTAAGAACATGTTATCATGTGTTAAATATGGGTATCAGGCTTGTAAGATTTTTATATTATTATCTGTAATTTTCTCCATATTTGAAATATTCCTTAATTTTAGAAATAAAACAGACTAGTATACATAAGATATAAGGAGTTCACAAAAACTATTAATAAGAAGACAAACAACCACAAAAAAATGGACAAAAGATGTGAACAGACACTTCACTGAAGAAGATATATGGATGGCAAATGAACACATGAAAAGCTCAACATTGGCAGCTATTAAGGAAGTGAAAATTAAAACTACAATGAAACATAACACCCACTAGTAGAGAGGATAAAATTTTAAAGACCATATCAAGTGCTGTCAAGGATGTAGAGCAACTGGAATTCTCTAACACTGCCAGTGCAAATGAACAATGACACAATTTTTTTGGACATCACTGAGTTAGTTTCTTAAGAATTAAACATATAATCTATATACACATATCAACCATATAACCCAGCCATTCCACTCCTAGGCGTTTGCCCAAGACAAAGGAAAACATATGTCCATAGAAAGACTTGTACTCAAATGAGCATAGCAGCTTTATTTGTAATTACAAAAATTGGAAACAATCCAAACGTCCATCAACAGGTAAGTGGACAAACTCTGATGTATCCATACAACAGAATATTTATTCAGCAATAAAAGAGAACATATTATAGGCTACAAAAATATTGCTCACAGAACAATTATGTTTAGTGAAAAAAACCAAACAAAAAGAATATATGGTGTATGATTCCATATATTTTAGGAAACGTAAACTAATATATAGCAACAATAAATAGACCAGTGATTGCCAGGGCATGGAACTGGTGGGGAGAGGAGAGAAGGATTGTAAGAGAGCATGAAGAAACTTCTGGGGATGATTCATATGCTCATTACCTTGACTGTGGAGATGGCTTTACGAGTGCATTCCTATGTCAAAATTTATCAAATTATACCCTTTAAATATGTGCATTATTATACATCAATTATACCTCAATAAAGCTATTTTTAAAAATAAATAAAGCACAGGGAGAAGTAGTAACTGTCTAGAAGGTAGATGAAGGCACAAGCCATAAACCAGCAGAGAATTCTTACAAAACTGAGCCAATACCCCACAAACACCAGAAAGTTTCAGGAGTTTGGTGCACCAGGGATGTTGGAAGACATTTTAAAAAAGTCACTGCTGGATTAAAGTGTTTACAAACCACCAGGTCACCTTCCCTATGCCCCAGCTAGGTGCTGACCCCTTCCCCAGCCCACTCTGCCCTGGGCTGCAGCACCACCTGCCACTCCCACCACTGTGCTCGCGGAGTAAAGGCAGCCATGCTCCAGAAGGGGCTATAGGGCACTTTGCTTTGGAAAGGCACTCCTCCAGCGAGCGCAGCTCCCACTGAGCTCTTGCCACATGGCAGGCATCCTTATCCCAGGCTCCTCTCTGCACTCTCCCACAGAGCCCCTCTCCCAGCGGTGGCAGCAGCATCCTGCTTCCTTTGCGCTCATCTCCCACAGAAGGACACTTGGGGGCAGTCATTCGACACTGCACACACTTCGTCCTCTGCGAGGCTCCTGCTCATCTGGAGAACAGAGCCTTTATTTGGGGGCTCCAGGACGCTCTGACAACTTGGAGTCGAATCCCCAAACAAGACCGCAGGTGATGTCGCTCGCACTCAGCCACTGTGGGCCAGCCCCGCCAGCCAGCAGACCGCTCACCCAGGGGGTATGAAAGAGCTGGACACGCCCCGCTTGCAAGACTCATAAATCACAGCCCCTTGTCGGGCTCAGCAAGTGGGCAGAGAGAACAGATTCAGAGACATACTGTTTTAAGTGGATTTAGAGAAACACACCTACACACAACTTTATTTCCTTGTCATTCTTCCTCTCATTTTCTTAATAACCCTGACATTCTGTGGGGACAGTCTATCTCAGTGAAGGAGACGTGTATGGTTTCTATCTCATAAAATCATTATGTCCTAAGCAAATGAAGAGAAGGGCATAAAACAGACTGAAATTATAGCCTGTGTATGTTCTGCCAGAGTCCTCACTGGAGTTTGGGATTCTTTGTTCTTCTCATCTACATTACCCTCATCACAGCATTTTAATTTATGGAAACAATACCCCACAGCAGTATTGTGAGAACCTCAGGACCAAAACGTTAATAAACAGGCAATATGCTTACAAATGGCAAGTCCCAGAAAGGGGGACTGGTTAATAAATGAGCAAAAGTTCAAAGGAAACCAAGTGATGTAAGACATACGATGATGACTCACCAGTGCAGCATTAGAGCCGGACATTTTCACAAACAAGGGGGTGGCCGGCCGAGTCAGTAGGAGCAACTAAGAAGTCCATCAGCTCGGCCCCGTGTGGGAGTTCTTGGAAACCCCAGCAGAGGGGGAATTGCCACAGAGCTGGGACCCAGGGCTTGCTTGCAAACAAAATGACCTCCTGCTTGCTCTGTCACACTTGGCATTGCCCTGAATTTCTGAGTGGCAGCTACTCCGCCCAAAATTAACCATTCATGACCATTGGGCACACCCAGATGATTCCAAGCTGAGACCCCCTTCGGAGGGGCAAATCCAGTTTCGTGAAAGAGAAACCGGGGTCCTACTGGAGCTTGACATAGTTTTCTTCATTGTTATGATGAAAACGTCTTCAGATCCACGCCCAAATGACAGCCCAGAAGGAAAGAATGTGTGCATGTCTGTTGTATGTGTGAGAGTGTATGAGCGTATACGTGTGTGTCTGCACGCACTTAGGGCAATAAACACACACCCATGGGCTCCAGAGGGTTACAAAAGGTCCTCTGTACCAAAGAATTTCAGACTGGTGGGATGATTCATTTAGGGGAATTGCTGAAAGCACATAAGGAAAGGAGTGTGTGCATACAAGTGCCATTCAACACTCACCAACTGGGGGCCCTGGCAGGGGAGGTTTGCTGCTTTCAGGTTTCCTTGAAAAGGAGATGCTGAAAATGGGATCCACACACAAGAGTATGACCAGACAGATGTTGAAGAAACACGGGAGCCAGAGAACTGCCATGGTTCAGGAAGAGGAAAACTTTACAGTAGTCAGGAAAGCTTTCTACTTCCTCTGTCCCATGCATATGCTGAAGTCTGTACTCTCCCTGATCAGTGGGGTCCACCTTCCTTCCCAAGCTTCCTGCAGTGATGGGTGAGAGCACCAGCTCCTCTGGCTTCCCTGGGCTTCTCCTCTGTTAACTGTGATGCTTTGGGAAGATGATGACCAGCTCGTGGCCACCTGCAGGCATGCGGTGAGCCCTAGAATCAGGCACCGTCAGGACAGTGAAAGAATGGGGACCTCCCCGCACAAGCCTTCCTGTATCTGTGGGGCTGCACCCGGCACATGTGGGGCAGCCATTGCTGACACACACAATCATACTCACACGTCAGCACAAACACATACACACCCTCACACCACCACACACACTCACATACTTACACACGCAAACACAAATGCATACACATACACTCACATGCACAGTCAGACACATGTACACACCCTCACAACATTGTACACACACAAAAAGGCCACACATACACTCTCACAGGCTCACAATCACATAATCACACACTCACCTCTATTCACACACGTGCACTCACATGCTCACATAACTACTCACACACTCACCTACATTCACACAAACATACATACACACACACTTACCCACACCCTGGTCCCGGGTGAGACCACCCCAGCCCCACACCACCCCATGCCCCAAACCTAGCTGTCTGAGGTGGGCACAGACCCATGACCTCAAGTCCCCTATTAGCTAGTTGATAGGGTGCCTCTGACACCTGTTTTGGGGGACCTGGGCCAGCCCAGTGGCAGTCTGTCCCACTGTCTCTGCCCAAAGTGCCCCATGGGCTGGCCCGAACCCCTGCAAGAAGGGAGCAGATTGCCCGGCGGCCCAGGGTCACACATCCCACTTCTCTCAAATGGGAGTGGCATGCCACAGCTTCCTTCCCGTCGTGTTGAAGTGTACAGATCCTTTTCTTGGCATCTTTCCCTCAGGACCAAAGGAGCTTCGGAACATGTTGTGTGCAGCCCACATGGTCCCATCTGGTGACCACCAGTCACACCTTTGGTAAGAACTGATGGAGGCAGGATTTCTCCTCCCTGGACTATTGGGGCTTCCCGAGCATTCCACCTTATCCATGGTGAGCCTGATCCAAAGCTGTTCCCTCCCTGCAACAAGCTCCCATCAGAGCAGCATGTCACCGAGTGATGAAGCAACAAACGTTTCCGTACCGGTTCCATCCTTGCACTTAGAACTCTCAGAATACCAGTCCAGCCAGGATTTGTGCTTCTGTGAATGCATAATCACCTAAAATTAAACTGTTTATCTTTATTCACAAAATGCCATCCTTGCAAGCCTGGTTGGATACCAAGAGGTCATTTTTGCCAACCTCCTTTTTCACCGAAAATCCACCCCGTATTTGCAAGCATCTCAGAAGATGGTTGTCTCACAGCCTCTTATGTAGACTGAACCAGCATTGAGTTGCCTTAATCATACTGTAGATTTTATTTCCTCATCCAGAAAAGAGTTCTGAGATCCCATGCTCTGCACACTGGTGGGCCCAGGTCCGTCCACTGACGACCATCTACACTCGCTCTCCTGGTGCCCAGCTGGCCTCTGGGCTTGAGACGAGAGCCCTCAGAAGTCTCTGGACTGACTCTCTCCCCTGGCCCTCAGAATTGTGTACCCAACAATCTGTTCAAATTCTCCTGGATGTCGAACACACCCTCACACAGGCCACATCAAAGATCAAACTCACAACTTCCATCCACCTCTCAGCAAGTGCTGATCCAGCTGCAGGAAACCGTCTCCACACAACACAGGCTTAATCAATAGAGAAGTTTATTATCTTTTCTTTTTCTTTTTGTAGCCAGGTCAGGTGATTTATTTAAATTTTAAAAAATTTAATTTTCGAAACAGTTTGAGACTTACAGAAAAGTTGCAAAAGTAGTATCCAGATGTCCTATGCAGCTCTCACTCAACTTTCCATGCCGTCACTATCCTTTAAATGGTTATAGGGCAATTATCAAAACCAAGAAAACAATTTTGGTAAAATGCTGTTAACTGAACTCTAGACTTGCTCCAAATTTTAGTCATTTTCCCTTAACACCTTTTTCCTTCCAGGACCCCGTGTTGTGTGTCACTGCCATGTCCTTGGTCTCCTGAGACGGGAGACAGCCTCTGAGTCTCTCCCTGTCCTTTTTGGAGAGCACTGGTCAGGTATTTTGTAGATACCCCTCGGTTGTGTTTATTGAATGTTCTTCCAGATTCGATTAGGTTGTGGGGCCAGGATGGCATCTGTTTCACTGATTTTTCCTTTTGCTTCAGGCTCCAAGGCAGGTCAGCACGGCCTCATCACTGACGGGCTTTATTTAACAATCCCAGATGGCTTTGCATTACTATTGGCTTTTTAAAATACTGCATTAAAATGTTATTTATCACCACTATATATAAAATAGATAACTAACAAGGACCTACTGTATGGCACAGGGAAGTATACTCAATATTTTGTAATAACCTATAAGGGAAAAAATCTGAATATTATATATATACAACTGAATCACTGTGCTGGGCACCTGAAACCAACACGACATTGTAAATCAATTTTAGCACTGGGAGATCAGCTCGGTGCTTTGTGACCAGCTAGAAGGGTGGGATAGGGAGGGTGGGAGGGAGGGAGGCGCAAGAGGGAAGAGATATGGGGATATATAACTGATTCACTTTGTTATAAAGCAGAAACTAACACACCATTGTAAAGCAATTATACTCCAATAAAAACGTTAAAAAGAAAGAAAAAATAAAGTATTCCTAAACTTTTTATAAAAAAAAATAAAAAAATTAAAAAAGAAATTAGAATACCCAGCTACATATAAAAAGCTGAAAAAAAAATGTTATTTATTTTGATGTTTGAGGTTTTTTTTTTTTTTTTTTGGCTGCGTTGGGTCTTCGTTGCTGTGCGCAGGTGGGCTTCTCTCTAGTTGCAGTGAGCGGGGGCTACTCTTCGTTGCAGTGCACGGGCTTCTCATTGCGGTGGCTTTTCTTGCTGCAGAGCACTGGCTCTGAGCACATGGGTTTCCGTAGTTGCGGCACGCAGGCCTTAGAGTGTGCAGGCTTCAGTAGCTGTGGCACATGGGCTTAGTTGCTCAGCGGCATGTGGGATCTTCCCGGACCAGGGATTAAACCCGTGTCCCCTGCATGGGCGGCAGATTCTTAACCACTGCGCCACCAGGGAAGTCCAGATGTTTGAGCTCTTTGACTCCCCATTAAATTTGACTCTAAGGCAAGCACCTCTCTTGCCTCCCTGTAATCCCAGCCCTGTGTCGTGGTCAAGCCTAGATCCCATGGAGGGAATATCCCCCTGCGGAGGGGAAGATACGTTGAAGGCCATCTTTGGAGACAGTCCTGCATCTCTTCCGCTCTCTTTTCCATCACTTTCAGGGGTGTCACAGCTCTCCTCAGGACTCCCTTTCTCCCATCCTGCTTCAAATGCAGAAATGCTGCATTAAATAGAAATGGCAATTCAGCAAAGGCAGGGAGTCCTGTCCCAGTGAAGAACCAATTAGCCCTGAGGGCCCCCTCAGCAGGCACAGGACACGGGGACCCCACAGGACTAAAGCTGGGGGAATAGTCAGGGATCCCAGGGCATGCTAGGAGCCAGGGATGGGTCCAGGAGGGAACCAAGCAGGAGCAGGCAGGCTGCTAGGACCTTCTGTTCTTTCACAGTTCCTGTAAGAATGTTCTGCTGTGCATTCTTCTCTGTGGAGGGTCGACAGTTATAGGAACAATAAAAGGGGAATTAAGATCTGGATACCAGTTTCCTGCCTGCAAAAGGGACCACGCATGGGAAAAAGGTGGAGTGCGGCCACATCATCCCCGTGGCCAGCTTCTGAGTGGGGTGTGCACAGAGGGACCACCCAGCCACCTCGAAAATGCACATGGGCCTTTACCAGAGCGCCCAATAGGTGCAAAGAGCTGCTGACACAACATACATGGGACATCACTCTCTAGGCTTCCACGCTCTTCCCCCAGCCACAAAATCCTTACAGCAACTGCTCAAAATCCCCCCCCTACTTCCTGGCCTTCTCACTTGGCGTCACCCCTTTCCCCACTCCCTTCCTTCCACCTTCTTTTTTCCTTCCAGGAGTAGCCCCTGGTCCTTTCTAAAGTCAATCACTTTAGTTCCTTCTATTCCACCATTCTCCAGTTAGGCTGCACCAGCCCCATACCAGCCCCTCCCCCTCCCCTCTCCCTCTCTGCCCTCCGCCTTTCCTCTCCCCGACTTCCACCCTCCCTCCCTCCCTCCCCACTCCCCCTCTCTCCTCCTTCCTCTCTCTCCCCTCCCCCTTTTATTCCTTCCTCCCTCCTCTCCCTCCCCCTCAGCACCCAGGGAGAAGCCTGGAATTCCTCCAACCTAGGGTGCCCAGGGGCTCTCTCCCAGGGTCCCCTTGGCCTCCTTGGTCAGCTCTATTTCCCACTGAGCTGTTGGCTTGGCCAGCATTCATGAGGTGATAAGACAACTGGGCAACTCATGACCGACCACTGGTGAGCTGGGGAGACAGTGAAAAGTCAGAATGAACCCAGACCTACCACCCACATCATATGGCACATAAACAGGCAAACAGAATACTATTGATACATAGAATACTATGGTGACCATCTCTTCGGTGGGAGGGCTGGAAGGGGAAATTAGTGGTGATTTGTATATTTCGCTTATTTTTATTTTCAGCTTATCTGCAGTGAGCTTCTACTGCTTGTGCCTTTTAAAAACTTAAACGTAGGCTCAATGGAAGCCCTGACATCATTTTTCTCAAAAAAATAAAAGAGAAAAATAAACCAACATTTTGAAAAGATAAATAAAACAATAAATAAAAATCAATAATGGAAGACGTATATACAAATTATCTTCTTTCCTGAAAACAAGAATAATCTTTGTGAAGGAGTTTTCTGCCTCAGACAAGGCAATTTGATAGCTCAGCTATAGAGGTTGGTTGTTGAAAGAATTCAGCCTCAGTCTCGGGGCATCCAGAGCCCCTTGGGGATCGGGATATTCCCAAACCAGCCCTGAGGACACTCCTGCTGTTCTCTGTGGGGCTTCTGAGCTTCCAGGCGGTTTCCCTCTGCAAACAGCTTCCTCTGCTGATTCTTGGTTTTTCTGCTCCCCCATGAACTGCCTGGACCCCTTCAGGCTCAGCCAAGACTCTGGGTGCCTCCACCACTCAGACACCCCTCATCATCCAACTGATGCTCCCTGTCCCAGTTCCTATTGCACATCCATGGGCAAAGGAATATGATGGTCCCTTCCTGGGTCAGGATCCACCCCTAGTCCATGCTAGTGATGGCCAGGGGCCAGGGCCTGGGTGAGAGGAGGTGTATAGAGATGGGAAGAGGACAGGCACAGCTACTGCCTGTTCAGACTCTCCCTCAAAATTAATTACCCCTCTGACAAGGATATTTAAACGAGGTTTCTGACCTCCAGGGATCTTGAGTTATAAACTTAATCACAAACAGGTTTTAAAACATTAGAAGGCTGAAAATAGTGTCTAGCTCTTAGCACAGTGTCCAGAACAGACCAGAAATAGAAGCTTACTAAAAATTTTAGTTGAACGCATAGCTCTGAGAAATTGGAGGAATTTCAGGATGGTTGTTTCAAATAGCCCACATAACTAGGTAGAAACTTCTCCATCTTAGAGGAGTTTTTTCTCATATACCTTTAAATATTTATTCATGTACAGTCACAAGTCAAAGCCAGACTTTGGTGTGAAAAGGACTCTGGTTACCACCTGCATGACAGATAACCCCTCAGTTAGCAGTCTGGTCTTTGAAGAGCAGAAGTAAGGAATTGTCTGAGGATCCTGTTCCATAGAATTCAGATGCCTCTTTTAAAAAGATAATATGATAAAATATCTCACCTGCCCACCTGCCCTCAGTGTGAACAATAGTAAAATTGGAGTTTAAATCAGCTGGTGTTCTCTAGCTGGGGATGAAATTATGACACATGTTTATAAACTGCTACTCTGTGACAGGTCCTGTCCTAAACACTTTGCATATTTTTACACATTTCACTCTTATAGTAACCCCAGGAGGTTCATTTTCCTCTATTACAGATGAGGAAACTTACAAGTTACTTAAGTATTGTGCCCAGTGGTTGCGCAGTAGAGATGCGAGCCTGCAGCATGACCCAGAGTTTTGTTTCAAACCATCGCATTACTGGCACCGCCTCAGAGCAGGGCTTTCACTTTCTACACCATGAAGATTACACATGGGTAAGAGAGACTTCAGAAGAAACAAACCAAATTGGTTTCCTTTCATTTTAAAGTTCAAATCTAATTCATCAAAGGAAGGAAATGATACGCTAGTTTTCTTTTCTTTCTTTTTTTTTAACCTACTGGCATACTTAGATTTCAGTTTCAAGCCTCTTTAAAAACTTCACAAAAGTCCCTCATGCTTTATCAGTAACTTTTAACTGTCTAATTGAGGGGAATGAGTAGACATGTTGCCAAAGAACATCAGTGGGCTGTCTCAAATCAGACCCACACCCTCAAAAATTGAGTACATTTCTACACTCGAGTCAGCAGAAGATGGGGTGATGGCAGGTTTCTCTCAGTGCTGAGATCTGCCCCATAGCAGAAACCATGTTGTGTGTTTGTTTGTTTTTTTCCACTTTGGTAGTAAAAACAAGTGTGTGAGTTTCCCTATTGACATTTCCAGTCTGTCACCGTGTCAAAGGTTACCCCAAGGAATTTCTAATGGAAATGCCAACAATATCTTCTGTGCTTGAGCCCTTCTTGTTAGTGCAGCACAGCTGCTCATTTTACCTCTCACTCCTTGAAGCACGTTGGGGCACCTGGCATGGTAGGGAGTTGGCTTCAGGTACATAAAAATCTAAGTTGGTGCTATGATACCCCTTCCTGGCTGTATTCACACCTCTTCAAGCCTCAGGTTTCCATCTGTAAATTGGGGGCAGTAATAACCACACAAATCTTAGAATGTCAAGGGCATTAGTCTGAGCCTGTGGTTTCTCAGCACAGCCCTCACTTGGGTGACCAGCAGGGCATCTAGTTGATTAGGGGAGAGACTTGCTCTGCTCAATTATGCAGAGAAATAAGCTCCACTGTAAAGACGAGCAGTGGGACTGGATCAAGAGAGGGATTTGGGCCCAATATTAAGGAGGAACTTTCTACAAACTGGAGTAGGCTTACCACAGAATGGATTTTCACAAGAGGGGGTGGGTTACCTCTCCCATGAAGTATTAAGGTCAAGTCCCAATGAGCACTTGTTGGGGGTTTTGCAGAGAGAACTTATAAAGCAGATAAAGTGTTGAGCTGAATGACTTTCTCTGAATGGTATCTGAGGTACCACAATCCCCTCACCTATCATAACATCACAATTATTTCCTTCATAGAATCTTATCAAAATGTGCAATCATATTCTTTTTTACCTGTTGACTTTTTTTTTCTGCCTCTGCCACCTGACTGTGAACTCATGAAGGCAGGGCCCCTCTCCCTGTCATCTCTCCAGCACCAAGCCCATAGTGAGCACCGAGGACGTATTTGACAAGTAACGAAATGAGTAAATGAATGATTTCTAAGACTCCTTTCAATTCTGAGTCAATGAGGCATCAGGCTTAGTTTACCCTTAGTTCATCCTCTAGGATGCTTCTTTAAAAAAGATAAAATTTTCTTTGGGAGCATTTGGGCAAGAAAAAGAAAGAAAAGGAAAAGAAGAAGTAAAACTATCTAGTCTGTCAGATGTTACCCTGAGGAGTTTCTAATGGACATACCAACAATTTCTTCTGGGCTTGAGCCCTTCTTGTTAGTGGAACACAGCTGCTCATCACCTCTCACCCCTTCCAGCATGTCAGAGCACCTGGCACAGCAAAATCAGTATGACATGATCTTGTGTGTAGAAAATCTTAATAATCTACAAGGTAATCTATCAGAGCTAAAAAAAAAACTAGTTGCAATATACAAAACTCAATTGTACTTCTGTACAATAGCAATGAGTAATCCAAAAGTGAAATTAAGAAAACACCATTTAAAATATTATCAAAAGGAGTAAAACACTTAGGAGTAAATTTAACAAAAAAAGTGAAAGTCTTGTACACTTTCAACTACAAAATAATGTTGAAAGAATTAAAGAAGACATAAATAGTGAAAAGACAATCCATGTTCATAGTTTAGAAGGTTTAATACTGTTATGATGACAGTGCTCGCCAAATTGGTCTACAGATTCAGTGCAGTCCCTCTCAAACTTCCAGCTGGCTTTTTTTTCTTTTCATAAAGTGACAGGTTAGTCCTAAAATTCATAAGAAAATGCAAGGGACTCTGAATAGCCAAAACTACCCTGAAAAAGAATAGCTGTAGAACTCACACTTCCTCACTTCAAAATTTAATACAAAACTAGAGTAATCAGACCAGTGTGGTTCTGGCATAAGGATAGATATATAGATGAATAGAATAGAATTAAGAGTGTAAAAGTAGATTCATACATATGTATTTTTAATTTATTTTCAACAATCACGCCAATACCGTTCAATGGGGAAAGAATAGTCTTTTCATTGAATGGTGCTGAAACAACTAGATACCAACATGTAAAGGAATAACGTTGGACCCCCCTACCTCACACCACATAAAAAAATTAACTCAAAATTGATCATAGACCTAACTGTAAATGCTAATACTACAAAACTCTTAGGAGAAAACATAAGAGTAAATCTTTGTGATCTTGGATTAAGCAATGAATTTTTAAATATAATACCAAAAGCACAAGAAACAAAAGAAAAAATAGAAATTTAACTTCATTAAAATTAAAAGTGTTCATGCTTTAAAGAACAGCATAAGGAAGGTGAAAAGACAGCCCACAGAATGGGAGAAAAAATATGAAAATCATTTATCTAATAAGGCACTTGTATACAGGAAACAAGTCAATACGAAAAAGACAAATAGCCCAGTTTACAAGGTGACAAAGTATTTGAATAGACACTTCTCCAAAGAAAATATACAAACAGCAAATAAGACATGAGAAGATGCTCAACTTCACCAATCTTAGAGAAATGCAAGGCAAAACCACAATGAAATATCACTTCACACACACCAGGATGGCTAAAATTAAAAAGACAGACAGTAAGTGCTCGTGAGGATGTGTGGAGAAATAGGAATCCTCATACATTGCTCGTGAGCATATAAAATGGTGCAGTGGCTTTGAAAGACGGTGTGGCAGTTCCTCAAAAAGCTAAACATATAGCTACCATAAAATCAAACACCTCCACTCCTAAGTACATATTCAAGAGGATTGAAAACGTGTGCACACAAAAACTTGTAAGCTGCTTATTGATTACATTACTTATGTTGAAAATGGTAATATTTTGTATATACAGGATAAGTAAACTATAGTATTAAAATTTTAAAAAAAAACTTGTAAGATACAGTTTATACCAACATTATTGAAAATAGCCATAAAACAAAAGGAAATAACTCAATGTTCATCAACTGATAAATGCATAAACAAAATGTAGTATATCCACAAAATAGATTATTATTTGGCAATAAAAAGGAATGAAGTATTGACACATGCTACAATATGGATGAGCCATGAAAACATCGTGCTAGGTGAAATAAGTCAGAAACAAAAGGCCACATGGTGCATTATTCTGGATATTAAATGTCCAAAATAGGCAAATCCATAGAGATAGAAAATAGAGTAGTGATTCCAGGGGCTGGGGGGTTGGGGGAAGGGAGGAATGGGAATTGACAGCTAAATGTTTCTTTTTGGGGTGATGAAAATGTTCTGAAATTAGAAAGTGGTGCACAACTCTGCTCAACTAAAAACCACGAATTATACACTCTAAAAGGGTGAATTCTGTGGTGTGTTAATTATATCTCAATAAAGTTCTTGCGTGTTTACAAAGTCAAACTACTGAAACAAAGTAAAATAGCAAAGGGAATAGTTAACTTGTGGGAGACTGAAACTTGAAAAAAAAGTATTTACGGTCTTACATTTGCTTTAAAATGTTAAATTGAATGACAAAGATTTTTCTTTTATTGATGATTTTATTTCACACTACATTTTAAAATGATCAAAAAGATATTCTTTTTGTAAATTATTACTCTGAAATATTTCAATCATACAAAAAAAGAAAATAATATAACAAAACCCATAGATCATCTACCTAACTTTTTAAGATCTCAATATTCTGTTGTATTTGCTTCAGACAGATCTTTTATTATATAAGAAATAAGATTTTGCGTTACAGTGGAAAACCCCTAAATGCCGCTCTCCAATCACATCCCCACTACCTCTTCCCCCCAGAGTAACTGCCATCCTAATCATGGAACTCTTAAGTCCCACACATGTTTGTACTCTTTAGTATCCATGAACAATATATATATTGTATATTTTGCTTTATAAAATTACTTATAAATGTTATCATGTAAATATCCATCTGTAAATTGTTTTTTTGTCAACATTATGTTTTTGATATTTATCAAAGTTAATTCATTCATTTTAGCAAATAGAAAAACATACAGTCCACACTGTATGAACTTTACAACAATTTATTGATCCATTCTCCTGAATGTGTATGTTAAAACTGTTTATGTGTTTTCTACTATTATATGCCACGCGGCTGTGAACATTCGGCTGTGACTCTTTGGGCATCTGTATGAGTTTCTCCAGGGACTCACCGGGCAGTGGAATTGCCAGGTTGTAAGGGATCCATATTTTCAACCAGATACTGCCAAATCGCCCTTCACTAAGGTCATCTAATTTACACTTCTGCCATCAGAGTTCTGAGTCCCTTCCATTTTCACCGTCACATAGTACTGCCAACTTTTGCTTTTTTTCAATCTGCTTATTTTATTTTAATTTTCACCTTCCTGATTACTAGTGACTGAGCATTTCTCCTGTTTGTTGGTCTTTGGGGATATGTCTTAACATTAACTGCCTGTTAATATCTTTTGTCCATTATTCCACTGGGTTGTTTGCTTCTTCTTAAAACTGAAAGGGTTATTTATATATTCTGGATGCCAATCCTTGGTCACTTATATATTTGCAAATATTATCTCCTAGACTGCAGCTCATCTTTTCACAGTTTAATATCATCTTCTATGCTCATTTTTAACTTTAGTATAGCCAAATGGACCAAGTTTTTGTTTTATGCTTTTGCCTTTTGTCTTTTAGAAATCCTTGTCAACTTTAAGCTCACAAATATCTTCTATATGTACTTCAATCTTTTTTAATTTTGCTTTTCACATTTAGATCTTTAATTAACCTGAAGTTGTATTTGACTATGGCGTGAGACGGACATTTGATTTTGTTTTCCAACACTTCTCCCGGCAATACTGATTGAACTGTGTATCATGTTGTCATTGATCTACAAGGCTACCTCTGTTGTATATCAATTTTCCACATATGTTCAGGTGTGAGTCTAAGTTTTCTATTTTGTTCCTTTGACCTTTGTTTATTATTATAGCTTCATAAAATGTCCAAATACCTGGTAAGTAAATCCTCCCACCTTGATTTATCTTATTTATCTTTTGCCATTTCTTCTTCCATGTGAGTTTTTGATCAGTTTGTCAAGTTTCCCTCAAAATATTTGTTGGATATTATTTGAAATTTCAATGAATTATTTGATTAATTTGGGAAATAGACACCCTTATGCTATTGCCTTCCCATCCATGAATATCTTAACAATGCTCCATCTGTTCAAGCCATCTTTTATGTACTTCAATTACACTTTGAAGTTTCCTCCATAAAGATCTTTCACAAATTTTCAGTTTAATTCATAGTTACCGAATATTATTGTTACAACTATAAATGGCATGTTTCTTAAATTGCATTTTATATTGTCTGTTGCTATGGATAATATATTGATTTTATAAAATTTTTAAATTTTATTTTATTTATTTTTTTATACAGCAGGTTCTTACTAGTCATCAGTTTTATACACATCAGTGTATACATGTCTATCCCAATTGCCCAATTCATCACACCACCACCACCACGCCCCCGCAGCTTTCCCCCCTTGGTGTCCATACGTTTGTTCTCTACATCTGTGTCTCAATTTCTGCCCTGCAAACAGGTTCATCTGTACCATTTTCCTAGGTTCCACATATATGTGTTAATATACGATATTTGTTTTTCTCTTTCTGACTTACTTCACTCTGTATGACAGTCTCTAGATCCATCCACATCTCAACTAATGACCCAATTCCATTCCTTTTTATGGCTGAGTAATATTCCATTGTATATATGTACCACATCTTCTTTATCCATTCATCTGTCGATGGGCATTTAGGCTGCTTGCATCACCTGGCTATTGTAAATAGTGCTGCAATGAACACTGGGGTGCATGTGTCTTTTGGAACTGTGGTTTTCTCTGGGCATATGCCCAGTAGTGGGATTGCTGGGTCATATGGTAATTCTATTTTTAGTTTTTTAAGGAACCTCCATACTGTTCTCCATAGTGTCTGTCTCAATTTACATTCCCACCAACAGTGCAAGAGGGCTCCCTTTTCTCCACACCCTCTCCAGCGTTTGTTGTTTGTAGATTTTCTGATGAAGCCCATTCTAACTGGTGTGAGGTGATGCCTCATTGTGGTTTTGATTTGCATTTCTCTAATAATTAGTGATGTTGAGCAGCTTTTCATGTGCTTCTTGGCCATCTGTATGTCCTCTTTGGAGAAATGTCTATTTAGGACTTCTGCCCATTTTTGGATTGGGTTGTTTGTTTTTGTAATATTGAGCTGCATGAGCTGCTTGTAAATTTTGGAGATTAATCCTTTGTCCGTTGATTTGTTTGCAAATATTTTCTCCCATTCTGTGGGTTGTCTTTTTGTCTTGTTTATGGTTTCTTTTGCTGTGCAAAAGCTTTTAAGTTTCATTAGGTCCCATTTGTTTATTTTTGTTTTTATTTCCATTACTCTAGGAGGTGGGTCAAAAAAGATCTTGCTGTGATTTATGTCACAGAGAGTTCCTCCTATGTTTTCCTCTAAGAGTTTTATAATGTCCAGTCTTACATTTAGGTCTCTAATATATTTTGAGTTTATTTTTGTGTACAGTGTTAGGGGATGTTCTAATTTTATTCTTTTACATGTGGCTGTCCAGTTTTCCCAGCAACACTTGTTGAAGAGATTGTCTTTTCTCCATTGTATATCCTTGCCTCCTTTGTCATAGATTAGTTGACCATAGGTGCGTGGGTTTACCTTTGGGATTTCTATCTTGTTCCATTGATCTATATTTCTGTTTTTGTGCCAGTACCATATTGTCTTGATTACTGTAGCTTTGTACTAGAGTCTGAAGTCACGGAGTCTGATTCCTCCAGCTCCGTTCTTTTCCCTCAAGACTGCTTTGGCTATTCAGGGCCTTTTGTGTCTCCATACAAATTTTAACATTTTTTGTTCTGGTTCAATAAAAAATGTCATTGGTAATTTGATAGGGATTGCATTGAATCTGTAGATTGCTTTGGGTAGTATACTCATTTTCACAATATTGATTCTTTCAATCCAAGAACATGGTATATCTCTCCATCTGTTTGTGTCATCTTTAATTTCTTTTATCAGTATCTTACAGTTTTCTGCATACAGGTCTTTTGTCTCCCTAGGAAGGTTTATCCCTAGGTATTTTATTTTTTGTGTTGCAATGATAAATGAGAGTGTTTCCTTAATTTCTCTTTCAGATTTTTCATCATTAGTGTATAGGAATGCAAGAGATTTCTGTGCATTAATTTTGTATCCTGCAACGTTACCAAATTCATTGGTTAGCTCTAGTAGTTTTCTGGTGGCATCTTTAGGATTCTCTATGTATAGTATCATGTCATGTGCAAACAGTGACAGTTTTACTTCTTCTTTTCCAATTTGTATTCCTTTTATCTCTTTTACTTCTCTGATTGCAGTGGCTAGGACTTCCAAAACTATGTTGAATAATAGCGGTGAGAGTGGACATCCTTGTCTTGTTCCTGATCTTAGAGGAAATGCTTTCAGTTTTTCACCAATGAGAATGATGTTTGCTGTGGGTTTGTCATATGTGGCCTTTATTATGTTGAGGTAGGTTCCCTCTATGCCTGCTTTCTGGAGAGTTTTTTTCATAAATGGGTGTTGAATTTTTGTCAAAAGCTTTTTCTGCATCTATTGAGATGATCATATGGTTTTTATTCTTCGACTTGTTAATGTGGTGTATCACATTGATTGACTTGCATATATTGAAGAAAACTTGCATCCCTGGGATAAATCCCACTTGACCATGGTGTATGATCCTTTTAATGTGTTGTTGGATTCTGTTTGCTAGTATTTTGTTGAGCATTTTTGCATGTATATTTATCAGAGATATTGGTCCGTGATTTTCTTTTTTTGTAGTAACTTTGTCTGGATTTGCTACCAGGGTGATGGTGGCCTCATAGAATGAGTTTGGGAGTGTTCCTTCCTCCACAATTTTTTGGAAGAGTTTGAGAAGGATGGGTGTTAGCTCTTCTCTAAATGTTTGATAGAATTCACCTGTGAAGCCATCTGGTCCTGGATTTTTGTTTGTTGGAAGATTTTTAATCACAGTTTCAATTTCATTACTTGTGATTGGTCTGTTCATATTTTCTATTTCTTCCTGGTTCAGTCTTGGAAGGTTATACCTTTCTAAGAATTTGTCCATTTCTTCCAGGTTGTCCATTTTATTGGCATAGCGTTGCTGATAGTAGTCTCTTAGGATGCTTTGTATTTCTGTGGTGTCTGTTGTAACTTCTCCTTTTTCATTTCTAACTTTATTGACTTGAGTCCTCTCCCTCTTTTTCTTGATGAGTCTTGCTAATAGTTTACCAATTTTGTTTATCTTCTCAAAGAACCAGCTTTTAGTTTCTTGATATTTGCTATTGTTTTCTTTGTTTCTATTTCATTTATTTCTGCTCTGATCTTTATGATTTATTTCCTTCTGCTAACTTTGGGTTTTGTTTGTTTTTCTTTCCCTAGTTCCTTTAGGTGTAAGGTTAGATTGTTTATTTGAGATTTTTCTTGTGTCTTGAAGCAGGCTTGTATAGCTATAAACTTCCCTCTTAGAACTGCTTTTGCTGCATCCCATAGGTTTTGGATTGTCATGTTTTCATTGTCATTTGTCTCTAGGTTTTGATTTCCTCTTTGATTTCTTCAGTGATCTCTTGGTTATTTAGTAATGTAGTGTTTATCCTCCACGTGTTTGTGTTTTTTACATTTTTTCCCCTGTAATTCATTTCTAATCTCATAGCGTTGTGGTCAGAAAAGATGCTTGATATGATTTCAATTTTCTTAAATTTACTGAGGCTTGATTTGTGACCCAAGGTGTGATCTATCCTGAAGAATGTTCCGTTTGCACTTGAGAAGAAAGTGTAATCTGCTGTTTTCAGATGGAATGTCCTATAAATATCAATGAAATCTATTTGGTCTATTGTGTCATTTAAAGCTTGTGTTTCCTTATTAATTTTCATTTTGGATGATCTGTCCATTGGTGTAAGTGAGGTGTTAAAGTCCACCACTATTATTGTGTTACAGTCGATTTCCTCTTTTACAGCTGTTAGCAGATGCCTTCTGTATTGAGGTGCTCCTATGTTGGGTGCATATATATTTATAATTGTTATATCTTCTGCTTGGATTGATCCCTTGATTATTATATAGTGTCCTTCCTTGTCTCTTGTAACATTCATTATTTTAAAGTCTATTTTACCTGATATGAGTATTGCTACTCCAGCTTTCTTTTGATTTACATTTGCATGGAATATACTTTTACATCCCCTCACTTTCAGTCAGTATGTGTCCCAAAGTCTGAAGCGGGTCTCTTGTAGACGCATATATATGGGGCTGGTTTTTGTATCCATTCAGCAAGCTTGTGTCTTTTGGTTGGAGCATTTAATCCTTTCACGTTTAAGGTAATTATTGATATGTATGTTCCTATGACCATTTTCTTAATTGTTTTGTGTTTGTTTTTGTAGGTCCTTTTCTTCTCTTGTGTTTCCCACTTAGAGAAGTTCCTTTAGCATTTATTGTAGAGTTGGTTTGGTGGTGCTGAATTCTCTTAGCTTTTGCTTGTCTGTAAAGCTTTTGATTTTCCCAGCAAATCTGAATGAGATCCTTGCCGGGTAGAGTAATCTTGGTTGTAGGTTCTTCCCTTTCATCACTTTAAGTATATCATGCCACTCCCTTCTGGCTTGTAGAGTTTCTGCTGAGAAACCAGCTGTTAACCTTATGGGAGTTCCCTTGTATGTTATTTGTGGTTTTTCCCTTGCTGCTTTCAATAATTTTTCTTTGGCTTTAATTTTTGCCAATTTGATTACTATCTGTCTCAGTGTGTTTCTCCTTGGATTTATACTGTATGGAACTCTCTGCACTTCCTGGACTTGGGTGGCTATTTCCTTTCCCATGTTAGGGAAGTTTTCGATTATAATCTCTGCAAATATTTTCTCTGGTCCTTTCTGTCTCTCTCTTCTCCTTCTGTAATGCAAATGTTGTTGCGTTTAATGTTGTCCCAGAGGTCTCATAGACTGTCTTAATTTCTTTTCATTCTTTTTTCTTTATTCTGTTCTGCAGCATTGAATTCCACCATTCTGTCTTCCAGGTCACTTATCCGTTCTTCTGCCTCAGTTAGTCTACTATTGGTTCCTTCTAGTGTATTTTTCATTTCAGTTATTGTATTGTTCATCTCTATCTGTTTGTTCTTTAATTCTTCTATGTCTTTGTTAAACATTTCTTGCATCTTCTTGATCTTTGCCTCCATTCTTTTTCTGAGGTAGGTCCTGGATCATCTTCACTATCATTATTCTGAATTCTTTTACTGGAAGGTTGCCTATCTCCACTTCATTTAGTTGTTTTTCTGAGGTTTTATCTTGTTCCTTCATCTGGTACATAGCCCTCTGCCTTTTCATCTTGTCTATCTTTCTATGAATGTGGTTTTTGTTCCACAGGCTGCAGGACTGTAGTTCTTCTTGCTTCTCATGAATGAGGCTATCTAAGAGGCTTGTGCAGGTTTCCTGATGGGGGAGACTGGTGGTGAGTAGACAATATATTGATTTTTGTATACTGACCTTGTGTCCAGAAATATAGCTGAACACCCCTGGGGTTTTTTTCCCATTTAAGTAATTTTTATTAAGCATCTGTTGTGTTTTAGGCATATATTGGGCAAATTCAAACAAAAAGAAATCAAGATGGTTTCATTATATAGAGTTCAAGGCAAAGGAGCATGAGACAAGATAAAGAGAATCACTTCGTATTGATAAAAGGAAAGCTGCACTGTCAAGAAATATCCTGGCATTAAATAATGTAATATTTTAGAAGTTTTAATTATAGACAAAATGATAGAAGCAAACACTTAACGAGAACTTGGAAATGCTAATCTACTATAACAAAGAGGAATGCATACAGGTTGGAATACTCTACCCATGAGAATGCCTGTGCTCCAAGTTACAAAATACAAATGAACAATGGCTTTAACTCTTGCTAATCAATGTGAGGTCCATGGACCAACAGCATGGGCATCACCAGGGTGTCTGTTAGAGAAGAACAATCTCAGGGCCCACCCCATACCTAATGAATCAGAATCTACATTTAACAAGATCCCCAGGTAATTCAAATGCACATTACTCATTAATATGCACATATATACTTGATATGTAAAGATTCTGAGTAATAAAAATAATAAGGTAAAATTATATATGCTATATACTCTATTTACAAAGGTTCTTTTTTGAACTTTTATGAAAGACTTACAAAATGCATCACTAGGCTATAAACAAAATTCCTATTAGCTACAAAGAGTAGAAATTGTAAAAGTCATATAGTCTGAGAACTAGATTAAAATTTAACCATACAGATTTGAACAAAAATCAGTCAACCAAACAATAAGCAGAAAAAAACTCTAGTTAGCTATTGTTTCAAAGAAGTAATTAAAATTATTAATTCTTCCAATCCAAGAACATGGTATATTTTCCATCTGTTTGGGTCATCATCAATTTCTTTCATCAGTGTCTTATAGTTTTCAGAGTACAGTCTTTTGCCTCCTTAGGTAGATTTTATTCCTAGGTATTTTATTATTTTTGATGTGATGGTAAATGTGCTGGTTTCCTTAATTTCTCTTTCTGATAGTTCATTGTTAGTGTATAGAAATGCAACACATTTCTGCATATTAATTTTATTTCCTGCAACTTTACTGAATTCATTGATGAGTTCTAGTAGTTTTTGGCAGTGCCTTTAGGATTTTCTTCATACAGTATTATGTTATCTGCAAACAGTGACAGTTTTACTTCTTCCTTTCCAATTTGGATTCCTTTTCTTTTTCTTTCTTCTCTAATTGCTGTGGCTAGGCCTTCCAAAACTATGTTGAATAAAAGTGGTGTGAGTGAGCATCCTTGTCTTGTTCTTTGTCTTAGAGGAAATGCCTTCAGCTTTTGTCTGTTGAGTATGATGTTAATTCTGGGTTTGTCATATATGGCCTTTATTATGTTGAGATATGTTCCCTCTATGACCACTTTCTGAAGAGTTTTTATCATGAATGAATGTTGAACTTTATCAAAAGCTTTTTCTGCATCTATTGAGATGATCATATGGTTTTACTCTTCAATTTGTTAATGTGGTGTATCACATTGAATACCCTTGTTGATTCTAACCATTTGTCTGTAGATTCCCCTGGACTTTTTTATGTAAACAATTTTATCAACAATAGATAATCTCAACTTTGCTTCCCCTTGGATTCTTGCATTTCTTATTTCCCTTTATTATCTTACAACAAATGTGTAGCTCAAGTAAAATATTGGATACAAAGGGTGACAGCAGCCATTCTCAGCTTTTCTTGACTTTAAAGAGACTTATTCTAATGGTTCACCATTGGGTGTTTCTTGCTACCTTTTTTTGTAGATGCTTGTTATTCCCAATTTCTATTCCCAGTTTCCTATGAGTGTGTCTCATGAATGAGTGTAGACTTCTAAACTGTTAAGGTATGAATTATAGTTGTCCTTTGGTATGCAGGGAGGTTGGTTACAGGACACCCTCAGATACCAAAATTCAAGGATGCTCAAGTCTCCTATATAAAATGCTGTAGAATTTGCACATAACCTAAGCACCTCCTTCCGTATACATTAAATCATCTCTAGATTACTTATAATATATAATATAATGTAAATTCTATGTGAATAGTTGTAAATGCAATGTGAATGCTATGTAAATAGTTGTCAGCATTGCATCATATTCAAGTTTTTTTTTTTGGAAATTTCTGGAATTTTAAAAAATATTTTCAATCTGTGATTGGTTGAATCTGCAGATACAGAACCCAAGGATTCAGAGGGCCAACTGTACACAAATAGATTTTTCAGTGCAGTCTTACATTCCTTAAGTAACCCATAGTCGTCATGATCTATTTATGCTGAACTCTGTTTGCTAATATTTATTAGAATTTTCATGTTCACATTTGTAAGGAAGATGAATCTTTTCCTTTCTCATGCTGTCCTTGTCTATTTTGATATAAAAAATAAGCTAGCCTCAGAAGATGTGTCAGAGAGCAGTGCCTCCTTTCTAGTCTATGGAACATTCCATATCATATTGGGATAACTGTTCCTTGACTGTTTGGCAGAATTCTCTTGTAAAACTGTCTGGTCCTGGTATTTTGTGTATAGCATTAAGCAGAGTAGGCTTTTAAACTGCTGATTAACATTTCTTTAATTATTGAAGGTCTGTTCATATTCTTTTTGTTTTTGAGTTTTGCCATGTTACATTTTTAGAGGTAATTATCTATCTCTGTTTTTATGGGGTTTTTAAAATTGTTGTTGTTCTTAGTGTACTCTTACTTTTAATTTTTACTCTATCTACAAGTATATGCCTTTTTCACTCCTAGTGTTGCTTAGTTGTGCCTTCTCTTTTCTTTCCATCTATTTTGACTGTTAATCTATTTTATTTGTCATTTCAAAAAAACAGCTATTAGATTTATTGATTCTATTTTATATTTCTATTTCATAAATTTTTGCTCTTATTTTTATTACCTCTTTCCTTCTACATTCTTTGACTTTAGTAGGTTTGTTTTTTTTTCTCTCTTCCTAGGTTTTTTGCTTTTCTCATTATGTTTGAGCATTTTTTTTCTCCTCAATTATAAATATTAAACACTATAGATCAAGCAGCGTCTAATCTGTAGTTTCTCTTATTCATTGTGTTGTTCAATCATAATTAACCTCTATTTGAGAGTTCTGTTTTCAGAACTTCTTGGGTGTGTCAGCTGAATCAGCCAGGGAAGTTTTTGCAGACATCCTAGTTGACCAATTTGCAGGAAACGATGCCTCTAAAGCCTTCCTTCGATAACTTGATGGCCCCTTCTCCAAGAGATGGTCTTCGAGGTGGCTAGTTCTACAGCTCTTTGACAGCTGTGCTTCTGGAAAGTTGAGACACAGCTCCAAGGCCAGATTGAAGAGGAGGCAGATGTAAAGGCTCTTGACATGCTGCCATCGTGAAAGTGAAAGTTTCCTGCCTCTGATGGCCCTTTGAAGTAGAGAAGTGTGAGAAGATGCGGAGTTCCACAGACATCCACAGATATGTCTCTTTGAAATTGCCTTCTAAAATTAAAACTTTCTATTGAACTCTCAAAGGATTAACAAGATCTCTCTTCTGAGCCATCCTTCCTTACCCCCAACCCCACTGCCTATGGAAGGACTCTGGACACTCCCAAACTTCCCATCCCTCTGACATGATGTCAAACAACAGCATGTGGGTTTTCTGTTGGAGGTTTGGTTTTTGAAACCTTGCTAAGATGAGGAAGCGGAGATTCATCATGAGTTAGTTATAAGATGCAGGAAGATACCAGGGGCAGACCTACACCCCAAGGCAAGGATTTAAATTACCATAGGGAGAGAAACGGTGAGCTGAGTGGTGGAGGCCATTGTGATGGGTGTTTTAAAACATTTTAAGCTCCAAAGATAAAGTGGGGCAAGAGATGCTCAGCGAATTTTCAGGTTAATTTTTTGTAAGTCTAGGGACCTCTTGCAAAAATAAAAATGAATAATAAACATATGAAAAACTTCTGTACTCCCAATAGTAATGAAAGAAATACAAATTAAAAAAAACAATGAGGTGGCATTTCTCATCTCTTTGATCAACAAAGAGTAAAAAGTGGTAACACTTGAAGCTTTTCAGGGACAGAAAAAATGCTGATGGGATGATAAAAATGTTATAAGCTTCCTAGGAAAAAAAAAAAGTTCACAAAACCCAATAACTCCCTTTCTAGGACATGCATCCTACGTAAAAGTCACCCCCTCGTACAGGAGGGGATATTATCATTGCCTGCCTACATCCTGCTCTCTTCTCCTTTGGACTCATAGAAGGTTACAAACCACCTCCTTGGCTGGCTGGGCCCTGGGACTGACTCAGGGCAAAGGCTGTGAGCAGAAGTGATGAGTTTCACATCCCCACCCACCCACAGCACAGAAGAGAAGTTGGAGCTCTCCTTTCACTCTGTGCTCTCCTGCAGCAAACTCTAGAAGGCAGCTTGCAGTGCTGGTGCTCCTTTCACCTCCAGGACTGAGTGACTATGTGGAGTGGAGCTTCTGGCCACCCTTTGTTTCACTTGAAAGTGAACAAGCAACAAACCTTCGCTGTGTTAAGGCACTGAGATTTTGAGGTTGTTTGTTATTAGCTCAAGCTTACATGGTCCTGACAAATACACAAAAACTTATGTCAAATGAGATTCCTTGTAGCCTGACATATAATAGTATAATTTTAGCAACAACCTAAATGTCAAAAATAACAGAGAGAACAGACTTATGGTTGCCAAAGGGTAGCGCGGTGGGAAAGGAATGGATTGGGAGTTTGGGATTAGCAGATGCAAACTATTATCTCTAGAATGGGTAAACAACATGGTCCTACTATATAGCACAGGGAACTATATTCAATATCCTGGGATAAACCATAATGGAAAAGAATATGAAAAAGAATGTGTACGTACGTATAACTGAGTCACTTTGCTGTACAGCAGAAATTAACACAACATTGTAAATCAACTATACTACAATGAAATAAAATTAAAAAAAATAGAAGATGGCCAAATAAATGATGGCCAGTGGTATAGTATAATACTATAATAAATACTTTACAACAAATAAAATTGACATATTGAGGGTCTCTCGGAGCCATGGGAACAGTCTCACAATAAAATTTTGAGGGAAAATGGCAGAATATTAAACTATTCGTATAGTTTGATGACAGTTTTGTTTCAAACTGTTGATACAAATGCAGAGGAAAAAATAAAGCACAAAGATCACAATGTTAATAGTGATCACAATAGTGAAATAACACAAAATTAATGATCCAAAACCTAAAGTTGGCCATCGGGGAGTTTGTATGAGGGAGCATGAAGAGTGAGCTGAAAGATGTTATTTCATATAATATGGAAAAGATAAGTAAAGGACTGTTTTGCAAAACCACAAGAGCAGCAAGTGGGAATAAGTAATGACTGGTTATAGGAAGGTTGTTTTATTGAGCAAGTGGACACACTACTTGTGAAATCATTTTATGGGGCATTGTGCCAACTTATCCATTTCTTTTCTTTTCTTTTCACTGGCAATTATCCAAATCTCAGGCTGCAGGCTGGTTGGTCATAGTTGAGGGAGAGAAACAGAGGTGAAGGGACTATTTAAATATACAAGCCGGTGTCAGAAAATATCCTCACAGCTGCTAAATTAAAATCAAGTCTCGAGGTATGGATTACTAGATGTGCCACATAACTGCATGGACAATTTGGTTTTGTCATCCCCAGAGGTTTGAAAAATATGCCAAAATTTGACTGTTCAGGAACATCATGTGCTTGGGAAGGGTGTGGGCTTACAGAAACACAGGAACATTCTGATATTATTAGGGCCTGTTCCAGGAATGGCACAGGGGTGACAGAGAGCTGGAGCATCATGTTTTTCGAAATGGCCATCAGGCTGATCAAAGAACACTCTTGGGTCTCAGCAGCAAATTCAGAGTTCCAACCATTCCAACTGTTTCCCTTTCTGGGGACGTCCCTCTGCCCGTGAAGGGACTCTCTCATCTTTGTGGGTTTTCCCAGAGGTAACCACAGAGGAAGTCCATTTCTCAGCACAGTTCGAGCTGGAATGACTCCCACATAGATGCTGATAAACCTTTTTTGGAGCTTTAAAATGCAGTCGTGGGACACCCACAGCTCCCGAATGTCACCAGCTGGGATATTACTACTGTTCTCTTTCCCTGGCAAGAGTGACAATTGATATATTCACTCTGAATGCAAAGTAATGACAATGATGACAATGTTTTACAGGACAACTCCCAGAGCATATTTGAGAGAGGAGTGAGCTGAGGGAATTAAGGAGTTTTAGGAGCAGGGAATTTGAGTTGGAATCATTACTAGGCTCCAGATGTAGCCAGTGGATAACTTGGAGAATCTGTCATTCATTATTCACTTGGTAAATTTTTATTTAACACTTACTATATGTCAGGCCTTGTTCCAGCCATTGAGGACAAATATGGACCCTATAGTCATAAAGTTTACCATCTAAACTTTAGATGGAGGATACAGATATTTACAAACAAATACACATAAAAAGAGTGGCAGAAGACTTGTCAGGAAAACAACCTCTGAGCTGAGCCTCCAACTCAAGCAAAAGCAAACAGAAGTCCAACCAAGGGCATGGGTTTGAGGGAAATCTGTCCCTAGTTTATAGGAGTTGTGGACAGGTTCCTGGGAAATGGGAGATAAATACTAAAATATCCCTGGAATGGGAAACACTTCAGGCCTTTACCTCAGAACCTCAAAGGTCTTGAACCAAGTCTTGGAGGAAGCTTAGCTTTGCCTTGAAGTTTTCAAGTAATTCTTCCAAGAGCAATTCAGTGGCTGGTTCAATCAAGTTTGTTAGTTGGGTCCTTCAAGACAAAGTTCAAAGTGCTAAAAATTTATTGGGAGTAACATCTGTGAGATAAAGGGGAGGAGAAGCAGGAGGGGACAGAAAATGGAAGCCTTCACACCATGACGCAGGCCCGACACCTCTGAGAGGAGAGGGAGAAGGAAGAAAGGTTGGTGAGAGTGAGCTTCAGGCTGTGGTGCAGCCTGGAGAGGGTCTTAGCCAGCACAACAGGGAGCTGTGCACAAGAGAGATATAGAGAAGTTCCACATTGGGCGGAAATACTGAGACTCTACTGCCCTGTTGTCTTCAGGCATTGGTTTGGGGCTGCCTCAGATTAAACACTTCCGTGAATCCCCAGGTCATTGCAGGTGAAGGCTATCAGCTGACTGTGCTCCTTTTACAGCTGAACTTCAGAGGTTTTTCTTGAAGGGAAAACCAGCACCACTCCGTGGCTGCCACCCAAGACCACATGGCTTGTTAGCATGGTAGATGTAAGAATAGGCCATCACTTGCAGAACTGGGGACAGGAGTTGATTCAGAAAATAGTTTTTAAATAAGAATTTAGTCTCTGGTGCTTCAGGAGACAATTCTCCATGGGTCTTTGGCAACTCTGCATGAGTCAGGAAGGAGGTGCTCACTCCCCTTTGTTCTGGACTATCTTTGTGAAGATTTGTGGAAAAAAGAAAGAGTGACTTCCTCTGGAACAAACAGCTGGCATGTTGACTGTTTAGGATGATAAAGATGAAGCCTCTCTGCAGCGTCAGAGGCAGGCCTGGGTCCAGAAAATTCAGGTTCCCTAAGTTTGGGCTGCCTCTTCTGTAATGCAACCCACTGCGTGTGAAGAGGTCACCAGAGTCTCGGAATCAGGGGAAATGGGAATTCCTGTAGGGCTCAGGGCTCAGGGAACCAGCACAAAAATGCTGATCTTCTGGCTGCCGTGATTGCTCTAAGTAACAAACTGTTCTTTGTCTCTAACCCAGGAGTCTCTTGTCTTCTGCCAAGAATACAGGAAAGTGTTGCGGGCTAACTTGTTAGTTTGTAAGAAGGGGAAAGCTCAGACCCTTCACAGTTCTTGGAAGGGCAGACTTACTGGAAGAGAAAACATCATGTATAGATAAGAACGTCCAAGACAGAGTCAGCTCAATTGGCTTTTCAGAAAGATAACCAGGGGATAAACGGTGCGAGGAGAACTTCTGTCCCTAGGAGGCCCAAAAGGGGAAGCAGCCTGCAGTATCTTCCTCCACCGCCTGGGCTGTTTTACAGGCCCTGTTTCCGAGGTTAGACTGAGGGAAATAAGAGGCTTTGGAAAGTAATGGCTACCTTGGTGACCTAGCTATAAATAACCAATATTTGTTTTAAATAATAACAGTGAAAGGCTGTCACAAGATCTCATTTCTGGAGTTATTTATAGGCTTCATAAGGCAACCTAATGAGACAGATCACATTTTAATGCTGCAAAGCTTTGAGTCATAAGATAGTCTATCGTAAAGGTCAACATTTCCCTGGAGGAAATCTGCCACCTCAGGAACCATGCAGGGAGTACAGGTGGTACTTAATACGCCCTCCTGGTACTTTAACACAGAGTCCATTTCCCAAACGTCAGAGGGGAGTGAACCAGAGAAGACAGCTTCCCGCCAGCCCTAAACCTCGTCAGCCCTGAACTCCTGGCCTGGCTCCAAGCACTCCAGAAAAGTTCATTTTCACCTCTTAAGCTTCAGCATCATTAGGTCTCAGTGATCTCTGCTGACACAGAGCAGGGATGGGCTGATGCTTCAGCCCCACGGTCGCTCCTGTACCACTTCTGCTTGGCTGTGAAGTGAATTTTCACACTTGGCTTTTAAGCACTGGTGTGCCAAGCATTCCATCATGGAGCTCCAACTTGGGAGATGCCAATTCGGGTCTCCTTTTCCAAGACACATATCAATTCTTGCATTTCCTCGCTGCTTTGCAGTGGACAGCTCTTCTGAGTGAGTCCCCAGATGCCCAAACTGCATTTCCCTCAATTCTATCCAACTCACACTTCTGTTCCCTAAAATGAGCCTGGAGAGGGGGTGAAGTCGGGTTTAAAGGGTCTCTTCTCCTAGGTGTGTGGAGGCAAGGATGACCTCAAAGGAGGACTAAATTACCAGTGGATGGGAATCTTAGTAACGTACACTGGGCCACAAAAATCAGAAAAGCAAGCAACAACAGTATTTGCCTAAAATTTAATAGTTTATAATGTTTTTCCATAGACATTTTAAGTTAATACCGTATATTTTACTTAATTTATTTTAATTAATTATTTTTAGATAATTGTGGATTCACATGTGGTTACTCTTACCCAGTTTCTCCAATGGTATCATCTTGCAAAACTATAATATATCACAGTCCACCAATCATATTCAGATTCCCCCAGTTTTATATGTACTGATTCGTGTGTGTATATTTAGTTCTATACAGTTTTATCACATGTGCACATTGGCATATCCACCACCATAGTCAAGATACTAAATCATTTCCATTTCCCCAAGGAGTCCCTCCTGTTGCCCTTTGATAACCACATCCACCACTCCCCTCCTAACAACTAAATTAATAACAATTCATTTTTAAAGCAAAATACATTGGTAGGAATGTAAAATGGTACAGCCACTCTGAAAAATAGGCCATTTCTTGTAAAACTAAATAGGCAACTCCCATACAACCCAGAAATTGGGTACATGAACATTTATCCCAGAGCTATGAAAACTTATGCTCACACAAAAACTTGTACTATGAATGTTCACAGAAGCTTTATTTGTAACAGTCAAAATCTGGAAACAACCCAGATAACCTTCAGTGGGTGAATGGTTCAACAAACCATGGTCCATCCACACCACGGAATACTATACAGCCATCAAAAAGAATGATTTAGGGCTTCCCTGGTGGTGCAGTGGTTGAGAGTCCGCCTGCTGATGCAGGGGACGTGGGTTCGTGCCCCAGTCTGGGAAGATCCCACATGCCGCGGAGCAGCTGGGCCTGTGAGCCATGGCCGCTGAGCCTGCGTGTCTGGAGCCTGTGCTCCACAATGGGAGAAGCCGCGGCAGTGAGAGGCCCGCGTACCGCAAAAAAAAAAAAAAAAAAAAGAATGATTTATTGGTACATAAAACAACTTGGATGAATGTCCAGGGAATTATTCTGAGTGAAAACAGCCCATCCCAAAAGGGTATGTACTTTATGATTATTCCACTTTTATAACACTCTTGAAACGACAATTTTAGAAATAGACACAGATTGCTTTGACCTGCTCCTCATCACAGCCTTGGGAGAAGGGTTACACGTTGCTGTTACATTAACGGATAGGTGGTCCCAAAATGAAGCCTGGGGTCCACAGTGGCATCTGATTTGCCTCCTTAGCCTGTTTCCTTCCTAAGGCTCAAAAAATATTTAGTTAATATCCACCGAGTCTGGGTGAGACATGAAAAGGCGTAAAAGAAAAATAAGATCCAACTGTGGCATTTTGTATGATGTGATGATTCGCCTGGATGAAACATGATCACACATGAATTATTTCCCAGAACCCCCTTCCATGTCACAGAGTTGGCCAAAAGAGGGATTTCGCAAGACAGAAGCAGAAGCAGCTATTGCTCCCTGACGGTTGTGGTGGTTTTCCAGGGTGTCAGGCATGCTCCCCCAACTCCACATCCAGGTCTCCTCCTGGCGCCCCAGCCTCACAGTACACTTGATGTGGCGGCATGTGGTAGACTTCCTCACCAGCTGTGTAGGCGCCCTGCCCTCCTGACACCTCTGCTCATGCACAGCCTCAGGAGCCTGGACAGAGATTTTTCTCAGATCCGCCAACACACCGTCTACCCTTCCTACCCCTAAAGGGACTCCTCCTCTCCATATCACTCATCTTGGCACTGCTCTCCCAAGGGAACCCAACCCTGACGGTCAGCAGACCACTCAGGACAGGCTATGGCCATGACAGAGCCCAGGACAGGGGTACTTCGGAGGACAGGAATTCCAGGAATCATCGAGATAGGCATTCCACAGGAGGGAGGATGTGCTCAGATTAGAAAGGAGAAGGGAGTCCAGTGCGCTCAGACCCCCCGCCAAAACACACACTGCATAATTTGTCCATGAACTTGGGCCCCTCGCCAGGTAGAATTTTTTTTTTTTTTTTTGCGGCACGCGGGCCTCTCACTGTTGTGGCCTCTCCCGTTGCAGAGCACAGGCTCCGGACGCACAGGCTCAGCGGCCATGGCTCACAGGCCCAGCCGCTCCGTGGCATGTGGGATCTTCCCGGACCAGGGCACGAACCCATGTCCCCTGCATTGGCAGGTGGACTCTCAACCACTGCGCCACCAGGGAAGCCCCAGGTAGAATTTTTTGAGGAAACTGAAAATGCGGCTCTAAGGCCAGCCAGCATGTAATACAGACCATCTCATTAGCATGCTGTGATGTCAGTAACCACGAAGAGGCAAGCTACACACCAGGAGTTATGGAAGGATAGTCATGCCTTGGGATCCATGAGGGATTGGTTCTAGGACACCCGCAGATACCAAAATCTGGGATATTCAAGTCCCAGAGTTGGCCTTCCATATCAGTAGGTTCCAATAGATGGCTGAGTGATTGTATGTTTCAGAAGAGGCCCCACATGTGCTGTAATTGTGAACCTGTGAACTCTGGCCAGAGCTGGGCCAGGGAGCCGCACCCCACAGGAACTATGCAAAGGGGGTCTTTTTGGAGGAGAGAAGGCAGCCAGTTTAGAAGCCAAGATGTGCTGACAAAGTGGTGCCTCTTGCTGCAGCTCTGCTGCCCATGTGTTACAGCTAACATGACTGCTGGCTTTCCAGGTTTGGCCCTTTGCTTCTGGGCTAACCACCTGCCCCCTAGAGAAATACTAGAAGGATCAAAGTGGCCCTGGCCCGGAGAAAGACAGACCTAGGAACAGAGCAAGTGCCTTTTGTGCAATTAAAAATCCAGGTGATGAGACAGTCAATAAAATGGTTAAAGAGATTACGTGAAAAGCCCACACATGCTTTGGTCACAGGGCTGTGTGCTCACTCCACGTGGAGCAGGAGACTCAGGAAGCCTGTGCCATTAACTCCCACGTGGGCCTCCTCTGCTCGTTCGTATCCAGGGGCTAGAGGCTTCGAGAGAAAAGATAGCACCAGCACTGCCAGTCAAGGCGAGCCCTTGCTGCTGTTTTGAATGACACTGGAACCACAGGAGAGCATTTTGCTTGCCGTGTCCTGGCCGTGACAAAAGCCACCCCTGGCACAGCGAGTGGTCAGCCCAGGTGTGGAGTTAGCTGCTCTAACACCAGGAGGCCGTGGTGGGGCCGAAGCCACAGCAGGAACTTGCGGTGGGACCTGGAGTAGGAGGGGCTGATGGGCTTGAGCTGGGCGGTGGCACCTCTGGTAACTGGTTGCCTGTCACGTGGAACCTCTGGTGCCCGCCTGGCCGAGCAGCGCCAAGGATTGGCAACCGTGCAAGTGAAGCACCTGCACACAGTAGGCTGACAAGGTGAACGATTGCCATCAGGAGTCTCAACACTGGACCTGCTGTGCTGAGAAGTAGCTGCCCCCTCCAGGATGCCCTGGGGACACAGAGAGACCAAGCAGTCCTGATGGAGGAAGGGACCCAGGCATCTTGAGCCTTGGGGCGGGGGTTTTCTTGACATGGGGTATTGGTCAGCAGAGTGTCTCGTCCATTCCCATTGTGGACAGACAGGGTGGCTCTGCAGACCCCCTGAGAAGCCCTCAGAAGGTCTCCCAAAATTGTCTGAAGGAGGTGGCCTATTTCCACTGGCACCTGTCACTCTGCTTTACAGTCCCCAGGGCTCTTTCAGCTGTGCTTGTGGACAGGCCACCTCCAGACCACTGCCCACTCCAGCTGCCCCAAAACTCTGGGCCCTCCTGGAGCTCCTCCTGGGGACTTGCCTGTCACCCCTCTCTCTATCACACTGTTCTACCACCCCAGTGCATCTGTCTACATCCTCAGCTTGTGTTCTGGGGCTTCTCCAAGCAGAGTGGAAGCCTCCAGGAGTCCTGCCTCTTAGACTTCCTTTTATTTCCCCAGGAGTTGTATAGTCTCCACCCATCCTGGGTGCTGGCTAAGTATTTTCTGTTCTTGCCTGCCAATAAGTGAGAATCTAGGGCATTGTCATTTTAACATAATGATCACTTAAACTCTGAGTTCTTCTGTCAGTTTAACTTGTGTATTACTCAGGGTTCTCCTGGGAAACAGAACCAATAGGATGTGTATAGAAAGAGAGAGGAAGAGATTCATTATAAGGAATTGGCTCACAACGTTATGGAGGCTGGCATGTCCCAGGGTCAGTGCGTAAGCCATCAAGCTGGAGATGCAGGAGAGCCGATGGTGTAGTTCCAGTCTGAAGGCAGAAAAAAGCTGATGTCCCAGTTCAAAGACTGTCAGGAAGGAAGAATTCTCTTTCTCTCTTTTTTTTATTTTTTGGCCATGCCCCACAGCTTTCAGGGTCTTAGTTCCCCAACCAGGGATCAAACCTGGGGCCGAGGCAGTGGAAGCCCTGAGTCCTAACCACTGGACTTCCAGGGAATGCCCAAGAATGTTCTCTCATTCTTAGGAGGGTCTGTCTTTTTATTCCATTCATCCCTTCTGCTGATTAGAGGAGGCCACCCACGTTGGGGAGGGCAATCTGCTTTACTCATTCCAGAAATCTAAATGCTAATCTCATTCAAAAACACCCCGACAGACACACCCAGACTTATGATTGACCAAATATCTGGACACCCGGAGCTCTGTCAGGTTGACACATAAAACTAACCATCATAACCTGTATTTCAATGTAATTAATTTCCTTGGTAATCTCATGATCTGGTTTTCTACTGCTGGGTAACAACACCCCTCTCGCCAGAATAAATAAAAACTAAACAACCTTCGAGGCCTAAAACAACCCTTTTCTTTTGCTGACAGTTCTGTGAGTCGGGAGATTGAGGGAGGCTCAGCTGGGCCGTCGAGTCTGACCCACATGGTGTGGGCAGGGCTGGGGGACTTCCGGGTCCCCTCACAGATGCTTCTTCGCTCAGCCTCTGCCTCCTCGGTGCTCCTTGCCCTTTCACAGCACCATGGTCTCTGCGCCGTCGAAATTCCTGCACAAGCTGTCGTCTTCCAAGCAGAAGAAGATGAAGGTTCAGGATGGCGTCACTTCCACTGTATTCTATTGGACCAAGTATTGTCAGCGCCACCCAGATTTGGGGGGGTAAAGAAACAGACCCCTCAGCTTGAGGGGTAGTGATAAGGTGAATGAAAAAGAGCATGTGGCCTGGGGGACATTGTCCAGCCCCCTTTGGAAAGTCCGGTCTGCCCATCAGATGGACTTCATGTATTAAGAGCATCACTCTGACAAGGCATCTGGGGGTTGCACTAAGCTACCAAAGGGGCACATGGCACCAGCTAAGACTGATGTACCAAGACACTGGCTTATTCTGTCAGGGAAAGAGAGGGAAAGGGAATTGTTTCAAATGTGTATTGGCCGAACTAAACACCATTCAAACAGGCAGCCTGGCAGATCTACAAATATGCTTGCTTTCCTAAATTCATCACAAGGTTTAAAAACTCTCAGTCAAGGGTGAGATGCAAATAGGGATGGTCTGTTAACTCTGGGATCACATCTTATCCCAACCCCTATTTCAGAGCTGCCAGGTTGCTTTCTCGGCTGCACCCTGGTTTTGTGGCCAGGCCTGAGGCCTTCCCTGGGAGAGCACCACCCAGGTCTGCTTAGAGAAAGTTCTAAGTTGTAAGTAAGTGCCAACACCAGGGAGCCAGCACTCACCTGGCCAGCACCCAAGGGACCTGGGGCTGCAGGCAGCTGAGCAGTTCCACCCTGAGGGTCCTGTTGGCGATGCAGATACACCTAGGGTCAGAAGTTCCCCATCCACCTGATAGACCCCCTTCCAGTCCCCCAGACCTCCACAAAAAGGAGCCAACCCAAGGATGCCAGTGGAAGAAGAAGGCCTGGCTCAGCTCACAGAACAGAAGGGTTCCATTCATTCCCAAACTTTGAGAAAGGATTTTCACCTGCTCTCTGGGTTTCTTGAATTAGAGGATTGACTCGGAAAGGAAAGGACTTGGATTTCTCGCCTCCGGCTAAGTGGTGTTTGGGTCAGGGCCTCCTGGATGAGGATGGTGAATCAGCAGCTGGTGAGGCCCGTCCGCAGTGCAGAAGCCAGTCATGAGGACAAAGACGGTTGTTTCCAGCCTGTGACGGATAGTGCCTCAAACAAAGTCGGTGAAAACAGCTACAAGCAAATGCAGACATTGACCCCCTGGGTTCTTTACATGATCCCAAAGAACCTCTAGACTAACCCGCTTCTCTGTCCTGAGTTCAAAATCCCAGCGTGGTCAGGGGAGGAGAGGGGAGGGGTGAGAATGGATTAAAACTGTCCCCTTGACAGACATGTATCCAGTCTCTTCCCTTCCCTGGAGAGCCTTAGTGACCAAAAGCCAATTGGGTCCCCCTTCCTCACACCCAGCCAGAGCTCTCAGGGAATAAAAATAAGCTGAGTCCAATTCACTTTTAGATTACCTGGAGAAAAAGGGAGGAAAGACAGACGAACGGCCTTTGACCCACTGCTCCTGGGAGAAGCCAGGAGGGTGGCAAAGTCCCTGCAAAGTTAATTCCCCCAAGACACGAGCTCAAAGATGGGATGCGTTGTGCTGAGTAGCAGGGCAGGGCTATTTTTATCCCCTCCACATAATCTGATTTCCAGTTGGCATGTTTTCAGACAGAACTTTCTTATTAAAATGTGACACAACTGTGACTGAAAGGAAAGCTTGTTGTGCTCAGAAAACTCTTTACAAAAGGCTCTCTTACCATGATGCCCGCGTGACTGTGGCCTGACTGCACATTTGAGGATCGATTTTTTCACTAATATCCAGCCTGACATGTGGCCAGTGCTTTACGAGGGATGAGAAATTACTGCAGAGGAAGGATGGCGACAGAAAGACACCATCCCTGCCCTGCCTTTTTCTCCCCGGGCCAAGCAAGTGCTCTGGATTTGGGACCTCAGACATGGCCCCCAAAACTCGAGGCTCTGACCAAATACTTGAAAGAGGTTTAAAGAAAATGTTGGTGTTTGGATGAGGCCCAACTGGGCAAGCAACTCTTGTTTCCCAACCTGGAGAATAAGCTTCCTGCTAAAAGGTACAGAGGGAAGGAGATTAACATAGTGATGAAGCAAGTCGATGAAGTGAAACCAAATATGCGCTGATCTCATCGGAGGTCCCCAGCCTCAGCTCCTCTGGGCAAGAGGAGAGTTCACCCCCCAGCCAGGTAACCGGGCTGCGCACCAGGTACAGGTGAGAGGGCTGATGTCGGGGAGGGGAGCCAGGCTCCCAAGGTAGAAAGACGCACAGCGGGTGCAGCTTCATCTTTGCCTCTGTAAAAGCATCACTGCGCTCCATCTCTATTTTTAGAGCTCAGCATTTAAAAGGTCAAGTGCGTTCTAAAGTGTTTATTTTTCTCTGCGGTGTTTGTGCCCTGATTGAAGTGCCAGCCTTGCGTTACCTCCTAACCCTCACACCAAACTCGCTCTACTCCCCACAGCTTACTTTTTATCTGAATTGCCAACAAAGCTTGAAATTAACAGCGTTTGGGCTTTTGATTTTTTTCCTTAATCTGGCTCCAATCTTGACCCCTGGAGCCACAAAACATGGTGGCCACTCAGGAAAAGTACAGTGCCTTCCCTGGGGCAGCGGTGGGCAGAGTGCACACCCCGCCACGGAAGGTCTTCACAAATGAGTCCAAGCGCACCCCACATGTATGCAACCTGACCCCCAAGGGTTCAGTCTCCCAGGCACACCTAAGTCCTTGCAGGAAGTTTGGAGCTGTGTCCAGAGGCCACCCTTGATTTCTGAGCTTGTCCACAGAGAGCTGTCGGGCCACATCCGTCCCAGCTACCACCTGTCACCTCTTGCCCTGGGCTTCTCCATCAATCACTCAGTGTCACAGAACTCTCTGAGTTCCTCCCAGGATCGCCCAAGGCATGGATGAAGCCCCTACTTATTCACCAAAGCACAGGGAATACGGGGCTGCAGGGTTCTGTGCAACCTCAGCCAGGGTGCCTAGGTGGCAGACGGAATCCCAACCCAGGAGGGAAGCTACCCCTGCTCTGCAGACACCCTTCTCCTCTAGTCCGGAGGCTGTGCTTCGGGCCACCAGCCAGCAGTGTCCCAGTCCAGCCATCTCCCACAGAACTCCCTTTTTACTGGTCCACTATCCAGTGTCCAGGCCTCCCTTCCCTCCTGAGGCCTCATTTCTGGTGACAACACAGTCAGGGAAACTCCTCCGGGAGCGGGGCCAAGGCACTGTGGGATTCGCAGCACTGCTCTGCAGGTCCAGCTGATCCTGTCTGAGGACCTGGAGCCTGAGATTTCAGGGTTCCAAACCTCAAGGAGAAGGAGAAAAGAGAAGCAGGTCAGAACTCTCCTCTAGCAAAGCCCTTGAATTCTTGGACCAGAAAGACAAAACACTTCTTCCAAAGGACAGAAACATGCTTCTCACCCTGAGCATACAAAACCATTGTGCACAGGGAAGTAGCATCTTTCAGGTCCAGTTGAAAATGTGTGTTTGGGTCATTTCCTCAACTCTCCAGAGCAAGGGCAAGATCCACCCTCCAAGACAAGCCCCAGATCTCTCCCTAGGATGGGGCAGGGCAGCTTCAAGTGGAAAATCATAGTAAACAAATAAAGCATGTGTCCTCACGTCCAGCCCTCGGGGACTGGAGATCCTGGTGTCCGGCTTTCAGCAGGATGCACACCGTCTACTTTGTGTGTCCACATCTCCATCTGCGAAGCACCACAGTTCATCCGGCTCCCTCGACTCATGAGAAAATGCATCAAAAGGAGAAAAGAAAGGCAGCACAGCTAGAACCAGAACACAGAGTTCTTTAGTAGTTCTCACCATGGAGTCGTGTCCAAAATAAAAATAAATAGAAGCCGAGGTACATTCTCTTCTCCTGGAACATCCACTCCCTTTCCCGCTCAGTCTCAGCGTCCCCTCCCCTCCTCTCTCCTCTGGGTGCTGCCTCACTGCCCAGGTCCCTCTCCGCCTTCTGCCTGCACTTTGCTGCCCAGGGCCTGTTCCAGCCCAGCCTGGTGCTACCTGCCCTCTGTGCCCTCCAATCCCCTGCTGAGACCACAGGGCAGCTGTAGGATGATGGGTGAGCTTTGGAGGTGACAATTACACTGTGGTGAGGGCCTCACATGAGACCACAAGATCCAACAAAGACATTCAACCAGCCCAGCACACTAACTCCCCTTTCCTTCCGGGTTAGCTCTTCCACTCACCAAAGCTGACCTTTCCTTTGACACACACACACACACACACACACACACACACACACCCTCCCCCATAACTTCTTCGGGGTGAAAAAAAAGCAAGCAGGCAGTGACTCCCTTGCCATCTCTCCCGTCTCTGACCTGCTTGTTTTTGGATCTGCGGATTAAAGCCCTGCTCCTTGCCCAGAGCACACCTCTGCAGGTGCTGGACGCACCCGTCCACCTTCTCAGGAACTTCACTTTTTTCCCAGAAACATTATTTTTCCCTCTCTACCAGATACTTCCAACAGCAAGAAAACATGTTCTAATACATCAGTCTTAAAGTTTTTCCTTGACTCCACATCTTCCTCCATCAATAGTCTCATTTCCCTTTTTCTCATCACAAATCCCAGAATGCTGTCTATAGATGCCATCTGCACTTTCTCTGCCTTCTAGTTTCTGTGGGGCCCCCTCCCACCTTATGTGTCCCACTCCACGCCCTGGAATCGCTGGTCAAGTTCACTGAGAACCTCCCATGACTTTCAGGTAAACAAAGACAGAGGCTGCTCTCTGAGTTGCCTCATCTCTCAGGAGCATTAGAGCCTGTCTTGACCCCAGGATAACATGCTCTCCTGTCCTCCCGCGTCAGTCTTGTGCCCTTCTCCTCCTCCCTGCCCATCCTTCCAGGCTTTGTGTGGCTCCCCGTGGATGCCATCCAGGTCCTTGTCCTAAACGTCGTCTAAGGCTCAACAACTCCAGACTCCAGCTTCTCCACTGAGCACCATATACACTCAACTGCCTTCTTGATTTCCTTGAAGATCCAACCAGAATCCCATACTTTGTGTGGCCAAAAGGAGTCTTAATTCCCCCCAAGCTTCCAAAAGCTCCCTCCTAATTTTTCCATCTTGGTCAGTGGCTCAAGCACTCATCCTCAACCCAGCTCCTTCCCTCTCCCTCCACATAGACTCAAATCTCACATTGTTCTGTTGGTTCTACCTTGTTATTTCAAAATGCCCCTCATATCCACCCTCCACCCTGCCCAGGCCTCCATCATCTCCAGCCAGACCTGTGGCAGCCTTCCCAGTATCTACTGCTCTTCCTCTTCCATCTCCTGTCCCATCTCCCTGCAGCACATGTTGCCAAGGTGACCCCTCGGGTCTTCATGGGCTGCTGAGGTCTCTGCAGCTTCCATCTGGCTCTCCTGGATGCTCCCTCACTCAGTCAGGACCATCCCTCTCAAAACCCAGCCACCACACTGAGAACAGCCCAAGCCACATGGGGGTCCTCATGATGAAGTTCTGGTCCACCGTCCCACTCAGCCAGTCAACTTCCTGCCTGGAAGTCATTGGCACCACTCATTTTGAGGTGGTTCCTTAGGGAGCATTAAAAATTGGAACACTGCATCACACCCACAGAAACAGGAAGCGATCAAAAAGGGGATATTCAGGTAATAAAATAGGGAAATTAAAAATATATACAGAAATGAAAAAGTCAATAGAGGTTTGACATAATTTGTGGAGCAAGCTTCCGGAAAGCAGACCAGAAGAGCAGATGTGGGAAACAGCAGAGAACAACTGAGACAGTGAGCGGGTCAGACCCAACATCCAAACGACAGGAAGTCCAGAAAAAAACAGAGGAAACCCAGGGGAAGAAATTGTCAATGAACCAATTCAAGAAAATGAGTTCCCAGGCAGGCAGCGCCCACTGAAATCCCAGCACATGAGACAGAAGACACTCGTAACTGGAGCAGGTCATGGGGAGATTACAGCACAGGGGAAGATCCTGAATGCTACCAGGGGCTTCTTGATACCACAGCAGAAGCTTGGTGACAAACGGGCAATGCTTTTGAGGCTCTAGGGGGAAATTATTTTCAACCCAGAATAGTACATGTAGCCAAACTATCGTTTTGAATGAAGACATTTTCAGATACAGTGATTTGCCAAATATATGGTTACCAAAGGGGAAAGGTGAGGTGGGGGGAGGGATAAAATAGGATTTTGAGAGTAACATATACATACTACTATATATAAAATAGATAAACAACAAGAACCTACTGTGTAGTACAGGGAACTATACTCAATATTTTGTAATAACCTACGTGGGAGAAGAATCTGAAAAAGAATAGATATACAGATATAGTGTTTTACTTCAAAGGGACTTTTCTCAAGAGCCTATTGGAACAGGAGCACCACAAAAATGAGAGGAAACCAACAAAAGAGGAGAACATGACACCTAGGAAAGTGGGGATTTACCACAGGAGAGATGCAAACACGACCCCTAAACTGATAACAAAACAAGGCCATAGGACGACATGGGGCAGCAGGTCTGAACACTGACCAAGCCAGATGGAGCCACAGGAAGAAGAGGGTTTTTGAGAAATAGATGGGAGGGTTTGAACATAGTGAAAAAAATTACTAGTCTAGTGGAAATTTCAAAAATGAATGAACAATAAGCACATAGAAATTAAACAATTTTTAAAATAGAATGAGGCAATTATTTATTCCTGGGCAATTCAAAAGTTATACAAGGAAGGGAATGTAATCATCGCATGCCACCCGTGAACAATAATTTACATAATTACAGTCATGTCAAAATACATGATTGATGTTGTCAGAATTATTTTGTCAATCTGTTAGGAGCTTACTCATCACTTTTCAAAGTAGTCGACCCATAGATAACACCTAAAACCCCAAAGATAACACCTAAAACCCCAAAAAATAGTAGTATCAGAAATATGGAGAAATATAAGGGCAAATGCCAACTGAAGCAGTAAAAAGAAAAAGGTTAACTCTGGGGAATGAGGCTCAGGGATGGAGATGTGGACAGGAAACTGCTTTTGAAACTGGGGAAATTTTTAAACACAATTAAATTAACAATTGAAAAATGAGTCAGGGCATTATAGCAGGTAAGCCCCTGCATGGGGTTTTGATGGAAGGAGACAAGCAAAATGAATTGGTAGATGGTAGGGCATAGGGAAATTGCATGTGGACCATATGTATTTGTTATATATTTGTTATCTTCCAAAAGCATTTCATCTCGTCAGTTCAGAAACATAGTTCTCAAACAGAGAGTGGTGACACTCCAGGTCTCCAGGGCTCTCCTATGGAATCTGAGAAGCCAGGCCAGCCTGTGGGGCTCTGAGCAGTTCTAGTGGTCACAGTAGAAAATGATAGGCTATATTTACCCAAAGTGGTCATGCCAACCGTTTCCAAATGTCCACCCAGTCCTTAAGAGCTGCCAAAAATCCTGTGAACAATAATTTACATAATTACAGTCACGTGAAAATACATGATTGATGTTGTCAGAATTATTTTGTCAATCTGTTAGGAGCTTAATCATCACTTTTCAAAGTAGTCGACCCATAGATAATATCTAATCACATCTCTGCTCATTAACACTGGACCTAATCATTTATGTCTGGTTAGTTAGCTCTTCATGGTTAATTTCTAAAACATGATGATTCCATATCATTATAATATACAATCACATTTCATTTCCATTAACTGGCCAAGATACATGAACTATGTAATTTAGCAATCTAATACTAATACTTCTCATAAACTGAAAGACAACAGTATCACCTGCAATAACATCACTCCTGAAAAACTTTGACCATCATATTTTATGGAACCCTATTCGTTCTGGAGTGATTTTATGTTTGCAGAAGAGTTGCAAAGATGGTACAGAGAGTTCCCATGCACCCTTCACCCAGCTTCCCCTATTGGGAAAATCTCACATAACCATAATGCACTTGTCAAAACTAAGAGAGAAACATAACTATTAACTAAACTCTAAACTTCATTCTGAGTTCATTAGTTATTTCCACTAATGTTCTTTCTCTGTTCCAGGATGCAGTCGAGGATACCACTTTGCATTTGCAATCATCTCTGCCTCATTTTTAAATTTTTAGTTACAGAGCATCAAATGACTGGCTCTAATTTTAGCAAGGATCTGGTAAACCTGTCATGCAGTAAAAACAAGACAGGGAAGTAAAATAGGAATTCTTTAAATATCTGAAAACAAATATTATTTATGGAGTTCTACCTACACATTCCTTTACCAGACCCTCCAGGAGTTGCGAGAAATGATGTGTTGCTTACCCCTCTGCTGCAGAGGGGTAAGCAACACACCTATCACTTGTCTCTCATCTACCCCTGCACTAGTCAGGATTCTCCAGAGAAACAGAGACACCTGGAGGTGTGTACATAGAAAGAGAAAGATTTATGATAAGGAATTGGCTCATGCAATTATGGAGACTAGAGAGTCCAAACTCTGCATGGTGGTCAGCAGACAGGAGACCCAAGGAAGAACCAATGTTGCAGTTCAAGTCCAAAGACCATCTGCTGGCAGACTCCCTTCTTCCTTTGGGGAGTTCAGTCTTTTGCTCTAGTCAGTCCTTCAGCTGATTAGATGAGGCTCACCCACATTATGGAGGACAATCTGCTTTACCAGCAGTCCACCAACTTAAGTGTTAATTTCATCCAAAAAACACCTTCATAAAACATCCAGAATATATGGGCACATTGACCAAGTTAGCATGTAAAATTAACCATCATAACCCCTTTCCCTCTTTTTCCCCTGTGGTGTCCCACAAAAGATTCTGGAAAAGTGGGAGGAAGTCTAACCCTGGCCTGCAAGAATTGCCTGGTGAAAATGCACTGGCTTTCATTCTACGTGGGAGAGTCCATATGCATGTAAGTAGAGCATCTTGCTATTTGTTTTGAGCAAGAAGTTCTGGGGATATAAGAACATGTGGAATAAAAATAAGGTTCTGTTGTGTGTTCTTCTAGAAAGAGATTTAAGAAGTGGCTCTGGCTCTGACCCTGGGGAATTCCCAGCAGCCTGCTTTGACAATCTCACATCTATCACTGGTAGCAGGAAATTGAACAAAATTAAAAGTCTATAAACATACAGGACAAGCTTTTTTGGAAAAGCTAGCCCATTTCCAGGACAGCTTTCCAAAGGAAAGAACAGTGAACAGAAATTTAGACACTCGGTGATCACAGATCCCAGTGATCCTGTTAATGGGAAAGAAACACAAGTGCAGCCTGCCCATGGGGGTCAAACAGTGCAGAGGTACCGCTGAAGGAGACCCTCCGAGGCCACATCACCTGCCACCTGCCAACGCAGGGGGCAAGTGCAGGAGGGAAGTGAATTGTTCGCTCAAGAAGAAGAGTGAACCTAACATGATTTCCGCACAGAGGTAAACCTCCAAATTGATGAGGGCAATGGAACAGAAGCACAGGTGAGCACAGAGCATTGCAACATGGATTCAGGCATCCATGCTCCACTCAGTTACCCACAGTGTCCTGGAACTTGATTTCCAGATCCAAAATCGACACTGAGATTCCTGACATAGTTCTTAAAATTCCCTCTTATTTCCAGTAAGTTTAATCCTAAAGCCAGAGAGTAGATACCCTTTGGATTTTGAAACTTTTAGGAGGAGTATAAGCAGGAATTTGCAGAGCAGGTAAAAAAAAAAAAAAAAACGGGTAGAGCCAGCACTCTTCAGCACTTTTGCATAAGGGGACTGCTCCTAAGGAAGATTTAAACTCTGCCCCCGCTCCTGGTAGAAATGCCCTTTGAATTGGGCAGATACAGATGTTCAGGTCTATTGCAAATATGCTGCAGAGGCTTTGAGGTCATACACGACTTTCAGGAGGATCCACTGGGTTGGAGAGAGATCACTGCCTTGCAGACAACCACTCATCACTGACCACAGGTCTGGGAAGACCCTGCTCTACCGAGGACTGGCATTACTGTCAGAGCCTGATCATTTTGAGGTCATTTCAGTAACCACTCATTAAATGCCCCCCATAGAGATGCACTGTGTTGGATGGCAGTGCTCTGAGATAAGGTATCTGCCCTATAAATGAAACCCTATGATATTGTGATGGGGGGGTACCTGACATTATATGCAGATCTGATCAACAGAAAGAGTGAGTCCTAATATAGACTATGGACTTGAGTTAATAGTAAGGTATCAACATTGGTTTATTGATGATAACAAATGGACCAAACTAATGCAAGATATTAATAATAGGGGAAACTGGGTATGTGGAATCCTATATGCTATCTGAGCAATTATTCTGTAAATCTAAAATTCTGCTTAAAAGAATTAAAGAATCTGCTGATTGCAAAAACAAGGAGGGAGGAAGAATACATATGTATACACAGAGCCCATGTGTAAACAGAACATTTCCAGAAATTTTCTGGGTGGCTGGGAGCAGAATTGGGAAAGAGACTTAATTATCTATCTTTTCATTCCTTTTGAATTGTGTACCAAGTGCGTGCATTACCTCTTCAGTAAGAAATATGATTTAAAATTTTTTTTTAAGAAATAAAGGAGCTAAAATAAAACTGTCCCATTACTTAAGTAGAAGAAAAGTGCTGGGAAGACAGAGAAGCAGAAGCAGATAAAACTAACTGAAGAGACAGGTAAGCCATGGACCCAAACTTTAGAGGTGTCTGCTTGGATTCTGTTTTTATTTTTGCCCCAATATTGGTAGATTCCAGATGAAAGTGCAGATATCCAACCTCTGAGCAACAATACAGTGGTCATATTGTAACAACTGGGTCATACAGGACCAGTGGCTGGAGCCACAGAGTGGCTGCCCCTTTAGGTGTAGCAGTGGGGTCCAGTTTTCCACCCATCTCCCCATTGTCTTGTACTGAGTCTCTTCTCTCACGTACTGAGTCTCTTCTCTCACCTACAGAAACTTTTGGGCCTCTGTAAGCATGTACATGTCCAGCCCCTGGAGGCGGCTGGTTCTGTTGGTCAACCAGCTCTTCCCTTGTCATGGAACCTGCCCATTCTGGTTGGGGAAGACCTCCCGCCATGCTGGATGGTGACCCAACAGGAGTGATACCAACAGAGGTAAAGCCCCTGTGCTGCTCCCAAGGCTTAACCCAACCCAGGGATTTCTAAACACACCTAAAAAATAAAAGACAAAAGAAAACTATTAACAAAGAATGCAGGTTAACAGCCCAGGGTTTGGGGTGGAAGCCAGGAGAGTCAAGGACTGATTATTGTGTGGTTGTTGTTGTTATCATTTTGTTTTTACAAGGAAAAATATCCTATGTATCCATGCATGTAGCATTTTATTTTATGGCAACAAGAGGCCAAAGCTACCAGTTTTGCTCTTCAGCAGTTCCTTTAAATGTTATAAAACATGTCACCTTGTGGATTCATTAGCTGTTTCTTTTCCTCATCAGATTGAAATATAACGAAGACTCTAATAATATTCTAAATTCCTGGCAAAGAGCCTCAGGTCCATCAGGAACAGCTAAATGTCCTCTTCTCAAACCTCCTTGAAATGTCAAGTGCTCTTGTGACTTTATGGAAGTGGCACAAAAGTAACGTTTCAAGTTTTGAGGACTTATTTCACTCCCAAGTGAGTGAGGGATGCAGCCGGGCAAATGCTCTTTCACCTTGTCGTGCTTCCAGCTCTGTCTTGAGTTCTTTCTGAGTGTCACTGTGTCTCTCTTTCTTAGGGTGCCTCTCTGTTTCTCTCCATTTAATGCAAGGAGTATATTCATTTGACTTCCAATTTTACTAGTGGAACTGAATTTACTGCAGCCTGAGCCAGAGATGCTAAAGTTAGTCACAATGTTCAGCGGGATGCTTCTATGGTCCCACTGGCGTTGGGGTTTGGGGAATGAAGACAGACCCAGAGAGGTGTACACGTCTCACACGACAGCCTAAAGCCCTGATGTGCAAGAGAATCACCTGGGCTGTTTATTACATGGAAGGTGCCCTCCTAGATCTGTGATATCAGATGATCTGTGGGTGGGAACCAGGAATATGCCATGATTCCAGGAAGGTCAGTCACCAACTACAGTTAGAGAACCACAAGCCCGGCAGAGAACTGGAATTATTCCACCCTACAGCCTGTATCAAAGGAGTGGTGGGTCACCTGGGATAAGAGCTGGAAATCAAGGGCTTCTGCATTTCCGTTCCACCAAAGGCTCTGGAATCTGTACCGCCATCTATGGCAGTCTGACAAGGAAAACATCAAAAAAGTCAGAATATAGGACCATACGGAATTTGTTGCATTCACAATAATTACTTAGACTAGAAATGGGAAAGGATTTTGAGAGGCAGCATGTCCTTCACCTTCCCTGATGAGTTAACATGTGAAGATCACACACTGGGACTTCCCAGTTGTGACAGTACCAGCAGGGCCACTTCTGCAGCCACCTCCAGTCACCACGTCTCTCTGGCTCTCTGCACGGCTGCCTCCCACACACAGAAGCTGCTCAGTCCGCACGCCAGGAATGGTCCAGGAGCAACCCTCAGCCGAAGAGGGATGGGAATGGTAGATGAGCACCCCAGCTTTCCTGTCCCTCGCTGGGGCAATCTTGAGGCACGTTCATCAGGGCTCATCAGAGTGTCCCCATCACCGCAGCAGTTACCTAATCATTAATCCCATTAAGAAAGGCTTTTCCTTCTCCCTTTTCCCTTTCCTTCACTTGTGCTTCCAGGGGGTCACCACCCAAAGAACTTGTAACTGAGCAGGACCCTATGGGCCTTCCTGGGACAGACCCCTCCTCCATATCGCCTACTTTAGCTCCTCTCTGAAGTACCTAGATAATAGTATGTGATGCATATTTTCTGAGTTGTTTTACCACCAAATAGAAAAAAACAACTACTTGATGATCATGAGCGCATAGCCCCCAGACCTACTGGCGCCTAAGGATTGATAATGTTAACCCCGGTGACACCTCACCATCAACCAATCAGAGGATTTTGCAGGAGTTGACTACATACCCTGGGATGCCCCTCCCTCAGCTGGCCTTTAAAAATGCTTTGCTGAAACCCATTAGGAAGTTCAGGTGTTTTGAGCGCTAGCTGCCCTGGACTCCTTGCTTGGTGCCCTGCAATAAACACTGAGCTTTTCTCCACCACAACCCTATTGGCTTTACTGGGTGCACCAAGCACAGCCAAGTTGGGTTCAAACTTGTACCCAAGTTCTTATCTCAGATTCGGCTTGTGCAGAAAGCTGAATTTAAGCTTCTAGTTAAGGAAGATTCTTCATCCTCTGCTTCCTATGAATTGCTTGGTTGTGTTTTGTTTTTAAGAATTAAGGAGAGACAAGCAAATAAAAGTTATCACATGAGAATGGGCTAAATCCATGTGAACAGATAAATATTAAAGTATTCCAAATATAGACTAGCAGAAAAACATACCAATAATAGGAAAGCAGATTCAGAGGTGTGGTGGTGTTCTGACCCTATTGACTGTGAAGCTAAAATTCCAATTTTTAGTCTGCAAAAGTGACAGACCCAGCACAATTCAGAGCAAGGAGATGATGTCTGAAATCAAAGAAGCAGAAAGAAATACACTTGATGCCAGTGCAGATAATATGGGGTAACCAATGACGTGCTCATGGCCATAGGAGCAAAGCATAACTTTTATTATTAGGAATTATATTCTAGGTATTAAAAATGTGATCGAGACAGTCATAGTTACACACTGAAAATCACACGTTACTTAAACTTTACATCTCCTACAGATATTAGCTCAAGGTGGATCACGAACTCAAATGGAAAACTTAAAACTATGAAACTTAGAAAAAAAAGGCAGGAGAAAATCTTCAGGGTCTTGGACTAAGAAAATAGGACTTAGCCATGACACCAAAAGTATCATCTGTGAAAGGAAAAAGTTGATGAGCTGGGCTTCATCAAAATTAAAACTTTTACTCTACACAATATCTTGCAGAGAGGATGAAAAGACAAGCTAGAGATTTGAGAAAAAATAGTTGCAAACCATCCACCCATCCATCTAACCAACTAAGGACTTGTATCTAGAATATATGAAGAGCTCTCAAAACTCCACGATAAAGAAAAACAATCCAGTTAGAAAATGGGTAAAAGATATGAGACATTTCACCAGAGAATATGCTGATGACAAATAAACACAAAAAAAAGATGTTCAACATTATTAGCCATTACAGAAGTGCAAATTGAATCATGATTGCTTCATACCGATCAGAATGGCTAAAATAGAAAATAGTGATGACACCAAATGTTCGATAAGATCAGAGAAACTGTATCCCTCATACATTGCTGGTGAGAATGAATGGAAAATGGCACAGCTGCCCTGGAAAACAGTTTGGCAGTTACATACAAAACTAAACATGAAACTAGCATACAACCCAGCGTTTGTATACATGGGCATTTATCCCAGAGAAACGGGAAAAGGTCCACAAAAAAACCTGTACACAAATATTCACAGCAGATTTATTTGTAATAATCAAAAACTGGAAATGACCCAAAAGTCCATCAAGGGTGAAGAGTTGAACTGTGGTCCATCCATACAGTTTACCATTCAGCAATAAACAGGAAGGAACTATTGATCCATGCAAGAACTTGGATGAATCTCCAGGAAATTATGCTGAATGAAAAAAGCCAATCCCAAAAGGTTACATACTGTATGATTCCATTTACATAATATTATTGAAATGACAAAATCATAGAGGTAGAGAACAGACTAGTGAATGCCAGGAGTTAAAGGGGTGGGGTGGGGAGGAAGGGAAGTGGGTGTGGCTATAAAAGGGCAACATGAGGGATCCAGGTGGTGATGGAAGTGTCCTGTATCTTTACTGCATCAACATCAACATCCTGGCTGTGATACTGTACTATAGGTTTGCAAGATGTTACCATTGGGAAAACTGAGTGAAAGGTATATGGGATCTCTGTATTATTTCTTACAGCTGCATGTGAATTTACAAAGTGAAAACAATTTCAAAGAGCAGAACAAAACACACAGAAAATGTCTTGAATTGAAAGAATTCCAACATCATGTTCAAACATAAAGGCAATATTTTACTGAATGTTAATACACATTAAGTAACAGGAGAAAAAACATTTTAATGATTCTAGAAGGCAGGGATTCAGTGAATAATGGCTACTTAATAGTCACAAACATCATTTTTAAGTATTACAAAGGTTCTAATATTCATCCTCAAAACATAAAGGAATATTTTCAAAGCCTGGAACTGTTTCTACTATTGAGTTCTACATGGATCTCTTCATTCGCCACTACATGAGGAACTGAGCCAAAACCATCTCAAGCAATAAACCATGCTCTGGTTGCCAAGAACATTACTAATTCACACTATTTAAACCATTTCACCAATAGCTCTTGTTTTATAGCATCCCATAAAGTTTTGACCCATTCACACACTTGAGAGTTTGTGAGCCTCTTCCTTCCTCCTTTTGATATCACTTCAAAACCTGTATCAGCTTGTCCCCTGTCTCCTTGTGAGTCCTTTAAGTGGGTTTTCCATAATGTATCTCAAGGCTGTGACTGGCTGGATAAGTCTCCTGGTTAAGTCACAGCTGGCCAATGTAATCAATCGAAGCTCATCCCAGACTAACATGACGAGTTACTTTAGTAACCCTCTAGGACACACTAGACCACATGCCGGCAGTCTACAACTTAAATTCTTCCTTGTTCATCCAACCTGGGATGAACCAGGGATTCTTTCTTCTGATCTGGATATAGTGTTCTTTAAAAAATTAGAAGAAGTGGCAAATTTCATGCCATTAACAAAACATGCTAATACAACTGTAAGATATAATTTCTCATGTCCAGAAGTTTTAATAGTGGACAATTAAACAAATTTTGCACTTTTGTAGTTGGGTTTGATGACACATTGAGCATCAGAGGGACTTAGGCCCCTAGTAATATTCATATATCCATATATATATTAGCTACTGTCTCACAGATTACCCCACAACTTAATGACTGAAAGCAACAATAAACATGTATTACCTCACAGTTTTTGTGGATCAGGAATTCAGGAATGTCTTACCTAGAAGGTGCTTTTTCAGGGTCCTTGATGTGGACCAAAGCCAATGCACAAAGGCAGTCAGGCAGAAGGAATTCCCTCTTACTCAGGGGAGCTCAGTGATTTTTGTGATACTCAGGCCTTCAACTGATTGGATGAGGTTCACCCACATTAGGGAGGACAATCTGCTTTACTCAGTCTATGGATTCAAATGTAAACCTTGTCCAAAAACACCCTCACAGAAAACATCCAGAATCATGTTTGACCAAGTATCTGGGAACCCTATGGCACAGTTAACAAATAAAATTAACCATCACACCACTGTTTCTCTATTAATATATTGACATTAATTATGACAATACTATCCCCTCCTAAGTATCTTACTTGCCCACACACCACCCACCTATCCATGGTAATGTATGAGTTCTCAAAGGCATCACCACCCTGCTCATGATCACCTCCAATGCTTTTCCTTCCCCTGTCTCCACACCTCAAGTTTCCTTCCCACCACCACACACCCAAACATCCAGCCCTAACTCCTTGGTTTTGGTGAAATATTTAATATTGTAAGTATTTTAAATAGCAGATTATCATTATGCTTTCTCTTCTGGAATGAATGTTCTGTCTCGAGAATCCTTAGTTAACATTCACATGCTCATTTTCCAGTGATTCACGGTATTCACTTTGATGTCATATTGCTAGCACAAGACATTGTTCACAAGGGCCCAGAACTCTTCATCTTCTCTAGCTTGATTCAAGAGTTTTCTTTATATTATCCTCAGATAATGTACATGGTTATATTTCTGAGGCCCTATATAGCCAAAATGACAATACTTTGCTATGGAATATGAATTCCATTTTTCTCAATATAATTCACTTGGATAATAGAGGCGTTTTCCTTAATTATTATCTTCTATCTTCCAATGTTTTTGATGAAACATCTAATGCTAAATTCATTATTTTTTTCTTATATATAACATGCTTTTTAATTTTTTTCTGAATGCTTATAGGTTTTATTCACTTTATCAGGAAATTCTCTGGAATATATTCAAAGACGTGTCTTGTTTTGTTCATTGTGCTTGAGATTCAGAGAGACCATTGACTGTGCAAAGTCACATGTTTCTTCAGCAATGGGTGGTCTTCTTGCTCTAGCTCCTTAGTTACTACTTGTCCATCTGTCCCCTTTCTTCATTCCAGACCCCTACTATTTATGTTGGTCATCCTGGTTCTGGTGCTTCTTATCTCCTCACTCATAATTTCTCACTGGCTCTCTGTCTGGCTCTGTTTTTCTGTTTTGTGAGAGGTTCATCCCACTCCATCTTTCAAACCAGAAGTACATTTAGGACTCAGTAAAGGTGATCCTTTTTTGATTCATCTACTGAAGTCTTAAATCAGAATTCATGCATTTTATTTTCATAAAGTCCTCTTTTCAAAGAGATGATGTGACCTCATCTCTTTGAAAGGTCTCCTCCTATTCTCACTAAAGTTCTCAAGTTATTCCATCAGTTCCACCTCAAGACAAACCAGTCATCTTGATTGACTTCCCTCTGTAGTCCTGAACCCCCCTAAGTGGATTGCAATTCCCTTTGCCCACTCAAAGTTGTCACATGCCTTCAGGTTAGGTGGTAGGGGGCCCCAGATCAGAGGTGGCCTTGCTGTTTTAACAGCCAGAAGGGGTTATGCTCCAAACTGGGATTGGAGAAAGGGCTTTTCAAGTGCAGGGAGACCCCTCTCCCAGCAGCACATTTCAGCTCACAATTAAGCCCCTTTGCCAAATTCAGGGTCAACCTATTCCGGTATCCCCTTGAAAGACCTCACGCATACAACCTTCCTCTCAGAGGGCCCCCTGGCTCTCCCTGGTTCCTCAGACTCCATAGGAAGTGGGACCCAGTTCCTGCTGACACCTCTGTCCTCCTGGCCCAGATTGCCTTGCAGGCCATCTCTGCTCCTGTTCCAACACACCTGCTAGCACATCTTTGGATCACAGTTCAGGGCTGTAGCAGTGAGGGGTGAGTTTAGTGTATGGACGGGGTTGCAGCTGTAGGAACTTGGTGAAGGAGTGAACCAATGAACAAGCACTTTGGGATCACAGTATTTATTTATTTGAGAGGAAATGGACCACTATCTCCCTTTTTATAAGGTGCTGGTGCATTTTCCAGGAGCGTGCATGGGACAGAAGGTGCAGCTTACACCTGAGTCAGGGCCATCTCAGAAGCAACTCCAGAGATCCCAACTGGCCTCGGAGAGTTGAGAAGGGCAGTGTATTGGTCAGCGCAGGCTGCTGTGACAAAAAAAACAGACATTTTCTTCTCATAGTTCTGGAGGCTGAAATCTGAGATCCCAGTGTCAGCAGGGCTGGTTTCCTCTGAGGTCTCTCTCCTTGGCTTGTAGACAGCTGTCTTCTCCCTATTTCTTCACATGGTCTTCGCCGTGTGTGTGTGTCTGGGTCCTAATAACCTCTTTTTATAAGGACACCAGGTAGCTTGGATTGGGGCCCACCCTAATGACTTCATTTTAACTTAATTCACACTTTAGAAGCTTTATCTCAAATATAGTCAATATTCTGAGATATTGAGGGTTAGGAATATGAATTTTGGAGTATTAAACTCAGCCCATAACAGGTGGTTGCCTCCCTCTGCTCTCCACTCCCTTGGGTTCTGGAAAGACCTTCTAAAATCCTCCTTCCTTTATGCCTCACTCCAGGCACTTGATTGTTTTCCATTCATGGACCCATCCTCTCTGATCTATGTTTCAGGATGTTCTACCATCCTATATCCTTTGCTACCACCAAACAGTCACACCTGTAGCCTGGAGAGCCTTCCCTGACCTTGGGCCACTCTGTGATTGAAGGACCATCTGGGGCTGGTATCTGTCTCCACTGTTTCAGAGACTGATTAATCTTGTGCTTCCCATGTGATTCCAGGCTGTAGACCCTCTGACACACAGGAATCTCAGGGCAGACCACCCACCCTGAGTGCCTGTTTCCCCCACAAATCTACGCCGACCACGGGGAGCATCACAAGGAAATCCCCAACTCAAGCCAGATATGAGCTGCAGTATTATCAATATTCATGCTGGCTGCATTCAGACATGAGATTCTCAGGCAGACCCATGGACTAAACCACTTTCAGGCTGAAAACTCCAACTTTGGATCAGCACCGGGATTCAGCATGGATGTTACTGCACCTGGGGCTACTTCATCAGACACCCATCGCAAAGGTGCCTTCATGACCAACAAGAGTAACTACAGACCAGGGCCTCCATCCCCAGCCAGCACCACTGGCCACTTTCACTGAGGTTGGCAGACCATTTTTGGAGGAGCCAGAGAGCACTTGCTGGAGCTGTCTAGTTCTTTAGAGGCAGTATAGGCTGGTATCAAAAACACACAGTCTGGACTTTGCCTAGCTTTGAGTGCTGACTCTCCCGGGTACTGGCCTTGTGACCTTGGGTACTTCACCTCTCTGGGCCTCAGTTTACTCTTTTGTGAAGTAGGAACAATAATAATACTTACCCTCTAAGGTAATTAGGAGGATTAAATGTAGCTATCTTTAAAAAGCATTTAAAGAGTGTCTAGTATGTAGTAAGTGTTCTACAAGTATTTCCTGAAATTATTATCATGGTGCTTTTACCACTATTTAATACACACCTTGTGGAGTTGATCACTTTTCTCTAAACTATGCCCAGCCTTACGTTGCATTGTGGCCGATGTGGGCTGCCACTGCTGCTGTTTTAGATGAACCATTCCTGGTGGAGGCCCTCACATCCAGTGATTCTCTTCTCTAACTCTGACGTGACCTCCATCCCCACCTACTCTCCCCACTGCATGCTTTGGTCAGAATGGAGTCTGACACACACAACTGGACCTCTGCAGATACTCATAGACATGCCGACCAGCCCAGGTCTCCCCACTTTCCCGGGGAAGGGGACATGGTACTCAAACAAATTGCGGGAACAGTATTTGAAGTGTCACTGAGAGGCTAGGGTATGAAATAGAATGTTTTGATCTTTCCTAGTTGCGGGTGTCCCGTAGACTGGTCTGGAAGCACATCTTTAACATTTGTCAAGCTACCTGGAAACTGGTTTGAACAGTCAGTGTGTGTATTTAAGTTGATTTCATCCTAGACACTTCATTACGGCAGCCGATTATCTCTTTTTAAACGAAGCTTTCCTCTGAGGATTTTAAGACACCTTATATCCATGAAAAACTCCTCCTGCACTACACACCAGTATGGTATTTGCACGTACCTGTTTTCATGTGCACCCTTGATGATGGCAGACAGAAATAGCAAGGAAGAGTAAAATGCACATACATCCCTGGGATGGGGAGCCTTGATTTCTTCCTCCACCAAACTTATCTGGCAGCCAGCTCAGATTTAAGTTTCATTACATCCCCCCATTTCTATAAGCAAATTAGAGAAATTAAACAGCCCCACTCCCACCCCAGCCTGAGTGAGAGGGCAGACCCAGGCTGGCAGCCCCAGGCCAGGTCCATCCAGGGAGGCTGGTGCATCCCAGAAAATCTCCCCAGTCCCACTGGCTTTCAACTTCACCTGCAACATTCAGAAAATAGAGATCAAACCACGTGACTCTGTTTTGTGGCAAGAAATTACACCAACTAGGCCAAATAAATAGAAGAGCCGAGGCACCCACACACACCCAGGAGTGACATGTGTGACCCAGACGCCCTTAAAGAGCTAGGATGACAGAAAGAAATATCACAATTCAGATGAAAAACCTGACAGTAGACAAGTTTAAAAGGCATTCTCTAATAATCCAGAATATACGAGAGAAGGAGGGCCATTAAAATGCTCTCTGCTCCCTTGGAGCATCTCAGCTGCTCTTTCCATAAGCAGAAAGAAAAGCTCTTTGAAAGGCAATGATTTGCTTAGAAAACATTCATTTAAAATGTCTTGCAATTATTGACACTTTCATTAGATCTTGGCAGGAGCACAATATCATTGTGTCCCATGTGTGCCTGCCACAAGAAGAATTTCATTGGTTCGGAGGGAAAATAAAATGAAAGTCCAAGGACACAATGCTTGAAATGCTGGTGATGGGAAGTTGACCGCCCCAGGATTAAGGAAGCTGGTATCTGTGTTGTCATCCATCTCCCAGCCCACATCACCTCTGTCTCTCTGTCTCTCTGTCTCTCTGTCTGTCTGTCTGTCTGTCTGTCTGTCTGTCTCTCTCTCTCTCTCTCTCTCACACACACACACACACACACACACACACACACACACACACTTGAGCTCAGCTGGGCAGCCATCCAAATGATTCATATTAAATTCTAGCTATATTCAGCACAAAAGTCATCTAACATCAGAGGATCAAAGTTACATCAACTAACAAGCACTGGGGAATTGATAAGCAGCTAAAATTAGGTCATTGCATAGCAGCGGCTTTTGATGGATGAAGTGAAATTTAGCCGCAGGTTTGCTATTTAAAGATCTGTTACAGCATCCTTTCCTGTAGCCACAATGAACATACAGCAAAGTATCAGGCCTCTGATGAAACGTTTAATCACCACTGTTCGCTCCACTGTCTGTGGCAGAGATTTACACGTTCCTTAAGAGTATAGTCAGCTCTTAGCCTGGGCCACATAAATGAATGCATATTAATTCCCACATCCAGAGCTTAACAAAGGCTATTTCTTCCTTCTCGGGGTAAATTCTGTAAAGTTCTTTTAATCACTGTTTAAAAAAAAAAAAAGAAGAAGGAAGAAACCACAGGCCCAAAATGGAGTCACTTGTGCTAAGCCCCATGTCAGCAAACTGAGATTTAATACTTATGACTAAATGTAGTTTCAGCTTCTCCCAGAAATGTAACCTTTAACCAGTCAATCTGGGATTACCTGGTCAGCACTGGTGAGGTGACCTGCCCAACAGACCCCTTCTGTCCCCCATAGAAAGGTGACTTTGCCTGAAACAATCTACTCTTTGCTAGAAGCTTCCTCTTCCTGCCCCCTTCTGCCTATAAAAGCCTCATTTTGTTCAGGTCCTGAGAGCTCCTTTCTGTTCACTAGATGGGATGCTACCTGATTCATGAATCATTGAATAAAGTCACTAAGATCTTTAAATTTCCTCAGTTGAATTTTTCTTTAACATCACTTTTGAAAGCATTCCATCCAACACTCCAAATCCTGACCCAGCTCTGTGTTTCAAAATTCTTCATCTACTTAAAACAAACACAACTCTTGATTGCCAAATGTATTTTTCAACTTGTCCCAGTTTCCTCATTTCTTTGTTTTTCTTTTTCCTTCCATTTTAGAAACATAAACCCTTCCAAAATGGCTCATTTCCCTTTCGTCTTTGGTTTGTTTCTATTTCTGGATGCATAGGATTGGGGATCCTGTTTAGTCAGATTTCAGTTAGCTGTGGCTGAGGCCCCAGCCTGTGTGGCAGTCACTGGTTTTAGTTTTACAACCCCAAGGCCACACCTGTAGCCAGAAGGGCCTCGGGTCAGTGTGTCCTGTCCAGGCGGCACTGCCCGTCTAGCCCCTACCATCCCCCAGGTCCAAGGGGGCTGTGACTCAGCCAGACACACCCAATACCACCAACGGCACCAAGGGATTGTTGAGCCTCCCCAAGTACTGGACTCAAAGAGAAGGGCAGCAGTTGCAAACACGTCTGAGAAAGGAGAGGAGGCTTCTGTGGACAAAGGCAAGTGCAGGGGGGCAGACTGGGCCCATTTGGAAAGGCCTGGAGGACAGGCCACCCTTGCCGTAGGAGACAGGCTCCAGCCAGGCTTGGCAGGGCTCTGGCGGCTGCCCGGGCCCCAGGAGAGGCAGGGTATGGGGAAGGCTTGGGAAGGGAGCACACATCTGTGATGGCCCTGCAGTGGCCCATACAGCCAGAATTCCTTGGCACACCCAGAGAGGTGCTGCCCCTGGGATCCCTGGGCTGGAAGACAGTCCTGGGGGAGCTGGCAGGGCTGGGAGTCATCAGAAAGCAGTGGTCAAGCAGGGGCCCTCCTGGACCCACCCCAGTCACTGCTTCCGTGGTTCCTCCCAAGAGGGACACCCAGGATTCTCAAGCCTGCCTCTCCTGTCTGATGACCAATCACCAAGGCAGTGATTATCTTGTCATCATAGAAATGTCACCATGCTTGGCAATGACTTTTCATAGGCTAATTCTAGACCTTGTGCTTCCCATTCTAGCCAAACTGTTGTGCTGGCTTTGTTGGGAAGATAAACTCAATCACTGGAAGGCTGTTCCCATTGTATTAACAGGGTGCTCTAAATGGAGTGGCTTCTGTAATCCTACAGGCATTCATCAGAGAGCCCACTGGAGGCGGCAGGAGCGGGGTGTGCCATCACACCCAGTTTGCGTTTTCCTGTGATGTGGCGGGGATGGGGTGGAGCTGTAGGGCCCAGACTGGGGGAGCACTCTTGGGAGGCCAGGCTGACACGGGGTAGGGGTAGGGAGGTCATGGGGTTGGAGTGGGGAGGGCTTCCTCAAGTTCAAATGAGAGAAGCAATATAAAAGACTTGATTTCAACCTCAAAGTGGTTGTTCTTGTCTGTTTCCACACTCTCCTTACAGAGCCACCCAGTGTATCTGTCTTAGTTTGGGTTCCTCCAGGTAACATTCCAGGGCAGGCAGTGTATTTGAGGGTGGGGATTATTCCCAGAGAACTGTGAGATGTGAGGGGGACAGGAAGTGAGATGGGACAGAGAAGGCAGCAAGAATGCTGTCGTCACCATGATAACTGAGCCCAGTCCCACTCAGGACCCTGGGATGCCAGTGTGGGACTCGAGGTGAGGTCCCTGGAGTGTGTGTAAGCTGCTCCCCTGGGCCACTGGTAGAGGCTGCTGGGTGCAGGAGGACCATTAACCTGCAGGCATCCTGCCCTGCTGAACAGTCAGGCAAAGCGGCCCAAAGGCCAGAAACAGCCCATCTGGGAGATGCAGGGGTGGAGGATAGGAGTTAAGGGGCGTGCACATCCTGGTGGGAGTGGGGATATGAGTGGGGCATGTTGGCAGCACTGGCTACAACATCCAAGACTTCATTTTCAGGAATGCTATTTTTATTTTTTTTGGCCATGCCATGTGGCATGTGGGATCTTAGTTCCCTGACAAGGGATCGAACCCGGGACCCCTGCATTGGAAGCACATAGTCTTAACCACTGGACCACCGGAGATGTCCCCCAGGAGTGCTATTTTTAAGGCTTAGATTTGAACCCTGTGTCAGAAGAGATGGGAGCCAAAAACCTGATTAGAGTCAGGAGCTGTTTTCAGGGGTTAATTCAAAGGGACACTTCTATTCATGGTCACAGTCCCAACCATATGTACCTTTACACATGGTAGGTGCTAAAATCACCCTGTGGGTGATGATGTGCCCTGGGTGGGTACAGGCCCTTCAACCAGAGGGCCTATTTCCTGAGACCAGTAAATTACACCCTACTAATTATACCAGGTGTCATTATTAATCACTTTTATCTATGTAATTTAGACTATTAGCCGACTGTATTTTCCGAAGAAGGCCATACCTGTAGGTACAACCATCCCACCAGCTCTTCTTCCAATGTGACAATAGCCTCCTCTCAGGTGGTGTGGTCTATATTCCCTCCTATTATGGGTTGAATTGTGTTCCTCCAAAATTCATGTGTTGAGGTCCTAACGCCAAGTACCTCAGAATGTAAACTTTTATGGAGGTAGGGCCTTTAAAGAGGTGAGTAAGGTAAAATGAGGCCATTAGGTTGGGTCCTAATCCAATGTGGTCACTGGTGTCCTTATAAGAGATTAGGGCACAGACATACAAAGAGGGAAAACCATGTAAGGAAACAGGGAGAAGAGAGCCATCTTCAAGCCAAGAAAAGAGGTCTCAGGAGAAACCAACGCTGCTCACACCTTGATCTTAGACTTCCAGGCTTCAGAACTGTGAGACAATTAATGTCTGTTGGTTAAGCCACCCAGTCTGTGGTATTTGTTTTGGTAGCCTGAGCCAATTACTACGTGTCCCCTTGAGCCTGGGCAGACTCTGTAACTGCCCGACCAACAGAATGCAGTGGAAGTGGCACTGTGTGACTTCCGAAACTAGATCAGAAGAAAGCAGTAGGGCTTCCATCGGGCTTTCTGTCTCTCCTGGATGCTTGCTCTCAGAACTCAGCCACCATGCAGTGAGGGGCCCCAGCTAGCCTACATGAGGAGACCACGTGGGAAAGAACTGAGGCCCCAGATGGCAGCTGGCACCAACCATCAGACACATGTGTTAATGAGGCTTCAGGTGATCCCAGACCCCAAGCTCAGAGTCATTCAGATGAGGTCCCAGACAGAGTGGAACAGACACAAGCCACACCCTCTGTGCCTTGTCCGAATTCCCACCTCACCAAATCCATGAGCATAGTAAAAGCTGTTTCACACCACTATATTATGGGTTCACTTGTTACATACTCAAGGTAACTGATGCTGGCAAAAACAGGAGATACTGCAATTTTCATTTTGCCAAAGAGAAAAATGAGATGAAGAGTAACTCAGATTCACATAGCTAGAAAATGGCAAAGCAACTTGGGTGAGTAATTTTGCTGTAAATGTAGAGTCATCAAGTGTGCATTTCAGGGAAGGAAACATGCTTAAGCTATTGGGACGCAGAGATGGCCTTGGGGACACCCCTCCCTCCATGTGCCCCTAGGATGTCCACCTGCTGTGAGCATTTTCCCCCAAAGGCTGTGTAAGTAAATCTGTTGCATAAATTCCTAAAGTGGCATATTTATTTAAAACTGTTAGATCATGCCACATCTCCCCGCAAAGAGATGGCAGGAATCAACACACCACTAGCAGTGTCTGACTCCTGTGCCGGTTCAGTCTTGGCAACATTATTGGGTTTCTGATAATTGGAGAAGCTTTTAGTCCTGTTATAATTACCTTTAAAAGATTATATAATATACTTAAATGAGTATGGGTTGAATTATAACTTTGAAGCCTTATCATTTATCCTCATGTTGTGAAAGGCAAGGAAAGCAGCATAATTATACCAGTTTCCTTTTCTTTCTCTCTCTCTCTCATCACCTCCAAATTCTTGCTAATTAGATAATTATCTCAAAATGGTCATACTAGAGCATTTGCATTCTGCTCCCACACACATCCAGCTTGCCTGAATTCCATGCTCATGACCACTTCTTTGCTGCCAGCTTCTGAATTTGGTGGCGAGCTCGGGGTCCACCTCAAACTCCTTGTCAGCAGGGCTCCTGGTGAGACATTTCCTGATTCCTTGTTTGCTTGCTCTTTTCTTACTTCCATCTAGTTGACACTCTTCATATCATCACCTCTTCCCTTCAGGTTTTTTTTTTCTTTGAGAGCTTGTTTCACAGTGGCCATATATTTTCTAGTCTTTGAATTTCATGGAGAAACATGGCTTGGCTATGTCCTTTGGCTTTTAGCACAATTTTGGGTGTGTTCCTCACCCGTCTTTATCATCTCCTTCCCTTTTCCACCCTTACTCAGGTTCTTCGCTGGTTCTTTTTTGATCATTAACAGTCCTTATTTGTGGTGTCATTCATGGTAGACCATTGTATCAGTTGTAGCTGAGGAATGGTGTTGGGGAAGGGACCAGTGGAGTAAAGCTTGGATTTGGGTCTTTGTGCCAAACACCACACCCTGGGGGCTGTCTTTACTCAGGAAGAGCTGGGGTTGCCAATTCAAAAGATGCAAAGCCCTGCACCCTTGGCCTGCCCGTGGCAGGTTCTGCCCCTGCCTCTGACTGAGCAACCTACCATGCAGACAACATTCGCCTCTCTTTCTGTCAGTCATTCTAGAGTCTGATAACAAAGGAAGCCTGGAGTTGACCACTTGACTCAAAGAGTTGACCAAGGAGCAAGTGGAAATCCTTCTTCCAGTGGGGCGATCTGAGTAGACTGCAAACACGCACTATATTTTCTTTCATACGTGCCACGAAATGCTTTCCATGATTTTGTGTCATTCCTTCGCCTGTTGCTAGAATGGCTTTGCTGAATGCTCTCCTGGGGAAAATCACTTAATTGTTTCAATTTTGCCAATTATCTACTTAAGGGTCACTGTTTGCTTCCTATGATATAGCAGCTTAACTAATTAAAAAGATTAATCTTGGGTGGAAACATAGCCTGAATTTATGCAAATTATGTGAAACAGTGACATGCATGGAGGGATAAAGGAGAGCCTAAGGGACTTCTGGTCTGTGGAAGGCTGACAGCTCTTGAAAGCAACCTCCAGAGCTATTCTACTGGGACCAAGGCTAGCTAATGTCCAGGTCCAGGGCAGTGTTCTGGCTCTGATTTCATGTGATCACCCCCTGGGGCATCTGGAACCCCAAATGGATCACAGCAAGACCTCATGGGGTGGGGCCACTGCTGGAACTTTCAACAGCTCCCCAGGGGGATTCCAGTGAGTGAATGAGGTTGAGAACCCCTGAATTGGACCAGAGTATGTAGGCTTTGTTTGTACTTTTTCCTGAAGTGAATTTAGAAGCAAATTCAGTTAGAGTCAAACACACTTGTCCCCTTCCAATCACAGGTATTAATAAATAGTAACAAATCAGAGGAGAAAAGAATCTTATTTGGGAAGAGTCCTTAAAAGCTTCCGTTTTCTCTGCAGCCTCAGTGGTCCTCAACCTCAGCTTCTTCTGGACTTACTCTCAGGGCATTAAGAAATATGCATGCCCAGGACCTTCCCCCTGAGGTCCCGATTTAAAAGGTTTAGATGTGTTCTGGACCTTCCCCATGCCCCAACTTCCTCTTGACCCAGGTGTGCAGGGGTGCCTCCAGGTTCCAAGTTGGTTCTAATAGCCCCATGGTTCCTTGGGCTATTTAGGATGGTCAGAACAAAGTGCACACAAGGAGCTTCCCTGGTGGCGCAGTGGTTGGGAGTCCGCCTGCCGATGCAGGGGACACGGGTTTGTGCCCTGGTCCGGGAAGATCCCACATGCCGCGGAGCAGCTGGGCCCGTGAGCCATGGCCGCTGAGCCTGCGCATCCGGAGCCTGTGCTCCGCAACGGGAGAGGCCGCAACAGTGAGAGGCCCGCGTACCGCAAAAAACAACAACAACAAAAAATTCACTGAGGTCTTACTACCTGCCCTGTACCATAAGCTACTTGGGGCAGAGCTGTGGGCAACAAAGACAAGTTCCCTGCCCCCCAGTCCTTATTCTCTTCTCTTCTCTTCTATATGACTATATTATAGTGCTCCCTGTATTCCTGTAAACAAAATAATTGAAAATGATAAGACAAGTTATGAGTGAAGGAGAGTGTTGGGCATGCTCATTGCTACTGGAGTGTCACAGCTTCTAAGCCCTCTCAATAGTCACAGCTAGAAGATAAGTATAAATACCCTAACATAAATACCCTAACATAAATACCTATTTTTATTTATCTATCTGTATATGTATTAAAAGCCAAGATTCCCATCCAACACCCCCCGAGAGGCTTTCTTGCCTTGTAGTTGCAATTCCTCCAGGACAGCTCCCCTTACTTCACAGAGCTATCTCCAACATCCTCTGGTGTAGTGACCCACTGTGCTGGGCTCACTTTCTGGGGTAACCTGGCCCTATCTCCTCCCATTTGGGTTTGTACCTGATCCACTTGGACACCTGTGCCAGCACCTCTCTTCAGTAGGGGCCTGTACTGCAAGGTCAGTTTGAGAGCTCAGAGGAGCTAGGCTGCCCAAGCCCTTTGGATCTTCCTTTTTTGCCATTGAGATTAAATATGCACAACATAAAATTCACCATTTTAACCGTTTTAAAGTGTACAATTCAGTGGTTTTTAGTCTATTTTAAATGTCGGGCAACAATTACCACTATCTAGTTTCAGAATCTTTTCATCACCCCAGAAGGAAATCCTCTACCCAGCAAGCAGCCTCTTCGGTCCTGCTGGTAGAGCTTATACATAGCACTCACCTGGGGTGACCTCAGGTGGGGCCTGTGCACTCACCTGGGGTGATCTCAGGTAGGCCCATGCACTCACTCATGTGATAGTATCTGCTGTTCTCAATGCCTGACCACACTCTCCAGGGACCACTTGCTAGACTATTTGGATTCTCCTGTTTTGGATCCTTAGATCCTTCCCCTCTCTTTCCTCCTTGTTCCACCCACACAGATGTCAATGCCGTGCTCTCTGGTTGTTGGTGGTTCATCACTGCCCACTTGTTTGGGAGACTTGTAAGGATACCTTGTCAGCTGGTTTTGTTGCCCGTGTTGTCCATGGAATTTGGGGTTTGCTATCTGGTTGTTCTCTTTTGAGTGTGTGTTGGTGGGGGCTGGAGAAGAGTCCTGAAGAGAGCAAAGCCAGCCTCTAAGAATTGTTTGATGAATCACCTCTCTGAGTTTCCTACCACCCCTGAGCCACAGGGGTTTGGATTTCACCTGGCGCCTCTCCTGAGAAATGATTTAAGTCATTACGAAAAGGTCAAGTTGTTTTCAGAAAACTGTTTTAAGAAGGGAAGGAAAGTATAATATGGCTTATGTTCCTAAAATGCTCAATTTTTAAATGCAATTTAATGCTACCTGGAACTTTAATCTATATGCAACTATTCAGTCTCCAATGACCTGAATAAATCTATGTATGTGTCTGTAGCTCAAATGCAGGGTTTGAGGGTTGAGTTTTAAGGCTGTTATTTATCAAATATTAAGTTCTGTCACGAGTTCTTTCTTCCTTTGACCGTGCTAGCGGGCAGATCACATCCCGTGTTTGTAAAGGGGTGTTTGTGTTGAACGACAGGCATCACACACTTGGTCCTAAGTCATAGACTAACACCGGGTGATTACAGACTAGGGCTCAGGGAAGGAGCAAGCAGTTCCCTGCCTCTGCTGCCTCTGCTGCCTCCACGAGACCACCTAGAAAATGCAAGGACTAATGCTCATCTTGTATTTAGTGTTTTGTTTTGTTAAGATTTCCTTGCTTCTCTTTCCTGGTGACACTGCATCTTACCTCCCCTTGGGCAGTCCGTCCACCAACCATTCTGGTGATGAGCTTTGCTAGCTCAGTTACATTATGCCACATTCCCACAAGAGCTTTCTGAGTACAGATAGATTGGCTCTGAGCATTGGATTGTCAAGCCTCACATCACCCTCAAATTCTCAGGTAACCTACATTCTTCCTACATTTCTGAAACATTATTGGGCAAAGAGCTCAGAGCTCCATTTGTCACCTGGTACAAGCCTTTGCAAATGTGACAGCTCTAAAATTACATCAAGAGCTGGTCAAGGGGTCTGCCCACTGTACCCAAGCACAAACTAAGCCAAGGACATCCGCATCTCAGAAAAGCTCCACTTAGAAACACAGGAGTAAGAACCATACAGAGAATGAGGTAAAGCACTCTCAAAAACAATGAGGTATTTTACAGTAAAATATTTGTGGTGAATGAATATAAAAAGAAACCTATATCAGAGATTGAAGGGACCAGTTCAGAGAGGCAAATAAACAAGTCACCCCCCACTAGGATGCAAAGAGGTAGAGAAAGAGCAGGGTTAGCCTGTGAAATCTTCTTATGATTTCACAAAGATTTGCTGCCTGGACACATTTTGCCTGTTCATAGAAAATCAGAGATCTGAGCAGGCAACTATTTAGAGGATGGAGTATACTGAAATCTACATCAGGATGGATGGATATGGAGAGATGGATGGGCCAATAGGATGAGTGGATGGGTGGATGGGCAGACAAATGGGTAGATGGATGGAAGGATTGTTTTGTGTTAAAGCAGATATAGCAAAATGTTAACTGCACAATCTGAGTTGTAAGAATATTAGTGGTCCCTATACAATTCTTTTAACTTTTCTATATGTTTGAAAATTTTCATAATAAAATGTCAGAGAGAAAACCTGTGACTGAGTGTCCCTCATGGGTTCGTTTCTTGACAGACCCAAGGAGCTTGTGAAAAAGTAAAACTCCTGAACCTCACCAGGCCCACATCTGAGTTTCTGGGAATGAGGCCTAGGAGACTGCATTTCCAAAGCTCTCCTGGGGGTTCTTGTCAACCTGGGGTTTTAAAAACACCATAGAGGAGTCACCTCGGGGAAAGTTCGTCACAACGTAACCAGGCACGGCTCTGCCTCTCGCCACATGAGCCTATAGCAACTGCATCGAGCAGTGGCTGCAGGTCTGACACTCTGACCTCAGGGCTGGAATCCAGATCATCAGGCTCCAGAGCAGTAGAACAACTCTCATACTGTCTTAACTCCTGGGGGTATTTCTGGAGTCACTTCTCACATAAACAACTTGCTCTCACATCTTCATCTCAGGAATCAGGAAAGCCGGAATCAGACACAGTTCCAACAGCATTCCCTGCAAAGGAAATGGGAAGGAGGCTGAGGAGGGGCCAAGAACACCAGAGGGAAAATGAAGCGGGTGGTGCCTGCAAGCCACAGAAGGACGGGGTGGCAGGCCATGGGGGGCCTGCAGTGAGCCTAGCAGAGGAGAACATGGAGTCCTTGCAGGCCTCATCAATGACAGGACAACGGTCCTGTTAGAGAAGGCCCACGGAAACACAGACAGCTCTTGAGAGAAGTCCAACCAATGATGAAGGGAGGAAAAGGCGGCAGCTGCAGGGATGTGTGGGGTCAAGGGAGGACACTTCAAGTTCAAGTTGCAAAGACACAAGTGGAATGGCAGCTGGGGTGGGGCCGGGTGGATCCCCAAGAGAGAGAATCATCAGCAGTGGAGAAGGTGGGAGATGTGGGGTCCAGGGACTAGGCAACGCGGGGACAACGGTGCAGACAGCAGATCTGGGAAGTTGACACGAGGAGCTTCCCCCGTACGTGAACGTAGCCCTACATTCATGATCCGTCCACTCAGATCCCATGGGACACAGGTTCTGGCCTCATGTGTCCACAGGAGTGTCCACACCATATAACAAAAAGAGCACTGGGATGGGGGTGTGTGACCGCCATTCTTGGAAAACACAACCTCCCCCAGGGAGGGTGGCAAGGCAGGTGTCCCCTGAAGATGACCCTGGTCAGCACTGGAAGGATGAGTAGGTGTCTCTGTGGAGAAGAAGCCATACCAGCCTGGTCAGATGTTGTGAGGAAGGCGGGACTCAGCCCCATGTTTGGAAGCCTAGAGGGCCGAGGGGCTTAAGGATTTGGGCACAATCATGCAGCACTGACCAGGGGCAGCCCGGGTCTGACCCTGCCAGCCCCAAAGGCATATCTGTGGGACTCATAGATGGACCATTGGACTTGACATGCAATCCTGCCATGTGGCAGCTGTGTGACTTTGGGTTGGTCACCTCAACTTCTCTGGGCCTCAGTTTCCTCACCTGATAGGGTTAACAGGAAGAACCAACCAGAGGACACAAGCCTGTGCGCTTTCACTTCAACAAATATTGATTCATCCATTTCCCTTCAACAAATAAGAACTCAGAGTCTCGAGGGCTGTGCCGAGTGTCTGGCATGGAGCCACCCACCCCATAAACCTAGACAACCTGGTCCCTGCCTTGAAGAGTGTGGTTTAGAGGGGAACAGACATGCACTCACAACCTGTGGTCCAATGAGGGCCAGTGGCCAAGGGCCACCCAGGGTGGTCCCAAGATCAAAAGGAGCCAAATGACCCTCCTGAAGATGGGGGTGTCAGGAAAGGGATTCTTTCGGTTATCTATATCTACAACAAAGCACCCCAACACTCAGTGGCTTAACCTATGGGCTATTTAGTTGTGATACCAATGATTGTTTTCTTACTCTCTCTCACCATCCTGGAGTTTGATTGCAGTCAGCTCGGCAGTTCTTGGGCAGATGCAGACACTTGGTGGCTGAGTCTGGGTTCACCCAAGGATCCCTCAGGCACCCATCTGTGGTGAATGTGGGCTGTCAGCTGGTCTTCCTCTGGGGCGATTGCCTGGAGCACTGCACCTGGCCTCACCGTGTGCCCTGGGCTCCCTCAGAGCATGGTGGCTGGAATCCAAGAGCAAGCATCCCAAGAGACAAGAAGGAGATGCTACATAACGTTTCATGCCCTCACCTCGGCAGCAACGTAGGTCATTTCCAGTGTCTCTACTTTTTGGCCAGTCATTAAGGCCAGCCCAGATTCAAGGGGACAGACAGAGCCCACCACTCCAGAGAAGGAGTGTCCACACCATATAACAAAAAGAGCACTGGGATGGGGGTGTGTGACTGCCATTCTTGGAAAACACAACCTCCCCCAGGGAGGGTGGCAGGGCAGGTGTCCCCTGAAGATGACCCTGGTCAGCACTGGAAGGATGAGTAGGTGTCTCCGTGGAGAAGAAGCCATACCAGCCTGGTCAGGAGGTGTGTTGAGGAAGCTGACAGAGCCCAAAGGGCTGGGAGGGGAGGAGAGGAGACACATGTGGCCATGGACACTTTGCAAATGTAGGCAGTCAAAGCTTGCTGCACTGGAGCACATGTCATGTCTGCATGTCCATCTCCCTGGAGACATCGCCGGGAAAGGACCCCAACACTCCAGCCCAGCCCATATGCAGCCACCAGCCACATGGGGCTTTGAGCCTTGAAAAGTGGCCACTTGGACCAGAGATGTGCTCTGAGGGTAAAATGCATCCCGGATTTGGAACACTTAGTACAAAAAGGCATGCTAAATATTTCATGAATGATCTTTTATATCGATGGAATGATAAAATGATAATAGTTTATATATATCGGGTTAAAATAATATTTATTAAAATTAATTTCATTTGTTTCTTTTTTTAGCATGGCTACTAAAAAACTGGCTCACATTATATTTCTGTTGGACAGAGCTGCTCAGTCATCAGAACACCAAGCTGTCACCTCCCTGTGCATTTGCTCATGGTGGTTCCCCTGCCCAGGCATCCCCCTTCCCACTCCCAGTCACTGCAAATCCTGCTTCCTCCCACGCTGCCTTCCAGAAGTCCTGCCAGGTTTCTCCCCAGAGCCAAAATTGAGTCTTGCCAAGCTTTGTCTTCAGACCACCTTACTCCTGTTTGGGGCCTGATAGATCCCCCTAAATTGATCCCTGCCTCAGGTTTATATACAATAAGAACATTGTTTAATGGGCTAAAATGAAGTTAATAAGAACTCTGCTTTCCACTGGCCTCTTTCTCAGGAGAACTCAAATTCTGTGGCAACAAACAACACTGCAACAGATAAATACAGGGCTTCAGTAGAGCCTCCTGCACTCATAAACACTGGTAATTCAGGCCCTGGGCAGTGGTAAAGCAACTGCATGCAGTACATTTCTTATTCCAAAGCCTTGGAAAATAAGAGGAAAACAGTTCAGAGAGAGAGTACCCTCAACCTCTCAGTAGAGAGACCACAACTTGCCTGATTACCAGAAAGAATACAAATTGTTGTCTCTCATACCTGCAACCTACAATTCCATCATCAAATGTGTAAGGACTTGCCCCATGATTTCTTTTCAAAATACATCCATCATCTGGAACCATATTTCTTTTCCTGGATTGGTTTTCAACCGGGGAATGTACGTTTCTAGCACTGGTAGAAAGGATTAGTTTTCTGATCCTTTTTGTGGGCCACAGTGTTATTTTCCCCCTAATTAACATTTATGCAGACATCTCTCCCGCTAGTTCTCAGCCTAGAAATGATTTATTTTTTGGAAAGCTCAAAAAGATATTCATTCAGCCATTTTTTTGCCCCTAGTAAGGAATGCAGTAAAGGAGAAAGACAATTGGATGCCCTTGGCTCACTCAAAAACTTTAAGAATTTAAACCATCTCCACCAGGCGTGGAAAGTGCTCATTGATGAGGAGGGTGATAAGCAAGAAAAGATCTAAATACACAAAACATGTCCACAGAGGGCCCGAGGAGACTGTAGGACATATGCATACAGACACTCAAATATAGACTTAAGCAAAAATAGATACTCTGTCCAAATACAGCTAGCCAATAAATATATGTGGGATCACAGCCACCACTATTTTGAAACTCATAATGGGACTGCATCTAACAAGCAGTTCAGGTGGAGGTACGGGAGCCAGGGAAGACCGCTGGCTGTGACTCAGAAGCTGCTGGTGTTGCTGACAAAGAATCCCCCAGGCCCGTGCTAAGGGACTCGCATTACCTCATTCAGTCCCTGCCATTTCTGGGAGGTGAGAGGTATGACAGTTAGATTGGCAGCAGTGGCAGGGCTGGGATCTAGACCTGTGTCATCCAGCTCTGAGCACGTGCTCTCACCATTGAGCAGACCTCCTCTCAAAGAAAAGCAAAGGAAATCATTCATTCATTCATTTATTCATTTGTTTTCTTTGCAAATATTCACTGACCACATGCTGGAAAAATTCCTTATTCGTCCCTGATCGAAAAAGATTAGTAACTGTGGACCCAATTTGTGGCTTCCTTGGAAGACAAAGTGTGTAGAGGAAGGTTCCTGACGTGCAGTCAACACTCCACTTCCCTGCAGACACTGAGAACCCTCCCATCTCCTTTCCCTCTCTCTAGAATTGAGGAGCTGCCTGGCCCAGGGAAAGATTATTCACTGTATGGACAGCAGCAGGTCATTGAGGTCACCAAGACAGGTTTCCACAAAGCACAACACCAACTTTTCCTGCAGAGAATAACACCAAAGTGCCAAATCATTGAGCAGGAAAGTTAAGTGCTAGCAGTAAAAACAAGAAGAAGAAGAAATGACATTGGCGGAAGATTCACTTTGTCAAGCTCCGGGCTGAGCACGGTTCATCTTCTGAACTCCACATCATAGGCACTATCATCTTTTCCCTGTGTTATGCTGAGGAAACTAGGGCTTTGAGAATTAACAAACAAGGTCTTTCAGATCGGGGTCCACGCTCAGCATCAGTGCTGTACACGATTCTGTACCAGGCAGCTGGTCCAGGTGCCTCAGGGAAGAGGTCAAAGGATGCTGATGCCCCCGTACAACTTGAATCTTGGAATGGCCCCATTACTTCTCCCACAGGCAATGACCCACTTATTTCAATGCATATTCAATGCCTGAAATTTCACAAGCAGAAAGAAGGGCAAAATCGTCAGCCTATTAAGATTGATCTTAACAACGGGAACCCTAGAATACCACAATCAAAGCCCATTTATGTTATTTGCATGTGAGTATTCCGTGTTTTCTCCTGCCTGCAGCCACTGCCTTCCCCGGAGTCCTAGCACAGGGCTTTGCCTGGAGAGAGTGGGAGTATTGACACCTCAGTACCTGCCCCCTTCCAGGAAACGGAGGGGTCACGTCCCACTGGTCCCGATTTTGAAAGAAGAGGACGGGGAGGGGTTAAGTGCTAAAGTGGTACCAAGAGAGACCGTTTCCAAACGTCACCTGCAGATGATGTCCCCAATGGGGGTGGGACGTCTTACCACCTGGGCCGTATCTGCATGTATTAATCAAGAGGACCTTCTGCCCGTGTAATAAGACTGTCTACAAAGCTTTGAGGACAGAGACAGGCAAGAAGGAAATGTGTAGTGGACATTAGCTGTGGTTATTACAGCATCCTTCAGTCCCTCATCTGGGCAGGAAGTGAGCATTTACTGACTTGCCCAGTGGACCCTGGGAATCAGGTCCAGAGGGGCTTGGTGGACCTGCCAGGTGCACATCACTTCCTGGAGACCCTGCTCCACTGGGAGCTTTGCTCAAGGATTCACCGTGGGGCATGGATCCACTCTTAGCATAGGATGGACCCAGGCATCTCTGCCCAGTCCCGGGCTGCCCAGCACTGAACCTCTTGTGCCTTTGAGGATCCTTTAGGACACCTTTGGAAGACGTCCTCGGGGGAACCAAGGGGTAGAAGGACAGCTTTCTTCACCTGCAGGAGATTCGGGACTACAACTGAAACCACAGGAGAGAACAGAAGCCTGAGTTTTCTAGTAAGTCTGTTCCGTGCATCCTGACTTTTCATTCTGTACTTCACACCAGTTAGGGATTTCTTCTCAGAAAACAGGAGGTGAGGAAAGGGGATGACACGCAATGAGCCCAGCCATCTTTACTGTGAGTTGGCCAGCCCTTTCCAAAGGGTGTAAATAAGTGAGAGTGTGATCTGCTGTGAGAATTCAAGAGAAAGAGAGGAATGTGTAATGTACTGAGGAGACTTTTACTAAGAGCATGATGGAGCATCGAGCCTGGTGCAGCACACAGAAACCCACAGCAAGAGGTGGTTTCCAGCTCCCTGAGGGCTGAGACCAGGGTCCACTTGAAGCCGATTGCAGGCTGCAGATGGCCTCTCCTGGGATTCATGGGTCCAGAGAAGGGCCTTGCTCCCGGCATGTGTGAGAAGGGCAGGGATGGGGACGTGTAACCTTCCAGAGGATGGAGGGCACTCCACCTTCCCAAAGACAGCCCTTGTTGGGGCCCCGTTTTGCGACTTGCCATTCTGTGACACTGGCCACACATGGACACAGGGGTTTATGTTCCCCTCCCAGGAGGAAATGTGACTGTGGTGTTGCCCATCTGAAATCCATCTAAAGGGCTCAGTTCACATCAAAACACCCCAGACCCAAGACAAGAAGACAAATCTTCGACCAATCTCACTTTCCTGTTCCTGCATCCACCTTCCTCCTATTCCGTGGTTGGAATGAGGGTAGTTTAGCCACTGCACTGAAGATCTCCAAAGGACCCAAGTGTCCTTCTCGCTCCTCAAAAGGCATGGGGATGCCCACGCCAGCCTCAGTTTCCTTTTAAAATGGCTAGTCCAAGTTACACTGAGGGAGGGTGGCTCCCGAACTGCAAAACCCTGTGGGGAAACCAGGACCCTGGTCGGGGAAAGGAATGCAAAACCCTCTCTACCCGAAGCTGGCAACCCTGCAAGGGCTGTTGCTTCTAATTTAAATTCTCATTTCTTATTCTATTTTGAGATCCTCTCTGGGATTTTAGGAATGTTGAGACGTGCCAGTTGTAAAGCTCTGAGTACAGAACGGTCACGCTGGCTGGGGGCAGGCGCTCGCAAATGGAAACAAATCACTTGTCAGGAGCAGCCTTCAGGCTCAGCGGGTCTGGGAGGGACCCGCTGGTCGAAGAGATGGCCTGGATGCAGGCTGTGGAGAGAAAGAGGCTTTGAGGCTCCCTTGTAACTCTATAATGCGGAGGAAAGTCAGCCTTTAAATGAGGTTAAGTTCCCGGGAAGTGATGGTAAACAGAACGGGCAGCCCCTTAAGTGGAAATAAAGTGGTCTGGGTGTTGCCGCAAAGCTACAAAATGAAGCTTAGCTAGGAGAAGTAGATTCCATTTGAGAAAGAGCAAATTTGTATGCAGGCTCAAGGGCAGCTTAAGAGGGCTCCTTTAACCAAGAAAGAAGGGAAGCAGGAGAGGAAAGGAGAAGGAGAGAGAGCGGTGGGGAGACTGAGTGATGGAGTACGGCTGAGCCGAGGGAACACAATGTCACCCTGAGATTTTACAGCATTCAATGTCCACCCTCAGCACGACCTCTTGCAGCTCAGCGCTGCAGACGTCAATAGGAAAACACTCTGAACTTACTACTAAGGATTTTTCACACATTTAAAGATGTTTTGCATATTTTTTTCTAACCGCTCCCCCCCTCCGCCCCCCAGGCTCTGTAGTATGTTTCTGCATTGTTTGTAACCTCTTAGCTTGTGCAAAGAGCATTTCAAACTCTGAGAGGCGTTTCTTAGTTTGATTTTTTGTGTGTGTGGGGAGGGAGTGGGGGGCAAGAATCATCAAATGAAAACTGGATGGAGAAACAAAGAAAATACGATCTTGTGTTTTCTTGGTTTAAAGGCAAGCAATAAAGGCTGATTTGATATGTTGACAAGGTTCCAGGTTTACTTGGTCAAAAACCAAACCAAAGAGAGGTGTGAACTGAAGTCACATCCGCTCTCCCGCTGCTGTGAGGTGACCCACGTTATCAGCCTGGTCTCCCGCGTCTGCGTCTATCTTATCTCTCTGTTTGCTCCACGACTCTTGACAGGATGGAGATGATGGGAAAACTTCCACATCCACAAGGCTCGCCAGAACTCCCTCGGGCTAGTAGAAAGCCGGTTTCTCTTCCAAATCTTTGCGTGTTGATGAGACAATGACTCAGGACGACGTGATTGGATTTAACTTGCTTAAAGATAAAGTTCCTGAAGAGTTTCAAATTGTAGTCTGGCACCCTCTACATATTAAAAGTTATTGATTTGTGTCTGTTCAGAGCTATGAATTTCCATGTCGCTACTCTTTTTTCTTTAGAGAGAAAGTGCTAAATATTTAAAGGCTAAGGTGATCAGGAAATTCATAAATGCTCAATCAAAAATAATTTCATTCCATTCTAAAATTAGAAGTGAAAAAAGTCAAGAGAATCCACACAAGTTGTTAAAATGAGTATTCAGGTTGGATCAAGTCTTTGTTTGTTTCAAATTTATTTTATTGATTCTTGATATGTCTTAAGTGGAGGTGACTCATATTTTTCCCCCCACCAGGTGATAAAGTCATCCTGGAGGTGGGATGACTTTCCCAGAATTCCTCTCACCACAAGGGATGGTGGGGAAGGGTCTGGTCCTCTAGGTCTCTTCTGGATTGGAATGAAAACTGCCATTCTGGGAATGTCAATTGCGTGGCTGATAATTTCATTCTTTTGCTTGTGGAAGAAGCATTCAGGAAATGTGCCTCAGGCCTATGCAGTTTGTTGAAAAACTAAGAATGTCACATATAGGGTTTAGCCACCTACTTAGCACTAGGAACTTAATATAGCATTGTTATTTTTCTATGGAGCAAGAATGCCAAATTTGATCGCTGGATAATTCTTGGATATGTTCCAGAAAGAAGCATCCGTATTCGATGCCCAGCAGCTCTCTAAAGGAACAACAAAAGTAGGATACTTTTCATTTTCTAGAAGGCATAGAATTTTAGCTAGGGGACTTCTTAAAAACAACTATTAATAGATTCTCACGCCTAAGATTTAAAAACATACTAGTAGGGCTTCCCTGGTGGCACAGTGGTTGAGAATCTGCCTGCTAATTCAGGAGACACGGGTTCGAGCCCTGGTCTGGGAGGATCCCACATGCCGCGGAGCAACTAGGCCCATGAGCCACAACTACTGAGCTGGCGCGTCTGGAGCCTGTGCTCCGCAACAAGAGAGGCCGCGATAGTGAGAGGCCCACGCATCGCGATGAAGAGGGGCCCCCACTTGCCACAACTAGAGAAAGCCCTCGCACAGAAACGGAGACCCAACACAGCAAAAATAACTAAATTAATTAATAAACTCCTACCCTCAACATCTTCTAAAAAAAAAAAAAAACATACTAGTGTCCTGAACAAATTTAAAAGGCACTGTGCCTGGCCCATCCCTCTGCTGATGGTGTTGGGCTGGGCATTGGCATATATAGATGCATTGGCTTTAAATGGAATGTTCCTCTTCATGCTTTCTTCACTTTGCCATATGTCTTGGTGTTCACTACATGTATGTATGTATCTTTTTCCTTAAGTGTGCGGAATATAATTTACTTAACATTTCTCCTGTTGATGAACATTTAGACTGTTTTCAATCCAATGGCCAAAAACAAAAAAACCCCAAACAAATTCTCATTTGAATATGCAATTCTCTGAGACTAGGTATTTTTATATATGTTTATTAGCCACCTGTATTTCACTGTCTGTGAATCACCTATTTATCCTGCATATGTTTCTATTTCATTGTTTGCATTATTATATTACAGTTTCATAGGCACTCTTTATATATTCTAGATACTAATTCTTTGTTTACTAAATATTTTCTTCCTATCTGTCACTTGTCTTCTCCAAATGTTTCAGAACAGTTCTTCTGCACTTTCTTTTAAACGTAAAGTTGAGATTCAGCTTGTCAATTTCAACCAAAAAAAAAAAAAGAAACTTACTGGGATGGGAAGAACTAAAATCTTTATAATATTAATATGTCTTTTCAGAAGAATGGTATGCCTCACCAGGTATTCAAAATTTTTTATGCTCTTCTTTAAGGTTCAACTGTAGATTTCTGATAGATGGCCTCTAAGGGTTAAGCAAATATTTTCTATCAAGTTAATGAGGATTGTTTACTTAATTAGGAAAGAGTGTTAAATATTTTAAAATATGTTTTACATCCATTGAGAGAATATACGGTTTTCTCCATGTCCACTAAGGGGATAAATTATATCAATAGATTTTCTGATATTGAACCATCCTTACATTCCAGGTATACACCCTAAGTTTTTCATGATATTTAACTTCTTTAATACTCAATTAGAACCTGTGAACAAGTATTTTATTTAGGATTTTCACATATAGATTCATAAGTGAAGTGTATCTGTGAGGTTTTTTTTGTATTGTCTCTACAGTTTTAGATAAAGATTATACTAGCTTCCTACAATGAGTTGGGATGCATGTCTCATTCTCCATTTACTGGAAAAATATACATAAGATGGAGATTCTTCCTTGCAAGTTTGGTAAAACCCACATGTTCCATCTGAGTCTGGGGCTTTTTGTTTTTTGGCAAGAGGGTGTCTTAGTCCATTCAGACTGCTGTAACAAAATACCACAGACTGGGTGGCTTAAAAACAACAAAAATTTATTTCTCACAGCTCTAGAGGCTGAAAGTCTGAGATCAGGGTGCCAGCGTGGTCAGGTGAGGGCTCTCTTCCAGGTCACAGTCTTCTCAGTGTATCCTCACATGGCAGAAGGGGTGAAAGAGCTCTGTGGATCTCTTTTATAAAGGCACTAACCCCATTTATGAGGCTCCACCTAAAGACCTAATCACCTCCCAAACGCCTGCCTACTAATACCATCATATTGGGCATTAGGATTCCAACATGAATATTGAGAGGGCACAAACATTCAGACCTTGGCATGTGGTGCCCTTGAAAGGAGGTTCTCATAATAATCCAAGTAGTCTAGTAGGCCACTTTCTTTTATACTTTCTCCTGCTTCCATGATTTAAAGTGAATACTTACTACATGTCAGTAGTGTTTTTCCCCAAATTTGCTTATGACAAGTGTACCTGTTGCAATAATCTTATTTAATTTACTATTATATAAGCCAATGGAAAAAGTGCAAAAAAAAAGAGTTTTCATTTTTATGAAGAATAAAGTAAAGCTTTAGGAGGACTAGATAGAGATGAATCACTAAGATAAATGGTTCAGATTTAAATGTGCTAATACAACTAGAAAGGATGGATGGAGGCAGAAATACCAAACATCATATCCTGGCTACTCAAAGTGTGGTCCTTGGACCAGTAGCAGCAGCATCACCTGGAAGCCCATTAAAAATGCTGACTCTTAGGCCCATTCCAGACATACTGTCATACTTGGCATTTGAACAAGATCCTGAAGAGATGCACAGATACAGTAAAGAAGCTCTAATGTCAAAGGATTCCACAATCAGATTACATTTACTGTCTTAACATTCTTGCTCTGTATTTTAAAAATTGAAACTGGAAATTGTTGACAGTGAATTACAGGTGTGGTTTATGTAAGAAAGATGATGTCTATTTCCACTCAGCAGACCCATTTTCAAAGAAAAGGCTGTGACCCTACATTAAAAGATTGGTAAATGAATATATGTTTTTATGGTTTTTTTTTGTTTGTTTGTTTTTTGCAGTACGCGGGCCTCTCACTGTCGTGGCCTCTCGCGTTGCGGAGCACAGGCTCCGGACACGCAGGCTCAGCAGCCATGGCTCATGGGCCCAGCCACTCTGCGGCATGCGGGATTTTCCCAGACCGGGGCACGAACCCGTGTCCCCTGCATCAGCAGGCAGACTCTCAACCCCTGCACCACCAGGGAAGCCCCGGTTTGACCATTTTTAATGATTCCTCCCATTAGCACATTTTTCTCACTTAGCCAACTGACTACAGGTCTGGACTGTGATGGATAAAAGGGATTCTACTATAATTTATGTTTTCTTAGATTATCATGACTTTCATCTACAGTCTTAAAAATGTTGGCATAGACTTTTATTCAATTATAGTCTTTTTCTTATGGATGCTTTTCCACTTCTATTTCTATGTATCTTGTTTTTGCTGTTTTGGGGTTTTTTGTTTGTTTGTTTTGTTTTTGTTTTTACTTGTTCAGAGTGGCCAGAGATATATTTAAATTATCTTTTATTTTCAAAGCACTATCTTTCATTGTTTTTTGTTTGACTTTATAATTCTTTTTCTGTCTCTCCTATTTTCTAATGCCAGGATTGAAACCTAGACATTTTCCTCTGACAATTGCTTTGTCCATATCCTTCAAGATGTGGTATTTTCACGGACATTCACTTCTGAATCCATAGCTTATAGATTCAGTTTTTGTTTTCTCTTTATTTAAAGGGTATTTTTAAATCTAAAACGAGAACCATTTTGCCAGTCTTTTGATTTCAATGCCTATTTTTTTTTTATTTTTTCTTTTTATCTTTTGCAGTTTGTTCAGATAATGTGGCCTATGTAATTTTTGTATTCTGGAATTTATTGAGATGTTCTTTGTGTTCTACTTTAGCAACAATTTTTGTGAATGTTCCATTTGTGTTTGAAAAGAAGGTATGATCTCTTTTGGCATAAAAGCAATGTGTCTGAGTGCATAGATTTACATACAGAGCTAATCAAGCTTGTTAATTAGGCTATTCCAATCTTCTATTTTTCTCTACCATAGCAAACACAGTTAACTGCTCACCCAGCCATTCCACTCCACTTCTATTTGCCCACACACCCTGATTTTTCTTTGGGGGGAGGGGTGGATAATAATATGCCCAGGCTAGGAGATGAGTCATGAGTAAGTCTAAGCTAGCATTTCTCAACAGAGGCTTTGCTGACATCTTTGCTCCTGCTTTGGATGCTAGTGTAAGAACATAAGACCTAGGGCAGTGGCAGACGTTTTGTGGCCATCAGGCAACTTTATACATTACACAAGTTCCTTTGCTCACCACTCCTTGTATAGTGTTCATGTTTCTCTTGTGTTTATTTTTATTTGTTCTGGTGTATGTTTCTTTTTTAAAGAATCCCTCATAGATGGTTTATGGGTGGTCTATTTTCTGAGTCCTTGGTGCCTAACAATGTCTATTGTTTGCCTTCTGTTTCACATTATACTGACCTTGGGCATGAGCTCCCTAAACCCTCCTGCCCTCACAGCATCCTCTGTATTTGTTTTCCTTCAGTTTTGTTTTTCCCTAGGATCTGATATGTCTTTCAGAATTATTCCAAAGCTCTCCTGCACTCATGGCACTCTTTTGTTTTCCTGTATTATTAAGAATCTGTTCTTTTAAAAATTTCTTTTTTTATCATTTTGTGGGAATTGAGGCTGAAATGAGGGTAGATGTGTGAACTCAGCCAGTCATCATAATTCAGTATCAAAATTTTGGCACGGAAAAATCAATAATTCATTCTTCAGAAATTTGTAGGGAAATAATAGTCACCAAATGATACCACCATTTGGGCTCAGGGATATACTGATGGCAGTTCTGTGTTGTTTTGGGGTTTTTTTCCTCCCCCTCAGCTATGTTTTACATTCCTTGCTCTGTGGACTCTCTTCTGGTAACATCGAAAATGTATGCTTTCTTCTAAGCAGATCCTCAGCCTAAACAAAGGAGAAAAACACAAACACACATCACACCTGAGAATGGGCCAGGCTTGGTGCCCAGAAGCTCTTCAATACAGATTTGCACGGCAGTCCACTGGACAACCTGTCCCAATTCCCAGGCAATATTATCTTCAAGGAAAAATTTGATCTCACAGGTACATTCCAGGCAGCTCTTGTTCAAGGAAGAGACTATTTCGAAAGTAAATGATAGAGCCACCATGTAACTCAGGGGAGTGAGACCTGTTTCCTGGCTCTAAGCAGAAAGCCCCAGGCTTTAAGGTCAGGGCTTAGAAGCAGTCTCACTAAGCAGGCTAGTGGCTCAGAGCCCACGTCCCCCCTCCCTGTGTGACTCAGAGCACACTGTGGAGCCTCTCCAGACCTCGTGGCCATGACAGTGAGACGACGAAGTGGTAGTCTACTTCATGGAGCCACTGTGAGGACTAAATTGCACACACAGCACTCAGAGCTGTGGCTGCGATCACTGCCTGTCCTTGTGACCAGCCTCAAATTTCAAGCTAAAGCCTAGAAGCTTCTGCCTTCAGCATGTGCCAGGATCAACATGAGCCCTTGTGTAAATTTAAGTCTTAAAATGCAGCTGTTTACAGGTACGCAAAACACACGTACACACTCCTCAAACTACATAATGGTATGTGTGTGTCCATGTCTTAGGTGTACCTATGCTTCTATACAGGCGTTTGTGCTTGTACATGTGTATGTTCATGTCATACATGTATATGTGCTTATATGTGTGTTTGTATGTGTGCATAGATGCGTGTACATGTATGTATATGTATGTAAATGTGTATAAGGGCATATATGTCTTGCGTGTTTATGTACATGTGGAGGGAGTGTCTCCTTCCTACAGCCCAATCTATGTCTCTTGAAGCTTCTTGCTTTACAATAATCACTATAACTCTTTGTCAAGTGTATCTATGCTGATGCTCACTCACAGTGTCCAAAGGGATGTTCCCACTGTCTTTACAGGGTTTGCATTAGAATAAATATTACATTTGTGGGACTGTTTAGAACATGCTTATCTCTCAAGAGACTCTGCAACACGATCTTGAAACACTTAAGTCTGACATATGTGTATCATATTTAAATAAAATACAGAGACAACTTCATTATGTGAATGACATCAGGGCAATGGGAGGCACAGATTAACATTTCTTCTAAAAGAAAAACAGTTATTCCTAAAATATTTATGGATCCGTTTCTTAAATTGCTTTATAATTTATAGAGGAAGTTGTCCTTTAAATGTCTTCCATAATATTAATGTCCTCCCAAAGCCATAATCAACTTTCCATCAATTTCATCAATTTTCCAAGTTGGCATGAGTTAGATACTCTCCCCTAAGCTCTTCTCTCTCCCCAAATTATTACAATTATGATCTAATATTCAGTGCTCTGTGTAATTGAAAAAGCTGAACATAGAAAGTCAGACAGAAATTTGAATATTAGCTTTATCATCTATATAGTGACACAAGCTTTCTCAGCAAAGCAGGTATATTTTAATCGTAAGTGCAACCCAGATCATCACACAAAGCAGGCAGGTGTATGTGAGATGCCATAGTCTTGTCACTATTTTAATGTAGCTCTCCACCTCCTGTGCATATATATAACTTAATGCCAGTAGAAGGTACTGTCTTACTCTGTTTCGGCTGCTGTAACAAAGCCCCGAAGACTAGGTGCTTATTGACAACAGAAATGTATTTCTCACAGTTCTGGAGGGTGGAAGTCTGAGATCAGGCAGAGAGAAGCAAGCTCTCTCATGACTCTTATAAGGGCAGTAATCCCATGGGGTAGGGGGGGCCCACCCTCCCGAATGACCTTGGCTAATCCTAATTTTCTCCCAAAGGCCCCACCTCCCAATCATCATTACATTGGGGGGTACAGTTTCAATATGTGAATTTGGGGGACACAACCATTCAGCCCACAACAGGTTCTAGGTGTGTTGTGGTGTCTATGTTGCAAAGAGCAGAGTTCACTCAAGCCACCTCAAGTAGGTTTGGATGTATGACAAGGTTAGTGGGATAGCTTCCAGAAGCAAGCTGCCTAACCTAGCCTGGCAACGGAGCTGCTGACCCCTCTACAGTAAGAGTCAGAGCACACTGCCCCATCCGGAAGCCCCGACTAAGGCTGCCAGCTCCTGGACATGCTGCACTTGCCATTGTCAGCAGCTACAAGACAGAAAACACCCTGCCCATGACCCCAGGGAGCCAGCACCAGATAAGGTGACCTTCACCAAGATTGCCACAGAAAACCAAACTCTTCCCTGCTGGCCAGCAAAAATGAGAGCCCACTTCACTTCTTCTTCCAATGCTGTGAGAGAGCCTCAGGACCCCCACGTGCATGGGCACCTAAGGAATGCAGGTGTTAGCCTCCCAGCCTCTGTCCTCCATGGAAGGATGGAGTGGAGGTCGATGTGGATCCATCCTACTCACCTTAGCTGAATTCTGGAAGCCACACAGAAGTGTTGCCCTCCAGGAGACCACCCACTCCTACGTGGATGCCACTGTAACTTCCAGGAGGGAGTGCTCAGTCGAGAGAATCTAGAATCACGGTGCCCATGCACTAGCCGCTGGCCACATGTGACCTTGTGCACCTAAATGAGGATGTGCTCCAGGTGTTACAATACACGCTGGACCCCAAAGACTTGGTACAAAACAAAGAATGTAAAACATCTAGTTGATAACATTTACATTGATTACGTGTTGAAATGATCATATTTACATGGTAACTGGGGTTAAATAAAATATATTCTTAAAATCAATTTTACATCTGTGGATGAGTGGATGAAGAAAATATAGTATATCTAGACAATGGAATATTAAAGAGAATTAAAGGGACTATCCCATTCCCTTTAAAAGGATGGGAGTTCTGGCACACGTTCCAACTTGGATGTACCTCGAGGACAATATGCTAATGAAAGAAGCCAGAAACAAAAGGACAAACACTGTATGATTCCACCTAGATGAGGCACCTGGAGTAGTCAAATTCATAGAGACAGAAAGTAGAATAGAGGTTAGTAGTTAAAGAGGGGAAGATGAATGAGGTACAGAGTTTCAGTTGGGAGAGATGAAAATAAGTTCTTCAGACGTGGATGGTGGTGTTGGTTGCACAGCAGTGTGAATATTTAACAGCACAGAGCTAGACACTTAAAAATGACTAAAATGGTAAATTTTGTGGGATTTTTTACCACAACAAAAATAATCAATTTCACCTGTTTCTTTTTTTAGTTGTATATTTTTTACTAGCATATGTATATATTTAAATTAAATTTTATATATCATTTACATATACATTAAGGTTTTATAAATATTCTACTAGAACATTTAAAATTATCTATGTAGTTTGCTTATTTCCACTGGACAGCCTGGGCCATCCAGGCTAAGACATCCAGCACACGTTTCCTTAACCAAATGACCAAGGTTAACATCACCAATAATAACACATGGTGACATCATGTACCCCTGATATGCTGCCCAGAGGACAAGATATCACCTTTCCGTCAAATCATAAGAAAACATCACACAAATCGAAACTGAAGGACATCCTACAAAATAACTGGCCAGTGCTCTTCAAAAGTGTCAGGACATGAAAGACAAGGAAACACTGAGGAACCGTCGCAGATTGGAGGGAGTGAAGGAGAAAGAGCTAAATGCAATGTGGGGAACGAGGAGATCTGAATAGTCTGTAGTTTAGTTCACAGCGTTGTGCCATGTTCTTTCTTAATCTTGATCATGGTTATGTAAGATGTTGACATTAGAAGAAACTGGATAAAGAATATACAGTTACCCTGAACTATTTTTGCTACATTTCTGTAAGTCTAAAATTATATCAAATTTTAAAACTTAATACAAATAAAGCCACCCATGTCAGATGCACTCAGGTAAGCTCTCTCCTTACCTGCACAAAGCCTGAATCTACATTCTCTCCATCCCCTCCTCACACCCCAGGCTTCCTGGGGGCTCCAGCCCAAGGTATTGAAATGAGACTTTTTGTTTGTTTGAGAGGTGCATAGAGAGGTTGTTACTGGATTATGTTCAATGATGAAAGTAGTGTGTGTTTATTGTAACAAGTCAAAGAAAGAGCATGAATAAGGGAAATGGCAACAAATAATTCATTTCTCCCAACATTTCATTCCCACCCCAGAGGCAACCAAGCAGCAACTGGATGGCAGCATCTCTGTCTGTCTCCACGCTCATCAAACAGGGGTACACACATTTCTGTAGTTTTCTTTCCTACCTTTACAAAGGAATAAAATCATCTCATAAGTGTTACTCTGAAACTTGCTTTTTTTACTTAACAATTCATCATGGGTATTTCTTAGATATAGAGATATATAATTGGACCTAATATTTAAAGAGCTACATAATATTCCAACATTCTATATTATGATTGTACTATAGTTTTGTCAGCCATTTTCCTATTGATGGATTCATATCATTTCCAATTTTTTTGCCATGTAAACAGTAACTATAGCCTTATCTGTTGGTACTCTTCTTTTTGAAGAATAGTCTCTGAAAGAAAGGGATGGCTAAGACAAAGGACATAAACATTTTTTCTTTCATTGAGGTAACATTGGTTTATAACATCATATAAGTTTCATGTGTACCACATTATATTTCTACTTCTGTAAACTCTACACCGTACACACCACAAAAAATTTATTTTCCATCTATCACCACACAGTTGATCCCCTTTGCCCATTTCACCTACCATCCCACCCCTTCCCCTCTGGTAACCACTTCTCTGTTCTATCTACATGCTTGTCATCTATTTTGTTTGTTGGTTTGTTTGTTTTCTATATTCTACAAATGAGTGAAATCATACAGTGTACGTCTTTCTCTGTCTGACTTATTTCACTTAGCATAATACCCTCAAGGTCCAATCAGGTTGTTGCAAATGCCAAGATTTTATCTTTTTATGACTTAATAGTATTCCAATATATATATATATGTATGTATATATAGTATCTATCAATATCTGTCTATTTTTCTCACACCTTTTTTATCCATTCATTCATTGATGAGCACTTAGGATGTTTTCACATCTTGGGTGTTGTAAATAATGCCGTGATGAACATGGAGTGCATATACCTTTTCAGATTAGTGTTTTCATATTTTTTGGATAAACACCCAAAAGTGGGATAGTGGAATCATATGTAGTTTTATTCTTAATTTTTTGAGGAAACTTCATACTCTTTTCCACAGTCATTGCACCAATTTACATTCCCACCAACAGTGCACGAGGGTTCCCTTTTCTCCACATCCTCACCAACACTTGTTATTTCTTGCCTTTTTGATAATAGTCATTCTAACAGGTGTGAGGTGATATCTCAGTGTGGTTTTCATTTTCATTTTCCTAATAATTAGTGATGTTGAACATCTTTTTCATGTGCTTGTTGTTCATCTGTACATCTTCTTTGGGAAAATGTCTATTCAGCTCCTCTACCTACTTTTTAATCAGCTTGTTTGTTTATTTATTGTTGAGTTGTAGGAGTTTTTATATTTTTTAGATATTAACCCCTTATTGGATATATCATTTGCAAATATACTCTCCCGTTTGATAGGTTGACTTTTTGTTCTGTTGATGGTTTCCTTTGCTGTGAAGAATCTTTTTAATTTGATGTAGTCCCATTTGTTTATTTTTGTTTTTTTTCCCCTTGCCTGAGGACACATATTCTAAAAGATATTGCTAAGATCAATGTCAAAGAGCATAATGCCTATATTTTCTTCTAGAAGCTTTATGATTTCAGGCCTTACATTCAAGTCCTTAATGTAAAATTTGAGTTGATTTTTGTGTACAGTGTGAGATAGTGGTCTATTTTTTTTACATGTAGCTGTCTAGTTTTCTCAACATTTATTGAGACTATCCTTTCACCATTGTATATTCTTTGCTTCTTTGTCCATATATGCATGAGTTTGTTTCTGGGTTCTCAATTCTGTTCCGTTGATCTATGTATCTGTTTTTCTCCCAATGCCATGTTGTTTTGAGTACTATGGCTTTGTAATATAGTTTGAAATCAAGGAGTGTGATACCTCCAGGTTTGTTGTTTTTTTCTCAGGATTGCTTTGACTATTCTGGGCCTTTTGTGATTCTGTATAAATTTTAGAATTTTTTGTTCTATTTTTCTGAAAAATGTCTTTGACATTTTGATAGGGATTGTACCTTGTCTTTATCTGGTTTCTCTCACTGCCTTGTTTTGAGTACGGCCAAGGAGTCTGGAGTTAAGAGTGGTGTTTGTGCTCCAGTTTGTGACTATAGGATTCTAACAGAAACCTTGTTAGAAATGCACAGAAAATGAACTAAAACCAACCCTGAGAATGAGTATCAGAAGAGTATCTCCTCTGATTGAAAAACAAAATGCACAAAGAACGGATAAAAAAGATGTGGTGTATATATATATATATATATATATATATATATATATATATATAGTGGAATATTACTCAGCCATTAAAAAAGAATGAAATAATGCTGTTTGCAGCAACACGGATTGACCTAGAGATGATCATACTAAGTGAAGTCAGACACAGAAAGACAAATACCATATGATATCACTTATAAGTGGAATCTAAAAAAAAATACAAATGAACTTATTTACAAAACAGAAATAAACCCACAGGCATAGAAAACAAACTTATGGTTACCAAAGGAGATGGTGGGGTGGTAGGTGAGGAGAGATAAATTAGGAATTTGGGATTAACATATACACACTACTATATATAAAATGGGTAAATAACAAGGATCTACTGTACAGCACAAAGAATTATACTCAAAATCTTGTAATAACCTATAATGGAAAAGAATCTGAAAAAGAATATATAAATTATATATATATAATGTATATACATATATATATATACACACACACATATATATATCTGAATCACTGCTGTACACTTGAAACTAACAAAACTTTGTAAATTAACTATACTTTAATTTAAAAATATTGATATGAAAGCAAAAAGCAAATAAAAAAGAAAGAAAAACAAAATGCATAGACTTCAGGACATGGATTTTAGTGACATTGATTTGGTGGCTCAGATGACCTTTTTGGACTCGTACTTGCTTTTGGATAATTAATTTTATTCCTAAGTGAATCCTGGGTGAGTAAATCATTTACTATTTGCTTAAAGAGTACTGATTCATTGCCATATCTTTGAAGTTCTAAAATTAATTGTAAAGTTCATATTTATTCCTTTTTTCAGAAGACCTTTTCCTAGACCCTTCTAACACTTTTCCAGTTGCATCTCTTTCTTGCCCTCCATTAATTGTCAGCAGATCCCAGCTATTTTTTCAAGGGCTAGGTTTTTTTTTTTCTATATGTCTACTTATTTTTTTATTCAAAAATTACCGAGGGCTTCCCTGGTGGCGCAGTAGTTGAGAGTCCGCCTGCCGATGCAGGAGACACAGGTTCGTGCCCCGGTCTGGGAAGATCCCACATGCTGCGGAGCGGCTGGGCCCGTGAGCCACGGCCGCTGAGCCTGCACGTCCAGAGCCTGTGCTCTGCAACGGGACAGGCCACAGCAGTGAGAGGCCCGCGTACTGCAAAAAAAAAAAAAAAAAAAAATTACCGAGCGCTGGAAAATCACGTGGGGGTAGGAGGGAAGCATCATTATGTTAACCACGAATTTCAATTTTCTTTTCTGAATTTTTCTGGATTTTAATTTTTTTAATGAGCATTGATTGTTTATATGATAAAAAAAAAAGTAATAGAAATAATGCTATGGTCATGGCTCCCAGGGTCAGCTTTAATTTTGATTCCTGTATAGTGTAAATAATTGGCGTCTGATCATATATCACTCCTCTGAAATGTTCAGATCTTCGTTTATTCCAGACTCTAGGGAGCTTTAAGAAATGGAGCAGAGCTTAGCTGACAGTAGGAAGTTACACAGCAGGGTTGCCACTCAGAGCAGGAAGCAAGCAAGTACTGAGTTGAGTCCCGCTCTGCTCTGTGTCCACTGAAACACAGACAGAAGCTGTGGACCAACAGTTTTGAGAAGATATGTACATGCTGACATGTGTGAAGGGCAAAGGAGAAGATACATGAAACGTGCTTATGGAAAAATTCAGTACCCTTATTAAGGTAACACACTGAGCCTCTGATCAGGTACACCTGGAAGCTGTCTTAAATGATGCTGAGAAAATGCTCTCACACTGGAAATCGGCTTTCTTCTGATACCCTAGGTCTGGAGCTGAGCTAATGATCATGGTCTCCATTCCTGGCATTACACAGGCCAATTATTTACCTGTTGACTCTCAATCCTTTCCATCCTCTTGTGCTGGCCTCTGTGGCTAAAGGGATGGAAGTCTGCAGACCACCTGCCCTGGACACCTGCCAGCTGGCTTCCTGATGAACCATTGGTGGGAGATCAAAAGGAAAGGGGAAACAAAAGGCCCTTTTGTTCTGCTCCTGGCAAAACCTTTATATGGGTTGAATAGTGTCCCCCTCAAAATTAAAGTCCACCCAGAACCTGTGAATATGACCTTATTTGGAAATAGGGTCTTCAGATGTAATCAAGTTAAGATGAGGTCATGCTCAACTAGGGTGGGTCGTAAATCCACTATGACTGGTGTCCTTATATGAAGAGGGAAATTTGGACACAGAACCACAGAGAGACACCATGTGACAATGGAGACAGATTGGAGTGATGCCAAGGATTGCTGGCAACAACCACAAGCTGGAAGAGGTAAGGAAGGATGCTTCCCTAGAGCCTTCAGAGGGTGCATGGCCCTGCCGACAGCTTGATTTCTGAATTCTGGCCTCCAGAACTGTGGGAGAAGAAATGTCTGAGGTTTTAAGTCACCTTGTTTGTGGTACTTTGTTCTGGCAGCGTCAGGAAACTCAGCCTCTCACAGCAGCACGGCTCAAAGCAGGACTCCAGCTGTAACTACAGGTGGCTGCACTCAACAGCGCTGGGGAGGTTTCAACAGCAGCTGCTGGACTGTGGGCTCCTGGACACCTGAGCAATAGCAGTAGATGTTCAGGACAGCCTGTAGCCCATCAGCGACCAGCGCAGCATTGGCATCTTGGGAACACCCTTCCTTACAGGTGATAACTGAAGTTCAAACAGCTAAGCAAGTCAGCAAGAGCCCCCAGGTAGGTAGAGCAGAAGTGTGATGCAAAGTCCACACTCTCACCACCTTGCCATGCTGCCTCTGAAAACATCGGATGCAAATGTAGTCTCACCCACAGTGTAGACCTCCAACAGTAACTCACATCTCAGAAACCCTTGGTGTAGCTAAAAGGTTAGTACACGCTTGTTACCACTTAGTCAGTCAACAATTGATGGCACATTTTTGAAGTGACAGACATTTTGCTAGATGCTTGGGCCATACAGATGAATCATTTCAGTTTCTGCTTTTGAGATGCTCACGGATGAATTTAGTTAGTAACTGCAGGTACTATGCTAGCCCCTAGGATCAAACCAAGCAGGTAGGGATCAATGCTGGTCATCAAGTATATCCCCAGCTCTTACCCTGGAGCACATGTTAGGATGGCATTTCTTGATCCCTCCTGACCACTCCTTGGCGATGGCAGCATTGACACAGTGGCTGTCCCATCAGCCTAGGTGACCAAGTGACTGGTCACAATGAACAAAGTTCCCCTTTAACCTATGGTAGACATGCAGCATGAGCCATCTGAAGTGGCTAAGACTTTGGGCTACTTGTCACCATAGCATAACCAGCGTATTTGACCCAACAAGTGAGATCAGTATCTACTTTATAGATGCTCACGGTCTGTGAAGGAAAATGTACTCCTTTATTCAACGGGAGTCAGTAGACATTGCAGTCACTGGCATAGAAGTCTGCTGGAGAGAATGGGATAGCATTGCAGGATCAGTCAGGAAACTTCTAGAGGAAGGTCCCACTCAGTGGAGCTGAGGAAGAGGCAGACACATGAACCACCAACTGCAATACAAGGTGATGGGTGCCAGAACAGAAGGACAGGCAGAGGGCTGTACTGCCACAGATGGAGCATGACGCTGTCCGAGAGGCAAGGAAAAGTCTCCTGGGGACCAGCATTGGAACTGGGTATCAACAAGCAAGCCATGAAGTTGAGGCAAAGGGGAAAGGACACTGCACTGCACCTTTTAACTGAAATCGCTCCACTGTCTAGCAAGGTGCCCGTAACGTAGAAAGTGCTCACTAAAGTTTTGCTGGCTGAACGCATGGATGGAGCGTAGGCAAATTTCAGAGAGAAGAGAGACGTGTGTGAAGAGCTGGGGCCAAGAGTGGGTGTGGCTGTTCAGGGAAAGAGCGAGCTTCATCTACAGACCTCTCAAACTCAGACCTTTCTTTAGTGTGTTCTGGGCACCACCCAGGAATCAGGACGTGAGGTTATTTCCTCCTTGATCCTCACCCTCCCTCTGATCAGTGCAGGCGCTCCAGAGAAACAGAGCTAATAGGAGATCTATATCTGCATCTCTTTCTATATCATCTATATCTATATATAGATATATAGAGCCATATAGAGACATACATATGTATGTGTATATGTATGTATATGTATGTAAAGAGATTTATTTCAAGGAATGAGTTCACAGGCTGGGAACTCAGGCAGGAGCTGACACTGCAGTCTTGAAACAGAATTTCGTCTTCTTTGGGAAACGTCAGTTTTTACGGCCTTCAGTGGATTGGATGAGGCACACCCACATACCAAGGGCAATCTCCTTAAAGTCAGCTGACGGTTGATGTTAACTACATCTCCCCAATACCTCCGCAGCAGAACCTAGATTGGTATTTGATTGAACAGATGGTACTTCAGCCAAGTTGACAGAGGAAACTACCCACACACCCTCCAGACCATTTCTCCTGCTTCCTCCCTAAAACCCCGGCTCCTTGGACAACAATGCCATCCCTTCCCTTGCTGCCCACACGTGACTAATGCCTCCTCGGCTGTTCATAGCAAGACTTCTGCTCCTGGCTCTCTACCCTCCTCTCCATGCCTGCTCTTGCCATTATCCTCCACAGTGGTGCTGGTTGAGTCACCCAGGTGCCGGTTGAGTCAGCTGTCCAGTCCATAGTCGCTTGTTTCCAGGCTCCTTCCCCCACCACAGAGGAGACCATAGAATCAGACTAAACTTTTTGTTCCTGGATGCTTCCCATCAGCTATGTATCAGTGCACATATACAAGCCACAGGTGGTGAGCTGATATCCTAGGATCTCTAACTTGATCAGCCTCAAAAGCCTAACCGCTCACACTTCAGAAGCCAAACCAACAATAAATAGGGTCCCAAAACAATGACTACACTCCTGAACTGCCTAAACCCCAAAAGGGGAACTCTTGGGATATGCCTGAGCTTATACTATTATGAAAGGGAATCCTAACAAAATAATTATCTTTGAAGAACTTAGTTTGGGTATTTGCCTCTGGGGTGAGACTCACCAAACTAAACCCTGAATCCACCACAGGATAAATATTTTCGGCAAAAAATTTAGAGTTGATTTTTCAGGCTTTTGCACATTTGGAGGGCTGGGACACAAATCAGTAGGTAAGTTATTCACTCATTTTGTAGGAGCCAAAATATCTAGGATTAATATACACAGCTGTATATAGCTGGATCTAGATCTACTTATATCCAGTCATCCATCCACCCATCATCCATCCATCCATCCATCTATGCACAAACATGTCCTTTGGCTCCAGTGCTGTCTTACTTGCTTGCCAATAAAAATAAGGTGTTCATATTTTACCTCGTTGACACACCACATAAAAATTATCTTCTACTCAGCAATACAAATAAAACCCCACACTTGCCCCAAGGCTTGAGGCAGTCCCCACCCCTCAAACTCAGAATTGTTAGAGGTATCTGAAGGCCTTTCTGTCACTCTTCCCGGTCCAGACTTGTTTGGCCCAACTCAGAGGAAGACTGGGGCCCTAAATCACCTCCAGAAGACGCCAGCTGCTCATCTCTCCCCACTCCAGAGGCTTTGGCAGCACCTTGCTGCTGTCACAGAGCCAGCCCTGCTTTTCAAAATATACAGAAAGGCAGGTTCTTGAGTCACGTATCTCCCCAGACCACAGCCAAGTGCAAAGTAGTGTTTCACTTCTGCTGTAAGTTCTGCTGCTGTAGACCATGCATGTGCTGGGTACTGGGCACACAGTATAGGCCCCCTGACAGTTTCCAGTGTATGGAACCAAATGTCTAGTATGTTCTGAGAAGTAAACGCTTTGGGGGTCAACGTGACAGCGCCCAGTTAGGAGCGTGACTGAAGACGGGCACTCCCAGCAGAGAGAACAGTGCAGGCAAAGACCTAGCAGAAATAGCAACAGCATGATCTCAGGCCGGTGGGAGAGGCCAAGCATGGCAGGCCCGGTGTGAGGGACAGAAAGGCGAGGCTGTCAGCAGGCCAGGCCAGGCCAGCCTAACACATTAGGACCCTGAGGCCTCTGAAGGTTTCCAGTCCTAGGAGCAGCAGGCTTTCTTTTGCATTTCATTTTTCCCCCAACATTTTACTGTTATATAATTTCAAGTACACAGAAAAGTTGAAAAATAGAACCCAAAGACTATGTGAGTGTAGATTCAATAACTGCTTACATTTTCCTGCATCTATTTTTGTGAGCATTGGGGGTGTGGGGGGGAGGTATCTGTTTGTTTGTTTACTGTCATTTGCAAGTAAGCAGCAGACATCACAGCCATTTACCTCTTTTTTTAAATCTATTTTATTAAAGTATAGTTGATTTACAATGTTGTGTTAATTTCTGCTGTACAGCAAAGTGTTTCAGTTATACATATATGCGCGTTCTTTTTCATATTCTTTTCCATTATGGTTTATCACAGGATGTTGAACATAGTTCCCTGTGCTATACAGTAGGACCTTGTTGTTTATCCATTCTGTATGTAATAGTTTGCATCTGCTAATCCCAAACTCCCAGTCCATCCCTTCCTCACCCCCACCCCCCAACCTTGGCAGCCATAAGTCTGTTCTTTATGCATGACCATTTACTTTAAACGCCCAGCACGTGTCACAGAAGAATAAGGAGCTTCTCCCACCTTATCACTGCCTGCTAACATTAGGCTGCCCAGTCCCTGTTCAAACTTCCCCAGCTGTCCTCAGAACGTGCTTTAGAGTTAAGGAAATGTGTTTCCAGGATGCCATCTAAGTTCACCCGCTGCCTTTGGAGGTCGGGACTCCCTCGCAATCTAGAACTACATTCTTGTCCTAATATGTTGACTTCCTGAAGAGTCCAGGTCACTGGAACATAGAAGGATGCACCACATTCCGTCCCACGTTCTGGATATTTCTCATCATTTTCCTGTGGTGCCATTCGGTTTGTTTCTTTATTCCTTGTATTTCTTATAAACTGAAAGTTAATCTGGAGCCTTCATGAGATTCAAGTTAAACATTTTTGTCCAGACCACTTCATAGATGATACCGGAGCCTTTGTGTCACTTCATTCCAGAGGCACACAATGCTGGTGCCACTCAGTGATGCTAACTTGATCAGATGGACAAAGAGAGGCCCCAAGACCCCTGTGCAGTAGAGGAGCATGCCCTTGTAAGTTACAACAGTCATGGTTGTGATCCTTTGGCACTGAGTGACCATCTGATCCACAACGTCGCTTTCACAAATGGTACAAGCACCCACTGACAACCCAGATTTGCCTTGAGGATGAGAATTCTGCAGCATGGCTGGAGGATGAGATGGAAGGAAAGGAAGCCAGTGTGGCAGCCCGGCATCCTCCACCAGAGATATGATGTTGGTCCAGGCTGGGGTGGGGCTGGGCAGAGAGAAGAGGATGCATTCCATGAGGGACACCAAAGAGGTGAAAGAATGAGATCTGGTGAGGGTTCAGTGGAGATGGAGAGATCTAGGTTTGGGTGTGAGCAACTTGATGGATATTGTGGACTTCTTGCCAAGTGGGAGAAGGCAGGAGGGGAAACAGGATGGCCAGAAAGAGGTGGCGCTCAGATGCAGGCCCCTTTGGGGCATCCAAGAGACATGCGTGAGGCTGCTGGACGCATGGGGCTGGCCTCCCGAGAAAGGTGGGACTGGGGGACTCCGGAGACTCAGCTCACTGGCCAGGATCAGCAGGCCAAGAGCAGAACTAGAAAGGGGAAGACAGCCCAGGAAGAATCCTTGAGCACAACATGGAAGGAGAGAGTCAGAAGTCCAAGCTTGCCCATTCTAGGAACTAGGGGGAGAACACCTGAGAGAGAGAAGATACCAGAGAAAATGAGAGAAGAGAGCATCTCAAGGTACACAAAGCTGTAAGACTATTTCCTTTAGAAACAGATATTTTTATTTTTTGGGGGGGGGTACGCAGGCCTCTCACTGCTGTGGCCTCTCTCGTTGTGGAGCACAGGCTCCGGACGCACAGGCTCAGTGGCCATGGCTCACGGGCCCAGCCGCTCCGTGGCATGTGGGATCTTCCCGGACCGGGGCACGAACCCGTGTCCCCTGCATCGGCAGGCGGACTCTCAACCACTGCACCACCAGGGAAGCCCTAGAAACAGATATTTTGATACAATGTGATAGAGATGATGATTGATGGAGAAAGCAGAAAATGTTAAGACAAAAAACTTACCATTAGGCAGTCTATTGTTTTTAATTTACTTCATTTGTCCCCAGTTTTATTGAGATATAATTGACATACATCACTGTAGAAGTTTAAGATGTATAACATAATGTTTTGGCTTACATATTTTGAGAAATGATTACTATAATAAGTTTATTTAGTATCCATCACCTCATAAAGGTATAAGAAAAAGAAAACAAAAAGGAAAAAAATGTTTTGTCCTTGTGATAAGAACTCCCAGGATCTACTGTCTTAACTACTTTCCTACATATCACACAGCAGTGTTAGCTCTATTCATTATGTTGTGCATTACATCCCTAGTGCTTATCTTATAACTAGAAGTTTGTACCTTTTCACCACCTTTCTTCAGTCCTCTCTCCCCCTACCCTCTGCTTCTGGTAACCACAGATCTGATTTCTTTTTCTGAGTTTGGGGTTTTGGGGCTTTTTACTTTTAGATTTCACATATAAGTGAGCTCATACAGTATTTGTCTTTCTCTGACTTATTTCACTTAGCATAATGCTTTCAAGGTCCATCCATGTTGTTGCATATGGCAAGATTTCTTTTTTTATGGCTGTTTAATATTCCATTGTATGTATATATATATAATATATATATATATTTTATATATATATATATATATATATATAAAATATATATATATGTACACCACAACTTCTCTATCCATTCATCCACTGATGGACATTTAGGTTGTTTCCATGTCTTGGCTATTGTAAATAATGCTGTTGTGAACATGAGGGCGCATATATCTTCTTAAGTTAGTGTTTTTGTTTCCTTTGGATATATTCCCAGAAGTAGAATTGCTGGATCATATAGTAGTTCTATTTTTAATCTTCTGATAAAAAATATAAAAAATAAAAATAATTAAAATTTTTATTTTTAATTTTTTTTTAATTTTCATACTCTTTTCCACAGTGGCTGCACCGATTTACAATCCCACCAACAGTGCACAAAGGTTCCCTTTTCTCCACATTCTCACCAGCATTTGTTATATCCTGTCTTTCTAATCATGGCCATTCTAACAAACAAGAGGTGTTATCTCATTGTGGTTTTGATTTGCATTTCTGTAATGACTAGTGAAAATGTCTATTCAGCTCATAGCCCGTTTTTTTTAAAGTTAATCACAGTCCACAAATTAATTTCATGGCCCATTAGTGGATCCCAATCCACATTTTGAGAAACGCCACTGTGATAAGTCCCCAGACCATCAGTAAACTCTGTCTCTGTCCTGAAGCTCTCCCACGAACACCACCCTCCCACTTGGGTAAATCTGAAGAAACATGTGAGTCCTCTGGCTGGGTCAGGTGGGCACAGGGAGGAAAGATGCAGAAAATGAGAGACCATAGAGGGTGTGCCCACAGGGGTGGGAGGATGATCCAGGAAAGGGGGTGTGTCCAGGCTGATCCGTAGGTCTCGGGACCCCTTTGTGCTGTTGCTTCACCTGAGATCACCAGTCATCCTATATCACATTCGCCAGTGTTCCCCAAGTATGGCAAGCCCCTTCTCCCAGTCACCCTGAGAGCCTGGCCTCACTCCAAGTCCTGGACAGCAGGGACCCTCCTGTACGCTAGAGCTCGACTCCCTTCTCTACCTCCACCTGGCTCAGCCATCTGCCCAAACCTCCTTATGTAAAAAGCAAAACAGGAGTTCATGTACTCCCTAACCCCAGGCAAATGGGCCTTCTTACTATATTTTTTAGCTACAAGGAAGGTATAATGGCTCCTTTGCAAGACAAAGGTGATCCTTCTGCCTTTCTGGTTGGTTGGTTGGTTTTTAAAAAGTCTTGCTGTTGATCTATAAGAAAGTTTTGGGGAGATTAAGAGCAGCATGGAATTTAGATGTTGGCCTGATCTTTAATGCATCACAGATACACACACACACACACACACACACACACACACACACACACACACACTGCATGGAAATGACAGCCAGCAACTTGGGAACCACTTCAGAAACTCTTCTGTGAGGCACAAAGGGCTCACCAGGCAAGAGATGAATCATTAAGCATCAGAAATGATCACTTAAGATTTTCAGTTATACTTTCTTGCGTTCCATGAAGGTAAATGTGTTCTAATAAGTTCATGTGTGAATGTACTCATGGGGCATCCAGGATATGTTTCAGTAAAATACCTAGGATATGCTTTTCCTTTTTTTCCCTTCTCTCTCTCTCTCTCTTTCTCCTTTGTGCTAGTGTTCTTTCAGGAAGCAGCATTTGATCCAACTAGGAGAACTTGGGAGGACTTCCTGGAGGAAGGGGCATTCAGGTTGGGATTTGGAGAATCATCTGCAAATGTGGGAAGTGACTGGAGGCTTGGACTAAACTTGAGAAAGCAGAAGGGTTCAGGATCCTTGGGGAATACTGAAGAGTCCAGGGCAGCATCAGCATGCACTGGAAGGGTGGGAAGGCAAGTAAAGTGGGGATACAGAGGGCCTGGAGCACCAGCCTCAGACGGAGCCTATGTTCAGGTGGTAAGGAACAGTTAGGGATTTATCCAAAAGGGAGCGGCATGATCCAGTATGTTATAAAACCAAGCACATAGATGGCACTGCAGTGGTGGGGGGACAGCTGGAGGCTAGTCAGGTGAGACTTGTGAAACAGTGCAAGCAAGAGTCAGGGGGCTTCCCCACGAGCCTAGAGACGCTTAGCCCTCTAACAGCTGCTCCTTGGACACCTTATTATCCACACACTAGCCTGGGGCACTGAGTAACAGAGGTGAATCGGGAGGAGGCAGAACACAAGCAAGGTCCATCTGGACCCCAACAAAATACGATTGTCAGGGTGGCCCAGAGGGCTGCAATCTCTGAGCGTAACTGTCACCTAAGGTTTCTATTTCCTGTATCCAAATACAAAAGTAATCAGCTAGAGGAAGGGGCAGAGAGGACAGCATTCTCACCATGAAAATGTGTGATCTAAGGTTCTTCCACTTGGTAGTGTAGCACTTAACAGTCATCAAGCCCTGAAGTTTTCATTCTAGTAACTCACAGTAAGCAACACACGCCACAGGCTTAGAGAATGCTCATTCAACAGGTGAATTCTGTTCCTTGGTTTAAATATGAGGATTGCACATACCAATGTTTCTTTACAATCAGTCACCAAGGGGGACCCTTGCATCTCCTTGCCCCTGGGGAAGTGTGCCCCCAGGGATGCCCAGGGACCCTGCCCCCTACCCCCTGCAGTAACCTCCCCCCCCATGAAGGCGGGCTGTGCCAGAGCCCAGCCCAGGACAAAGAAGGTTCATCGGTGTCTTCTTTCATGTTCTCAGGAGTCCTGGGTGACCGTGTAAGAGAGGAGGCAGCAAACTACGGCCCCTGCTAAGACTGCCCCCCCACCTGTTTTTGTAAATAAAGTTTTATTGTAACGAAGTCATGCCCATGTATTTATGCATTGTCTTTAGCTGCTTCTGCTACAGAGTACTGATGACAGAGGCCATGTGGCCAAAAGACCTAAAATATTTACTATCTGGCCCTTTACAGAAAATTTGCCAAATCTTGATTTAAAAAGTCCACCTGGGACTTCCCTGGTGGCGCAGTGGTTAAGAATCTACCTGCCAATGCAGGGGACACAGGTTCAATCCCTGGTCCAGGAAGATCCCACATGCCACGGAGCAACTAAGCCCGTGGACCACAACTACTGAAATCCACACGCCTAGAGACCATGTTCTGCAACAAGAGAAGCCACCTCAATAAGAAGCCCATGCGCCGCAACGAAGAGTAGCCCCCGCTTGCTGCAACTAGAGAAAGCCCATGTGCAGCAATGAAGACCCAATGCAGCCAAAAATAAATTTTAAAAAAAGGTCCACTTACCCACTGGAGAGACCCCACGGAGGGGTCCTGAGGCCACAAGGAGAAAGAGAGGCCCAGCTGTCACATGTCCCTGTCATGTGATTTGCCAGGTGATTTGGCCATGAGCTGCCAGCACAGAGGTCCCAAGGGAGGTGGCAGGAGGACCTTGCGGCTGGCCCTGGCCAGCTCTCAGGGCTAGCTTAATAGAATGGTGGATTTAAGACATCGAGTTTGGGGTGATTTGTTACACAGCAATAGATAACTGAGATCTGCTCCCCGCTTTCTCCAAAAATTGTTGGGCTATGACCATGAGGATGGAACAAAAAGACAGAGTACCACGAAGATCAGACATGAAACCACGGCTGAATTAGTTCCTGAAGCTGCCCAATAGCAAAATGTAACTGACTGCAGAGCTTTTCTGGAGAAATAACATCACTCATCATGAAAACAGCTACCAAACCACAGACTTCTGTTTCCTTCACCTCGGACGTCACCTCTACTTTCGGCAACAGTTTGACCACATTTGAGTTTGTGGGTTTTTGCCTTTTAAATGAATCTTATCCTTACGAAGGCAATGAGCACTGGAATGGTCCCCCAGGACAGGAACTTCTCATCCCTCTAATGCACACTGTCCACACATGTGTTCTTTTAGACACAGAGGCTCCTTGTGCTGAATTCTAGTGTCTTTCTAAAGAGGCAAGCCTGTCATTTCAAAATAGCTCAAGCTTGAAAGAGATGAGGCACGCTGTGAATCCAGCCATGATTTTCATGATTTGCTCATCGAAAATCCATCCGTTATACTTGTTTTTCAGGGAAAGTGAACATCAAAACTCATTCTGTTTGTTTGTCACATTTCCTCAACTGCACCTTGAGAGAAGGCTCAGTGCCCTCTTCCCCCTTCTACTGGATTAACGGCAGGGTCGTGGTGGATGGTGCGGGAAACTCCCCTGTAGAGGCCATAGTCAGTGTGGCTGCCTCCCAGACAAGCAGATGGAGGAGGGAGAGGCAGAAGGCCCCCAAAGATGTCTGCAAATGAGTTGCACTGCATGGTGAAAAGGACCCTGTAGGGGTGAGTATGGTTATATACTTTAAGAGGGATTAGATCAGATAAGAGATTGTCCTGGGTTATCCAAGCAGGTCCAGTCTAATCACATGCGCCCTTAAAAGCGGAGAATTCTCTCTGGCTGGAGGCAAGAAGAGATGTGGCTGAAGGTGGCTTCAGAGAGATGGGAAGCATGGAAGGACTTGGTTTGAAGATGCAGGTGACAACATGAAGAAGTAGGCGACAGGCCTTCAGGCACTGAGATAGGTTCCAGCCTGCAGTGGACAAGGAAGACCTGGGCTGGGCTGGGGGCTCCCAGGAGTACTTTCCCCCAAGCAAGGCTCAGTCAGCTTTATTTTGGGGAAGTGAAGTCTCACTACCCCTTCATCAGGCTGAAGAAAACCTTCACTGTTGGAACATCCTCCTCTCCTTCCAAGGAAATCCAGCCTATTCCTGTGACTGCAAGCACCATTGCTTCTGGTTCTCATGAACCGGCCTCGAAAGAATGAGTTAGTTCTTTTAAGAAAAAAAAAGAGTGCCAAACTTCCCTCTTGCTGCTGCACACCCACCCACTGAAGGCTTTGCTGCCCACGTTCACCTGCTCACCAAGGTGTTCCTTCTTCTAGAAGTTTCCATCCTACATTGTGTATAAATGTCTCAGCTTTCAGTCAGTAGGTGGTGGCCACGCCATCACTCGAGGGGATCAGCACTTTTCTGTGGCCCAGGGGTGCCATTGCCGGGACAACCAAGAAGGACTCCAGAACGACTCAGGTCCCACCTGTGCTTCTCCAACCACATGGAGGGCATCCAGATCCCTCTACACTTCTCAACCTGTTGCCTTTGTCGTCTTCCACTCTCTGGCTGCCCGCACACCCAGCTGTCCCTACCGGCCCCTTCCAGCCCTGCGCCAGGGCCTCTATCCTTACGATGCCTCTCCATCCCTCCCTCCTCCCCACCGTAGCCCCAGGAACCAGGCAGAGCAGACAGGAGATGGAGTGAAGGCAGCAAGTGGCCCAGGGAGGCAGGCTCAGTATTTCACCTATCACAGGGGAATCTCCTCTCCGATGCTGAGTGCTCTGCCCCCCTAACCAGCAGGCACGAAGCTTCCCTAACAGCTGTTCCCCAGTCTTGTGTCTGTAAACATTTACCCAGGCCTCGCCCAGTCCTGCACTGAGCTCCAGGTTGTAGGTGCATTATTTCTAATCCTTACAGTGGCCAAGTAAGGGGTTCCTGAGTCCCCTAGTAGGAAACTGAGGCAGGAGGGGATGAGAGGGATGGATAGAGGAGACAGAGTTCGTTATTTGCTGGAGCCACACAGCTGATGGATGCAGTTAACACTGGGTTTTACTGTGGTAAAAAATGCTATTATTTTACTTAAAAGTATGTGCTCATTAAAAAAAAAAGTTAATTCCTATAATAAAGTACTGATGAGAAAGAACAATTAACCTCCTAAAATTGTAGTACCTCAAAATGCATCCAGTCCAAGAAGGTCTATTGGGCAGATGCCTGCAGGGCTGTGTGTCAGCCAGCGAACCTTGGCTCCGTACCACCCCCGACGCCAGGGCACCTGGCAAACCCGGCTCCGATCTTCCCGGCTGCCCCACTCTTCTCACCGCAGGAGAACCGGGCAAGGACCACCTGATGCTGCAGCAGCCCAGGGTCCCGGCAGGGAGGGGCGTCCAGTAGGAACCAGGAGAGGAGGGAAGCCTGGACATCAGAAGGACCTCCCACCTCCCTGGGTGACAAAGTGTTGTCTGTATGAGAGCTGGGAGAGAACAGAGCCTGGGGTCTGCCGTGTCTTGGGGGTCTCAGCCAGACAAGCCTTGAAAGACGCCAGTTATGTGGAGGCGCCCATGTCCGGCTGCACCATCGCTGCACGCCCAGCAAGGCCCGTCTTCAGGCTGCGGTCATCAAGTCTGCAAGGACACAAGTGGCCCCAGCCCCGGGACTTACCCCTCATGGTTATCCACAGACTAAAGGGGACAGAGGGGTCCTCCTGGCACAAACCCCACAGTCTGAAGCAGAGGGAAGAGAGCAGAGGTGTCGTGACCGGTCCTGACAGCTGAAGCCGGGGACTCCCCCACCCCACGTCGGGCAGGTCAGCCACATTCGACCTTCCAGAAGTTTCACCAAAAGTGTGGAGAACCCAGAGAGGAGTGGATCTCATACGCCTGGTGGGAGGGGAACCTTGTTGGTTGGGTGAGGAAACCAACAGTGGGCTTCAAGCAGCATGTCTTGAGTCAAGAGCAAATTCCTTGATGACTCCACCTAGGCCATATAGCATGAGCTCTTAGCTGTGGAATTCAGAGCGAAAAGGGTCAGTGTAGGCTGACGTCTTCATCCTCCACTGCACATTCACCCAACACGGGGACCCTAAAATTCTCCAGTCCTGGCCCCAGACCATGATGTCAGAAGCTCTGCAGCAGGGACCAGTTTCATAATTTTAAAACGTCCCCTGGTGATTTTAAGATGCACTGAAGCTGAAGAACAACTTAAGAGTGATGAGTTTCAAATGCTACATGCCTATGCCTCCCTCGGGATCTTGTTAAATGCAGATTCTGAACCTGGGGCCTAGGGGCCACTGAGCTTCTGCATTTCTAATCAGCACCCCAGGCATAGCTGCTGCTGCTGGTCTGTGGACCACACTTTAAGTAGCAGGAAAACAGAACCATAATTCTCAGTCTTGTCTTGTCTTTTTTTTTTTTTTTCACTCCATGCCTCCCACTGATTAACATAAAAATCTCAGGTCTTCCTTTAATAAGATTTAAAGCTAGCACAGGATATAAGTGTTACACCCAAGCCAAGTCTCAGTACGTGAGGACAAAGCCCTGCTATGTTTGCACATCACACCTCTGTGGCCCGCCAGGGGAGGTCCCCTCACACCCAGGATCTGGGAAAACAGCCTGCTGCAAAAACAACATGGAGGCTCCAGCAGCTGGGTGGCCCAAAGCCCACGTACCCTTGTGGGGCCTTGCTCCCCCCTCACCAAACAAGAGAGCAGCCAGGTGACCTTGAAGGGCCTTTCCAATGTGACTGGGACTTTTGATCTTAAATCATCTTTTAATATTTTCCATCAATGGCCAAAGGATCTTTGGCCTCCTCTGTGACTTCCAGGAAAGAGGCAGGCCTCCAGGGGTACTTTGCACCAGGGGCACCATGCCAGGGGACTTTCCTGACAAGAACAGGATCAGGTACAGTGGGGTCAGAGACCATGCCATAAAGACCAGAAGTATCAACTGCCCAGACCAGGGTCGGAAACTCTACTGTTAAGCGCCAGATGGTAAATATTTCAGGCTTTGCCAGCCTTAAGCTTTTCGTGAAAGAGGCAAGGGGGGCTTCCCTGAGGGCACAGTGGTGAAGAATCTGCCTGCCGATGCAGGAGACACGGGTTCGAGCCCTGGTCCGGGAAGATCCCACATGCCGCAGAGCAACTAAGTCCGTGGGCCACAACCACTGAGCCTGTGCTCTAGAGCCCAAGAGCCACAGCTACTGAGCGCACGTGCCACAACTACTGAAGCCCGTGCGCCTAGAGCCCATGCTCCGCAACAAGAGAAGCCACCGCAACAAAGAGTAGCCCAGGCTCCCAGGCTCACCACAACTAGAGAAAAGCCCACATGCAGAAACGAAGACCCAAATGCAGCCAAAAATAAATAAATTTATTAAAAAAAAGAAAGAAAGAAAGAAGCGCAGGAAGAGCCATAGACAATGTGTAACAAATGGGTCTGGCTGTGTCCTAATAAAACTTTATTCATAAAACCAGCAGTGGGCAGGATTTGGCCCACAAGCTGTAGTTTGCCAACCCCTGGCCCAGAGCAGTGCTTCTCAAACTTTCATGGCTGCAGATCGCACAGGGAGCTTGCTAAAATGAAGATTCTGAGCCAGGAGGTATGCGTGTAGTGCTGTCCAGTAGAAATACCATGTGAGTCACATGTGTAATATAAATTTTCCTGGTGACAATATTTTTTTAATTCAAAAGAAAAAGGTGAAATTCATATTAACAGGATATTTTATTTACCCTAACATGCCCCAAGTATTATTTTTCCCTTGTGTGGCATGAGCCAAGTGTGGCTGGCAGCTGGGGTCATGGATGGCAGAGTTCAGTGCAAGGCCTGAGAATCTGCATTTACAACAAGCTCCCAGGTAAAGTTTTTGTTGGTTCCTAAGAGCACCATCTTCTACCTGGGCAGCCTTGACACAATTTTCTGCAGAAGATTTGGCAAACTGTGTACCTATTCTAAAATGCTTGAAATCATATCTTAAGGAATATCCAGCTTCAAGTTTATTGATAATATAATTGTATGTTATTATCAAGTAGTGTTTCTCAAATGCTCTCACCTGTTGGTTTTACATAAAGCCCAGTTAAACAGAGGCCCTGGCTCCTCTGCATCCTACAGAGGAGAAGCTGTGCATTGATAGAGAACGCAGGAGACAAAGATTATGATCATCTGTGTGGCAGACCCTATACCAGGCCCTTTACATCATGTATTTTTCAGGATTCTCCAGAGAAACAGAACCCACAGGAGACAGGTAGATAGATAGATAGGTAGATAGATAGATAAATAGCTAGCTAGCTAGAAAGATAGATAGATAGATAGATTAGATAGATAGATAGATAGATGATAGATAGATAGAGGTACGATTTATTATGAGGGATTGGCAAATGTGATTATGAAGGCTGAGAAGTCCCCCATTCTGCTGTCTGCATGCTGGAGACCCAGGAAAGCCAGTGGTGTTCTTCTGAGAACCCAAGGGCCAGCGGTGTAAGCTCCAGAGTGAAAGCAGGAGATTGATGTCACAGCTCAAGCAGGCAGGCAGAGAGAGGGACAAATTCTCCCTTCCTCCACTTTTTGTTCTAGCCAGGCCTTCAACTGATTAGATGAGGCCCACCACACTGGGGAAGGCAATCTGCTTTACTCCGTCTACCAATTCAAATGCTAATCTCATCTGGAAACCACCCCACAGACACACCCAGAATCATATTTACCAAATATCTGGGCACCTGTTGACCCAGTGAAGTTGACACATAAAATTAGCCACCACTCATGGTTATCTCAATGAGCTTCACAGCTCTGTGAGGGAGCGTTATGAATATCATGGAGGAGAAAACTGATGTTCAAGTTTAAGAAGCTGCAGCTGACAACAGGCAAAGCTATGCCTGGGATCTGTTTCCATTCCGGGGTCATACCCAAGGGGTGGGGTTCACATGCAATTTTTAGGTGAGAACACACAGAGGTTGTTATTTCAACAATTTTAATAATATATCTCCAGCTTGGCTATCTCCATCATATTAAACTTAAAATATCTCACAGATAGCATAGGAAAAGCTGAGGTTTATTTCAAGAGTTTGTTTAAAAGTTATTTTTCAAAAACAAGGTTAAGTGATGTAACCCTGTGGCAAAGTGTGCAAAAATGACACTCAGAAAAAAGACAGAAAGAGCCAATAGAGGCTGGTGTCCCCAAACAAACAGTGAATGTTCCTTGGTCATTTCAGCCTTTTAGAGCCTTGCTCTAAAGACCGTAGTCAGTCCCCCCAGATTCACATGTCACTGTCTGCCCAGAGCTTTGGCATTTCAAGTTTGCCCATCCCAGAGGAAATTCTAGGAGCCTCTGTTCTCCCGTCTCGAGGAACGATCGCCCACACCCTAACCCTAACCCAGTTTCTCAAACCAGAAGCCAGTGGCCTTCCTGGACCTCACCTTCCTCCCTGCAACCCCACCTCCAAGTCTCTTCCTGCTGCCTCCGACAGGAAGCCCCCTCCACGGGTCCTCCTCACCCCAGCCACCCTGCCACTCCTGTCCTCATCCAGGTTCTCAGAGAATTCCTTATGGGAGGAGATAAGTCATATAATGCCTGCCCATCACACCCGGGGTAAGGGTGTGTCCTGCGTCCTGCCTCCCTCCCTGATGGCATCTAGCCCCACCCCCACTGGGGTCACCCGACTTCCAGGTCACTCCCTGGCATCGCCCTTGCACATTTGTCACCTGTGTGTTCGCCAGTGAACCCCAATTAATGTGCTGTCTTGCCTCCCTCAGGGAGGCTCCCCCACCCCCAGCTGAGCTCTGCACCACCCCTTCCCCCCATCACTGTTTTGCTGCTGCCCTTTAACCCCTCTCAGAGTCTGTAATCACCCGAATTACAGGCTTAATTATTAACGTATGTCCTCCCTTTGTGTCTCCCACCAGAATGTTAGTGTCAGGGGTGCAGACCACACGGTATCTCAGTGTCCACCCAGCCCAGCCTGGAGAGGGGCGAGTGCTCAATGAATATTTGGGGACAAATTCAGGTACAGAGTAGGAGTGAACAAACAGAGACCCAAAGCCTGAAGCAACAGTGAAGGGTGGATCCATCCCATCCCAACCGACTCATAAAGGCAGTTATCCTGCTTTGAAAAGCTAGAAAACCTTTTGGCAAGGTTTTATCCATAGGGATTTTGACACAAAGAAAAATATCTGACAGTCTCTGGCAGTAGCCAGAGTTCTGCCTGAGGCAAGAGGCCTGAGAAATAGTGAGTATTTCTATTCTGCCCACCCAGTGAATAACCTGCGCTATCCCAGGTTCCCTGTGCCTCGGATCTAGAACACCCCTGTCCCCAGCACACGCCTTCCTGAGGAGGCCTGTCCCCCAGCGCCTGGCTATGCTTGGCCCATTCTCCTCTCACCGGATTCCTCTCAAACTCATCCCAGGCCTTACACTACACTGTGTCTGCAGGACCCCAGGGCACATCCTCACACGTGAGCCTTTTGCATCCTGCCCTCCCTGGACATGCCCTCTCTGCCCGCTTAAAGCCACTGTTTAGGGCTCTTCTAGGTCCCCCTACAAGGTCAGGAGCAGGGCTGCCCGAGGTTCCCCAGGTTCCTCAGCAGGTCCTGAGATGAGGGTGCATGTAATGAGGCAGGGCTCCCAGGAGAGACTATGACGGGAAGGCAGAGCATAGCATAGACAAAGAACCAAGCTGGGGGAAAATTGGGCCAGTCCCCAGGGAATGGGGGAGTTTTCAGCCTGGCCCTTGGAGACCCAGAGTAGAAGTGGCACCCCACAAGCCAAGGGCATGGGCCAGGGAGGGGTAGAAATGGAGACCGCAACTCCTGGGCCCTTCCAACAAAACATCTCCAGCAGCCCAAGGGCAATTCAAGAAGAGCTCAAGGACAACCTCTCCCAGGAAGTGCTAACCAGGAAAGCAAAAGCACACAGAAGCCCAGAACAAGGAGCAGAAACAGTAATGCAGCCCAAGGGACCCTGACTGGAGTAGCCACGGTCAAGAATTTCCCAGGACTCTCAGCATAGCAGTAACTCCATCATCTGGGAACCAGAGGAGTCTGGTCATGGCCTCTGCACTCTGACCCACACTCAGATCCCAGGAGCTGGAGGCTCATCCACCTCCATGAATATCCCTCTGTGAGCACCAATATCTAAGCCTGTGCCATGCCCCTCATTGCATCACCCCTCTGATGTCGATGTCACGCTCCAGAGAACTCAGTTTCTCATCATCAAATATCTTTATCTCAGGAGAGGAATCAAAACTTCTCCTCCTGGTTAAATGCTCCATAGAAAATATCAGAGTCTTATATTGATGTCACCCGGGGAGATGACCACGTAAGATGTGGTCAGTGCTCGTGGCTGGGCTGCCCCTGCCTGGCTGTCCTTCTGGACAGGGGTGGAAAGGAAAGCCGCCCTCTCCCAGGGTTTGGGGGACCCAGATGCCCCCCAAAACCGGAGGGTGCTGCGCTGGGCTAAACCTCCCCATGCCCTCCGCTCTGCCAGGCAGCCTCTCTGTCCCTCCTGTCACCGTTTAACGTTGTTCATTTACTTCTCTGCCCTTGGGGTCTCTTCCTTCCCTATCTGCAGCTGGACTATGGGTCTCAGGTTGCCAAGGGGAGCCCAGGGCAGGAGGACAGCAGGAGTAGCCGGCAGGGGGACAGGCATGGGCCTCCCACCCACCTCCCAACACCAGCACACCAACAACTCTGCAATCTGTGAACCCCAGAGTTTAGGGCCCAGGCATCTGGGGGCCCCGATTCTCAGGGGCCTGCAATTATTTGGTATTTAAAAAAAGAAAGGAGACGCTCCAAGCCCTGGGATGGATGTCACGCTGTAGTTTCAGGGGAGGAGGTGATGGCGGGCACGTGGGGCCAGGTTCCCACCCTGTAGAGGCACCCAGTGGGCTCCCTGCAGACTAAGGAGCCTGACGAGGGGTGCGTGCTGGGGACACCGTAACCCTTGAGGGTTGACTGAGGGAATGAACATGTTTATAAGCGAGAGAAGTGGAGGAAAGGGGAAAAATGGTTGGCTCCCTCTGAATGTGACTCGATGATCTAGAAGCCTTTGCCTGTCCCCCACCGACCCAGGATTCGTGGGACCCATGGAGAATGTCACCAGGCACTGGGCTGGTCATCGGGGGCTGCAATGTCCTGCCTGAACAGACTCCTCAAGCTCGGGTGGCTGCTTGAGAGCAAGGCCTACCCCACACACCTCCTCTGTCAGCAGGAATTGGGAAGACACACCCCACCAAAAACCCTTGTTTAAAAATTGGGTTTCTTGCCATCCTTAACTGTGCTGGTAAACGGCTCTCTGAGAAAGGAAGGGGGAAAAAACGATTTGATTCCTGGTGTTTGCTGATTTCCTTGGGGTAAATATTGACACTCGGCTCATCTGGAGCTCCCCCGTCTCAGGAGTAGGAGGACGACAGCTCTGTGCATTAGGAAAGATCTCTATCGTGGGCGTTACTGATTCATCCTCACCTCACTCAGGACAACTAGAGTTTCACAAACATTTACTGCGTGTTAAAGAATTCTTTGTGGTTGATTTCCTCAAATACAGGAAGCTGACTTTTCTCAGCAGTGAACTTCACTTACCAACCTGACCAGGGAAATGATCTTGGCAAATGAGAAGTTAACGTCACCCATCACTCCGCACAGCCGGCGGCTTATTCTCTACTCAGGCAAAAAGAAGGTTTCCTTTACTCTCTCTCTCAGTTACTAATTCTCCATGGATGGTCATTTGGCATCCAAGCTGCAGAGGATTCAGATCAAAGACAACTCCGTGTCTTTGAAACAGTATGGTTCTGGGAAGGACACTGGCGTAGTGCTTACTGACTCTCGGCTGAGAACAGAGATTGCCCTGGGTTTCCTGTCTCTTTGTCCCATCAGAAGGCTAGCACATGTGCCACCTCTACCTGCTAGAGTCCCTGTGAGATTTTAAACAGCCTAACCTGAGAGAAAGTTAACATGTTAGCCACGAGGCTCTACACCTCGTACCTATTGATTTTCTATCAGGTGGAAATAGAGGGAAATTCAGAGCTATTTGTTGATGCTGTTGGTAACAAAAACCAAAGAATAAAAAATACAAACTGCTATTAATTGAGCAGTTGCCCTATGTCGGGCACCATGCTATGGGCTTTATATATAACATTACACTTTTAATCTGCATAAACCCCTGCAGACCCCCATTTACAGATGTGACCACAGAGGCTCTGTGAGGTGACATGTATTAGCTTGGCTTTTGCCTGTGAGGTCCCACAGCCCTTGTTGACAGAGCAGAAGGGCCAGGAGAGCGTTCTTCTCATTTGAGTCCAGTATTCCGTCTGCTCTAATGTCTATCCTACCTTCTCCCCTCCCCCACTCTAAATCCCCTTTCCTTTGGGATTTCTGGAGGTTATCCCTGGGGCTGCCCCAGCTCACCAGCAGACCCGGGAGCTGGAGCTGACGCTTTTTTTTTTTTTTTTTTAAAACATCTTTATTGGAGTATAATTGCTTTACACTGGTGTGTTAGCTTCTGCTGTATAACAAAGTGAATCAGCTATACATATACATATATCCCCACATCTCTTCCCTCTTGAGTCTCCCTCCCACCCTCCCTATCCCACCCCTCTAGGTGGTCACAAAGCACTGAGCTGATCTCCCTGTGCTATGCGGCTGCTTCCCACTAGCTATCTATTTTATATTTGGTAGTGTATATATGTCCACGCCACTCTCTCACTTTGTCACAGCTTACCCTTCCCCCTCCCCATATCCTCTAGTCAGTTCTCTAGTAGGTCTGTGTCTTTATTCCCATCTTGCCCCTAGGCTCTTCATGACCATTTTGTATTTGTTTTTTTTTAGATTCCATATATGTGTTAGCATATGGTATTTGTTTTTCTCTTTCTGACTTACTTCACTCTGTATGACAGACTCTAGGTCCATCCACCTCACTACAAATCACTCAATTTCATTTCTTTTTATGGCTGAGTAATATTCCATTGTATATATGTGCCACATCTTCTTTATCCATTCATCTGTCGATGGACCTAAGTGTCCATCGACCGGGAGCTGACTCTTGTTTCTTCAGCCCTTCCTCCCCGCCCGCCTTCCTACTGCTTAAGGAGAAATAAATGTGTGATCTGATTCCCTTTCTCTCTTGCCCCTCTTACTCTTCTGCCCGGCCCTGTGTCTTTCTCTACAACAGTGACGACAGGGGCCTCACCAGCCACTTCCTGGAGCTCAGGCTCGCCGTCCAGAGCAGCCTGTGGCCTCGGACCTCTGTTTCTGGAAGCTGTGGTGTTTCCAGGGTGGGATTTTCCCTTCTGATTGAATCACCTCCAAGTCCTTCCTTCCATCACAGACATCTGGCAGTGCAGATATCTTGGGTGACCCCCGAAACCATCTCAGCCTAGAAAAAGGGGAAGAGACTCAGCAAACGGGCCATGCCTGGCAGTGGGCACCAGACTTCCCACAAGTCCTCCTCCCCACAGCCAGGTCCCCTAAGAGAGGTCCGTCACACAAAGGCCCATCTCCAGCAGCCCTCACGTTGTGAGAGGCCTGTGCTGGAGGACAGTCCAGGCTGAGTTCCCACTCACCTCCCATCATGTGTGGGCACCACAGAAGAGAGAACAGGACACGGCCTGCCAGCATTCGGAAGGGAGGGCAGAACCCACGCTCTCAAACCACAGCCCTGTTCTAGGAGCCGAGCAGTATATTTAGCAAAGCAGGATGTTTGTGGGTAAATCAACATTTTGCTGTAAATAAAATTCTGCAAACTAGGGAGTTTAAGCTGAGGATGGCAGAAAGTTATTTTACCACATTCTCCTAAAACAAGCTCAATGTGACCCTTGTTTCAGAGATGCCCTTCACGCTGAGGGCTTGGGTGAATTTTGGGTACTGTCAGGGGCTTGAACCAGAGCTTGGAGACCTTGGAGAAGCTTCTCCCTGGGTAGACCAGCAGGCCAACACTGTTCCTCCTCACGTCCATGTGGGGTGCCCCCACTGGCCCACCTGGACTCCAGCATCCTGGCTGAAGTCTTTTTGTGACAGGCTGCCACTCCAGGACGTCCATTAATGGAGTTCACAAGTCCTTGGAATCAAGAGCTCCTATAGATGGCTGACCCCAGGCTTTGGGGCTGACCAGTGAATGACTCTGCATTTACTTCAAGCCTTGTTACATACACAATGAATACACATCACATGTAAGGTTCTTCTGTGTGTCTCCCACTGTGCCTTTCCCCCGATTTTGCTAAACTGTATTCTGACTCATTCCATCAGCCAACAAATATGTGTGAGCAGGTGCCAGGCACTGTGTTTGGAGACAGCCCTGAGGGAGATGGCCCACAAGCCGGAGGGGATCCTCAGTGGAGAGACGATTGTGATGACCATGGCATGTGGTCCCATGTGTGAGAGGAAACGTGGCTGCATGTTCTTTGCTGCTCTCACCACTGAGAGGTGGAGTCCAAGTACCCTCCCCTTGAATCTGGACTGGCTTGTATGACTCGTTTGACTAATAGAAATGAGATATACGTAACCTATGGACATTCTAGACTAGGCAAGAAAAAGCTTTGAGGCTTCTGCCTGTGTCTCTCAGAACACTTGTCTCAAGACACCCCCTCCTAGAATCCAAGCACCACGTGTGAGGAAGTTCCAGCCATGGAGAGAGGCCAGCTGTGGGTTCTCCAGTCAAAGCCTGGCCTGAATTTCCAGCCACCAGCCAGCAAGGTGAGGGTACCCTTGTGGGTGGCTGGCTCAGTTGATTCTTTAGGTGGCTGTAGTCCCAGATGACATCTGCTACCTCTCCATGGGAGAAGCCAAGTGAAAGCACCCAGCCCAGCCCTTCCCAAAGTCCTGACCCAAGGAATTGGGAGCAAAATAAAATGGTTGTTTTAAGCCACCCAATTAGGAGTGGTTTTGTGCTGCAACAGATGATCAAAGAACCATGGAAGCAAATACCAGGGGCACCTCACTGGGAGGCTGGGAGGGGCAATTCCAGGAGGGCTTCCTGGAAGAAGTAGTATCTCAGGTGGTGAGATGGGAGGGGTTTCTCAGGAAGAGAAAACAGCGCCTGTGAAGGGTCAGATGTGAGAGGGGGTTCCATTTCCCTAGGGATGTGTAGTCTACCGGAGGAGAGAGGAGAGACGTTGAAGATATTAGCAGAGATGAGCTTATACCAGAGATGCTCTGACTCACAGCCCTTGGAATTCCCCACTGGGCTGACCACAGCACACATGTGAAAGAGCCACCCGTGCCATCCCCGTGCCCTCTGTGAGGACCACTGAAGAAAATATGTGAAGGCCTGGGAGCTGTCACAGTGGGACTGCTTGTCTCTGGCTAGAAGAGACCACAGCTATCAGCAGCAGCAGCTGGCGACATGTCCCACATGCTTTTCTCAGGTGCTCCTCAGATACACACAACTAGGGCTGGGGGACATTGAATGCCCCTGAGAAGGAATTCTCACAGGAGCTGGAGCACACAGGTCCCACTCCAGTGGGCAGGATGCAGCACACAAGGTACAGGTGCTGCTCGGGTGTCATGACTGAGACTTAGATCCTAAAGAAGGTTCAGAAGCCAAGAGGAAAACTAACTAGAATGAAAAGTCTCTTGTGTAAGAGCCCAGGGATTCAGACCCAGGTGCCAGAGTAGCACCACCTTTGGCGGGGGGTCTAGGTTCCAGACTTGGCCAACAAAGGTGATAATTGGGGGTTTAGAATCCATAAGAGGGCTTCCCTGGTGGCGCAGTGGTTGAGAGTCCGCCTGCCAATGCAGGGGACACGGGTTCGTGCCCCGGTCCGGGAAGATCCCACATGCTGCGGAGCGGCTGGGTCTGTGAGCCATGGCCGCTGAGCCGGCGCGTCCGTAGCCTGTGCTCCGCAACGGGAGAGGCCACAACAGTGAGAGGCCCGCGTACCGCAAAAAACAAAACAAACAAACAAAAGAATCCATAAGAGCCACACTCTGCAACTTCAGGGCAACTGCTTCTCAAATTTTAATAAACACCACCTCACCTAGGGATCCAAGTGAAGTGTAGATCCTGCATCCGGAGGCCTGAGAAGCAGCCCTGGATTCTGAGTTCCTAACAAGTTCTCAGGTGATGTCTGTCCTGCTGCTGGTTCAGGAGCCACACTTTGAGCAGCAAGAATTTAGAAGCACTCTCCCAAGAAGAGAGACCATAATTTACCAGCACGCTAGCAACAGCTTAGAAAATGGACCTTGTCCACAACCAAAAAAAAAAAAAAAAGAATCACTTTCATTATTCCATGAAACAGCAATAAAACTGGGAACAAATTTATTTATCAAATGATTTATTACTGTGATTGGGTTATCATTGCTGTGTATTCGGGTTCTATTACTGCATGACAACTAACCATGAACTTAGCAGCTTCAGGCCACACCCATTTATTATCTCTCAGCTCTGTGGGTCAGAAGTCCAGGCGGACTGGTGAGCATCTCTGCTTATTGCCTCTTGAGGGCAAGGGCGCAGTCAAGGCTCTTACCTGGAGGCGCTGGGAGGAATCACTGCCAGGCTCATCCATTCCTTGCAGCTGCAGGACTGAACGCCCTGCTTTCTTGCCGGGTGTCAGCAGAACTGCTCTCAGCAGCTAGAACCCATGCCCAGGTCCTCGTCCCCTGTTGTGTCATCTCAAAGCCCCCAACAGGGAACCTCCCTCACGTCAAATGTCTTCAGCTGCCCCCCCTCCCCAGTGACCAGCCAGAGAAAACTCTCTGCTCTTAAAGGCTCTCAGGTTAGTTGAGTCCCACCCAGATAATCTATTTTCAGGTAAACTGATGAGTAACTTTAACTATACCTGCAAATTCCCTTTTTCTATGTAAAGGACCATAACCCCAGGAATGACATCAGGAGGCTCAAGTCCTAGAACCATCCTAGAATTCTGCAGCACAAACTGGAAATGGTGCTTCCAGCAAAAACTACCCAACAGTAATGCAAAAGCAAAGGAAAGTGGGCAATGTTTCATCACCTGATCAGAAAAGACCCAGAGAATAATTTCCCACTCAACAAAGAGAAGCCAACAAAAGGTAGGTCCTCTTACTTTAGCAATGCAAACCAAAAGCCCAAGGTCAATTTGCATGATCCTTAGAATGTACCGGCAACTTTCCCTGAGATGCCAGCTGAACACTTAAAGAGATGCAGCTTTCATATCCTTTCCTGATTAATTGGTTTGTACCATTCTGAGCAAATCCAATGGAGGAAACCGAAATAAGTTTTCTTTACAGAAAAAATAAAAAAATCTCTATTGAAAACTTGTAGGAATTATCCTTGACCTAAAACACTACTCAGTGTAGTTCATTTCTGACAGTTAACAAGGATTTTTCTTTTTTTATCAAGGTATGAAATTGACATATTAAAGTGAGTGAAATACACTAGTCTAAGTTTCCACCCCTGTGGATCCGTGTAAACATAACCATGCCGGCACCACCCAGCTCTTCCAGGGTTCTTGATCTACGTTCCAGTACTCGGTCACCCCCAACCTGAGGCGGGGCTGCTTTTTCAAAACTTGATTGAGGATATGATTTATATCCAATAAACCGCACCCATTTCAAGCTTACAGTCTGAGGAATTTTGACACATACCGTCTCAGAACCATAGCTGCCGTCGGATACAGGACATTCTCAGCATCCCCAGAAGAGTCCTCAAGCTTCTCTGAAGCCCCTCCCTTCACCCTTGGCTTCAGGCCACCACTAATCTGAGTTGTGCCACTACAGATTAATTTGCAAATTAAAATCTGTATATCAAAGGAATCATAAAGTATGTACAATCTGGCTTTTCCCACTCAGCAGTAATGAGTTTGAGATTCACTCATGTTGCATCAGTAGTTCATTCCTTTCTTTTCTTTTTTTAACATCTTTATTAGAGTATAATTGCTTTACAATGGTGTGACAGTTTCTGCTTTATAACAAAGTGAATCAGTTATACATAAACATATGTCCCCATATCTCTTCCCTCTTGCATCTCCCTCCCTCCCACCCTCCCTATCCCACCCCTCTAGGTGGTCACAAACCACCGAGCTGATCTCCCTGTGCTATGTGGCTGCTTCCCACTAGCTATCTATTTTACGTTTGGTAGTGTATATATGTCCACGCCACTCTCTCACTTTTTCCCAGCTTACCCTTCCCCCTCCCCGTATCCTCAAGTCCATTCTCTAGTAGGTCTGCATCTTTATTCCCGTCTTGCCCCTAGGTTCTTCTGACCATTTTCTTTTTTTTTTTTTAGATTCCATATATATGTTTTAGCATACAGTATTTGTTTTCCTCTGACTTACTTCACTCTGTATGACAGACTCTAGGTCCATCCACCTCACTACAAATAACTCAGTTTTATGGCTGAGTAATATTCCATTATATATATGTGCCACATCTTCTTTATCCATTCATCTGTTGATGGACACTTAGGTCGCTTCCATGTCCTGGCAATTGTAAATAGAGCTGTGATGAACATTTTGGTACATGACTCTTCCTTTCTATCGCTGAGTAGTTTCCCATTAGATGCATATACACGCGTACCTTGTTTTACAACTCTTCACTTGATTGCACTTCTCAGACATGTTTCTTACAAATTGAAGATTTGTGGCAACCCTGCATCCAGCAAGTCGATCTGCACCATTTACCCAAAAGTATTTGCTCTCTTCTTGTGTCTCTGCACCACATTTTGATAATTCTCATAATATTTCAAACTTTTTCATTATTACTGTATTTGTTATGGTAACTGTGATCAGTGACCTTTGATGTTACTATTATAACTTTTTTGTTTTGTATTTTTAAATTAAGGTATGTACATTGTTTTTTGAGACATAATTCTATTGCATGCTTTAATAGACTTCAGTATAGTGTAAACATAACTTTTATATGCACTGGGAAACCAAAAAATTCACATGACTCCCTTTATGGTGATAATTGCTTTATCAATCTGGAATCAAACCCACAGTATCTCCGAGGTGGGTCTGTAATACAGAGTGATGATCCATTCAGCTGTGGATAGGCTATTGTGAATGAAGCTGCTAGGAACATTCACATACAGGTCTTTGTGAGGACATATGTTTTCATTTACATTGGGCAAATATCTAGAAGTGGAAAAACTGGGTCATCTGCCAGGTATATTAAGAAACTGTTAGCAATGTTGACACCACTTTACATCCCTACTAAGGAATTTTAGCCATCTTAGTGGGAGTGTAGTGGTATCTCACTGTAGTTTTGTTTGCATTTCCCAGACACTTGATGTTGAACATCTTTTCGTGTGTTTATCAGCCTTTTATATGTCATCTTTGAAGAAGTGTCTGCTCAAATCCTTTTCCCATTTATAATTGTATTGTTTTCCCTTTTAGTATTGAGGTTTATATTCTATTTGTAAAATATGTTTACAAGTCATGTATCAGATATAGGCCTTGCTAATATTTTCTCCTATTCTGGGACTAGCACCTTCATTTTCTTACTGGTGTCTTTCGAAGACCAAAAGTTTTAAATTTTGATAAATCCTGTTTATGAGTTTTTAACGTTTTATGATTTTTTGGTGTGTTCTATGTAAAAGTATTTGCTTACTCAAGGTCTCAAAGATTTTCTCCCAGGAGTTTTATGTCTATGATCATTTCAAGTTCATTTCATGTATGGAACAAGGGTAGATGTGGGGGTTTTCCCCCAAAGATGTCCAATTGTTAAAAAAAAAAACCTGTCTTTTCCCTATTTAATTGAGTGGGCATCTTTGTTAAAAATCAACTGACCCTCTGTGTGTGGGTCCCTGTTATGTCCAGTTTATGGACCGGTCCATCCTGGCTGCAACACTGCACCACTTGCTTACAGCAGCTTTGTAGGAAGTTGAAACTCAGGTACTACCTATCTTCCAACTTTTAAAAAATTGCTTTGACCATTCTAGGTCCTCTGTATTTTCAAGCAAATTTTAGAATTAACTTCTCAATTTCTACACAAAACCCTGCTGCAATTTTTATTGGAATCACATTGAAGCTATAGATCAACTGGAGAAGAACTGATGTCTTGGCACTACTGAGACTTCCAATCCATGAACATGGTACATCTCTCCATGAATTCAGGTCTTTTTAAAAGTCCCTCTCAGCAATGTTCTGTGAACAGGACCTGTGCATCTTTTGTTAAATGCATTTTAAGTATTCTATTTGGTATTATAAATGGAATTTTTTAATAAATATAATTTCCAGTTGCTCAGTGCTAATATATACATAGGCAATTAATTTTTTATATTAACCTGTATCCTGCAACTAATGTGAGTGGTTTTGTAGATTCCTTGAGACTTTCTATGTAAACCATCATGTCATGTTCAAATAGAGAGATTTATTTCTTCCCCACCAATTTATGTCTTTCACATCTTCTTGTTTTACTGCCATAGCTAGTTTCTCAGTGCAACACTGACCACAAGTGATGAGAGAGAACATACTTCCTTATCTTGTTCCTGATCTTAGAAAGTATTCAATATTTCGACAGTATAGACAGTATTAACTCTAGGTTAACTCTAGGTTTTTCAGAGATGCCCTTTATCAGATGAAAGAAGTCCCTTTCTCTGCTTAGTTTGCTGGAGAAAGAAACAATCATAGTAAGAGATTTTACCATTCCTTTCTCAACAATTTATTAATCAATTAGAAAAAAATATCAGTAGATACAGAGAGGAGCTGAACATATCATTTGCCTTAACCTAATTCTTATTTATATATCATTAGATAGTCTTTTCAAGTGACATAGAAAATTACACATAATGCAAATCTCAAAAAATTTAAGACTTGAAAATTTATGGTGCAGTTTCTTTGACTGCAAAGAAATTAAATTAGAAATCAATAACAATAATATAAACAAGGAAAACTCCAATATTTAGAAAGTAAACTACCCACTTCTCAATCATGCATGTTTCAAAAAAAAATCAGAAATAATTTAGAAAATATTTCAAACTGAGTGATAGTGAAAATACAACATATCAAAATGTATGGCATACAGTTCAAGCAGTGGTTAGAGGAAAATTTACAGCTTTAAATATTTACGTTAGAGGGCTTCCCTGGTGGCGCAGTGGTTGAGAGTCCGCCTGCCGATGCAAGGGATACAGGTTCGTGCCCCGGTCCGGGAAGATCCCACATGCCACGGAGCGGCTGGGCCCGTGAGCCATGGCCGCTGAGCCTGCGCGTCCGGAGCCTGTGCTCCACAACGGGAGAGGCCACAGCAGTGAGAGGCCCGAGTACCGCAAAAAAAAAAAAAAAAAAAAAAACACTTACGTTAGAGAAGAGGAAATGTCCATCTCAAGAGGCTAAAAAAAAGAGCAAAGTAAACCCAAAGTAAGTGGAAGGAAAGAAGGAATAAAGAGCAGAAATCAACAAAATAAAAAACAAACAATGCCAAGAAATTGTAAAGCTAAATCCTGGTATTTTAAAAACAACAAAATAGATAAACCCTTAACTAGACCAATTAAAAAATCATAACAGGACACGAATCATTAATATCAAGAATGAAAGACGGGTTATCACTTTAGATATTATAATAGATATTCGAAAGATAATGAGTCAATTTTGTGAACAACTGTGCTGATCACTTTGGCAACTGAATGAAACGGGCAAATTCCTTGCAAAGTACAACTTACCAAAATTTACACAAGATAAAGGAGAAAATGGGAATAGCCCTATATTTACTCATGAAATTGAGTTTCATGATAAACCTTCCCAGCAAGGAAACTCCAGACCCACACAGTTTCATAAGTGAAGCCTGTCAAATATTCAAAGAATTAACAACATCAACTGTGCACAAACTCTTTCAGGAAATAGAGGGGGAGGGAACACATCCTGACATGTTTTCTGAGACAAGCATGACATCAGCACCAAAACATAACAAAATATTACCACCCCCCCAAAGTGACCACTTTTTAAAGCACTAAAGTTAACAAGCTAACACTCTCATGAGATCTCAAAGTCGAAGTCAGCTCCATTGCAATAGAAATGACTAATTCAAGTCAATGAGAACCAACTTCAACTCCCATCATAATATTAAACTACATTCCATGATGTCTTTCAAGAGCTTGCCATATTTGGTAATAAAACATTGTTTTAAAAGAAAAGAAAAATGAACTCTGGTCAAAGAAACACAAAAAAGCAAATTACTGGTTTAGCAGAAACCCCAATATAGTAACTAGAACCCTGGAAAAACTGTGTGTTGGGAAGGGATTTGTAGAAGAATGATATAGAAAAATGCAGGAGGAAAATGGGCTTATGCTCATTGTAACTGGCATGTGCTGGAGAACCTTATAAATGTGTAAACGTGAATTCTTTGAAGAAAGCATTGTAGTTTCTATTTTGACAGATGTTCTTGTGGTTTCCACTATGTAGCTAAGTGACCTTCCTGCTCAGAAGATCTGTGACAATGAGAAATGAGAACTTCTTTAACTAGTTATTAAGAGCCAGCGTGTTACCTAGAGGATAAAACTCAGTTCAACAAGTGACTGACCAACTGAATATCCTCAGGGACCACAAGATACCCAGGAGTCAACATGGCCAAGCGTCCCTCCACAGAATAATTTCATTAGGAGTCCCCAGAGAGGGAGACACACAACAGCTATAGGAAATCAATGGTATAACCACATTTCCCGATTGAAAATTCAGGGTCTATGGTCTGACAAAAGACTTTGTGGCTGACAGCTCGACAGCACCAGTAGTTTATAAGAACAACAGAAAGCTTGTTCACGAACACGCACAGAGAATCTGGGGTGTGGGGCTGCCAGCGCCACCCCAGTGTGGTCTGTGGCCCGAGGTCCATTTGCAAACTGCCCACCCTGCTCGACGACTAGACCCCTGAAAGCAGAGAGTGAGGGTTTAGAACCTTTACAGCAATTTGACACTGCAGCACCATCCAATGTGTGCCCATTCTCTAGTGATTCATGCTTATTGCCTCTTACAAAAGTACTAGTCCAAGAGAGATTGGGGAACAACCCAAAAGATCCGGTCCTTCACCAAAGATTGCGTGTGATGCACTGTCCTAGAAGAGCAGCCAGGAAGTGTGAGTTGACCGCCGTCAGTTCTGGAGGGAGTTGCAGGTAATTAGCTTACTGATGAAGGTAGTTCTGCTGACACTCAAAGTGTCGTACTTCCCAGCTGATGTTTAAAATAGACATGAATGGGGGATTCCCTGGTGGTCCAGCGGTTAGGACTGCCGTGCATTCACTGCTGAGGGCATGGGTTCAATCCCTGGTCAGGGAACTAAGATCCAGCGGGCCACACAGGGCAGCCAAAATAAATAAATAAATTTAAAAATAAACTAGACACGAGTGAATGCAAGATTGTCTCTCTGCTGATCTGTTCACACCCTTCAGCTTCCCCTGTGTTTCCTGAGAGAAAAGTGGGGCTGGCGTCTCAGTCTCTGTGCCCAGAAATGCCAGGTCCGGGACGTGCCTGGCAGCTTGACCTGAGTGTGAGATCATTCCTGGAGTGATGACAAAGTGGGAGAAGGATTCTGGCCCAAGGTGAGGAACAGGGGCATTCCCACAATTCCAGGGATGGGGAATTGTTTGTTTCGGAGCAGAAGCCCTGCTAACCGTTCCTGAGCGTTTGCTGGGCTGGCAGCAGTGTCCTCAGTGGGATGCTGAGAGCACAGAGGCTTGGCTGGCCTCAAATGTTACAAGAGTGCTTGAAACTCCTCTGTTTTTCTGAGTCAGCCCCAAGCTTCACTTCATTGTGGTTACTTCCAGAAGCAAACTGGAAATAACGTGGCCCTTTCTTCTTTGGCAACCTCCACGGTGAATGTGTACGAGCCCCGTGTCCTAGAATCCTATCCCCACTGGTGATTCGTTTAATTTTCCAGGTCCCAGATGTTTTATTTTACAAAGATAACAGTCTGCAACCTGCTTACACTGCTCTGAAACAGGCCGACCCCACTTTACTTCACATTTTCAAGGACAATGAAAAAACCCAGTGAACTTCAGTGTAATACTTGATTTCATGATAAACCCATCTTTGGGCTCATCAAGTTTGCCTGCAGAAGGTGTGTTTGCCAGGAAACAAGCCAAGTACTGTTTCTGTGGTTTGGCAGGGGAAATTTCTGAGCTGGGTGAATTTGGGAAACAGGGGAACAGAGTTCAGGCCATGAGTGGGTCCAGCTGCATAAGAAAGGGTGCTGAGGAGAGGTCTGGGGCTCAGAGAGGCAATGCAGCAGCCAGCAGAGGTGTGGGTAGCTGCTGGGGCCTGGCCAGAGACTCTGGACACTACACACATGCTCCTCAGGAAGGCCCTGGCTGCATGGCTCTGGCCCCCATTCCCATCAGCCCTGGGCTAAACACCCCCAGAGGAAGGAAAAGCTGAGCTCTTCAGGGTGTGAAGTGGGCAGAGGGGTAGAGGCGGCCAGCTAACACTGGCCTGTGTCCCTTGGGACGCACACCTGCCTCATGCCCCACCTGACACTTGGGATTTGCCGGTTACCCCTCCCTCACCCCGCTGGGCGTCTCGGGCCTGCCAGGGTCCTCGGGGTGGTGCACGGCCACACCATGGGGCCGTTTCGGCAGAGACAGGCAAGTTCCTCCTGCTTCCCTTGGCAGAGGGCCAGAGGTCAGGTCAGTCCATAGGCGACCTTGTTTGTGACAAACTGGGAGCTACTGGGCGTGGCCCAAGGCTTACCGCTGTCTAAGAGCAATCAGGGATTGGACCAGAGCTGCTCAAAATCAACATTATTTGTGTAAAGTTCTGCAGACAAAGTGAGCTGCCACGTGGAGGATGGGCTGTCACTTGCAGTCTCTGGGGGCTCTTGGGCCCCCTCACCACTGTGCCATCTGAGAACAACTGTGCATTCCCCTGCACAGGGGTGGCTCTGTCCCTCGCCCTGACGCCCGGCAGCTGGCCCGCTCGCCACGCACCTGGTAAGACTTCAGCAGTGCAGGTGCAGGGCAGGAGGGGGCACTGAGGGGGTGACAGAGACATGGGTTTGTTTAGACATGGTCCTCAAGGAGCTTAGAAGGGGAAATCCATCACTACCGGTGGTCACAGGATGGGGGGTGGAGTAAGAAGCCTCAAACTAGCAGGTGGGCCTCATGGGCTGTGCCCCGACGGCTTGCTGAGGACCACGTGGGCCAGATTCCCAAGGATCCAGGGTCAGGCTGGTGAGTTTTATCCTCCCAGTGTTTATCCAATTTGGTCCCTCTTTCCAGTCATACCGTCGCCCCCAAGCTCACTGTCACCTGTTAGGCGTTCCTCCTCCAGTCTCTCTGGCCCTGGACTACACACGGCCCCCGGCCATGCTTGCCCACTCTGCACGATCAGGTGGGAACAGTCAAGGTCTACACGTCCCACGCTCTGCGCTGCAGCCAGCGCTGTGTCCCTCACTCCGGCCACCCTGGCTGGTATAGAGTTCCCCACAAGGACCCACAGCCTCTGCAGAGTGGCCGACACTGCAGAACTAACCGGTGCAGATCTGGCCAGGTCCGCAGTGGGTCAGCTTGACTCTCAGCAAGGAGTGGGCTGTGGGTGCTGTGTGCTGCCCTCTTTGCCTGGAAGCCCCCTCCCACCGTCCCTGCCCAGAGAATCAGTACATGTCCATCCAAGGGGTCCCCACCTACGGTCAGCTGAATAGCCCCCAAAGATATCCATGTCCTAAGCCTGGGACCTGTGAACGTCACCTCATATGGCAAAAGGGACTTTGCTGATGTGATTAGGGATTATGGGGTGGGCCCAATGTAATCACAGGAGTTCTTACCCGGGGGATACTGATGGCAAAACAGAAGATGGTGTGATGATGGGACCAGAGACTGGAGTGATGTGTTTTGAAAATGGAGGAAGGAGCCAAGAGTCAAGGAACACAGGCAGGTTCTAGAAGCTGAAAAAACAAGGAAATGCGTTCTTCCCCAGAGCCTCCAGAAGGAGCCAGCCTTGCAGACACCTTGGCTTCAGCCCAGTGAAACTGATTTCAGACTTCTGGCCTCTAGAGCAGTAAGACAATAAAACTGGTATTTTAAGCACCAAATTAGTAACTGTCAGTAACAGAGGCCCCAGAAACTAATACGCTGCCCACCTCCATCCTCAGAAGCCCTGCCGGCTCCTACAAGCTGGGCGTTTCCCCCAGGACGTCCTGGCACCTGCGCGGAGCGCGTGTGTGAACCCCCTTCCAGCACAGGCTCTGTGAGAGGAGGGTGAGGCCTTCTGCCACCCACATGTCGGTGGCCCCATGGCTCCCCACAGGCCACAGTGACCACTGCAGTACTGGGCTTTGCAGACCCCTGTGACCTGGTTCCCTGTTCAGGGGGAGGCCCTGAAGATGTGGAGGATTAAACCTCAACCACACGGTTCAGCAACAGCTGCCCCCTGGAGAAGCACGGACCCACCAGTGACTGACCGGCTGGCTTGGTGACAAGTGCCACCCGTTTGGCCATGGCTGCTCTGGTCAGAGGGAAAGGCCTCGGCCAAGGACAAGCCACTGAAGTCCCTTCCTGGGGTATTTCAACTGGGAGCTGAGGGCGCAGAGCCTGCCCTCACAGATTTGTGCAGGAGACAGGCCAGGGGCCTGGCCCAGACCCAGGGCTGGTCCCTGCGGGCCTCCGGGTGCCCCTGCAGCCTGGCTTGCCCTCACCAGACTCAGCAAGTCCCAAGACGCTGGCTTTGTGTGTACAGATTCAAAGCAGCACGCCTGATGAGTAGGTGTACGATCACACACTTCCCCCTTGGTGCTTCTCTCAGAGAACGGCAGGAGGGGCGGGCCTACACCCGGGGGCTGGGCTTTGTTCTCTCACCCGGATAGAGAAAAGCTCCGGTGCCTTGAGGAGCCACTGGCCCATCATGCCTTATGGCCTCCAGGGCATCTGGAGGGGAGGCCCATCTGCCCACCAGCCCACCTGTCCTCCCTCACAGCCCAGGGGCGGAGGTGGGGGACATGAAGCAAGTTGGGGACCCCAACCCAAGGCATCATGGGCTCCAGCCTAGAGCAGCCACCTCCTGCCTTGCGGCCCTGATCTCAGTTCCCACTTGGTCTAGGATCTACCATAAATTCCACACAGCAGGGTTTTTAAAAAATTTGTTTACTGATGTAATCTAAAAGCCCAAATACATCATGACCTTCTCACAGATAGGGGCTCAGTAACCAGTTTTTGAATGAATGACTTAATACGTAATGATTTGGTTTATAGAATGAGCACTTCAAAAATATTACAATTGGAAACAATGTTAAGGTTCCAAATTTAGAACTCTTCTTTACCAAAATGTGCTAATTTCGCAAATAACAGGTTTGAATAAGTTGTGGATTGTCTGTACATGTTTCTTTTTGTTTCTTTGTAGAAAAAGGATCAGCTATAAAACAAACTGTGAAGGCCAAAGAATATATTGACATTGTTCAGAATGGTGTTTGCACGTTGCACAAGACAAATGAGAGGCCATCACACAAATAATAATCACAGAAATGCAAATTAAAACAAGGACAGTGCATTTCTCAACGACTGGGCTGGCAGAGTGCAGGGCCGTGTCCACTCCCATCGGGAAGTGGACAGAGAGGCCCCCGCTGTCAGTGGGAATGCAAACTGACACAAATCTTGGTGAGCAGCAGTTAAAATTGTATATCCCCAACCCAGGCCAAGCCTTGCAGCAGTACGTGTGTGGCAACAAAACCTCCGAACAACCGCACGTCCACCAGGAGAGGAGTGGCAGCCCCAGAGGAGGGCGGATGTTGCTGACTGGGAAAAATGTTCATGATTATTGTGAGGTGAAAAAGAGCAAGCTGCAGGCCTGCATGAAGATTATGATGCTATTATTTGCGGGAAAAAGTGTGTGTGTGTGTGTGTGTGTGTGTGTCCACAGGTATGTATGTGTGTGTCCATGTATGTACGCGTGAGCGTGCATGTGTGTGTAATTGTGCACGTGTCTTTGTCACACATGTGTGTGCATGTGTCTGCTTTTTTAAGCGTAGGGTGCAGTCAGGAATAATGGTGATGATCATAGTTAACTGAATTCCACCCTGCGCCAGGCACTGTTCTGAACCCTTTACACATATTCATGCATTTAATCCTCCTAACAATCTACAAGGGGGTTACACTTGTTACCTCCACTTTACAGATCAGGAAACTGAGGCAAGGGAATAGCCACATGACCTACCTAAGGTCCCACGGCTCACAGGTGGCAAATCTGAACCCAGGTGACCCGGTTCCAAAAGCCAAACCAGAATCCCTTTGTTCTGCTTCCAAGCCCAAAATATGAAAGGCAGGGCAGATTATGGAACATTTTATGTAGTGGGATGTTTTTCACTTTTCTTTTTTGTATTTTTAAAGTATTTTAGATTTAAAGTTATTCCTTTAAAAAAGGAAAGGAGTGACAAATTTTCCTTCAGGGTAAAAGAGTGCTGTGGGATTTCTCCTCCTCCGCCTGAGATGATGTAAGTGAGCTTGATGAAGAAACACAGGTAATATCATGCAGTTATGCAATCAGGTGTACATTTCACATGAATTACAACGCACCTGGAGACACTGATGAAATCCAGGATGCCTAGAGCTGTCAAATGCGGTTTTTTAAAAAAAGGAATACACCAGCCCACACCCTGACTTCACAACCTATAATTAATTCGGGAAAAAAAGAGAGATCTGTCTGGTTTCGTGACTTCAACTTTCCACCTCAAATATAAAGTTCTAAGAATATCATTTGACTTTGCTCCTTGCTGCCTTTTCTTCTCATTCTCTCTAACTTTTTGATTTCTATTTTCAGTGCTGCTACCAAAATGAGAATGCAAATATATTCTGCATAATTCATAAGCTATACTATGAATGTTCAAGTGCTACTACTTGTGTCACAGCCACAAACGTAAGCACAAGTGCGTCCAGACAGCTGCTCTGTCTCTCGCTCCCAAGCCAGCCAATAGTGCCTAGAGTTAAACCCAGAACGTTTGTCCGCAATTCTGGTCTCAAATTCTACGTTTACTTAATTAACTAGAGAAGGCTAAGCTGTTCATCTCATGTGCTGAAAAATTGTGAAGCACTTTTCTAGGGAGCCTGGCTCCTTTGCTGGTGGAAAACACAGGAATTCTCTCACTATGCTGGTACCCCGTATCCTGTACCCCTTCCCATTCCCAGTACCAGTACCTTTTTGTCTGCAGTTAGGTTTTTTAAAAATACTCATTGATTGAAATCCTAGCACATGTTCATTCACTAAATCAATGACTGTTATCTGTGGCTGGACCAGGACAATAACTTGCATCCTACCACCAGAGACCCTTGTCTAAGCAGCTTGGGTGGGCTCAGGCATGTGGATTTTAAAAACCTCCCAGGAGACTGCTGTATGCAGTCAGGGTTGAGAGCTTCCACACAAAGGGCTCCGTGAACAAACCCTGTCCTCAGAACCTGGCCTCTGCAAGGCTGTTTCCTCTGCCCTGAACTCTGGCCCTTCCTCCAGGCAGCCACCGGCCTCTCTGGACTGGGTGGGAGCCCTGGGATGCCCTCCCATAGCGCTTGGTCCAGGGGAACAGCTTCTCGTGTTACCAGCAGCCACCCGAGACCCTCAGGGAGGACCTGCGTCTATCCAGGGAAGACCCTAGATGCACCCAGAGAAAAAGAGGGCACTGCTGGGGAAGGGGTGATGGGTAATGCACCTTTAGGCAATAAACAGGCCAAACTACCCTGCCCAGAAAATGAGAGGCCCGTGGGAGGGGGAGTAAAAAGGACGAAAACTCAGTCCCACAGAGACAGAGAGCCCTGGTGGCTGTGTGGTCTCACAACCTTTAAGGACCAGGATGTCCATAGGTCTTTGGTTCTATGACATCACTGCCACTCCAGATGCTCTGGGGCTGTTGTGCTCTCTGGGTGGCACCCTCGAGTCCAGGAGGATGAGGGATACAGTGTGGGTTGTGCCCCACTGCAGCTGTGCAAGGTCACTGTGCACATCTGCAGGGCTGGGGGTGGGCAGGTGTCCTGCTAGGATGTGTGTCCGTACAGACTGAAACATTTCAGGGGAATCGGGGCCCAGAATGACTTCAGGGATTTGCATAACCTGGGGGGCCAGGATCCGGCTTTCTTCACAGTGTGGGGTGTGGGCTGCATTGTTTCTCAATTTCAAGGGAACGAGAGGTACCACGGATGTGTGGCCATGCCCACCAAGCACACACTGCACACACCCCACGTGCAAGCTCCCTAGGACAGGGTGGACACAGGGGACCACCCTGAATACCACCTGAGGACCAAAGGGCGTCACAGCAATGCAAATGGCTGCTGTGTAGGGAATACTGACCAATACTGGCACATGCTGCTCTATATCCAAACGTGAACTCATTGCATCCCTGCTCTGGCCCACAGGCCTAGAGCCACTTCCTCTCCCCTTGAAACTGGACCAGCCTGGCTATTGCTTTGGCCACAGACTACAGTAGAACTGACCTTCTGAGATTTTGCATCCAGTCCTTGAGAGGGTTTGAGCATCTACTTTCTCCCAAGTAGAGAAGGGGCACTGTGTTGCCAGGAGGTGCAGGCTGGACATGATTGACCAGCGGCCCCTGAGAAGAGGCTCTGGAGACGGGACACCTTCCAGGACATTCCAGCCGGTGGAGTTCCTAGCTGAACGTAGCCCCACAGGCACCACCCCAGACGATGCCACCGGAGAAGAGCTGCCCCGCTGAGCCCTGTCCAAACCCTGATCCACAGAATTGCAAGAAATAAAAGGTTGTGCTGTGCTGAGCACCAGATTTGGGGATGGCTTGTTTCCTGGCAATAATTGAACCACACTCAGGCACCTCTGTACTACAGGGGCTCTGCTGACCCTGAGTGCCCAGAACACAGACACGCATGTCCCTTGAGGAGGCTTGCAATGTGGAGGTGTCCTGGGTGACATTCTCGAGAGCCCTGCAGGTGAGCGAGATGGCAGCACAGGGGCGACCTTCAGAGGGAATGGCTGTCTCACCTTCAAGATTAAATGACAGAAAACAGATTTTGACTCTTAATAGGACTGGTTGAAGCTTGAAAAAAAGAAAAATACTGCTAAACTCCTTAAACTCTGGGGTGGAAAGAGAAAAATCCCAAGTGCTTTATTTTAGATATACTATTTTTAAAATCCCACAACAAAAAGCAAGCCCCCAAAAGGGATTCATAAAACCACTTAAAATATGGAATTAGCTGCTCTCCTAAATGTACACAGCAGCCTGGTTTCTATGAAGCCAGCCTGGGCCACAGCAAAGGGCCTCATCCTGTGACCTCGGGGTTGTTCACCACTTGCCAGGGCACAGAGCTCACTTTTCTGTCTTCCAGGCATCCTAGACATTCTGCAACCTGCTGTTGCTACTCTGCAGAGGCGGGTAAGGATGCGAGCCCAGGAGTGCAGGCAGCCGCCAGCAGCTCGAAAGGCAACAAAGACATCCTCCCCTGGAGCCTCCAGACAGAACAGCCATACTGACACTATGATCTCAGCTCCGGGAGACCCATGTCAGCCTTTGGAACCACCGAACTGTAAGATAACAAATGTGTGTTGTCTGAAACCATCAAGTGTGTGATGATTTGTTACAGCAGCAATAGAAAACTAATACAACTGTAAAAAAATTGGAAAAGGTATATGTGTCGTTATTTGAAAACTGGATTATACTGTGCCAACTGAATTGTAACTGTTTTTTTCAATGTAACAGCACACAGTAAACATTTTTCCGTGACAGTTATATACATACTTCTACAACACGATCTTCAGTACAGGGAGTGCAAGTGCTAGAATGTATTTGCCCCATCTTCCTATTGTTGAGGGTTGTTTCAGAGGTTAACATTCTATGCGCAAATCCTTGATTAGTTTCTCAGGACGAATCCCCAGGACTTCAATTGCTTTGCCAGAGCACAGGATCTTCTTTTTTTTTTTTTTTTAACATCTTTATTGGGGTATAATTGCTTTACAATGGTGTGTTAGTTTCTGCTTTATAACAGAGTGAATCAGTTATACATATATATATGTTCCCATAGCTCTTCCCTCTTGTGTCTCCCTCCATCCCACCCCTCCAGGCGGTCACAAAACACTGAGCGGATCTCCCTGTGCCATGCGGCTGCTTCCCACTAGCTATCTACCTTACATTTGTTAGTGTATATATGTCCATGCCTCTCTCTCGCCCTGTCACAGCTCACCCTTCCCCCTCCCCATATCCTCAAGTCCGTTCTCCAGTAGGTCTGTGTCTTTATTCCTGTCTTACCAAATACCGTATGCTAACACATATATATGGAATTTAAGAAAAAAAAATGTCATGAAGAACCTAGGGGTAAGACAAGATCTTCTTTTCTAAACGTGTGGCTTTAGAAATCTAACATCATTGCTATGCAACCACTCCCTCAGCCCTGGATCCTCGCTGACACAGGGTGGTGACCATATACTTACATGATTTTTTAGGGGGCTCAGCGAGATGTTTTCTTCTGAGAGGTCCTCCTCCCATACCTCCTTGTTTCATTGCCAGATACTTTCTCTTGGGGATCCCATTGCTGGGGGCACAGCTGGGTGAGCTGGGGTGCAGAGCTCTCTGGACCCCAGGAAGCAGCCCAAGGGTAAGACAGTCCTTCTTCCAAGGTTTAAAGGCCATTAAGTTTCATCCGTCTGTTCCACTTAATTTTTGAAGTACTGCATCCTTTCTATTCCCTTTAAAACTTCATTCCCTTTCCAGACAATGCATCTGGGCCCTAGACTTGTCACTAGCACCCTTTCAAATTATTTTGAAACAGTCAAAACCTTTGATTCTCCAATGTGCTTTTGGCCAGAAGAAAGTGCTGTAAGAATTGTCATGCAGGGTCAGAAACACACACACAAGTTCACCATGGTCTTTCTTAGAGTCCCCTGCTAAAAGCCGGGGAGTGCACCCCTTAGTGTCCTCGGGAATCTGGAGCCTCTGGTTGGCAAATGGACTGATGTTCCCTTTGAAAAAGTGTGCGCACAGTGGAGAGGCGGGGCAGGCGCGAGGGCTTCCGTCCCAGCTCAGCCTTCGGGGGAAGTGCTAGTGGGAGTCTAGCTTCCCCCCTTAGCACACACAGGCTACATTAATTCATGGGCTATTGAGATCGTTTCATCAAACAGAAACAGGCTGGAAAGTTTCCCAGAGGCTCCAACAGTGTCCTGGCCTGACCACCCCCTGCACCCTCTGTGACAGCCTGATGGAGCCGGGCTGGAGGTTCTTAGAGCCCCTGCAGTCCTCTGACACTGGCCTGCCCAGGCTCGCTCTCTCCATGCCCTCCCGCCCCTGGGGAATCTCGCTCGTCTTCCTTTTTCTCCTCTGATACGTCACCATCCCCATCCCCAGAGAAAGCACTCTTCTCAGCACAGAGTGTGTGTGCGTGCATGTGTGTGTATGTAGAGTGTGTGTTTGTGGTGCGTGTGTGTTTGGTTTGTGTACGTGTGGTGTTTGTGTATAGGGGGTATGTGTGTGTTTGTGGTGTGTGGGGGGCACTTGTGAGGTAAGAACTGGGAGATGTTTCCCTTATTTCGAGAAAGCGTGTGCAGGTTAAAATACAGTGAAGACTGAGCAGAGAAAGTTTCTAAGCAGCAGAATCCCAAATCCTATTGGTGAGTAGTCTGGATTTGGGGGGAAACCATTTAAAAAACTGCTTGGCATTGGGAAGTGCGTGCTCAGTGAGCAGAGGCCGAGAGGGCTTCCTGGAGGTGTCCGTTCCCTTCCTGCGCTGGCAGAGCCTGCTCCCCGGCTGGGTACCACTCCCTGGGGACCACGGCGAGCACTCAGCAGGGATGCACAGCCCCAAGAGCCTGCGCTTGCTTGGGCCTAAACCGAGTCTGGGGACCACCAGCACAATTCTCCACCAGGAGAGGTGCCGTTTCCAGCTTCATTTTATTTCTCAGATTCAAGCCAGTCCCTCCCAGGACAAGCAAGGGCTCCATCCACCCCCTGACTTCTCTAGGTTTTACATCACCCTGTTAGCGTGGGAGTCATTTTACAGACAACAATACTGCACAGGGGCGTGGAGAGCCTCTACAGGCCTGGCGCACATCACCCACCAGGCAAGACAGCACCAGGTACTTTGTGAGGGAGGCTGAGCGCTTGGCGCATCCCCTCAAAGTCCAGTGCTCTGGCCATTTCTCCCTAAATCACGACAGGCATCAGGCCTCCCCAGCCGGGACCTCATCGCCACCTCATCTCCAAGCCCAGTGTCTTCACCGAGGGGGCGACTGCCCCCGGCATCAGGCTTCAAGGGTTCTGGCTGACCTCGAGATCCTGCAACCAGCCCTGCCAGGGGCACAGCGCTGGTCCCCGTCCTCAGGCCCCATTGCTCAGAGGGGCAAACGCCTGCCCCCAGCTTCAAGCTAGGAGCAGGACTCATCAGCTTGAAAGTCTCCAGAACAACAGATGGTAATTTGTTGAAACTGAGAGATTTAAGGGGACTCAATTGCAGTCCTACTGAAAAAGCTTTCTCTAAAATAAGAAAGCACACAGATTCCTCAATGCACAGAAATTGCTGACAGCTTTGTTTTCAACCCAGCAGGAGTAAAAAGAAGCTGACAACTTAATTTTGCAGGTTATACTCATTCAAGTCTATTTTTAGATCTTTTTCCTAAGTAAGTGCACCAGAATAGCATTCAGTTTGAAAAATCACCATCTGTTCCGAGCAGTAAGCCCCGTCTCATGGGGTCTGGGGTGGGCATGCCTGGCTGATCAGGGCCGTCCCCGCGGACAAGAACAAAGGGTATTTTTTGCCCCCAGAGTGGTGCGGAGAGAGCGCCCTGGCAAGAGTCACTGGCAGTCGGCATCGTAAATGTCCATCAAACAACCCCTAATCTATTTTATTTATAAATTGAGCACCACAAAAAATGCCCTTGGCTTTTAAAAAGAAGTTCAAATAATCCTTTGTATTTAAATAGATTTCTTATGAAAAGACCATCCAACCTTATCTTGGTTGTTAAGATAAAAATTAACCTATGGAAAAAGAGCCAACGCTCGATGCTATAAAAGGCCCCTTCCCCGCCTTTTTCCGGTTTATGAGAGCCGTTCCCTGCCTCTCTAGCCGAGTTCTTTCTCAAAGCCCCACTTGGGAGTGACTCACGCTTTTCTGTGGAAATGCAGTTGGTGCATGCAATAACATCACGACAGTGGGAATCTGACATATGAGTAACGGGCTCTGGAACCAGTATTGGCATGTGGCGCGTCCAGGGAGGGCCAGGGTGACAGCAGGCAGTCCCCAGGCCCACAGGCCTGACCAGGCCGGCTGGTCTCTGGCTATTTTTAGCCTCCACTGGACTTAGCTCACTCCACCCTCTGGAATAACCTACATCTAAATGCCATTTTTCTCCTACAAGCCAGAAGACATCTGCAAGAAGGACTGTAGATATAGGTGGTCAGTACAGGCGTGGAAGGCGTGACAGCAAAGATGATAAACCCATTCCAGCGAGCCCACCCCATGGGTTCAGGGACCCCGTGGTCACCATGCAGTGGCTCTTGCGGTTTCTCAGCAGGACTGCCCATGTGCCCAGCACTGAGGGTGCTGTCTGTCTGCACAGAGACCCCGAGACCCGCACAGAGCACAGCGAGGAAGCCCCCTTGCTGGCCATTATTTTTGGCCTCTCTGAACGTTTTCCAAAATAAATACTGAAAGGAAGTCATGCTTGCTCACATACACTCCCTTTCTCTCTCTCTCTCTCTCTCTCTCCAAATACAGAGTCCTTCTTGGGGAAGCCAGTACTCAAAATCCTAAGTGCAGTAGTTATGACATAGGATTTCCTAACCCACAGTGGAGTTCAACTGAAACTTAAGCACAGCAAGTTGCCTCTTATCAGCACCTTGTTCCAGGAAGCAGCTCTGTCCTTGTCACCGCCCTCTCCAGAGACGCCGGGCACGTAGGCAGCATCAAGGCAGCCCGGGGACCTGCTTTTTGCACCTTTGCACTGGCTCCGGGGTGACTCCTAAGTCAATGTTTACCCACCCTCTCGGCTTTCGATGAAGCCAGAGTGTGGGAAGTCGCATGGACTGGAACCTCTCCGAAGCTTGATTGGTGGACAAATGCGTCCCCTTAGCAATGAAGCTAAAACTAGAACATGCCAGGCTCCCCAGCTGAAGCGGAAAGAAAGGGCCATGAGAGTAGGGCTGTAGCCTGAATTTCACACAGCTCGGGTCCCGTCTGCATTAAGACACTTGCCTGCCACCGCCATCCCGTGAAGCGAAGAGAACAAGGTTATTGTACCAACTGCTCTTCGCAGAGAAGGGAATCAGGGCTTTGGAGGAGAGTGTATGGACAGTGGGGAGGCTGCTAGATTCCTGCTTCACCTCCCTTTCCCTTTTCTCATTTTTCTCATGAGAACATGTGGCTGCACTGTAGGCTAACTAATCTTACATCCCTTCTAAGTGTCTCATCAAACATGCAGGCACTGTGTAAATTGTTCAGGAGAAAGAAAATCAAGCATTCTCTTCTTTAGAAGTTTTACTTACAGAACAGGACGTGAGATTTATTTCTCTCTCTCTCTCTCCCTCTCTTTTTTAAATTGAAGTACAGTTGATTTACAATGTTGTGTTAATTTCAGGTGAACAGCAAAGTGATTCAGTTATACATTTATATATATCTGTTCTTTTTCAGATTCTTTTCCCTTGTAGATTATTACAAAATATTGAGTATAGTTCCCTGTGCTATACAATAGGTCCTTGTTGGTTATCTATTTTATATATAGTAGTATGTGTATGTTAGGACGTGTTATTTAGAAAAAATCCACTGGTGTTGCCTAGTCATCCTGCAGCAGAAAATTGTAGAACTGCTCCAAGTGCAATAAAAAACCGGGGCTCCTGTGTCTCTGAGTGTGGACATTATCATATTTTGAGGAGCCCTACATGAAAGTAACTGGACATTTATCATCCTCTTAGAAAACAAATAAAATGACGAATAACAAATGTGGATTAAGTGGTGACTTAAGATGAACCAACTTAAGATGAACCAGCACTTTGTTAAACACAACAACTCTTGAAACACTGGGGAAGCATTGGCATATCTGTGCCAAGCATATTTACCCAGCTGGTGGCAACATGGATTTGTAGACCCTTGTAATAACCAAGTGGTTTCCTGGGTGTTTGACCACAGTGCAAGTGCAGAGGTGAACAAAAAAATGCATTAATAATTGGAGACATAGTCACAGGGACCTGCCCAATGATACTCCACATGGCCGTCTGCTGTCATTAAAACCAAGTGTGGTGGGGTTCTCCTGCTTTGTCTCCCCGACTCCAAGCATGGAGTCCTAATGAGGGCTCAAGTCCTTCCCAGAATATCTTCCCAAAATATGGAGGTAAGATCACCCTCCACTTTGGTAGAAAGGCTGGGAAGATGCAAGCTGGGGACCACCAGGGGCACGTCCTCTCCTGCATGGAGAACCAGTTGGTACAGGAGAGGGAGAGACCAGAAGAGACTGAGACTACAGGTCTAGTTGTCACAGAAGCTGTCTGGTCAGCAGATTTTCTTTTCCTGTCTAGTTTAGTTCAAGCTGTGTTTGTGTTTCTTGCCACCAAAAGGGTTCTGACACAGGCCTGGGTGTCTTATCCCGACTGAGCCCCCTCTGTCACCTGACCCCTTTGCCTGCCAGTGGATTGTGTTCTTTACCTACCTGGCTAATTTAGGTTCTTGCTGACAGGGCCACACGCTGGAGCTCGTTAGTCACCATCACCCTCTCCCAAGCCTTTGATATGCTGTTGGTCTAAAGCAGATGTCGTTAAGCTGAAGTCTAGAGAGAGCAGAATCCCCAAGCACACAGCTTAGGAGGAAAAGTCCTTAGATTCCACCCAGTCCAGGTCCCAAACTAGTCATTTGACCAGGATCATGTTATGAGTTATTGGATAATGGACTGCCTCCCCTGCATTCAATCTATGAAAAGCCAGACGCAGTCTTCAGGGGTCTATCCCCAGCCCGTGACAACCTCCAGGACCCTCTACAACAGCACTGACAAAAGTGAATCAGTGAGGGATAAAGACCCCCATGAAGTTCTCTCCAATCATCCTTCAGAAGAAAAGCCTATCAGCAGAAACCTGGTGGGAAGATTGCCTAAGGGGCCTAATCTACTGTCAGGGAAGGGGGTCAGAAAATGGACGTCTGAGACCTGCCAGCCCTGTTATGTCCCCCCTGTGACATAGATATTGTGGGGATAGAGGGCTCAGTGTGCTTTGTCCCCATTTGTAAACGGGTTCCCTCCCTCGCTGGGTACAGTGTGCTGAGGTGGCTGAACAGTATGGAGGCCACAGGCTACCTGGTTCTGTGGAGCCAAACCTGACCTCGAGAGCAATGGACGTGACCTAGAGGTGTGAGGTTAGAGCTGGGCGCAGCTGCTGGGCAGAACCTGGGGTTGCTCTTAGCAAGACACCTGTGTTTGTGGACATACAAGGAGGAATGCTTTAATATAAATTGTAGATGTAAAGGAGAAATGCTTTAAGGCAAGTTGTGGATTGACAAGGAGGAAATGCTTTAAGGTGATTTGGGGGCATCATGGTGAACGGATGACCAGTTGGGTCAAGGTTGACCCTCGGTGGCTGCTGTGATCTTTTGGGCCAGACAGCAGCCCTCCCTTCTGTTGGAGAGGTCCCCCTCACCCACTCATAATGCCCACTTCTGTGGCCATAGAGAGTACATGTGATCTGTGAGGCCCAGCAGAGGCCACTCCTGGGAGATTTTGAGTTGGAACTGAGCAAAGAGGGTTCCTCTTCCTCCCTGGTGGTAAGGTCAGCAGCCTGGAGCTGAAGTCAGGCCCAGAGGATGAAGCCACATGCCCGAGGACACTTGATGAGAAATGGAGAGTGTCCCTGCAGCTCTGAGACCCTGGCTCCCCTGTCCTGTCCACGCTGAGAGCCACAAAGCTCCCTTGTGCCTAAGCAACTTCGGTTGATTTCCTGCCACTCACATCAAAGAGTCCTAATACACCAAGCATGTCATACTGTACTCAACCAAGATTCGAAAATCTTTAACAAAATGTAAAATTTTAATTTACCATTTTAGTCATATGAAATCAATAACAACCATCAGAGTAACACTCCATCATGCATGGGGATATAAGAGGCATAGCTTTGTGGCCCAAAAATGTTGAATAAAAGCAACTGTATATTCATACTACTATATGTAAAATAGATAATCAACAAGGACCTACTGTATAGCACAGGGAACTCTACTCAGTACTCTGTAATAACCTATATGGGAAAATAATCTGAAAAAGAATAAATATGTGTATATGTATAACTGAATCACTTTGCTGTACACCTGAAACTAACACAACACTGTAAATCAAATACACTCCAATATAAAAAATAAAGAAAAATAAAAGTAACCTTATATTCACTATTGAGCTCACAAGATGGAGTACTATAAAATAGATATTTTTCCACAGCAAACTAGAATACATAAAGTTAAAATTAAAATATGGTAGAAGAGTATTCACACATGAGCCAATCTCACGAAACCCCCAATCCAAACAAAAATCCCAAATAGGTTTCTCTGTTTTACTCAGTGGCTTTAAAGCAGTTGTTAATCACGGACCCCTTAAGGAGCCAAAACACATTTGGTTATTTCTGAAGCACATGATCTTGGAGCTCTGTTAGAATCTTCCATAGTTGTATGATGAGAGTTATGTCACAAAGTTAATCATTCCCAGGATGCTTGCATTCAGGGTAATGAAAAACTTCTTGTGCAAGCGACCATGAATCAGTAAGCATCACATTGCATAATGGGCTCTGAATCATGTGTCAGGGGATCCGAGCCCACGGCTGCACAACGCAGGCCAGGGTTTGTGCCTCTTATTGACATTTTCTGAAGCAGAACTGGAACCACGTGATGCAGGCTTCCTGCCAACCGTCACTTATTGTCAATAATTAAGTTGGATGATATGGAGAAACAGCGCTTCAGTTCCTTCAGAGTTCTAAAAAGAAGACTCTTTGAAGTTCCTGGTTTCTAGCACAGTGTTGTGGCTGGCTGGGATGTGTTACACTTGATCATTGTAAAAGCTACCCAATAAAATGAAAATCAAATATTTTGCTCAAATAGTTCCTGGCATTTGTGTTAGAAACAATAGACATAGCCCCACCATAAAATTATTTTACATGTGAGAAAAGTAAAAGGTCAAAGATGCCAGGAGCCAAAGACATACCCGTAATACATCAAATCTCAATCCAACATGTCTGATGTTCTTGAGAAATACTGTTAGCGAGAAACTATTACTTAATCTTGCCAGTATTATCCAAAGAGAACACTTGTGAAATACTCAAGACAAATAAGCTGTAATTACTACATGAATAAAGAGTCTGTGTAGCCTAAACTGTTTTTGTAACATCAACACAGACTCTAGTGGAGCACACCAGTAATTAGCCACATTAACAACATTGGCCAATGTGTTTGAGGAGCTCTGAGAGTTAACAGTGCCAGTGGAGGTGTGAGGACTCCGCGAAATGGCCTGTTGTTCTCAACAACACCGTAACTGAAAAATTCTTCTGAAACTTAACCGAGGGCCAATTATGCATGCTAGGAACCAACTAGAATATATCTGGCTCCCTAGCCTATATTAGAAATAGTCAATCATCAAATTTAATCTTGATTATTTTCATTTTACTTTTTTCTTTTTAAGAAAAGAACTCTTGGATTCCATCACTAGCAAACTCTTACTGTATTTGAAATCCTGCCCAAGATCTCTAACAAGTTCAAATTAATAAACTGTTTTGTCATCATAGTCTTCATGTCCAGCAATGGAACATGAATTTAACAGCATGGAAGAAAAGTTTATACTTCTCCTAAAACATAAAACACTTATAAATGCTAGGACTACAATAATTAACTTCTGATTTTTACTCCTTCAATTCTGCATTTATGGATTGATTTGTTTTAATCTATGGCTTTCAGTTTAGCCACTGGTGGTTGAATGAACACAAATCCTCCACAGACCAAGACAACCTTATGACTAGGCAGGGGCAGCCTCAGCTGAAGCAGCAAATTTCTGTTTCCTGGGTCCACCCTCAGAGAACACATTTAAAAGACAACACAGCAGTAAAGCCTATTCTTTTTGGACTAAAAATAAACTTTACATTTTGACTGAAAATATTTGGGGCTGTAATAATAATAATTTTTATATTAATAATAATTATTAATATATTATTAATATTAACAATTAATGATCTCTCTATATATTTTTGGCTATACTGTGCAGCTTGTGGGATCTCAGTTCCCCAACCAGGGATTGAACCCAGGCCACAGCAGTGAAAGCTCAGAATCTACCAGGGAACTCCCTGGTAGAATAATAATAATAAATATTATATTAATAATAATGATAAATATATTAGTAATAATTAATGATCAATATATTATCATTGTTCTACTATTACCATTATTCAACAAACATCAGTTTATTCAATAGACATCAGTTCTGATGTACCAGAAGTCAGAAAGCTACTCTGAATACCTTATTTATCAATAACATCCCATGATACACATGGTTGCACTAGAATCAGCTGGGTGTGTGTCATCAGTGGGAATGGTGCAAGGAGAATCTCCAAAAATCTGCTCCTCTATGTAAGCAATAATTATCAAAATCAACTTTTACAGAACGCTGGAATTCAACCAAAAGTTTGTAACAATCTAAGGAGCATTTATTCAAGAAAAATGACTGAATCTCAATAAGAACATCAAGCTCTGTGGTTTTTTAAATTGCTGTATATCCAGCCTCCTTTCCAAACTCCTTGTACAGCTTGAAATCCAACAGCCTCAAAGTCAGTGTAGCCATGACCAGACTACCGCCATGACCAGACTACCTCCATGACAGAGTTCCCCACAGCTCTATTCCTAGGAATTTGTCATTATCTGACCTGTCTGGCAGCTCCTTGGAGAATCAACTAGTGGGAAAACCCCATTCAAATCAAAGGTCTTGCCTTTATCTGACCTCAGAGCTCCCTCACTGTGAACAGATTTGTCTCTAGAGTATTTGTGGAAAACAACCATTGACAATTGTTTAGCATCCAAATTGTCTGAGGCAGTGATTACAATTGGCATAAACAAGAAGCTGACCAAAACACTGAAAAGGAGAAAATGGGGAATGAGATGTCCACAGGGTCTATGAAAAGCTCTAACATATCCCTAGGAATCTAGAAGGCAATATGCATGTGCAGGGCTGTATGTACACTCAGGAGAGACCTGAAAAGGCCCTAACTCTTACCTCTGGTTGACCTTGAGGCTCTGAACAAATAGGAAGTGAAGACTAAACCAAGGTTGCCAATTCCCTGACAAAGCATTGATGACATGCCCCAACATGCACACAGAGCCCTTCTGCAAGAGCTGGAGACTTATTGGTTCAAGGAATTTAAAGGAATATCAGTCCAGCTAATAGCTGACCACTGAACTAACCAAGCAGAGATTTCAGTGACCACGCATAACAAAGAATACATTATTATTTCAGTCAAATCTATAAATAAACAAATAACAACAATAATGGACGGCAACTATAAATGCGGGAAGGGGATGCAAGGATCTGATTTTCAGAGTTGGACATTATATGATTTTAAATGTCCATAATTCAACAAGATATTATGACATGCAAAGAAATAAGAAAGTGTGACCAATACAAGGAAAAGAAGCAACAAATAGGAAGTGTCCCTGAAAAAGCCAAGACTCTGAACTTACTAGAAAAGATTTTAAATCAGCTCTTTTAAATATGTTCAAAGAATGGAAGTATGAGAACAATGTCTCACCAATCAAGGACACTTAATAAAGAGATATTGTAAAAAGGGAACTAAAGAACCGTTCTAAAGTCAAAAATATAAACTGAAACAAAAAATTCCCTACACAGTCTCAAGAGCAGTTTTGACACAGCAGAGGAATCAGTAAGCTTGAAAACATATCAATAGAAATCATCAAATTTGAAAAGTAGAGAGAAAAATATCAAAGAAAAATGAACAGACTCTCAAAGACCTGTGGGATATCATCAAATGTACTAATATATATATAATGAGAGTTCCAGAAGGAGAGGACAGAAAGGGACAGAAAGAATATTTAAAGAGATAATGACCAAAAACTTCTCAAATTTGACAAAAGACATGAACTACACATCCAAAAAGCTCAATGAAATCCAGTTAGGATCAACTCAAAGAGATCCACACCAAAACACATTATAATATGTGCCAAAGCCGGAGAATCCTGAAAGTAGCCAGAGAGAAGGAACTTGCCATTTACAAGGGGTTCTCAATAAGATTAACAGCTAATTTCTCATCAGAAACCATAAAGGCCAAACGGCAGTGGCATGACATATTCAAAGTGCCGGAAAAAAAGACTGTCAACCAATAACCCTATGTCTAACAAAATTACACTTCAAAAATGAAGGAAAAATTAAGATATTCCAAGACAAACAAAAACATAGAGAATTTGTCACTAGCAGAACTTTCTTATAATAAATATTATAAAGGGAGGCCTTCAGGTTGAAATGAAAGGACACTAGAGAGTAATTCAAATCCACATGAAAAAAATGAGGTATACTGATAAAGTTAATTACATACATAAAAGACAGTAGAAATGTATTTTTCATTGTAACTTTTTCCCTCCAATTGGAATTCAAAGACAACTGCATAAATTAATCATTATAAAGCTATTCTCACAGATTTGTAATGCATAAAGATTTAATTTATATGATAATAATAGCACAGAGGGAGGGAAGGGTACAAAGCTACATTAGAGCAAAGTTTTTATGCACTGTTGGAATTAAGTCGGTATCAATCCAAAATAGATTTATAAGTTAAGATGGTAATTGTACTTCCCCAAAAAACCATTAAGAAAACAAGTCCAAAGATATATACAGCAAATGAAATGGCCAGGGAATTAAAATGGTACACTAGAAAGTATCTGTTAAACACAAAGAAGTAAGAGAGAAAAAAGAGACGTGACATGTAGAAAACAAATAGCAAAATGGCAGATGTAAATACTACCTTATCAATAATTACATTAAATATAAATGGTTAAACTCCATCAAAAGGCAGAAGGAGCAGAATGAATTAAAATAATATAATCCAACTTTGTGCTGTCTACAAGAGACATGCTTTAGATTCAAAGATATAAGTAGGTTGAAAGCAAAATGATAGGAAAAATATGCCATGCAAAGAACAACCAAAAGAAAGTTGGAGTGTCTACACTAGTATCAGACAAACCAGATTTTAAAATAAAAACAGTTACTATAGATAAAGAAGCACATCTTATTATGATAAAAGTGTTAATCCATCAAGACATAATAATTATAAATATATACGCATAACAGCAGAGTCCAAAATAAATGAAGCAAAACTAACAGAATTGAAGGGAGAAATACACAATTCAACAATAATAGTTGCAGATGTGAATACCTCAGGGGAGCTATTAACATCTGACAGGAGGGGGAGGAGAGGGAGGAAGAGAGGAGGAAGAAGGGAACACTTTCACACTTTCTAAATCATTCTATGAAGCCAGTATTATGCTGACATCCAAACCAGTCAAAGTCAAAGACATCACAAGAAAAGAAAACCACACAATAATATTCCTTATTAACATAGACCCCAAAATCCTGAACAAAATACTAGCAAGCCACATCCAGCAACATAAAAAAAAAAAAGGGGGGTATACACCATGACCAAGCAATTTATCCCAGGAATGCAAGGTTGGTTTAACATCTGAAAATAAGTCAATGTAATAACCATATCAACAGAATAAAAAACAGTAACCACATGATCAAATGAATAGATGATGGCGTAAGGAGAGACAATGAAATAGAATTGAGAGTTTAGAAATAAACCCTTACATTACGGTTAACTTAGTTTTGGCAAGGTTACCAAGATAATACAATGGAGGAAAGAACAGTCTTTTCAACAAGAGTGTTGGGACAACTGGATATCAATATACAAAAAAGGAAGTTGGGTCTTACATGGTATACAAAAATTAACCAATGTGGATCAAAAATCTAAATGTAAAAGCTAAAACTATAAAACTCTTGGACAAAAACTTAGATCTTCACCACCTTGTATTGGCAATGGTTTCTTAGATATGATACCACAAGCACAGACAAAAGGAAAAATTGATAAACCAAACTTCATCAAAATTTAAAACTTTGCAATGGTTAAAGGACACCATCAAGAAAGTGAAAAGGCAACCCACAGAAGAAAGACTTACTTACAAATCACATATCCAATAAGGGACTTATATCCAGAATATATAAAGAACACTTACAACTCAATAATAAAATGACACATAACCCCATTAAATATGGGTAAAGGGTTTGAATGGACATTTCTCCAAAGAAGATATATAAATGGCCAACAAACACATGAAAAGATGTTCAATATCATTAGTCCCTAGGGAAATGCAAATCAAAAGCACAATGAGATACTACTTCACACCCACTAGGATGGCTATAAACAAAAAGGCCGATAACAAGTGTTGGTGGAATGTAGAGAAATTAGAACCCTCATATATGCTGGTAGGATTGTAAAATCATGCAGCAACTCTGGAAACCAGTTTCGTAGTTCCTCAAAAAGTTAAACATAAAGTTGTTTTATGCCCTAGTTAAACATAAAGTTGTAAACAAAAAGTTAAACATAAAGTTGTTTTATTCCACTCCTAGGTATATGCCCAAGAGAAGTGATAATATATATCCCTACAAATAGTTGTACAGATAGGCTCATAACAGCATTATTTATAATAGCCCAAAAATGGAAGCAACCCAAATGTTCACCAATTGATGAACGGATAAAAAAAATGTGGTATATACATAAAGTGGAATATTTTCAGCCATAAGGAGAAATGAAGTACTGATACATGTTACACCATGGATATGCCTTGAAAATATTATGCTGAGTGAAAAAAGCAAGACATTAGAAGGCTATATCTTGTATAATTCTATTTATATGAAATATTTAAAGTAGGCAAATCCAGAGACAGAAAGTAGAATAGTGATTGCTAGGGGCTGGGGGAGGGGCAATCGGGGTTGACTGGTAATGGGTACAGAGCTTCTTTGTGGTGTGATGAAAATATCTACAATTAGACAGTGGTCATGGTTGTACAACTCTGTGAATATACTAAAACCACTGACGTGTACAGTAGAAAGGGTGACTTTTTTTTTTTTTTATTGAAAGGGTGACTTTTATTGTACGTGAATTATAGCTCAAAAAAAAAAAAATTTACCAAGGTGGCTTTTATCTCAATAGCAATTTTAGGGCCCCAAACACAGAATCAATTCAGAAGTTATGGAATGGAGTCCCAAAATATATCTTGAGTACTTTTTCCAGGTGCCAGCAGCTTCGAGAATCCCTGCCCTCAGGTTAATGAATAGACAAGATGAGGTCTTTCTTTTCTTATAGATGTGGCCTCCCTCCATTCTGCGTCATGGCCAGGTAGGACTGGTCCAGGCCAGGACTTGGCTGACTCCCTTCCCTGGTTCTCTTAAACACCACACTCCTCCTCACATTCACTTTCTAAGACTAGCTTATCCTGGGGTAGATTAAAAATGTCAGGTCTATCGAGATTTTCAGGAAATTCAACATATATTTTCAGATCTACACAGGTGAACTTTTTTGTTTTAATACACACATAGCGAATGAGAGCTCACGCACTCTACCTGAACTCAGGAGTACCAGGCCTGTGGATGGTCAGTCTTTTTAGAAGAGTGGTTGGACAATCACAAGTCACATACACATTCCCACAAAGACCAGAGCAAAAGAAAGTACCTTTCATGTTATGTGCAGACTTCTGTTCGTGTTCTGCAAACATCTCATAGTCACTGACAGGTAATACGAATAAATATACCAATTACACCTTTCCAATAATTACAATTTCTTTCCACCAAGTCAGATGTGGGCTGTCATTTCCTGTGTTTTGTGGCACATCACACATTTCTTGTATTTTTAAAGCACTCAAATTAGGGCCACTCATGAGCAAGTTCTAGGCTTCGTAAAAAGTCTGTTTCAGAACAGTGTTAATAGACAACTCAAAAGAAATGTTACTCAGTGTAGGAGAGGCTGAGGAGTTGGAGCTTTTCTCGGTTGCCAAACTGCCCTTCACTTTCTGTAAACTGCACAAAGGATTCATTTAACATGCTTCGGAGGCTGAAAGTGAAAGTGACTCAGACTATTTTCGGAAAGGTCAAGAAGTACATTTGCCCATCTTCCAATTCCTCCGAAACCTTGGCCTGTGAACATCACAACTAAAAGAACACAGTTCCCTCCCGAGCTGTCACTCAGTGCCATGGTGATTTTACTATTTCTCTCAGAAGAGTTCAGGCCCCACTCTGTGAAATGGGTTCACGAGTGTGTGATGTGAATGTGTTTGGAAAATGTGTTGGAAAACATCGGACGGGCAGTCTTTGGAAATGTATTAGGACCGAAACTTGGCAGTGAGATGTGGGGAGCGGATGGTGCAGGCAGCCCACCTTGTTCCTGGCCTGGTCACGGCTCACTTGCCACAGTGGCTGCATCCTCCAGCATCTCCTCTGTGACAGGGAGGCCACCAGGCAGCCATGTGAAAGCCAACAGGGTGATGAGAAAATGGGCAATCCTTCCTTCCCACCCCTCAAAATTGGTCCCATAAACATGGCATTCAGGCCTAAGCATAATTTTTCTTAAAATATTAAAAGAACTACTGCTTAAACTATGGATTATCCCAAGGACCAGAGTTGTTATTAACCACAGTCCCACTTAAGCAGATTACTGCTTTCTGTGCTTCTTTATGACCCAGCCCAACAAGTGAGCTGCCTCTGCAGCCATGTATTTCCCATCTATTCAGCCCGTGTGGGAACTGAAGGGGTGCCATCTGGATGACTTCAGGGACAGAGATGAGTTAGAGGAACTGTCCTCTGTCCCACCCCCTTGCCCACTTTCTGCTTCAACCTCAGTGTCAGGGAGCTGTTCCCGGTCCTGGGAGAGTGGAAGCAGCTTCCCCTACTGACCATAGCCCTCATCTCTGTTTGTGGACAGACGCAGAGCAGAGCAGAAGAGAGGTTTTGGGAGTGGGGGGACTGTGTGGCTTCTTCTGGCCCCTGGCAGCCTCGAAGGTTCCAGTTTCACACTGTGGTCCTAAAAAAGATAGCCACCAGGTTTCCCCTGACCTCTTGTCTCCTCAGTGAACGCCCAGGTTCCTGAACATGGCCCCAAACTGGACGTGGTTGTGAGACCCACCTCCCTGTCTCAGCAGTTCTCTTCCGAAACATGAAACTAGTAAAACATCACCACCACGTCTGTAGAAGGTGACCTTACTGATTCCAAAGCCCTTTTGCCTGGACACATCCAGTCTGTCTTTGCAGTTATCACAAATGACTACGATCCCTTTACAGATGAAGAAACAAGGCTCAGAGGGAGGAGATGCTTTACCTGGTCTCATCACTGGTTTCGGAAGAGTTGAAACTTGGGCAAAGAACACCTGTGTGACTGGAGAGAAGCCCGAGCGCTGCAACTAGAGAGAAACCTGAACAGACCCCCAACTGACCTCGCACTCTAACGACAAAGGATCCCGCATGCTTCAACAAAGATCCCGTGTGCCGCAATGAAGACCCAACGCAGCCAAAAAATATAACAACAACAACAAAAAAGGACTCCTGTGTGCTTTCCAGAAAAGCACAGAGGGAATCTACAGCCACCTGGAACTGTGACATTGAGAAGTGAATACAAGACTCTCGGTGAGCCTGACCAGTGCAGAATAGAGCAAGATGCACGTTATGCTTCCCCAAAAGAAGCATGGGGTGCTCTTCACCCACACATGCTTCCTTTCTGATGGATATCCCTATCAAACATGAGTCCTCAGACTCACTGCTCACAGCGGCCAAGATTGGCTCTGTATTCTCCAGGTGTCGTGATGAACGTCGGGGCTCTGAATTCAGAATGCCTGACACAAATCCAACTCTGGCCTCAGCTTCATAAGCTAGAAAATGACAAACCCATTTCCTAAGTTTTTTTGAGTATTGGATGTGAACATGCAGGCAAAGGGCTTGGTTTAAAGGAGACACAAAGCAGGCATCGCTGTAACTGTCACACTGCCTGCCCATCATCAGATCATTCGATATGCACACTATCTCTTGCCAAGTCATGAGAAAACTAGAACCAATCTGGGCAAAGGTTGACATACACATGTATCGGTAGCCTTTGGCTGTGTTGTTCAGCTGTTTTCAGGCTTAAGAGTAATGACAGGTCAACAGCTCCAGGTTCAATTCCTGACTCCGCCACCCACCTGTAATCAGGCTATGCTCCAGCCTCCTGCTCTAGATCCCAGGAGTAACCACTGCCTCTTCTTTCCTGGATGCTATGAAGAAGAGTAAATACAATAGCGCATGGAAACACCTGGCAGTATTTAGGGCTTCATAAATGGTAGTCATTATCATCATAACAATACCCGACCCTGATTCTCTCATTGTATTCACATTAGTATCTTCAATGATATTGTCAAAATGTTCTCGTGATCAAAACATATAATACTGTGTTTTCTATACTTTTAAGATAGGATTGACATGCTGGTGGCTATGAGCTCACTTTGCTGGTTCCAGGGAATTGTCAGCTGAGGAAGGGCTATATTCCTACCTTGCCTCCTTTAAGCTGGTGTGTGGACGACTGTCATGAGGGCTGGCTCTGACCACTTGAGAGGTGCATGTCTTGGTCTGTCCTTGGGGTCCTTTATTCTGTCAGGTGCCCAGCTGGCTCACACTGCCCTGAGGATTGGTTTGAGAAATATGGCACACCGAATTGTTTGATTAGGAGCTATCCCTCTGAGGGGTAACTGAATTTTGGGAGGTTCCCAAAGAAAAGGCATTTCAAACAGTGAGTTTTTAGGGCTTGAGACCCACAAATATTTTGAGCAGAGTGTTTGATCCCCCTATCTGCCAAAATACCCCCAACCACAGTCTGTAGCATCTCATCTATGCAGAAGAGTGGCTCTCATTTTACCAAAATATTACCAAGTAACTTTAAAACTGCTCTATTTTTTCTTTTGTGACACATGTACACATTCTTGTTAAATATAAGAAAATTTCTACTGTCTTTTGATAAAGCCCAATAAATGCTGACATACATTATTTAACTAGGTAAGTAAACAAATAATAACGGCAGGATTAAACATTTAAGTCTGCCTGCATGCCAGGATTTTTGGACCCCAAATCAGAGCAAATGTAGGGCCTCACTTAACCAGAAGAGAGAGTTAAGATTAAGTGAGGAAAAGGGTCAATGGGTAGCCAGCTATGAGTCCATACGAAAATTAAGCATTTTCTGTAAGTATGGTATACATGAAATGACACCCCACTACCCTAGTCCATGTCCAGAGTGCTATTCTAAGTACCGTCAGAAAAGTAACAACTGTGTGACAAGCCAGATTTCTTGACAGCTAGAGGGGAAAAAAACCCCAGGAAAACCATGTCTATTTTTTATTGAAAACAACACAAACTGGAAATGACCCTTTAAATCACAGAAAATGAATCACAGGAAATCTGAGTCTTCTTTTGGCCATGATTACAAGTCCTCTCGACTCAGAGTCTCTGTCACTTGGAGACCTCTCTTTCTTTCAGAGATAAGTTATAAATTAACCAGCACTACATTACCTCAAGACTAGTAGGTCTCCTGCTCTGAGGTAACATGAAATATTTTTCCCCTGAACTGTAAGTGTGCCCGGTTAATCATCCTCCCTCTTGGTCGCCTTTAACTCATCTGAACATACGGATACATCCACTGTGTTACCAGCTTGCATCATGTGGTTTCAGTGTAAGGACTCGAAAACACTCCAAGCCCTGGAGGAAAACAAAACGAGCTGCTGGCCCACGTGCTGGTGCAGGCACTCCCTCAGGGATGAGCACCCTCCCCACCCCCGCCAGCACCCAGTCACTGGGCTTCGACCCATGGGGTGTGTTAGGACCACCCCCCAGCAAGACTGCCCTGCTGAAGAGAAAACCAAGGGAAAGGCAAACATCTATACAGACAGCTGGGCAGACACGTTGAAGTGACTACAGGATGAGGTCTTTGCTTTCAGATACACTCCATTGACTTAATCACTCCAGGGACTTAATCAGAACTTGTTAGGAAATTAAATGGCGTTCAATCAGCAGCAGACTCCGAATCCAAGTTAGGAGAGACGAGTCACCCAGCACACTCAATATTTTTCCCCATGAACATAATTATTTCCTACTCAGAATGGAAGTGGAATTTGCACATGTCACGGACAGAGCCAAGGGGTCCTGAAACATCTGAAGGATCATGAAAACAAGGACCAGCACTTTATTTGCAAATTATCCTGCAGGAAATGAATGGTACAAGTTTATCAGCAAAGTGTACACACCACCAGATACAATCACCACAGAGCCCAATGTAAATTTTAATAAGCTCCTTTCATATGATGGCGATCAGCTGAGCAAACATCATAGTCTGCACAGTGTCAGCAGCAAAAGTGACAAAGAGCACAGCACTTGCTGTAGTACAAGGACGCGCATAGTAAGCAGGCCTGCCCCCTGGCACGGTGCCCATCAGCTGAGGTTAAGTCCACGCTTACCTCTTTCAAGGATTTTAGAATTGAGATTAAGAGTTCAATTTCTCAAATTAAAAAACAGAAGTTTCTGTGATTTAACAAATTCCAAGTCTATATCCTTTAAAGAGCAAGGAGGCTGTGGTGCAGAGCATGGGAATGCATGAAACAGGCAGTCACCCATGTGTCGAACTTGACTTCACTGCAATGAAGCACAGCTGCAGCGTTTGGGGACAGGGGGGGACCCCTGGAGCTGGAAAATAGCAGGCGCGGGTCCTGGAAAAGGGGGACTTCTCCAGCACTGCTGGACTCAGCCCTGGATGCAGCCTCAAAAGGCAGTGTGGTTTGATTAAATGAACACAAAATAAAGCTAGCCCAAATTCGTTCAGGGAGCTGTGCTGTTCCGCTCCCTTTTGCACACTGAATTCTACAGCTATTTCCCACACACTTCCTATCTGTCCCGCAGGCAAGGCTATATAAACTCACATACCCCTGGAGCTCCTCCATTTCCAGTTGCTTACCTGGCCAGGGGTAGAAAGGCATGCTGTTTGTTAGAACGGGGAGAGAGGGGTGATGTGTTCACCTCCTTTCCTTACTGAAATCAGCTGCAAACAGCTTGGGAGAAGGAAGCAGAAAACAGGCTTCACTTCACCCTTAATCCAGGACGAAGCCACTTCTAAGGGCCAACCTTGGCTGCACCATTTTTTTTTTTTTTTTTTTTGCAGTACGCAGGCCTCTCACTGTTGTGGCCTCTCCCGTTGTGGAGCACAGGCTCCGGACGCGCAGGCTCAGCGGCCATGGCTCACGGGCCCAGCCGTTCCGCGGCATGTGAGATCTTCCGGGACCGGGGCACGAACCCGTGTCCCCTGCATCGGCAGGCAGACTCTCAACCACTGCGCCACCAAGGAAGCCCAGCTGCACCATTTTATTTCTGGGTTAGGCCAGGGGGCCAGGCCACTTGCTAGGAGGGCTTACAGGTACAACAGTTCCAGGCCTCCAGTTGGCCTCCACAAGGCCTTTGGTCCCAGTCTCTGACTGGATTAATTCTCCACCATCCATACTGTATTCTAAGACTGACTACATAAAGAGGTCACCTGACAGAATCAGCAATGGAAAGGTGGTTTCTTCTAAAATCCAACATGCAATGATTTACTCAATACAAAAAAATGGGGTAAGAGAAAAATTTCCACGTTTTCTTTTCACTAATTTTACATATATTTGATAATTTTCACTCAGAATTCTATCAGCTCCTTTTTCAGTATGAGATGTATGTGTGTGGGTGCATGTGTACAATCCCTTGAAAACTTTATTTGGTATAACTTCACATTTTTGGTACATGGAAATAATTTTATTTTCATACTGTAGCACAGGAGACATACAATCAATATTTTTTCCTAGCGTGTGCAATATATAAATTATTCACATGAAGAAAAATTAAGAACAGAAAGCTTCATATGCAGGAGGTATTTAAAAATGTATACCTAATTTTGAATTGGCGTTTTTGACAGTATACACTATTAGCTTTATAAATCTGAATGAAAATGACGATATACATTTGAACAAGTACACACAGGGGTCCACTCCAGATACTTAATTCAGTATATGGATAACTTGCTCTTCACTTTGGTCGCTGGGATTCCAGATGCTGAGGCATACGTGAATCTGAAAGATACTTCCAGAAGTATATTTATTACACTGGCATTTTAAAGATTTCTCTTTCTTCTACTCTCCTTTATAACGAGGGGTCCTTTTCTCTTTAAAAGCAAGAAGACCTTCAAGTCTGTCTTTTGTTGGAATAGTCTAAGAGAAGCAAAACATTGTTATCTATGCCAAACAATAAAGACAATTGTAAAAGTTTAATAAGCTTTAACTAAGGAAACTAATTGGAAGACAATCTAAAGTTTTGAAATCATTTGAACAATTTAAATTATGTGACCAAATTTATCATTCTAACTCTAAGATGCTTTTTTTTCCCATTTCAAATATACTTGAATAAAATTGACTTTATTTTTTTTTAGACAATTTTAGGTCTACCAAAAAACTGAGCAGAAAGTTCAGAGTTCCCATACACTCCCTCAAGCCCCCCCCCACTGTTTCCCCTATTATTAACATCCTGCATTAATGTGATACATTTGTTACAACTAATGAGCCAATATTAACACAATATTATTGACTAGTCCATAGTTTACATTAGGGATATTCCATGGGTTTTGACAAATGCATAATGTCATGTATCTACCATTACATTATCACAAAGAATAGTTTCACTACCCTCAACATCCCTAATGTGCCACCTAGTCATCCCTTATCCACCACCCCACTGTCTTTTCCAGAATGTCATATAGTTGGAATCATATAGTATGCAGGCTTTTAAGACTGAAATCCTTCATTTAGTAATATGTATTTAAGGTTCCTTCCTGTCTCTTCCTGGTAGGATAGCTCATTTCCTTTCATTGCTGAATAACACCCCACTTATACATGTACTACCGTCTATCCATTCACCTACTGAAGGACATCTTGGTTGTTTCCAAGTTTTGCCATTAGGAATAAAGCTGCTATAAACACCGGTGTGTAGGCTTTTGCATGGACACAAGTTTTCAACTCATTTGGATAAATATGTAACAACATGATTGCTAGATCATGTAGTAAGACTATGTAAGAAATGGCCAAACTGCGGTATCTTGTTTTTATTTGCATTTCTTAATGACATATGATGTGGAGCATATTTACCTATGCTTATTTGCCATCTGTACATCTAATTTGGCGAGGTATCTCTTCAGACCTTATTCCCAGTTTTTAATGGGTTATTTTCTTACTGTTGAGTTTTAAAAACTCTTTGTATGTCTTGGATACATGTCCTTTATCAGATATATGTTTTGCAAAGATATTTTTCCCAGTCTGCGGCTTGTCTTTTCATTCTCTTCACAGTGTCTCTTGCAGAGTAGAAGTTAATCTTAATAAAGTCAAACATCAATTTTTTCTTTAATGAATTACACTTTTGGTGTTATATCTAAAAAGCCTGGCCAAACTCAAGGTCACCTAGAATTTCTACTATATTATCTTCAAGAAGTTTTATAGTTTTTCATTTTACATGTAGGTCTATGGCCCATTTTGAGTTAATTTTTGTGAAGGGTGTAAGGTCAGTGTCTAGAATTTTTTTTTTTTTGTAGTTGAATGTCCAGATGCTTCAGTACTATTCCTTTTTAAGACTATCCTTTCTTCATTGAATTGCCTTTCCTCTTTTGTCAAAGATCAGTTGACTATATTTGTATGAATCTACTTCTGGGCTCCCTATTCTGTTCCATTGATCTATGTGTCTTTTCTTTTGCTAGTACCACACTATTTTGATTATTGTAGCTTTATTGTAAGTCTTGAAGTCAAGTAGTGTCATTCCTCCAACCTTGTTCTTTAATAGTGTGTTGGCTAATCTGGGTCTTTGGACTTTCCATATAAACTTTAGACCTGGTTTGCCAATATTAAGAAAATAACTTTCTGGAATTTTTATTGGGATTGCATTGAATCTATGATCAAGTTGGGAAGAAGTGACATCTTAATAATATTGAGTCTTACTATCCATGGATATGGGATATTTCTTTTCTTTCTTTTTTTTTTTTTTTTTTTTGCGGTATGTGGGCCTCTCACTGTTGTGGCCTTTCCTGTTGCAGAGCACAGGCTCCGGATGCGCAGGCTCAGCGGCCATGGCTCACAGGCCCAGCCACTCCGCGGCATGTGGGATCTTCCCGGACCGGGGCACGAACCCGTGTCCCCTGCATTGGCAGGCGGACTCTCAACCACTGCGCCACCAGGGAAGCCCCTGGGATATCTATTTGTTTAAATTGTGATTTCTTTCACCAGAGTTCCCTCTTTAGCCTGTTGATATGATGAATTATATTAACTGATTTTTGAGTGTTGAACAAGCCTTGCATATCTGGGAAAAAATCTCACTTGGCTGTGGCATATAATTCCTTTTATATATTGTTGGAGGCAGCTTGCTAATATTTTGTTGAGGATTTCTATATCTATGTTCATGAGAGATAATGGTTTGTAGTTTTCCTTTCTTGTAATGTCTTTAGTTTTGTTATCAGGCTAATACCGTCCTCATGGAATGAGTTAGGAAGTATTCCTTCTGCTTCTATTTTCTGGAAAAGATTGTAGATAATTGGTGTAATTTCTTCCTTAAATGTTTGGTAGAATTCACCAGTGAAACCATCTGCGCCGGGTGCTTCCTATTTCGGAAGTTTGTTAATTATTGATTTAATCTCTACAACAAACATAGGACTATTCATATTATATTTCTCCTTGGATAAATTTTGGTATATTTTGTCTTTCAAGGAATTGGTCCATTTCATCTAGGTTATCAGATTTGTGGGCATATATAGTTCACAGTATTCCTTTATCCTTTCAATGTCCATAGAATCAGTAGTGATAATCTTTCTTGCATTTCTGATATAATTTTTATCTTCCTTTTTCATTGATTATCCTGACTAGAAGTCTGTCAATTTTATAGATCTTTACAAAGAACCAACTTTTGGTTTTGTTTTCTATCTATTGTTTCCCCTTTTTCAATTTCACTGATTTCTGCTCTAAAGTATTATTTGTATTCTTCTGATTTGGGATTTAATTTGATCTTCTTTTTCCACTTTTGAAAAGTGCAAAGTTATTATTGATTTTAGATCCTTCTTCTTTTCTAATATACATATTTAATGCTATAAGTTTCTCTCTAAACATTGTTTTTCATATATTCCCACAAATTTTGATAAGTTGTATTTTCCTTTTGATTTAGTTCAAAATATATTTTAATTCCTCTTGAGACTTTCTCTTTGACAAATGTTATTTAGAAGTATACTGCTTAACCTTACTAAAAAGATTACATCTCACCATTAATAGGTGGGGTTCCATCTATCTTTCTGTGATTGACTACTAGTTTAATTCCATTGTGGTCTGATGGAATACTTTGTATGATTCCTGTTACATTTGATAAGATGTGGCCAAATATGCTTTTAAATTTTTTCTTCAGACTCTGAGGTTGTCCATTTGTAAGAGGTTTGTAATTTAGTTCATTCATGGTATGTGCTCATCAATGACAGGTGGTAATTTATATATACAGACCAGGCACAGAGTAACACTCTAGCTATTGCTCCTAATTCATGATACTGCCATGCTTAAACGGGAGCTGACACAGTTTCCAATTCTCAGAAAAGGTAGAACAAAACTCTTTTGCTACTTTAGATGCCTTAAAACAAGCACCTAAAGTATCTTTCATTTTAAAAAGGATGGAAGGGGCTTCCCTGGTGGCGCAGGGGTTGGGAGTCCGCCTGCCAATGCAGGGGACGTGGGTTCGTGCCCCGGTCCGGGAAGATCCCACATGCCGCGGAGCGGCTGGGCCCGTGAGCCATGGCCGCTGAGCCTGCGCGTCCGGAGCCTGTGCTCCACAACGGGAGAGGCCACAACAGTGAGGGGCCTGTGTACAGCAAGTAAAAAAAAAAAAAAGGATGGAAGAAAGGAAGGGAGGAAGGAAGATTTGTTCCTCTATAAAAAGCCCTATTAATTTGTGTACAAAAAAGAAAACTGTATATGTAATCAAACTAGTGAACTTTCAGTGGGTAGGAGGAAAGGCTCAGAACATCAGGAAAAGCCAATGAGTCTCAAATACTGATGTTTCCTGGAGGCACGTGCTCACAGCTGCCGTCTTCACACCTCTCTACCCTGGAGTGAGGGTTCAAGACCACACCCAGAAAACACAACATGAGCCAGAGAGACAGCTACAGCACAAATGGTACTAACTTAACTGTTCTAAGCATTTTCTAAATTACATAGACAGGAGTCATTAGTATGTGGAACAAAATCAGTCATAAGAGCTGGTAACAGTCAAACAGCAGAAATAAATAATTTCAACCCATCTGTATGATTTTTTAATAGTGTATATATATCATGGTTCAGTGATATATAATTTAGTTGACTTATACAGAAGGTAAGGGGTATCTGCATTGAATTTGTGGTTGTATTACATACCTGAGCATAACAAGCTTCTTCTATGGCTAATCCTGTTACTAAATCGACCTGAGGATAAAAATATAATTCATTTCAGCAAGAATTACTTTTTAAAATATGGTATACTCATAAATATAAATTCAAATTTAATAACTTTATTCCAAAAGAACAGAATTCTTTGATGTAATACAGCAAATCAGAAGTATGACCAGCACGAGAAACTCTGGAACCAGGTTGCCTGGGTTCAAATTCTGACTCCACCATATGGGAGCTGTGTAACCTTGGTTACCCAGGTTATTTAACCTCTCTTGCCTCGGATTAGTGTATCTGAACAGGGAGATAATTACAGTATGTACCAAATGGGGTTATTGTGAGGATCACATGAGTTAATCTAGGTGAAGTCTTTATAAACTACATAAGCTATACATTGGGTTGGCACATAGTTAGGGTCATATAAGGTTTTTGCTATTAGCATTGTTACTATTTTCTCTTTTTAGAGAAGTTTTTTTAATTAATTCATTTTATTTTATTTTTGGCTGTGTTGAGTCTTCGTTGCTGCGCATGGGTCTTCTCTAGCTGTGGCGAGCGGGGGTTACTCTTCGTTGTGGTGCACGGGCTTCTCATTGCCGATGGCTTCTCTTGTTGCGGAGCACGGGCTCTAGGCGCGTGGGCTTCAGTAGTTGTAGCACGCAGGCTTAGTTGTCGTGGCTCGCGGGCTCTAGAGCGCAGGCTCAGTAGTTGTGGCGCACAGGCTTAGTTGCTCCACAGCATGTGGGATCTTCCCGGACCCGGGCTCGAACCCGTGTTCCCTGCATTGGCAGGCGGATTCTTAACCTCTGCACCACCAGGGAAGTCCCAGCATTGTTATTACTATGTAAGAATTTTTAAAAACCAAATACTTTGTCAATTTTTAAAAATGTATTTATTACTAACATATTTAACCTCTTTTTACTGCTGTGAAGGCCAGGAAAATATAGTGGCTTTGGGTCTGCAAGGAAGAAATATCTTTCTTCAAAATTCCTGTAGTTAATTTATCCAAAATACAACTGCTGTAATGAAAAGCCCAATGTAAATGGGTACCTGCATTGCTCCCTGGCCCTGCTTACTTCTCCCCTGTCCTGGGGCCTCCACTCCTTTGGAACTATCTCTCCAGAGTAACCCCAGGGCCCCCTGCAGGGTTTATGTGTGTCTCACTGCAGAAAGCACATCAAGAAGTTAAAGATGGTCTCCATCTTTAGGAGGAGCTTTGAGCCGGGAAGTTCTCCTTAGAACATTTTTTTATAATATGATACTGGTGCTGAGAATACACAGAATGCCCTTTTCCTTTGGTTTTCTATGAACTACTAGCCAATAAATCTATTAACTCAATGGCATAAATAATAAGTATGTCATATGCTGCAGCGCATCATATGAATTCTGTGATTATGATACTGAAGCAACAACAGATATAAGCAGAATGAAATCACTGATGTAGCTAAAAAGAACCTCAGTAGCTTTCACTAATCATAGCAGTGAAACAGCTATATTTTAGAATATTAAAAAATAATGGTTCATTTAAGTTAAATCTCCACTACCTATTCCAACAAGAAACTCAAACTTAAGGCACTCACCTCCATCCCTTGATTAATTGCTAATTTTGCCACTCTCATTGCAACAGGTCCCTAAAATTCAAATTAAAGAAACATATTTTAATAATTTATGCAAATCATGTTGTACATCTCAGTCAAATTCAGAAATTCCCTTTGCTGGATCCATGGCATAGAGGCAACAACGGCTGTAAGATAGTTGACGGAAAATTTATTTTAGGAGCCTTGCAAGGCCTTAATTAAACAGCAATTGTAATAATCTATTGCACCAGCATGTTACGCAGATTTCACAGCATGCTGTGGCACAGCAAACTATATGCTTGGAGGTCAGCAGGTGGTATGTGTCCAGTAGAGGGCTTTTAATTGTTCAGCAAATTTCCCTACAGGTTAAGTAGGAAAAAGAAAAGGAGATAAAGTGTTTGGCACAATAACACACCCATGAGTGGTTCGACAGAACCCTGGGCTTGAGATGAGGCTGACACTATTGATTAACATGGGATTCAGATATCATCTGTTTCAGGCAGTGGAGCTGTATCTTTCTTCCCTGAGCATCAATAATTAACCACGATGATGATGTATTAATAAAGATGCGTCCTCCAGGCAGTGCTCCCACATCACACAAAAGCTTCAAGTCCAAATAAGTCCTTCAGGATCTGTGAGGGTCACAGAGGAAAGAACTGGGAGTCCTCTGCGAGAAGGGACACATAGCTTTGTCTTAGAAACCATAATCCTCCAGATGGAATTTGATTATTTGATCACATTTTAAATCACTGAAAATTGTTTATTGGGTGATGAATTAGAATTCAATGGCATGTTTTTTTTGGTACGTGGGCCTCTCACTGTTGTGGCCTCTCCCGTTGTGGAGCACAGGCTCCGGACGCGCAGGCTCAGTGGCCATGGCTCACGGGCCCAGCCGCTCCGCGGCATGTGGGATCTTCCCGGACCGGGACACGAACCCACGTCCCCTGCATTGGCAGGCGGACTCCCAACCCCTGCGCCACCAGGGAAGCCCCAATGGCATGTTTTAAAGCATCTTTTGAATTAAAATGCAAGAGGCTCTAAATAACAGGCACAACAAAGGACTCCAATAAGTGAATGGATAAATGTATGATGGCATGAAAAATGCTATTTTTCGGTTATCTACTTTAACCTATCTAAATTCTCTTCCTAAATCACATGCTGAAAAATCTTTTTCAGAGACTGCAATTTTCCGAGGCTTAGGCAAGTATCTTAGTTAGAATCCTTCCAGATGTGATTTGTATGTATGTTACACATACTAGTTTTTTTTTTTCTTTCAAGATCATCAATTCATTTTTTTTTTTTTTTAACAGAGTGCTCCTCTCAACTTATCCATTCATTTTTATTACCAGCTGACCCAGACAAGTGCTAGTCAAACTTCCATATGCACACAACTCCCCAAGCCCCTGGTTAAAATGGAGATGCAGATTCAGGGGTCTGGCATGGGCTAGGGATTCTGCAAGTCTAACATGTTCCCAGCGGACGCCTGGACTGCTAGTCCACAGACCACACTTTGGGCAGCAAGGTTTATAAAACTGGAGAAACAGGAAAATGAAAATGCTATTAGATACAACGCTTAATTAGTTTCTCTTTTAAAATAAAAAACCAGTGCCTCTTCTTTATATACAAACTTTTTTCCTAAGATAGAAAAATGGAAGTAACATATAATACAGAAGTCACCTAGAAATATTAATTTTATAGAAGCTTTCTAATTATTTAGAAGACTAATCATTTAGTAAAAATGTCTGTAAAAATGAAGATTATTCCACCTCAAATTCTGTTTTGTAACTTTTGTATACAGTTTCACAGTTACACATTTTCCAAAGTCATTTGATATCTCCCTTCACCTGGGGAAAAATTAATTTCAGCAATTAATGTTCTCAGAGGCATGTCCTTCAGATGAAAGAGACGATGAGTTCTGCCTGGTTTACCACGTGGTAGGATGCAGCCAGATGTCAGGTTGGAGGTGGGGAGAAGGGGGCTCTCAGGCGGGGTGAGCTGTGGGCAGTGATGGCATTAACAGCACTGCAGTCACAGGAGAAAGAGCCAGTTCCCAGGAGTGAGATAAGGAACCTGAACCACAGAGGTGCCAAGGGGCTAATGAGCCACCCGGGCAGAGCTCTGGAATAGGGAGCTAAACGCTCCCATCCAAGGATTAGGAGAGGCTGTGAATCTCAGAACTCGGGAGCTGTTTTTTTTTTTTCCTTAAACTAGTAAAAATCTTTTCTACTTGCTCTCTCTCCATCAATTCAGAGTATAAGACTCTGTGTTACCTCATATGGGGAATAAACTATATAAGGTCCCTGCCCTGGAAGAGCTTATAGCTCATAACTTAACTGAGAAGGACTGAAGTAGCATCAACAGCAGGCAGTGTGGTTTTAGAAACCAACTCAAATGAGAGGACCCGTCTGACAGCTCTCAGGGGACAGGTACATCACAGCAGACCTGGGCCTTGTCTTACAACAAAGAACTCCAAGGATGCCTCCCGAAACTGGATGCGAAACTCCAGACAAATGTGGAGGGTGCATGCATTTTTCTAGAGAGAGATTTCATGAGATTTTCCAAAAGGACCCGTGGCCTTTGGTTACAAATACTGAGAGGTTACAAATACTGTTTGAGTTAGAGAGGAAGTAATTTTGACTCCAGAAGTAATAAAACTTTACACGCCATTAGGAATAAAGACAAGTCACTAATTGTTTACATAGCAAAAATCCTTTAATCCATGATTTCAGAAGAAAGGAATATTTGAAAAATACTCCTAAAAGAGTGAGAGAACCAAGAAACTCTTAATACAGGTCCCTAGATGTGCTGTTATTAACATTACTCATGAGGATTATGATCTGTGAGTAAATGTGCAGTGAGTCCCAGATTTGAAGTGTAATTGTGAGGAAGCATATTGTGCACAAAGGAGTTAAAACAATGCCTACATCACCATAAAAACAAACACAATAAGACACACAACTGGTGCTGTTCAAGCAGGTTATCTCAGGTTATGGGATCTCAATGAAAGCTCACTTGGCATAATCGACTCTGGGCTCCTTACTTGTGTTTCAGTTTGGGGGCAATCCAGTGTGACAGCCCATCCGTCACTGTTTCTCTTCATATGTACAGTTCAGGTCAGAAGGGCTAGCTGGCGAACAACTTAAGCTGCTGGCAAGTTCTGTCCCAAGTGATAAACATGTATGTGATATATTATCAACGTATGGCTACGACAGGGGCCTCAGATTATCTTCAAATCTTAATTTTAATTCTGAAGGCTCTTAATATTAATCTAGTCAATTTGTTATAAAGTTATCTAAAAAGAGTAAAAGAAGGAAATGCAATTAAAGTACCTGAGGTAAAAACTCTCTTGCTAGGTCCAAGGCCTTTCTATAGGCAGCATCCCCCTCTTGGTTCTGTTCCAGAACATGGCTGATCAAGCCCACTGCTTTGGCTGCTTGGCCATCGAGCACACGTGCAGAGAAGATGAGCTCTTTGGCCAGGGACATCCCAATGGCACGTGGCAGTCGCTGCGTGCCCCCTGCACAGGGGATGAGACAGAAAATGCAGGCAATGATTTGACACCCTTTCCTTTTAACATTTCAATGTTTCATTTCTTCTTTTATAAAAACAAACCAGGGCCAGAAGTTTATATGTCAAAATTAGTAACTGGAAAACTACTTCAAGACAGAACCTAATTTCTTAATTAGTTTATAAAATTATTAATATCCCCAAAGTACTTAAGAACCTTATATCATTATTAAGTGATCCTGGCACTGACCATTACTTGCACCATGGCTGGTGTGTTCCTGAATCCAATCCACAATCATTACCAAGTCAGGAACCACAGGGTGCACCGCAGTTGCAGGGGTCAGGGGCTGGTTGGGGAAGGAGTTTTCTCTCCCTCAGACGGTTCAGCAGAGGAATGACAGGTCCATCAAGCTTGGCATTTCGCTTTCAGTTTAGATAAAACATCAAATTCTGAGCAATTCAACTCATGTGCTTTTGAAGACTCATTTACAATTTACAGTAAATGAACCATAAACTAATTTTAATTTAACGAAAATAAAAACAGATAATTACTCATGAAAATAGGCTTCGTCCCGGGGTTTTATTTTTCCGTGCAAGTACTAATCACCCCCTGATGCATTAATCCATTAGATCCATCTGTCTGCTCACCCCAATATCTTTGAGTGAAGAGACGGGGATCTCATTAAATAGAAACCTGGACAAAAGCAGGTAATATTCTGACTCGGAGCTTCAATTTCTACCAATAAGAATATGAAAACAGCTGCAAATCCTAAATCTTATCTTATAAGTCTTATCCTTAAAGTGGCGGCTGGACTGCCCAGGAGGCCAAGGAAAAGCTGACTGCGAAGGTTCAGAGCACAAAAAGCAAACTGATGGCCAAACATCTGAACAAGCTCACTGTGTTTCTCTGGCCCATAAAGTTTAAACTTTTTTTTTTTTTCTGCACTAGTTACCAACATTTATAAACTGGGTGGGTAATTTCATATAAAAGCTAACTTGTACCTGGAAGTTAACTGCAGCTGCACCTTTTAGATGCAATGCACTCGAGTCTGCCACAGCCTCCACCACTTCCTGCTACTCCAGTACTACAGACTAAGAAGTTTTGATTTTCTTTAAGCAACATTAAAAGGCAGGCAAAATATACTCTTATTCACATCTCAACCAAAAGTGGGGGGGAGACAAGTTTCAAGAAAGCATATTTCCCTTCAATAATTAAGTACACTCCTACATGTTTAACAAACAAAGCACGCCAGCATTGGAAGAACATAGCTTATGATGCTATTATTAAGCAACCATGTTGAGAACGATGACCATGTTTTGAAAATATAGGTGATTAAAAAAGAAAAAGAAACAAAAATAAACCTCAAAAGGATTGACATTTTCAGTAGGGATTGTTTTTGAACATTAAATGAGTACTGCTTCTGTAAATTGCAGTTACTTACTGCTCACACAGCCCAAGCAGTTATAGATGGTAAGTTTAAAGGTATTTTACACAACGTGGCAACAAACGTGTGTGAAAAATTGAAGCACTGACAAATTTAAATCTAACTGTAAACAATGATGTTGCTCAGTGTAGTAAAGACAGGTCTGAAAACTTACGGAACAAGCTATATGGAACAGACAAGTTATTTACAGTGTTTCCAATGGCAGCCGATTAGAACAGAGATATAAATAATACAACCCAGGTAGCTATATTTACTCACGGAGCTGATGAGGATTTTCATGAGACTAAAGTACTTACGCATATAGTATTCACGATAAGCACACGATAGGAAATGATTCTCTATTGTGTTCTGTGAAAAGTTTAATGTAGATCGGTCGAAATCAACAAATGTGACCCTCAACAGTCATTGTTAGTGCTGCACTTTTTATTCAAAGGAAACAATATTTTGCAAGTCCACTTAAGCCCATTCATCATATTATTTTGTTTATGGAATGATTCTCCAGGAATAAAGATTTTATAAATATTTAACAAAGGAACGGTCATGAAACTAACACCATGAAACAGAGCTGAATGGCACTGAACTCTAAGCTTTGATGGATGAAACGGATGCAAACCTAACTGTCTGCTGCAGGGCATGATGTGAGTGTGAGAGGCTTGGTGCTGAAGCGGCCTTTCCGTTCTGTTGAAAACACTGCATCATAGGATCCAAAGAAAAGTCCTCAACTTGGCTCACCAACTAAAACTGCATCCAAGATTTGGCTTTTTTGGTTGACACCACAAGCTATCTACTCTAGGAACCTCATGTAAGTGCAATCATACAGTATTTGTCCTTCTGTATGATGGACAGAAGGTATGTGTCAGAACTCCATTCCTTTGTAAGGCTGAATAGTACTCTGTTATATGAATATGTTTTGTTTATTCTTTCATCTACTGAGGAACACTTGGGCTGCTTCCATCTTTGGCTATAAGGAATAATACCGTTATGAATACGTGTACACAAATATCTCTTCAAGACCCTGCTTTCAATTCTTTTGAGTAGATACCCAGAAGTGGAATTGCTGGAACATACAGTAAATGCATGTTTAATTTTTTTGAGAAACAGCCACACTGTTTTCCATAGCAGCTTCACCATTTTATACTCCCACCAATAGGGCACAAGTGTTCTAACTTCTCTACATTCTTACCAACACTTGTTACTTTGTGTTTGTTTTTTGATGGTAGCCATCCTAATGGGTGTGAAGTGGAATCTCATTGTGGTTTTTGATTTGCATTTCCCTAACAACTAGTGATACTGAGCATCTTTTCATGTGCTCATTGGCCATTTGTATATCTTCTTTTTAATTGGGTTGTTCTGCTGTGGTTGAGTTGAAGGAGTTCTTTATATATTCTGGATATCAATTCCTTACCAGATGCATGACTTGCAAATATTTTCTCCCAATTCATGGGTTGCTTTTTCACTGTTGACAGTATCCTTTGAGGCATGCAAGTTTTTACTTTTGATGAAATCCAATTTATCTATTTTTTTCTTTTGCTGCCTTTGCTTTTGGTGTCACGGCCAAGAAATAATTGCCAAATCCAACGTCATAAGTTTTTCCACTGTTTTCTTCTAAGTTTTGTACTTTCAACTCTTACATTAAGGTATTTGATCCATTTCGAGGTAATTTTTGTATATAGTATAAGGTAAGGGTCCAAGTTCACTCTTTTGCGGGCAGAAATCCAGTTTCCCTAACACTACTTGTCAAAAGGGACATTCTTAAGTAGTTACACAAATATGTGATTTAATTTGCTCATTCTTACCAAAACTTTACCTTTAGGAAACCTGTTTGGTAAGAAATTATCTGGCCCACTTTCATATGCTGCATTCAGTTTGCAGAAATCAAAGACTGATAGTTTGAACTATATTTTTTACTTTATGGAATTAAAGGTAACTGACCCTTCACTGGCTCCAGGTATATAATTTCAACCTTTATAAAAATGATATGACCTGTTCAGTTTGCCTTTGTCAATTAATGCTAATAGTGTGAGCAACGAGCCATACAAATGGAAGTTACTGAACTGCAGTGCAATACGACACAAAACACTGAATATGATTGATGTGGAATCTCAGACTTCTACAACCATCTCAGGAATAGTTACTCCAGACAGAAAATATTTTTATGCCAACATTCGAGTCCAGTTTGGAAGTACTTCTGTTTATGAACAGCTATTTTCTATTATGAAATAAAGCAATTAGCTCATTAGGGAAGCAAGGTTCACTATAGCATTGCATCCTGTAACTCGAGAGACAAGATGTGCCACTGAGACCTGGTGTGGAAGAAAAGGCATCAGATATTTTAAGTTCCAAATACAAAAAGAAGTACTAGAGAGAATTTATTTCAATTCATCTATTATTAATTCTGAATACTAAATTCCAATATTAGCTTAGAGTTAGGTAGAAGTGAAGACAGTGTGCTGTATTTCTGTTGGTTGATTTTCTCACACCAGACCTGCTTCTATAGATCACACAACCTGCTTAGTTCCAATAGGGATTTGAGTTCAGGATCACTAAAGTGCCATCTCTAGATACAGTCTTGATGACTGGAGAAATTAAACAGTAGAACTAAAAACAGGGTTGTCCCCAGTGGAATTAAAATCATTCCACTCTGACAGCCACCCTAATGTATTCAAAATCACACAGGTCTGAGACTCTATTCAAACTTACACTACTGTCCATCCCAAGAGCTTCCAGCATGGAGCCCTGACTCCTAGCTGGGCCCTGCTCTGAGACTGGACAGAGTTTTAGTAACTTGCCCAAAGTAACAAAGTTAGGTTGTAGAAATAGGATCCAAACCTACCTCTGCCTGATTCTTATCTACTATGTGGTAAGACAGTAAAGAGCAACTTATGAAATAAGTTTGTAAGCTGCTTGATAAAAGGTATGGTATATATAAGTAGGTACATAATATAAGTAGGCACATACATATATCAAATGTATCTAGAAAGTTGTCTCTGTGGGATCAACTGATAGATAATGATCATTTTTTATTCATTTTGACTGGTTGTATTTCAAAAATGTTCTGCAACAGTAATATGACACTGTAATAGGAATAGAAGTGCTACACTATTTTTGAAGAGCACAGTACAAGGAGACAAAGAGCCAACCACCTGGTAAAAGCCTCTCAAGCCACTTCCTGCCTGTGTCCCCAGGAAGTTCTCCAGGATCTGGGAAGCCTCAGCTCTCCTGGGTTGCAATGTTAATACTAAGGGACCATGGTATCAGGAGGTCATACACTCCCGTGACACTCTTGGCAGGTACCCCACGGTACTACCAAATACGAGAAGTATGAACGGAAGCTGAATCAGCTGTATTTCTGTCAGTTTCCACAATAACTCACAAGACTCCTGCTAAAATACAAGTAATTTAACCCTTTCCAGGGGCAGTAAATTCAGAGCATGTTTTGCTTCCACAAAAAACAACTACTGTTGAGTCACTTCATCATCTACCAGAAAAAGGCATTCTGTGGCGGCCCATGAATCCTCATGAAGATCCATCGGAGTAATAAGCAGAAACAGCATGCCAAAGCCACATTACTATGTTATGAAGAGGAAGCATCTTGGACACTGACCCTTCCCTTGCTAATGTGGGAATGCTCAGAAAATGCCAGTTGTTTTCTAAGGCTTTTTGCTTTGGCTCTGTCATCAAGGAGATTCTGATTCCGTGGGTTCTGGTGACCCACTGCTATAAAACATGAGGTAGGAGAGGATTCATTTTTAATGAGGCAACAGAATTTACATAACCAAGTGAATATGCACCATTTCGGAATAGTCACCCCAAATGCTGTATACTTGTTATTCAGGACCATTCTGGAATTCCTCTTTTGGAACTCATTTCCAAAATGACACATTTATTCACTCATTCAAGTAGTTATTGCAGCTTCCTGTTCTGGGCAGATGGATACAGCTGTGAACTAAACAAACCCCGGCTCCCAGGAGCTGACATTCCTGTGGGGAAGCCCACAATAAGCAAATAAATACATACTGTTAGTTGGAGAGTAGAGTGTATCAGGGTGTGGGGTGTACACAGTTTAGACAGGATGGCCAAGGAGGGGCTCGGAGGAGGTGACACTAGAGCCAAGAACAAAAGGAACCAAGGAGTGGTTACTGCACAGGTCTTGTGGGGACCATGTCTGACTCACAGAGCAGCACAGGGAGACCAGAATGGCTGGAGCAGGCCCAGATCCCATAGGTCCCCTGGGCCTGGAAGGACCTATGGACTACTGTGAGGATGACAGAAAGCCACGGGGCATCTGAGAGCATCTTCTGAAAACAGTGGTGTGGGAACATCAATCACTAGTGAAGATTTGGGTTTGAGGACAAGCTATGGTCATTATGAGCCACGAAGATGGAGGAGGTAGGTAGATGTTCATACTACTTGTGGCAGGGCTCCAACAGGCTCAAAGAGAAATTTCAGAACAACTACCCACATGCTTTCGATGTCTGTCATGTTTCGGCTGCCCAACACCCACTGCCCCCATTAAAATCCTGGTCTTGCTTTTGGAGAACACTCCCCCACATACACCCTGCTGTATTCAACCTGGGACAGTAAAGAATCCCTCCAGTGGAGACCAAGATCCTCCTTCTCTCTGCCCTGGAACAGCAGGGCAGGCATCCGAGTCACGTTTGGTCCTCTGGATGTTACTTCTCAGGACTAGGAGTCCTGAATGAGTGATCTTGTAACATGGAGACTTTCTATGCTTACAGGCAATGCAGGGGCAGCAATGTGCCAACTTGGTGATTCTTATATTGTGTTCTTGCAATGGTGCAGACTGTGTGTTTCCAGGGCTCCTAAGGTCTAGTTTGGGCTCTAAGCCTTATACTCTAGCCAGCTATTGATTCTGGGAACCTTGCAATAAATTTCCTTTTCCTGTAGGGTAGGCAAAATCAATTTCTACTGTGTGCTTTCCAATATCATGAATGATACAGTGACATACCAGGAGTTTTGTTTTTCTCTCTCTTTCAAAAATAGTTAGATGAAGCTGGATGGGAGTTTATTTGTTCTACTTTTCCCAGGTAAAATCCATTCGTTCAATCTCTTAATTTATTGGTCAAGTGACCTAGTATGTGCCAGACGCTGTCTCAGGTGCTGAACAAACAGTAGTGAACCAGATAGGCCGTCCTAGATCTTACAAAGCTTACATCTTACATAAAGAAAGGGAAGAACAAGAGCAATAAACAAGCACATGGACAAGAGAGAACTGAGGTTGTGGTGAGTGTTAGGAAGAGAATTTAAGGCCGGGAAAAAGGTTCTGAGATAATCATAAGATGACAAATTTAGATTGGGTGGTTGGGGAGGCCCACGTCTGAATGCTAACAGGGCAGCGACATGATCAGACAGAATGCCCAGTGATGAGATCAGCCATGCAAGGGCCCTAAGGGGAAGCCAAGCTCAGCACTGAGGAAGAGAAGGAGGCCACTGTTGCTATGGGGAGAAGGCTGTGAGGGAAGTGGCAGAAGTGAAGCTGGACAAGCAGGGTTCAGATCACACAGACGCAGTGTAGTTTTACATCTTACTCTATGTGTTATGTAAAGACACCGGAGGATTTCGAGTGGAAAGTGACATAATTCGATTTGTGTTTTAAAAGATCCTTTGTAAGGCTGGCAGAGAACAGACTGTAGGGGCAAGATCAAAGTGGGGTGCCCAGTTGGAGATTACTGCTGTCCTCCGAGTGAGGTATGATAGCAGCTTGGACTGAACTAGGGCAGCATAGGCAGGGAGAGGGGGAGGGATTTGGGGTGAGCGTCCAAAACTGCCAGTAAAATGGATGTAGGGAGAAAAGGAAATCAATCTAATGCCTACATTTCTGGTTAGAGTGTAATTAGTAAGCAGTGCCATTTACTGACACTGGGAAAAAGGAGGCAGCAGGGGTGTACTCTGGCCATGTTAAGTGTGGGGTGTCTTTTACATACATAAATGGAGCAGTTGAGCATGTGACTGGATATGCAGTCTAATGTTCATTAATAATCACCATCAGACAGATGGCATTCAAAGCCAGGGGCCTGGATGTCACCTAGGGAGACTGTTTAGATAGAAAGGAGCAGAGGAGGAGTCAGCAAGACGCTGAGAAGTGCCCACTGAAGTGAGTGAGGTAGCAGAAATGCAGGAGGAAGGTGGTGCTCTGCTGGACACCTACCCCCACCACCACTCCCCCAGCCTTCTTCCAGTGAAGTCAAGTCTGTAGGGGTCTTCTAGGAAGGACCTTCCTCACTGAAATAAAGACTCCCAGGAATAAACAGGCCTTCTCCCAGGATGCTTCCATGTCTACATGTGACACCTTGAGCAATGACAGCCACCTTGTGACCATAATGGAAGCCAGCGAGGGCAGAATCATCAAACTAAAGATGGCACAGCAGAAAGACATCACTAAGCTGCTGAACTTACCAATCCGGAGACTGCCCTATGCTGTGACCTCTTGTGATATTACACTGTATTTTCTTATTGTTTAGGCCTCCTGAAATACGGTTTCCTGTTATCTGTACCAAAAATGTCTGCAAGTGTAGATGGATTAAGGAAAGAGATCTGAACACACATTTTGGAGAGCAGAAAGCAAACACACTAGGGAAGTAATGGCAAGACTGCTGGGCAAAACCAATTACACACTGGAGATTTGTGGCCATGAGATGACTAGCATGTTTTTTTCTAGAAACTCCTAGCCGACTGGGGGCAGGCACAGAGCAGGCATGTCAGCTGGAGTTTCACGAGACAAGTACAAGAAAAGACGAGCTAGGCAATAGCAATAGTTGACATGTACTGTGCAGACACTATGTAATAATACCAGATCAACTGTCCTAAGCACTTCATAGGTATTTAATTAGCTCATTTATTCCTTATAATTCCCCTATGAGGTGGGTGCAAAGGTAGTTAAGGTCATTTGTAAGTAAGTCATGCCACAAAAGACCATGAAATCTAAACTGGATGAGGAGAGGAAGGACTTGGCTGAAAGTGAAAATGTCCATGGACGTGATGACTCGATGAGATCCAAAAAGAACTGGAAAGTTAGGATGTTGCAGAGTGACATGCAGGGATCTAGATTCAGAATGGAGCCATTACTGATGATGCTGAAATCTAGGGTACAACCATGAGGGTACTGGGCTAATAAGATAGATGGTAGGAGGTGAGTTAAGAGATAAGGTGGGTCGTGACAGGAGGAACAGCGAGAGTCACTGCTGCCACCTGATGAGCGTGGAAGTCAACAACAGCGTGCTGATGACGAGCAAGCAGACCTGCAAATGCCTGGGGTTTGTTCACGTGCAAATCTAATTCTCTTTTTGGCACTCAAATTTGGGAAGCAGGTAGCTCTGAACCACTGTCTGAAGCCACAGACAAACTAACAGGATGAAAACACTCAAAATGGTGTCTGTCATATCTTTTGCATGTGATCTATCAATAATACAAAAATGAGTTTTCAAGATCAAAAGGCGGTTCCCTAGCATCCTCCAAAGGTGACCAAGAAATTTTTAATCTTTGAAACCACCACAAAACCGACAACTTTTAACACAGTTGAAGTATTAGACTCCACTGCAGTTTTTATCTTTATTGATGCTCAAACTACCCCATCTTTGGTCAGTGGGAACTTAGATTGGCTCTAGGGTCCTACTGACATGACCTTAATAGTCTTTGATAACTTGTTACTTGGTATCACAAAAATGTTCTAAGCTCAACTTGAACATCTCCTCCCCAGACCTTGAATCAGTCACTTTCCCAGAGCCCTGATTCCTTTCAGTGGAGCTGCATTTCAAAATTTAACACTTCTACTCATATCGTGACCAAGCTTACCTAAAATAGCCATGATTTCATATGCATGTTCTGTATATTCTTTTAATGATTTTGCATTGAGTTTCAAGATTCTGCTTCTTCAAACAAATGAGCATCAAGGATGAGCATTAACAAATGAAAACGGGAGTGAGTTCTTTGGTAGTCAGGAATTCGCTATGTAATACTAACAGATCTTTAACATTTTCACTGTCCACTTTATTAAAGCCAGCCTCTTTAAAAAGAGCTTTAATTTTATTACTTTGATCTAACCACTTCCTTGATACCATTAGAAGTCAACCACAAAACCTGGGGGCCAGTTTTCTCAAGGCTGCACTTCTTGCGGAGTGTTTGCCATCGCATAGGGAATAAAACTGGGGCTCTATTATAATGGAAAAATGAAAATGGGTGCTAACTCAAGTGGTAAAACTGTTTTAATCATGTAACAAAATGTTTTCATCTCTATGTATTATTTAGACAGAACGAAAATATATTTGAAATATCATATTCCTTTTAAAAAAATTTCCATCATTTCAATCTATCATTTTGAGAAGGCATCAAGAACCATCGCTCCCCCCCAACCCTGCCCCAGGCAAGGTAATCCTCTCCTGGGATTATAGCACTTTTATTGAAATAAGCTTAAAGTAGCAACCTCTATATCAGCAGTGGCTTAAACACAGAAAGCCTGTCTTTGCAGAGAAGACAAGAAAGGAAAACTATCTGGTCTCCTCCCACTCCTCTGTATTCCCTGCTGGCAACAATCTGGGACTGCCACCCTTTTCCTCCCAGACCAAAGTCCTAACCTGATTAAGCCAAGTACAGATGCTACTTTCCTTCTGCATATTTACATGTATTTAAATAATTTAAAGCAAGCTTTGACATTTCACAATCAATTACAATGTAATATGTAAATAACTGAACATAATTTATAGTTTTGGATTATAAATTATGTTTTAGTAATATGTACAGGGTAGAAAATTCCAAGTTTTTTTGTTTTTGTTTCTGGGTTTCCTTTTAGCCTTTGTATTTCCCTCCTCTTACGACTTCATGGAGAAAGAAGCCATGCTAATAAAGGGGGATGCTTACAACAAATACTTTAAGTTGAAAAGTTATATAGATACTGCATTCAGGGCATTTTGTTGATACAATTAGAAGTGATCTCTGACTCTTACTTCTTAAGTAAATATCGCTTTTGATTATTTCTAAATCCCCTCTCATAAATAGGAAGTTCCACTTAAGGTTGTATTTTCCTTGAATTGTGGAGGAAACATTATAGTAAAATGTTAACTTTGGATTAAAATGCCTGTTTCAACTGATTACTGTGGAACTCTGTCAGAGGGCTTTAGGCAAGAGCTTTCTTGACAAATCTGGGCTAGATGCTTTACAAAACTGACTTCCTCTCACTTTTACAAAGAAAGAGAAGTGTGCTATGTGGACAAACATGGCATGATTACTGGTCTCATAATAGATCATGTCACAGTCATAAAAAAGCATAAAAATATCTATTCTTCAATTTGTGACCAATGTTTAAAGTGTTGTAATACTTTGTTTCCTGAGGCTTTTTACTTTTTACCATGTTGCAAAACAATGAGAGAACACACACACACACACACACTCACACACACACACACACACACACTCTCTCTCTCTCTCTCTCTCTCACACACACACACACAGAAACAAACAAGACAGGAATAAATGAGAAGGAAAACCTGACTGGCTAAACCCCAACAGAACCTACCTAAAATACATCGGTTTGAGCTCTGCTTGGCTTATGCTAAAGGAGCACTTAGCAAAATCTTAAAAACTTTTTAAGAACTGGGGCACAGAAAGAAAAATTGTACATCAAACATTTTTTTTTCCAGAGCAAATTAAGCTGACTAGCAACAAATTAAAGCCTTTGCGATATAGCTTTCATTAATATTTATTCTAGAAAGTTTTCTTGACTATTATCCCATTCACTGTTAGAGAGACAGATTAAGAACAAAACTTTATTTTTAAATGTTTATATATACTTTTTTTTTTTTTGGCGGTACGCGGGCCTCTCACTGTTGTGGCCTCTCCCGTTGGAGAGCACAGGCTCCGGATGCCCAGGCTCAGCGGCCATGGTTCACGGTCCCAGCCGCTCCACGGCATATGGGATCTTCCCGGACCGGGGCACGAACCTGTGTCCCCTGCATCAGCAGGCAGACTCTCAACCACTGCGCCACCAGGGAAGCCCTACGTATACTTCTTAAATCAAGTATCTGAAGCATTATTATATATTTTTTAACTTCCAAAGAATATATTGTTATATACTGCATGAAACAAAGTACCTTACTTTTTAAAATGACTTGTCCATTTTGGGCCACGCAATGTCCACCAACAGTGCTGCATGCTCCTCTGCCACTCTCTGCAGCTGCGGAGGTTCTGAACTCAGGTCCCCAGGTGCCTCCAAGGGGGTTGCCGGAGGCTTCCTTTACAGGAACCTGTCTCCCACCCCGGCATAGACAAGGGGTAGGCAAATGACTTAAGTCAGGCCAATCAAACTATCTCTCGCAACTTGGATCACAAATGGAGCAATGGAAGAATGGAGGAAATTGTTGGGTACATCAACTCAAGCAAAGGCTTCCAGGCAAGCTTATCTAAAGTTGTGCTGCCAGATATAACTTTCTGTGATGATTCTGGGCTGTCCAACATGGGAGTCACCAGCCACACATGGCTACTGAGCACCTGAAACGTGACTAGCTTCAATTTTAAGTTTTAATTTTAGTTCATTTTAATCAATTGAAATTTAAATAGCACATGTGGTCAGCAGCCACAGTACTGGAGAACCCAAGTATAGAGTTTCCTGCCCTTTAGCTTCTCCTGAGCTCATTTTTGGTTGCAATATTTGTTTCTGTTGCAAAACCAAAGAAACTTTGATACAATCTACGGTTCATTGCAACATGTACAGAGTCTTAGTGACTGCAGCTAAGGTGCAAGGTCTGCAGACTTCCCCACAGCTCATTTTTCCCGCAGGAAGAGAAGAGGCAGCACATGGCTAGTGAAAGACGTGTGTTCTACAGTCTAGGTAACCTCTGTCATGCCAAAATGAGCCAGAAACCAAATGATTCATCTGTTCTTACAATACTGTTGAGCCGTATGCAAGAAAAATGGGTATCACAAATGAGACTAAAACAGATATATTGCTAACAGCCTTCAACATAAACCTATCCTAGGTTTGATTAAAGTTAAATATAGTAATTGCTCAGAGAAAATAAAACTAAAAGAAAGAAGTGATCCAATGAACTCTGCCGTATTTTGATTTCCATCTCGTGGCATACATTTATTAGACAATTTACTGTTGCCACAGTAAAAGAAATTTCCTACCTATAGTAAAAATTTTGTGCCATAATATGCCACTTATGCATGACTATTCTATATGTAATATATTTTCTATTTTATCCCTAGCTATTTATATAAGTATGCTTTATATATTATATATGATAAATATATTCTATTTGGTTTAGCCATAATAGTTATTTACAAGTATATCACAAGGATTATGACTAGGCTGGATATCTCCTCCCTCTTGAGATTAATTATAAATATATGTATATAATTGTGGTGTCAAATGAATATAAATACATATACATATATGTATATGTATATATGTGATAGCCTTAAAGAAAATTCTTGATTAACTTTCTTTAATACAGTGATATTTACTAAAAATACAATGTTTCACATTTACCTCAGTGGATGAATCATGTAATATAAATTAAATCAAGTATAAACAAAATCAAATTTAACAGCTTGATATCTCTCAAACACTGAAAACAAACCAATTACGCAGTAACGTTCCCTAACCCAAATGGATGGTGACTATGGTAAAGCATAAACCAGGTAGTCTGCATTTAAGAAGACAGAGTTTCATCATCTCTAATGATTAAATATAGACTATATTAGTTATTTTACATGCATTGCAAGTCACCTCAAAACTCAGTGGCTTAAAACTACAAACATTTACTCTTTCTATGGGCTAGGACTGGCTCTGGGTCCCTCGTGAGGCCGCAGTCCTCTGTTTCCAGGCTCATTCACGTGGTTGTTGGCAGATTCCCTTGGTTCCCTCTACATGAGCCACTCCACAGGGCTACCTTTTGACAAGGCAGGTGGCTCCACCCAAAGTGAGTAATTCAAGAGAGAGAATGCACAAGATAGAAGCCACAGACTTCTAATAACCTACCTGAGAGGTGATTTCCCACCTCTTCTGCCATATTCTATTAGACAGAAGTGAGTCGAAATGCCCAGCCTTCACGAGGAGAGGAATCACACACGGCATGAACATTTAGAGGCTGCCTACCACAGGGTCTAAGATTGATTAAGCAACACACACTGTAAAAAGGTCATCTTTTCTTCTGTTCATCTTTCCTTTACCAAAAAGCAGTTTTTTTTCCCAGAGCACATTCAGACCATTTCCCAAAACTTTAAAATCATCTTTCATTATTTCAAAATCAAGGAGATGAACAGAACATGTTAACCATTATCTTGAAAAAATAATGAGCGGGGGGGGGTGGGGAATAAGGAGAGTATAAAATGGAAGATGTTCGTTCTGTAAAGCTCACTCCATTAAAAACAGTCTCTGCCAACTACGATCAGCAAAGAAAGTGACACCCATATATCAAAGGTATTTCTAGACTTTCTAAAATGCACTGATTTATTAACTGATAAGCAAAAAGAGTGGACACTCTGTACTTCATAAAAATTGGACCCTGACATTTTCATTAAATGGGGGGGGATCTAATAAATGGCTTAAGATCTTCAATATCCAGATGTTTTCTCTCTGGATAACAGAAAACTTCTGGACAAGTAAAGAAAAGTAGAAACTTATTGATAAAAGAAACAATATGTATAAATATTTGACTAAATGACTAAACAATGGAGTGAACATGAAGATCTGAATACTTTTGATTTTTCTTATCAAAAGCAGGTCACATGATAAAAATTTGAAGATTCTGGCACAGCAGCACCATTATTTACTGAGAGTTTACTACGTACTATGTAATTTAACAAATTATTTCTTATAATTTTTGCAAGAATCCTAAGAGGCCACTACTATTACTATTCTTATTTGATAAATCAGGAAATCAGAGGATCAGAGAGGTCAAGTAACCAGCTCATGCCCACTAGTAAACCAGTGGGTGTGAGTGAATTAGGTATGTCTGATTCTGCAGCCCACCTGCTTTTCCTAATGGCAAGCTACCTCCCCCTAGAAGAGACCAGATGCACAGCTCCTCAAATAGTTATCCTTTGGTAACACAAGGCCTTGGTGGGAGTTAGTCAGCATAACAATATAACTGGACAACTGGAACAAAAGGAAAAATGAACCCACTGGGTCTGGTATCAGAGGCAATGAACAATGGCAGAAAGCTTCAAATCAAAAGCACCACACAGTGGTCAATTCCCAGCGGGAAAATGTGGCTGAAGAGAAACTAATTACAACACAAGGCCCACAGGATGGAAGGCACACACACTTCTGCCATCCTTCCATTTTGGTGGCAGATTTTCCTCCCCCTCACTCTCTGCTCTCTGATACTGGCCTGTCTCTACTTTATCCTGTGTTTTTTAGGGCTAGTGTTACATAGGAAAAGGCCAGAGGCATAAGAGATGTGGAACTGACCACAAGGCACAAACCCTGAGATGAAGGTGCCTCGGCCAGTGTGGCCATGCCTCCACCCTGGCCCTTTCTGAGTGGGGGGGAACAACCCACTTTTTTTTTTTTTTGTTAAACTGAACAGAAAAACAGCATAATGAGCAAAATAAATTTAAAAAAAATATTTCACAGTGGCTAAAACTATAAAGATGAACTAACTAGCATTATTCCTCACTGGGAGAACCACGAAACATTTTGTGAAATGACAGTATAAGATTTTATTATTTAGAGAACTAGTCAACAACTGTTTCATATTAGGAAAGTGGGATGAACCATTCTTCAGAGCATATCCAAGCAAGATGAAGCAACTCTAACTTACTGGAAACAAATTACTTTTACAAAATATATCCAACATCTAGTCAGTTTTTCATAATTCTAAGTCATGTCACAAGAAAAACAGAAAACCTGTAAAAATATAAATAACCTTCTCCCCACACCCGAAACAAAATAAAACAAATATATGCTATAAAACAACAAAAATCCCTCCCTAAATGAGGGACAGAAACTACCCACAACATATTGTAATAACAGATATGTATTCACTCACATCTATTGCTTTTTCATGTCCAGTAGGCTAATTTACAATTATCTGATATGTACTTTTTAAATGGTCACTATATAGGATCAATAGAACATCAATTAAAATAACAAATCTGTCATAATAAAATACTGGGGAAACCCCCAAACATTGGCCACCTGTAGACTTCTTGGTTACCCATCTTGCTCGTAGTTACTCAGCTCTTTCATAAATGAACAAAAACCACAGCTGCAGTTTTAATAAATATGTTTTTTACATATTAAAAACATATTAAGTTTCATATTTCAAACTACACTAAGGCACCGCTGGGTGTAAAATATATGAAATTAACTTTTCTAAAGGCTGACACTCCTTTCCTTCTTACCTGCATCTCACAACAGCTTCTTATGTGCACTGCTGAGTATGTGGGCAAATGACCAGGATGAGACAGGTTGGCCACTGCCCTTTACTCCCTCTGGCATGTCCTGATTACATGCCCACACATGGGAGGCTCCAGAGGTAACCTCTGTCCTCTCCCTGTTCCAGGAGAACATTTGAAGGGAACTTTCAGACAAAACAGGTATTAACTGTTGCCATCCCAGCAAGAACAATGAAAGTTCTGTCACAACCACTCTACAATACGTGGCTATGTCAACAATGGATTGACAAAGGTGTTGTTCTGAAAAACTAAGTTTGAGATACAAATATTAAAATTAAGCCATACTATCAGTATTTTAAATGAAAAATTCTATACACACTGGAGACATAATATACATTGATTACAAATTAATATACATTGCAGATTTTTCTAGGGTAGATATTTGGCTAGCTCAGAGCTAATTCCTCAACTCTCTTTAAAAAGCAACAAAAACAGTTGAAAACCAGTGAGGGAGGGAATGAGAAGTGGGAATGGAAAGACCAATGAGAGAGAGGAAGTGGCACAGTCACCGAAAAGCAGAGGCCAGGCAATGCACACTATAGATTTCAAGTATGGCCGCAGCATGGTGGGACTCTGAACAAATCTCAACATAGAAGCCATGTGGGGCAATGACGGCAAATGGACAAAACCTTGTGTCAATACTACTACAAACCCCTTTCCCATTTGAAGAAAAAACACCCCAAGAAAATTTTAAAAATCTAATAAGCACTTTTTGAGGGACAGGGTCCCTCTTCTCATCAGGCTGTCCTACAGAATAGGGAGATAGCCATTTTGGTTTTTATCTGATAAGAGGAAAGCTGGAGAAAGAAAGCAGGAATTATCATGCTCATCTAACCATTAATCACCTTCAACAATTAGCAAGGATTTAGTAAAAAGGAAGGCAAAAGTGAAAATAAGATCAGAGAGATCAGGATAACTGAGTAGGAAAAGTGCCGAAGTAAGAAATCTATGAGCTATCAATTTCAGGTTTACCGGCTATCCAGAAGTAGAGTGTTCCCATGAGACCTCTCATAAGCCAAAATGGCTTCATAAAGCAAAGAAGCAATTACCTTAGGACACATTATGCTAACGGATGCACAAAATCAATGAAGATAAAACACAGATGCTCACAGACACAGCTTAAAGCTATGGCAGCTTGATGCTGAGTGAGGTTCCTGAGGAAGGAACTTGGCGGGGCCACTGTCGCTGCTCGGGGTACACGCCACCTCTGTCACGGCTGCTGCAAAACAAACCCTGAACGCTATTTTCATTTTTCACCTTTTTTCACAAAAGTGAAAACTCTCTTCAGACTTCTTTTTGGTGAGCGAAAACAGGTACTAATGTAGGTCTTTCATAAAAGTGAAGTGGCATAAATGGAACTTTCAAAAAGTGGGGTATACCTGTACTTGGAGTTGACAACCTGCTCAGAGCAGCAAACTCTGGTGTTAAGTGACTTACAGGTATTATCTCATTTAATCCTTCCGACCTCCTTATGAAGTAGGACTATCATTATCCTCCATGTAGACAGGATAACAGAGGCCCCAAGTCAGGGCTAGTAAGGCAGGAGTCAGAAAGTAAACCTGGGCAGCTGTTCCACCTACAACCCTCTCACTCCATGTTATCTCACTCCATGTGCACATGTGTGGTTTTTACCCATCCTCTCTATCTCAAGCTGGAAAGAGAGTACACACAGGGTCTGGGGGTGGAGAATGGGGACAGGAGCAGAGCTGGTGTACACCAGGGACCTGCTGTCCTAAGATTCCAAGGCCCCTGTCTCTAGCTGGGGAACAAAGGGTGTATCTCATGGGAAACAGTATGGCCCTGAGTAGGTGGAGGGAGCCCTGGGAAAGGACTTTTATAAAGCTGCATAATGGACTGCCTCTAGCCCCTGGTGGGTGATTCCTGCCTCCCCTCATCTTCTCCTTTCATTCTCTGAGATGAAAGGAAAAAATAAGCAATACTCAGCCCGCAACCCACAGTTCACTCACTGTGTAACCCAACAACAATCCTGATAGAGACTCTTGATTAAAAAACATGTGGAGATGAAAAAGACACGGCATTCTAACAATACAAAAATATACCGGCATCCTCACTGCCCAAAGGAAACCAAACAAGCCACCTGTGGAAGACAGCAAAAGCACACAGCATGCTTAAAGACACAGTCTTTAAGGAAGCCCGATGCAAGCACTAACGGAAAGTTTAGATAATTTAGAGAAGACATGAAATCAACAGATGAGACTCAAAGAGCGATGATAAATCAAGAGACTGGAAATGAAAAGTGAGATTGCAGAGCTAAGAAAAATACTGAGGAACAAAATTAACATTATTACAGAACTAACAAATGCATTAGAAATAGCATCATAAAAGAATTAAGGCTAAAGACATATAGCTAAAGGCAAAATGCTTGCAAAAAAGGTAGTATATGCACAAGAAGAAGTTAGAAGCTAAACAAATAAATGTAGACAAATATAATAGTGTCTAAACAAATAGACAGTATTTAACAAAGAAAAATGTTGTTCCTAACACAACATAAGACAACGAGGCTATGGATGAAAAGCCACATGATGGTGGCAAAATAGAAAGCTGGAACAAGTGTGGGAACCTCAAAGTCATCCATAAGCAGCTGAACGATGCCACCAACCGCCTCCCCCAAACTTCTTACATGAAAACATCTAAGCCCTCATTTAAACCAGGTTCTCTATCACTTGACTCCTCCTCTCAGCCCTCCCCACTCCTTCAGCCTCCTCACACTGTTGTTCCTTTCCATGCGGCTACTCTTCCCATTGCCAGAACCCTTCAGACACATTCTTGCCAGGATCCTTAATCTTACTGTAAATATTCTCCTTAATCTTGCCATTCCCTTAATCTTTCATTGTATCCAACTGGCAACTCTCAACTGTGCTCTAAGCCACCCTGTTACCTTCTCTGATTCTGCATCTGAACAGTACAACACCCTGCACGGAATCATGAGATCTATGGAATGGTACTCAAGAGTTCAGCCCCCAGTGCCAGAGAACAACCCCAGTCAAGGGAAGTCCTGGTGGGCAGCTAACTCTCTTGTTCCTGTACAGATGGACCCACATAGCACCACTCCCTTGCCTGCTCAGCACAGGCAAGCATCTCTCATCTCTTCTCTCTGGTCACACACACACCCCGAAGGATCTCCTCCCTCCCTCTTGGTCACACACACACACACACATGCAGGCAATAGCTCAATTCCTGGCTTCTCCATCTCCTGCCCCTTTCCTCATCCACCGACACCACTGGTCTCAGAAGGAGGAAGTACTCCTTCTCCAGTCTAAAAGGAATCCCTCTATTTCCTCCAGGATCGGAGACCTAGGGTCACCATACTGGAATTATTCTCTCTGTATTATCGACCCCTCCTGCTTACTGTGTCTTCCTTCTCTGACGGTAAGCATGGTCCCTTCATTTCCACAGATGAAAGATTTGCTAAAGCACTGTCCTTCAGTTACAGGAAACCTGATACTTAAAACATAATGACACAAATCAACATTTCAAGAATGATTTTTGCTTGTCTACCTGACAGCAATATCACACATTTTCCTTTAAGTAAGCTAATTTACTAAATGCTAAATTCACGTGTTTTAAATGTTGATTTTAATATATGATCTGTCATGATAACAAGACACATGAAATATCTGAGGTTGAAAGAAAGCACCTGTTTCAGGGACAGGAAAATGTTGGCTAAAAAAAAAAAGTTTTTTTTTTGTTTGTTTGTTTTTTGCGGTACATGGGCCTCTCACTGTCGTGGCCTCTCCCGTTGCGGAGCACAGCCTCCGGATGTGCAGGCCCAGCGGCCACGGCTCACGGGCCCAGCCGCTCTGCGGCATGTGGGATCTTCCCGGACCGGGGAACGAACCCGTGTCCCCTGCATCGGCAGGCAGACTCTCAACCACTGTGCCACCAGGGAAACCCCTGTTTGTTTGTTTGTTTTTTTTAATTAGATTTCTCAAATAATTCTGAAAAGTTTTCCCTCAAAACAAAGAAGTATACCAACAATTAACTCTGGATTAAAAGCAAGAATGGTGTAAAAGAAATGTTTAATAAGGGGTGTCCAAGTAAAAGAAGTAAAGTAAAAGAACTTCAGCTGCTATCCTGAGGGTCTGAGTCCAAGCGCCACACCTTCCCCACCTACCCCCTCTGCCCTCCACCCCAGGCAGGGCCAGTCCTGTGACCTACATTGGCCAGTGGTGCAGAAAGCAGGGGATTCACGAGCACCTGCAGGTCTCCGCCTACACTCAGAACATGCTGGAACCAGGCAGCCTGCGGAGGATGGAAGACGAAGGATGGAGGGGAAAGACTGAGTCACCCTAGTCATCCCAGGGGGGCCATCCTGGACCAAATAAGTGGGCTAGCTACCAGGCATGTGGGAGGGCCTGCAGGACCAGATGTGCCCAAGTCTCCCAACCTAAATCACTCACGCGCATGGGCACATGAGCTAAATAAATGGTTATTGTTCTGAGCCACTTACTTTCCGAGTGGATTGTTACACAGCATTATTGTGGCAAAAGACAGCTGGAACACAGATAAAATCTCTTGGAAGAACAATCGCTAGATATAAAGAGAGGCACAATTTTTCTGAAACGTACTGAGAATATAGAGAGTAAATCCACAGTAAGCAAGGGAAGTTTTGATCCATCCTATCAGAAGCCAATAGATGAAGAAGACAAAACACTGGTAAGGACATAGACAGAGTCCCGATCTTCACTGCCACCTGCTTTGAACACTTTAGTCTTGCTGGGACACAGTCACCATTAGCAGCTGAGACAGAGACTGCATGGCCTGCAAGGCTTGACGAATTTACCGCCTGGTCCTTCACAGAAAAAGTCTCTCCACCCGTGATATACATTATTGGAAAAAATACAAATAACAAGTTTGATCCAAAGAACACTGCACCCCATTTATTACTTTCCAATGTATAGGCAATATGTATGAAAACTAACTGTATGCTAGGTCACAGAGAAAATCTTATAAAATACAAAGTAATTCATACTAGACAGTCTGTATTCTTTCAGAGATCAGATATCAAACAAAAATAGCCTCCGAAGTCATCTACAAAGCATACAGATACACTAAATGACAGGTAAGTATAATAAATAAGACAGTTAAAAGCAATATAAAACTTCTAAACAACTGACTTACGTACGAGAAAGTACCTAATATGGTGATATCTCAATCCTTCTAAAATTTATCTATAAATTTAATAAAAAAACAAAATTAAAAAGTATAACAGGTTGATTATAGCTCTGAGATAGGAACTAGGTTATTTGGATCAGACAATTTTCCCAACAAAAACAAACACACAAAAATGTTAGGTTTCCGGTTAAAAAAAAAAAAAAAAGATTATCAAGTTAAAAGCACTGGAGAGCCAAAAGAACAGCAATGAACTTTCTGGCCATTTTAGGGATGAAAACCAGGAATCACAGATGTGAGCAGAATACAGGAGCCCCCAAGTCATGTCTGTCTCAGGTAACTTACAGCTTTTACAATTCAGGCTCTGGTCCCAAGGTTCCAGGGCCACAGGGATGGGGAAGAAGAGAAGTCAGGGCTCAGAGCCTGAACAAGGAGGCTAGAGGAGACCCACCCACTACAGAGGTGGGACTTCAGAGGGTACTGTTCCAAGGGGAAGGTAAACCAGATCTCTATCCTTATAACCACCAAGGACTGCATAAAAGGCTGCCTTGGTGCTGAACGGAGCAAGAGAGGGAGGGGAAAAAGAAAGAGAGAAAAACTCCCTGCCACTGTGTAGTTCTGTATACCAGTGCCACAGAACTTGGATACTTGTGTACCCTGAAGAATTGAATGTGATCTGAGGGATCTAACTGGCATTGTCCTAGGGCAAATGGCAGAACAGATGCAAACCTCTGGGAGGAGGGGAGGACAGGGAGACACACATTCATTCTCCATCAGAGAACCTATGAGTAATTTTTCAAGGGGAATGGTCAGCAAGCAGTATAAAATATTCAGACACAGAAAGAAAAAGATACGAATAAGAACCAATAGAAACAATAAACGGAGTAAAAAGACTAACACACACTTCAGAAACTGAATGATCAGATACATACTTTAAAGCAACTACATTTATCATATGTAAATAAATGACAAACTTGAACATATTCTTAGGGAACAGAAAACTAGAAAAAGTGACATGGCAGATTTAAAAATGAACCAAACAGAATTTCTAGAAAGTGAAAACTTAGGAACCAAAATGAAAAACTTGACAGATGTATTTGGCAGCAGACAGAACACAGCAAAACAAAGCATAAATAAACTGGAAAATGGATCTGAAGAATTATCCAAAATGCAGCATAAAGAGAAGAAAGAAAAACAGTGATTAGGTCTAACATAAATTTGATCAGAGTATAGCAAGAAATGAAAGAAGGAATAGGCAGAGACAATATCTCAAGAGATAATGGCTGGGTATTTCCAAAACACTGAAGGATACCAATTCGCAGCAAGAGTGCCAGTGAATTAGAAGATAAATAAAATGAAAATCCACACCTTAATAAATAAAACGGAACTCCAGGAAGCCAGACGTGAAGAAAAAAATTGTTAAAATAGCTAGGCAAAAAAAAAAAAAAAAAAAAAGGTAGATTATCTTCAAAGGAACAAAAGCTAGACCAGAGCCAACTTCTCTGGTATGGTAGGAGCCAAAGCAGAGTGGGATATCTTCACTGTGCTGAAAGAAAATAAATGCCAACCTAGAAGCCTATACTCCATAAACACATTCTTCAAGAATGAAGGCAAAAACATGAGAAGAAAAGATAAAACTGCATTGATTTCTCTCAACATGTATCAGGTTAAATTCCAAACAGATTGAGATCTAGAAGTAAAAAATGAAGCCAACAAAGTGCTACAAAAATAGGATGAATTATTAATAACCTGAGGCTATATCTCAATATCTATAGGTAATAAAAAACACTACTGTGTTAAAAAAAAGAACTTCATAAGGAAAAAAAGAAAAGAGAAAAATCCTAAGGAAAGTTAAGAGACAAATGGCAAAAAGGGAAAAATAATATTTGCAATTGGAAAAAAAATCACAGCTAAAGAGCTAATTCTTAATAAAAATCGAGACTGATAATTTAATAAAGGAAAAAGGCAGAAGTTAGACAATTGAAAATTCAAATGGCCCGAAGGAAACCAGAATATACTACTCCAAAATATGTCTCTTTGACATAAGGATTATTCTGAGCTGAAGGCAACTGAGGAACAGCAGACGTAAGAAAGATCTAAAAATAAAGCGTACGTTTTTCTTTTGCAAAGGAAATGTATAGTTATAAAGGAAATTTCCATTTGTAAAGATGTCTCCCTCTCCAGTACCAGGAAAAGGAGGACCACCTTTAACAACGCTTACCAGTGGAGAAGGCACAGACTTAAATATGCATTATGAACCTGACCAAACAACCCCTGTTTACCATGCATTTCCTGATCACTTTCCATAACCTAACCCCAGCCCCCATCAGAAACCCCAATCCCCTTTTCCTTTTTCTAGGAAATAAAATGAAAATCCACACCTTAAGAAATAAAATGGAACTCCAGGAAGCCAGACATGAAGAAAAAAATTGTTAAAACAACTAGGCAAAAAAAAAAAAAGTACCATCTTTAGGCTAAGATGGTACATATGTCCCCAAATTCTAACTGCCTCCCTGAGTTACTCATCACTGAGTTTCTCCTACATGTATGTGTGCTGCACATGTTAACAAACTGTTTATTATTAATTATTAGAACTGTTTATTCTTATTAATCTTTTATTAATTTCCAGGACCCTAACCAGAGAACCTAGAGGGTAGAGGAAAAGTGTTTCTCCTCCCCCACAGGCCCTTAAACATGTGAAAACTACCAACCCTGCTTATAAAGAGAAATGCAAGTTACACAGCCTCAGAATGCCCTACCTCACCTGTCTGACTGGCAAATATCCCAAAGACCAACAATTCCGTTAGTGAGGGGGGTTGCTATCCTGCAAACTGTTATAACCCCTATGACAGGAAGGTTTAGCAATATCTATGAGTAGCTACCCTTAGCCTCAGCTACTATCTCACTTCTAGGATTTTACTCAAAGACAGTCTAATAAAAATGTGAAATGGCATGACGTATGCATGAGGTTTTTCATTGTGACATTATTTGTAATTACAAAAGAACAAAAACAAGCTAAATGTTTATCAATAAGGCACAGGCTGAATGGATTACAGTACACATACACAATGGTGGGGAAAACAGGAAGACATCAATGCAGCTGTAAAAATAACATTATATATATATATATATATAAACCTGTCATGTCTTACCATATGGGTCATATGGTAGGTGTATACTTAACCTTTTAAGAAAATGCCAAACTGTTTTCTAAATTGACTGTACCATTTTTTTACATTCCTATGTGTGGTGTATGAGAGTTCCAGATGCTCCTCAACCTTGTCAACACTTGGTATAGTTAGTCTTTTTAATTTTAGCCATTCTACTAGGTATTTAATGGTGTCCCCTTATGGCTTTAATTTGTATTTCCCTTATGACTTTGAACATCTCTTCATGTGTTTATTTGCCATTCATACATCTTTGGTGAACAGCCTTCTCAAATAACTTGACTATTTTTTAATTAGGGTGTTTTGTTTTCTCACTATTGAGTTCTGAGAGTTTTTTTACATATTTTAGATACAGGTCCTTTATCAGATATATGATTTGCACATATTTTCTCCCAGTCTGGGACTGGACTATCTATGCTATTAATGGTGTCTTTTGACAACCAATACTCTTAATTTTGATCAAGTCTAATATTTCTTTTTTTTTCTCATATGGATTGTGCTTTTGGTAACTTCCCTAAGAAATCTTAGATATCTAACCAAGAGCATAAACCTTCTTTTCCTAAATTTGTTGTTGAAGTTTTATATGTTTAGTTTTCATATTTTGGTCTATGATCCATTTTGAGTTCATTTTTATATATGGCAAGAGATATGGATTGGAGTTAATTTTTTGCATATGGACAGTCAATAGTTGAAAGACCATTCTTTCCTTCAATGAACTGCCTTTATACCAAGCCTTATTTTTAAAGGTTTAAATTTGTATTATTTATTATTTTTGTCTTTAAGGGGCCTACTGAGAATGTCTCAAATACATATCTCCTTCCTAAAAATGTGTAGAAATATAGTAATATAAGAAAGAAAAACTAAAAGCATAAATTCTTAACAATGTTGGATTTTTGACAAAGGACACCCTAGCCTAAAAGCTATAATACAAAGGACACCTGTGGGAGTTGGGAACTGCTCCAGAGGTAGTAGATATGTAGCCTAGGACACTGTCAGGACTATGGGTTAGGACACAGGAATTTCAAGAGCTGCCAGGTAAGCCTTACGTTTTGACCGCCTCTCACACAATACTAGTTATTGTCTTCATTGCTTCACATTAAAATGTAGCTATACACTTGTACACACATGTTATAATTAGCAGGCTAGCATGGCATTTTTTTGCTCATGGTCAATAGTGTAACAAAGCTCTATGTCTGTAGTGGAGAGCTCCGAGTAACTGATGAAAGAGAGAAAAATAGAAATAAGTAAAGAACGCAATACTTCTGAACACAGGCCTAGAGTTCTGTAAGAGCTCTGGTGGCTCTGGGAAGACTAAAGCCACAGTGGCTCTGTGACACAACTAAGGAGACAATATCTCACAAACCATCATGTCAATCCCCCTCTTCCTGTTACCTTACCCCTGAGGCTATTCTTTCAGCTGACTACACAAAAGCTGTTTGTTCAGTAGATTCTTTTCCCTAGCAGTAACATAAAATCAGCAATGTAACATATATTAATATATACTTAATGCTCCAATATCTTTTATATCTTTGCTCATGATTATGTGACAGATAAAAGTATACTTAATGACCATGTTCAAAATATGTTTATCAACCACTCTTTTTCTTAATTTTAAACAAGAAAGTTATTTAAATTTAAAAAAAAATCAGGGGTTCCTTGGGAGTTGCAGTCCCCACTAACCTCTTCTTTCAAAAAGTGGGGAAATAAAAATATTGTCTCCCTGAGAAGGTAGGCAATACATGGCCACCCCACCACGCGGTGACCCAGGGCACCCTTCAAAATTCAACCTCCCCAATGTGCCCCACCCCCTCCTCAGGACTGGCCTAGCTCAGCCTGTCATGGTGTACAGGTTTTCTCACTCCTCTGTAAAATTGTTTTAATACCACAATCATATCAAAGCATTCTACAAAGGGACATAAAGGTTACTGTATCACTTAGCGAACATTTATTAAGTTTTTAAAGTTCTTTCTCTGCCAGGTCTGGTGTAAGGATCAGAAACAACAGAACTTTCTCCTCACTGTTTCACAGATGCAGTCGAATCTCCTGATAACCACCCCCCGCTCTCCCCCACTCCCCTCTCTTCCCCCCCCGAGCTGCCAGATGCCTGACCCATGATTAAAGAGTATGTGATTTTAAATCACTAAAAATCTAAAAGAAAATGTTGATAGCATATTCATTATGCTTTTTTCTCTCTGGAAAACAGTATCTGTAACTTTAATCGCATTAAACAGGATACAATTTCAAGTTTCCAGTATCTAATGAATCACTGATTTTCTCCTCGATGGCAGACTGACAGTCACACCCTAAGACAAGCCTATCAGACTGTGGACTGACTGTGGACTGACTATGGACTGAGATGTGCTAACATGCCACCCAAGAGCTCTTTGTTTCCGTCAACTCAGAAAGGGATACAGATTTCAGTTCTAGAGGACTCCTAATATGATACATCAACATGTTCCTCTGGGTGAAGGCCAAGCTGTGTCTCATAAAAAGAAGAAATCACTAGTAAACAAAATGATGATTTTCCTCAGTATATGGAGAAGCTGTGAGCTCATCAACGTGTCTGCAATGACCTAAGTGAAAGGGCACTGTCCTGGGGTCTGGGGACAGGGGGTTGCAGGGTCCCCGAAGGAATGGCATTTTACTTTAGTGAATCTCAGTTTCATCATCTTTTAGCGGAAGAAGATGGATGACCCTGCTGCTGTAAATATTTTGCAAGATCAAACACATCGGCTCCTGGCCAGTCGCCCTAAGTGTAGCAGTGGTGTTCCAAGGCCCCACAGCAACAGGAAGGGTCTCGCAAAGTTTGGGGTGCACCAACACACGTGTAAGTGCTGGGCTCTCAGCCAAAACATGAAAATGAGTTCTTCTAATTCCATCTCCAGAACAGAACTTTCTCCTCCTCTCATAGGTCCTTCTATAATGCAGAGGCTGCCAAGGTGTCATGCTTTTTGGAGTATGAATACTCATAGATATACTCATGTTGGATCTTTACTACTTACAAAGTAGCTGGGTTTCTGAGAGGAGTCACTGGAGAATGGGAAATACAAGTCAGTCACTGGCTGATCGTGTATTCACTATAAAAGCCAGAAGCTGTGGTTTCCACTGATATAAGCTCCCAATGAGCCTGTAAAAGAAAAAGGAAAAGGGAGCCAAATGTCGACTGCAGGCCAGGATAGAGTCAACTTTCCCTGTGTTTCTGCTCCTCCTCAACATTCGACTTCTTCCCTGATAATCCTACAACCCCCGCATACATTCCATTCAGTAAATCTTTTGATAAATTCTTTTACTGCTCAAGCAAAGAATATTTCACACTGCCCCGCTAAGTGCCATGATTATGCAACCGTAATTGGTAAGGAGTTATATAAATATTGTCACTATTCCAGTTCCTTCAAAGTCCTCTGTGCTCTTACTTAAATGGTTCTCTGATGGCTAGGGGCTATTTCCCTATCTCTTCTGTGTCTCTGATGGCCACAAAGACTGGGCAGCTGTCCTCGCTGGTCCGATGGGCTGCAGGAGCACAAAGGATAGAGGACACCTGAGGTACCAAGGAGGTTACATACTGGAAATAAAAAGCAAAAGAATACTTGAAGTCAACGTTATCAGGAATAAGATACCACTGGATATGGATATAATACATGTTTTGACTAAATTGGAACAAAGGTATCATAAAACCCTAAAGGCAAAGAAATAAAGCCATTAATATTGACCTTTTAATATGGAGGTAGCAAAACAATCTTTTACTTTTCACATTTTTACTACAGGACTATACTTTAATCACATATGGTACAGATGAATATTTAATGAGAACAGTCAAACTTTTTGTTTCTATACCAGTTTTTATTACTAGTGGTTTTTTGTTATTTATTTATTTTTTTCCTTTAAATCCACTGTACGATTTATAATTTTTAGAAGTATACCAGGGTCTATTACTCTTCAGAAAATAATTCATCATACAATTCCTTAAACAAGGTCCTTTTCATTGCTTGAAATTATTAAGTTTACAAAGACTACAACAGACCTTCAGAAATACAGAATGAAAAGCAAGCCTGTACTGAATGAACATTTCAACCTCAGATTACATGTAAGTGATTTCTTCTCCAAGAGAAATTTGGAAAAATGAATTTGGCAGGCACCCTTCTCATGTTCCACAGAATGCACACGTTAGGGCTCTCCACATGGTATAATGTGAAGTGAGCAAACTACAACTCTCAGAATCTATCAGATATTTTGATTTCAGATATTCATACTTATCAATAAATCATGACTTATACCTCCTAAAAACTAAGTCTGTAAATAATATCTTCCTCTGTATTATGTTAAGTTTATAAACACATTTCACAGAACATCTGTCAAAGCAGAAATAAATTATGGGGTATGCTCAAAGATGCAGTAAGACGGAAATCTGTGAAATTATTATTAATGGGATGGAGATGGCCCTGTATGCCTTATCACAGTGCCTCCTCACCCAGAACAGGCATCTCTCTGCTTCAGTTGAACCAGATTCTTGTCAAGTATGGTGAGGAGTTGGCTTTCGGGACTTTGTGGTTCTTCTGTGATCCTAAATCTTGGTGCTGGAGAGCCAAGGAGGACTGCAGGCAGCAGGCAGCTTTGTAAGCTGCTTACTAAAGCAGTTTCCTTATCCCCATCCGAGCTGTGTGTGAATTAACACTCAGAACCTCTTTTCTGACCAGCCCATCAAGGTTGTCTAAATACATCACTATACACTGGATAATCTTTGTATTCCTTAAAGTTAAGTACGACAAGTAATTCTCCTGCATATAAATCACATTTTAATAGTATTAAATAAAGCATAATTCAGAGGAACAAACTATAAAGATGTAAAAATATTAGCATAAGAAAGTCAAGAAGCTAAAGAGTGAAAAGAATTATATTTCAAACTAATTAAAATGGAAATAAAACTAATGTCCTTTTTGGTATTCTTAAAGGTCCATACACAAATAAATTAGTGGAAAGGAGGTAACAAAAGAAATGTTGTTTGCCTTAAGTGCACAGGCCTATAGTAGAAACCAGACAAGAAAAAAGTGCAGAAGTGTGAAGAAGGTAATCTCTGGATGGTGTGCACACACTTATTCTGTTTACCTTAATTTCCTAGATTTTGTGATTTGGAGTTAAAATTATTAGGTACTCTAAGAGGTATAAATCAAGCGCTATGTCAGGGAGCAGGGAAAATCTTCCGGGAGGAGGGGGCAAAGGGGCTGCGCTGAGATGGGGAGCAAGGAGGGAGGTCATCCACCTGTAGCTCAACTCAAGGCCCTCCCAACAACAGGTGAGGTCTCACATGGGGCACAGATATGGGATGGGAAGGGCAAAACTGAGAAGCAAAATTCAAGTCTTCAGTGCCAGGATGAGTTTCTGCTTCCTTTGATTAAGCAATGTGAGGTACTGAAGGTTTTGGAGTAAAATTAATCTGCCAAACGTCATATGGACATAAACATACCAAAGAGAGGCTAGAATCCCAGAGACTAATTACAAAATGCTGGATTAGCTCAGGTGGCAGGTAATGGAAATCTGAATTAACAGAGCAGCAGCAGAAACAAAAATGAATTAAAAGATGGTTAATCTAAAATAGCAAATTGTTCAAGTATCTCTTCAGTTAATACAAAAAGTAAAGACCTGTCTATATTGATGACCATTTATGTGCTGTCAATGCAGTATGTTTCCACTGTGAAGATTATTTCCTGAATATCGGAGAACTTCTCTTAACTAACAACAATCCTAAATGACGGAGTGAGGTAATCAATACATTTACTAGGATCAAATATCCTTAATTAGCTATGTGACCCTGGAGAAGGTTCTAAGATTCAGTTTCCACATCTATGATATAGGAGTAATTTACCTCTTAGGCTTGATGGAGAAATATGAGACAATGGGATAATGCCTATCCCATTTGTAGATGCCACAAATGGACCTGGAATCTAGCACAAACTCAAAGGTCAACTAAATCTGATGTTTATGCAAACAGTAATGTTTCAAACTGTCACACAAAAGTTGCCGTGAGATTTTAAGTTTAGGCTTATAAAGAGTTTATATATTCTAAAAGTTCCCATTTGGGCCAAAGGTTTGGAATTTTAGACTTCTGACAGTCTTATAAATTCACTAAATGTATAAACTAATATGTATACATTTCTCAGTATCAGAGCAAACTAATTAAATGTTGGCATGCTATTAACTCTCAGAATAGTAAATACAGTCATAGTTAAACCCAGCATAAGAAGTTTCATGGTGGAAAGCACCTAAGAGTGATAATACAAAATCCTGAGTATATCTTTTGTTATGATTTAAAAAAAAATTATTATCTTCAACTTAACTGGCCCGAAAGAGTAGTTTTTCCAGGAAGGTATGAATTATACTGACATCATGTATTTCATCTAGATCTACAGTTTACTTGCCTTTAATTTGCTGCCCAAATGTGTAATATGAGTGATGGCAGCACTACAAAAGAATGTAGTTTTTAAAAGAAAAAGCTTTACACAGCTGCTTGTAATAAAATAACAAAACCTCCCAGCAAGGGCTGATTAGATAAATATAGTAACACATGCATAAGTCCGAAACAGATCTGAGAAAAACTGTTACAGAGGACATTTCCATGACTAACCTGACAAGCAATTTTTAATGATTAAATATGCCTATGCATGTATATGTACATGTTTTGTATCTAAAAGCTATTTATAATGCTCCCTTACAGAATCATAAAGTAGAATTTCTTATTTTAAACTATCAAATGCTAACTTGATACATGTTGAAGTTATCATTTAGAAATAACCTTTATTATTTAAAACCAAAAGTATAATGTGACAACTTAGAAAATGTCCTTTTTTAATTTCCCAAAACAAGTTAACTGCTCATGAATTAAAGCACTATAAATTACGCAGCTCTATTTAAAAAATAAATGAAAGACAAGTTCTAAGATCTGGCATTTTATCTGCTGTTTTACAGAAACTAAATATAATTAAATTTAAGTAATGTCATATATACATTTTATTTCACTTTCTTCTTATTTTAGAAACAATAAGGATTGATCATTTGTAATATATGGAAGTATTTGAAATTGCTTTTGGCTAGTCTATTAAATCAGTTAGTGAGGCTTAAACTGTAAAACAAATATACATCTACCCAGACTGCAGCAATTAAGCTTATGATTTATTTAGTGGAATAAAATAACACTTCATAAAGTCCATCCTAAAATAACATTTGCTAATAAAACTATGACCAAGATTATTCTGAAATTCTACACTTCTTATAATGAGATGACAAGTGGAACTTCTATCGCTGCCCCTCCCCACTTCTGTTCCCTGACCATGTATGTGTGAGTCTATTTCTGGAATTTCTATTCTGTATGTCTGTTCTCATACGAGTATCATGCTGTCTTGATTTCTTTATAGTAAGTCTTGAAATCAGGCAGTGTAATTCAGCCAACTTTCTTCTTTGCCTTTCCATATAAATTTTAGAATCACCTTGCCATTTTATTAAAAAAAAACAAAAAAGCTGCTAGGATTTTAGCTAAGATTGACCTAAGTCTATAGATCAATTTGGGGAGAAGCGACATCAAAACAATACCGCATCTTCTGATACATGAACATGTTATGTCTCTCCATTTACTCCAGTCTTCTTTCATTTCTCTCTACCATATAGTTTTGAGTGTACAGATCTTACATATACTTTGTTAAATTTATTCCTAAATACTTCATGTTTTTTGATGCTACTATAAATGGGAGTGATTCTTAAATTTCATTTCCCAATTGTTCATTGCTAGTATATAGCACAATTGATGTTTATATGTTGATCTTATATTCAGCAACTCTGCTCAATTCGATTACTAGTTCTAATAATGTTTTTGGTAAACTTCTTAGGATTCTCTCTGAACACGATCATACGGCACCTCTGAATAGAGAGTTCTTCTTTCCAATCTGTATGCCTTTTATTTCTTCTTCTTTTCTTACTGTACTGGCTAGAACCTATAAGTACAATGTTGAATAGAAGTGATGAGACTGGACATTCTTGCCTTGTTTTCATTATTTGCGGGAACGGGTTCAACTTCTCATCATTGAATATGTTAGCTATAGGTATTTTACAAAGGCCTTTTTTCAGAATGAGGAAGTACCCTGCTATTCTAATTTACTAAGAGTTTTTTTTTTAAATAATGAATCAATATTGAATTCTATCAAATGCTTTTTCTGCAAATATTGAAATGATCACAGAATTTTTCTTTTATTCTGTTAATATGAGGAATTGTATTGTTTTATAAATCGGATTAAATTCCACTTAGTTACATTATCTTTTCTAAATTAAAAAAAATTTTAATTAATGTTTATTGACTACTGACTGAGGACTGGATCCATGTAGAACAGTCCATGTCACTTAGTTCAATATAATGTTATGCAATTTAATCAGGGTGGGTAAGTGATGAAGCTACAGTTCATACAACAAAAAAGTGGCAGAGCAGGGCGGATAGGAGGTCTTCAAGCTCCTGTAGCATTACATCAGAGTTGCTCAAGTCAGAGTCATATCCCCCTACTCCCGCACCTTTCCCCCAGCCTCTTGGCATTTCAGACACAGGAAAGCAAAAGATAGAACAAACACAACCATAGATTCCTGACTCCGAGAAGCAGAAGTCCTTCTTCCCAGCATTCGCAGTAACATTCCTGAATGGAACATCCATCAGGGGCTTCTGTAACAGGCAGTTTACCTCCTATACCCAACTTACCTTTTTATATATTATTGGGTTTAATGTGCTAAAAATTTGTTAAGAATTTCTAAGTCTGTGTTACTATACATAGAAAAAGATGCCACCAGAAAACTACTAGAGCTAATCAATGAATTTGGTAAAGTTGCAGGATACAAAATTAATACACAGAAATCTCTTGCATTCTTATACACTAACAATGAAAGATCAGAAAGAGAAATTAGGGAAAAAATCCCATTCACCACTGCAACAAAAAGAACAGAATAAACCTACCTAAGGAGGCAAAAGACCTGTATGCAGAAAAATATAAGACACTGATGAAAGAAATCAAAGATGACACAAACACATGGAGAGCTATACCATGTTCTTGGATTGGAAGAATCAATATTGTGAAAATGACTATACTACCTAAAGCAATCTACAGATTCAAGGCAATCCTTATCAAATTACCAATGGCATTTTTCACAGAATTAGAACAAAAAATTTTACTATTTGTATGGAAAAACAAAAGACCCCGAATAACCAAAGCAATCTTAAAAAAGAAAAACGGAGCTGGAGGAATCAGGCTCCCTGACTTCAGACTACGCTACAAAGCTACAGTAACCAAGACAGTATGTTACTGGAACAAAAACAGAAATATAGATCAATGGAACAGTACAGAAAGCCCAGAGATAAACCCATGCACCTAAGGTCAGCTAATTTATGACAAAGAAGGCATGAATATACAATGGAGAAACGACAGTCTCTTAAATAAGTGGTGCTGGGAAAACCGGACAGCTACATGTAGAAGAATGAAATTAGAACATTCCCTAACACCACACACAAAAATAAACTCAAAATGGATTAAAGACCTAAATGTAAGGCCGGACACTATAAAACTCTTAGAGGAAAACATAGGCAGAAGATTCTTTGGCAGAAATCACAGCAAGATCTTTTTTGACCCACCTCCTAGAGTAATAAAAATAAAAACAAAAATAAACAAATGGGACCTAATGAAACTTAAAAGCTTTTACACAGCAAAGGAAACCATAAACAAAATGAAAAGACAACCCTCAGAATAGGAGAAAATATTTGCAAATGAAGCAACTGACAAGGGATTAATCTCCAAAATATACAAACAGCTCATGCAGCTCAATATCAAAAAAAAAAACCCAATCAAAAAACGGGCAGAAGACCTAAATAGACATTTCTCCAAAGAAGACATATAGATGGACAACAAGCACATGAAAAGCTGCTCAATATCACTAATTATTAGAGAAATACAAATCAAATACAAATGTGTCACCTCCAGTCAGAATGGCTATCATCAAAAAATCTACAAACAATAAATGCTGGAGAGGGTGCGGAGAAAAGGGAACCCTCCTACACTGTTGGTGGGAATGTAAATTGATACAGCCACTATGGAGAACGGTATGGAGCTTCCTTAAAAAACTAAAAATAGAACTACCGTATGACCCAGCAATCCCACTCCTGGGCATATACCTAGAGAAAACCATAATTCCTAAAGATACATGCACCCCAATGTTCACTGCAGCACTATTTATCATAGCCAGGACATGGAAGCAACCTAGATGTCCATCAACAGAGGAATGGATGAAGAAGATATGGTACATATATACAATGGAATATTACTCAACCATAAAAAGGAACGAAACTGGGTCATTTGTAGAGACGTGGATGGATCTAGAGACTATCATACAGAGTGAAGTTAAGTCAGAAAAACAAGTATCGTGTAATATCGCTTACATGTGGAATCTAGAAAAATGATACAGATGAATGTATTTGCAAAACAGAAATAGAGACACATAGAGAACAAACGTAGGGATACCAAGGGGAAGGGGGGGTAGAATGAATTGGGAGACTGGGATTGACATATATACACTACTCTGTATAAAATAGATAACTAATGAGAACCTACTGTATAGCACAGGGAACTCTACTCAGTGCTCTGTGGTGACCTAAACGGGAAGGAAATCTAAAAAAGAGGGGATATATATATATATATATGTATAGCTGTTTCACTCTGCCGTACAGCAGAAACTAACACAACATTGTAAAGCAACTATACTCCAATAAAAATTAATTAAGAAAAAAAAAAAGAATTTTATGCCTGTTTTCATGAGGGATACTTGTCTATAGATCCCTTTCAATACCTTTGTTTGGTCTGGCAGGAAAGTAATGAGGGCCTCATAAAATGAGTTGGGACCTGTTCTCTCCTTCTCTATTTTCTGAAAGAACTTAGGTAGGATTGGTAATCATTCTTCAACAAATGGTCGATAGATTTCGCCAGTGAAGCCATCATGCCCAGAGTTTTCTTCATGGAAAAAATTTTCATTACAAATTTAATTTCTTTAAAAAAAAAAAAAGTAGAGGTATTCAGATTTTCTATTTCTTCTAGTGATAGTTTTGGTGTGTTTCCTGGTATAAAGTTGCTTATAATATTCTCTTATAATCTTTTAATATCTGTAGGATTTGTAGGGATGACCTATCTTTTAATCCTGATATTGGTAATTTGTGTCTTCCTTTTTTTGTTTCTTGATTATCAGATTAGCTAGCAGTGTTACTGGCTTTTGGTTTTACTGATTTTTCTCTGTTGTTTGCACAAAGTCTTTTTCACTAATTTCCTCTCTTTATTAGAAGTAGAAGTTCAGTTCACTGATTCTAGATCTTTCTTTTTGCTTTCTAATATAAGCTTTTAAAACTGTATTTTCTCTCTAAGCATTGCATTAGCTACATCTCACAAAATTTAATGTTGTTTTCATTTTCTTTAAGTTCAAACTATTTTCTGATTTTCTCTTGTGATTTCTTCTTTGATCCATGGATTTACTTCATATTCTTTTAATTTCCAAGCATCTAGAGGCTTTTCTCATATTTTTCAGTTACTGATTTCTAATTTAACTCTGTTGAGGTCAGAAAATATAGCCTGTATTATTTCAATCCTTTAAAATTTATTTTATGGTCCACGTTTCTGTCTATTTTGATGAATATTCCATGTACAACTTTAAAAAAGGATGTGAATTTTAGAATTGTTGGGTGGAGTACTCCGAAAAGAACAATTAGGCCAAGCTGTTTCATAGCATAGTTCAAGTTTTCTATATACTCACTGATTTTCTTTCCATTTGCTTCATTAATTATGGAATCTCCAGCTAAAAATAGTGGGTTTCTTTACTCTCCTTTCTGTTTTGAGGATTTCCGCTTCAATTATTTTGAAGTTCTGTTATTATAAAATGTCCCTCTTTGTCACTAGTAAGATTTTTCACTCTGCAAACTATTAATATAGCTATTCCAGCTTTCTTATCTATTGTTAGCATATATCTTCTTCCATTCTTTTAGTTTTAACCTATCTGTATCTTTATAGTTAAAGCATGGTTCTTATAAACAGCATATAATTGAATCTTACTTTTTTAACCAATCTGTTTTTAATGACAATATAAAGAAAATTTTACATTTAATATAAGTATCAATATGGTTAGGTTTAAATTTACCACCTTGATATTTGCTTTCTATTTTTCTCATCTGACCTTTATTACCTGTTCTTATCTTCAAGATTGAGCATTTTAGTATTCCATTCTATCTTCAGTACTAGTTTATTAACATTTAATTTTTTTTTAAGTGGGTGGTAGCCTTTCTCAAGTAGGGTTTTGTGAGAGAACAAAGCTAACAGGAAGTGACATGAGTGAGTGTTTTTAAATGTCCCAACGACAGTACACTGCTCTTAGATGCAGAGGATAGAGGTTAATTCATTATGTACAATACACTTTTCTCTGCCCTTCCACAACTCACCTTGGGTCAACTATACTTTTTCTTTAACGAAATAAAGACTGTACATTCGTATCTTGAAGTAAACAGTAACCAAACCTTCTTTACCACAGATTGGTTCTAAAAGTTGAAAATCAACAACCAGCATCTACATTATGATGTATAAATATTATTTAATGTCAGGCCAAGAGGTCAGCTAAAATTACACTTCATTCTTTATAAATCCAATGTCATGATCTCCTGACCACGCCAAGAAATTTAAAAAATTCTAGTTTTAAAATTAAATAGACCCATTTTTCTCAGTGATTGCTTAAAAGCATGGCCTTTCCTCCCATATTTAGGCCACAAGAGGAGTTTTACCCGGGGTTTCTAATTGTTTTCTTTCTGGGAGGGTTGATTTGGTGGGGGCAGGAGAAGGGAGGCAGTGACAGAGGTTATCCCCAAGCTATCAATCCTTGCTTTCCCTCATGTGTCTTATACTCCTCTAATTTGTAATGGTTGTTGTCTGGACCTATTTTATTGCCATTATTTGTGGATTTGCTTTGATGCCCAATTAGGTTGATTCCTCTATTTCCTGAAGGCCAAGTTATTTCTTAATAAGGGTACTTGGGAAGCTAATTTTTCTAGTCCTTGTACATCTGAAAATGTCTTTATTCTGCTGTTACAACTGAATGGTAGTTTGTCAGGTACAGAATTTGGGGTTAAAAGTGTGTTTGCCTTTGGATTTTGTCGGCAATACTTACAGCATCCAGTGTTGAGACTGATAAAACGTTGATGTGAGTTTGACACTTCTTCATACTTGGACAATCTGTTTTTCTTCCTCTCTGAAAATTTTTACAATCCTCTCTTAATCCTTGAAGCACTGAAACTTCACAAACATATACCCATGGGTGACTTGTTTTCATTAATTGTGCTGGCTCTCAATGGGTCCCTTTAATTTAAAGACGTGTCTTTTCTGCCTCTGGGATTATCTTCCCTTCCTTTTTTGATAATTTCCTCCCCTCTTTTTCCTTTTTTCTTACTTCTATTAAGCCAAATGTCAAACCTCAAAGATTAATTTCTCATGCATCTCTTCTTACATTTTTTTGGTCTTTGCTCTACATTTTGGAAGATTACTTCAACTTTATTTTCTTAGATTTTCATTTCAGCAATCCTTTTTAAAAATAAATACATAAATCTAATAGCCCTTTCTTGTAATATCATTGCTTGTGTATTACCTGCTTCCTTAAGGCTCCATTTTTTTTCCTTTCAAATTTTCCTCATAAACCCAATGACCCTTTGGTTGTCTGTTCACTCAAGATGGAAATACAGGAAGATGGGAACTGCTCTCCTCTTCTCTGTCAGTTGGTCTATTTTTTTCTTTTAGAAAGGCTTCTTCGCTAATTGGAAATTCTAACTCTATGCTTAACCAGGATAGGCAGGCTTTACTTGATGTGAACAGAAAAGAACCTGACTGCTGAGCAGAAAACCCCCCAAAATACGGAGAGCTTTACTGTGGTAAAATCCTTATCAGAAGTCTTAGTTTTCTGAATTTAGTTTCATATCTGAAGCAGAATCAGTTTTTGCCTCTTTTGCCTAATAGTACATGCCAGCTGTTTTAAGTGTGTGTGTGCACGCACGTGTGAACGTGTGCACGTGAGCGTGTGCACTGTGCATTGGGAGAGTGGGGCAGGGGACTGATCTGTACTACAATTTAACAAACAGCCCTTCAATTGTATGCTGTTTGTGGAAATCTCATATCTAAGTTACAACCTCTGAAACAGCTGCTGACTATCAGCCCCTCTGGGATTCCCTTAGAAAGACTGCCTTCCACTTCTTTGGAGGCACCCCTGTAGTACATCTAGGTTAGAGTTTTTCAATCTGTCTCATCTCCTACATTACAAAAAAGTTGTTAAAATCTCTTGTTTGTTGATGACCCCTCTCTCTCTGCTTTGCTATTTATTGGTTAATGATTAAACGTTTTTTTCTCTTTTACAGTCTGTGCTTTCATATTGATGAGGCCTTAAAACGGGCAGATGGCAAATGATAGTGCTCAGTGCCTAGTCTACCTTCTTGACCAGAAGGCTTAAACATTTCTAAGCTTATGTGGAAAGTTATACTCACATACAAAAGTAGAGACACCAGCATAATGAAATGCCATGCACTGATGACTAACTTTCAAGGATAGTTTAAGCAAGCAAAATTTGACCACTTGCAGCTTCTATAATAATAAATTTCTGTTGAGCAAAGTCCTCTGTGACTGGCCTATATGGATAAGAATTACACAATATCTAAAAACCATTTTGAAGAATGAGTTTGTCATATAATTTGATTTTGTAACCAGGGCAAGAGTTCCTTACAATATCTGCTACACAGGATTTCACAGAATAATTGCCCAGAAGGGGACACAGGCCCCACAGAGTCAATCCTCTTCTTTTTCTTTTTTTTAATAAATTTATTTACTTATTTATTTTTGGCTATGTTGCGTCTTCATTGCTGCACGCGGGCTTTCTCTAGTTGCGGCGAGTGGGGGCTACTCTTTGTTGCGGTGCGCGGGCTTCTCATTGCGGTGGCTTCTCTTGTTGCAGAGCACGGGCTCTAGGCGCGCGGGCTTCAGTAGTTGTCGCATGTGGGCTCTAGAGCGCAGGCTCAGTAGTTGTGGTGCACGGGCTTAGTTGCTCTGCAGCATGTGGGATCTTCCCGGACCAGGGCTTGAACCCGTGTCCCCTGCACTGGCAGGAGTATTCTTAACCATTGCGCCACCAGGGAAGTCCCAATCCTTTTCTTTAACAAGTAAGAGGAACCCAAGAGTTGGGTATGTGTGCTATGTCTGGGGACACGCAAGTCACAGGCTGGGGCAACCCCATCTTGCCCACAATTAATAGAACAGGAAGGACCCCCTCCCTCTTCTTAACATCTTATTCATAGGTAACTTAAAAGGTATATCTAGTTTCATATATTGTATAGGCTAAACTGCAAACTTTACATAAAACTGTAAAATAAAATAAGATTTTAGAGAAACTATGAGCATGTGACAGACTGTTTGGGAGCCCTGAGTGCATGTGTTCCCTTTTAGGTCCACTTTGGTGGGAAGTTTTAGAAGCAAAAGCTAGTCAGGAGTAAAACCAGCTCTCCAGCATCACGACGCAGGTCTCTTTAGTATCAGTCCAGATAGCAGAAAAGGAAGTGCCCCCCTAACCCACTGTTGTATCACTAAGACCCAGAGTTAGCAATGCATGTGCTACAAAGGTACCCCAGCTTCCAAATGTAAAACTCCATGGAACAACTAGCATTTGCATGGCACTTCGCAGTGTACAAAGCAAAGGTAAAAAGGTAACAAATATAATAAACCTTACAACAGCTTTGTAATAGAGATTTATCATCACTCTCATTCACAAAGAAAGAAAAGCTCAGAGATCTAAGTAACCTGCCATAATTAATAACCTGCCACACAATTAGTAAATGACTTAACCCAGTCTCCTTTAACTCCAAACCTTCACAACGTAGAACATAGCCTCTCTTTCCCTTGACTGTTCACCTGCTCCCTTTTCGTGGTGTCTGGTTCTTGTTTAATGGCTGTAATAGCCAAGTAGAATAATCTGAGGTTTTCAGATGTATATTTTCAGTTGCCTGCATTTTTTATTCCTTTGGCCCTCGTCTACTTGCCCCACACAGTCCTCCACAAGTGGAAAGCATATGTGAGGCTAATGCTAGGAACACACACCCTCCTCCCTTGGTCGTGGCTTCAACTGAAGTGATCAGCACCTTAAACTGCCATGTCCCATTCCTGCTCTCAGTGGTTCAAGGGAGCCCGAGTCTCACATGGGTGATATTTGGTCACCCCTTCTCTGGTGCAATGGGTAATCCAGGCAGGCAAGATAGAGGAGTGATAAAAGAAATCACATCCCCCTTCCTAGTTTCTTTTCCCTACTCTATAAATGCTTTCCTCCCCTAAGGTTACTACCACCTTTTCCATACTAGTTCTCAGAAGACAGACAATAGTGTAGTTTGGCTGGTTCGGACCCTCCACCTACAAATATCACATTCCTGCCCGAACCCCTATTCCTGGACTCACAAGTCTGCCCACTAACTGCCAGCTTTAGCTACGAAAGTTCCGGTCACCAAACATCAACTCCAGATGACTCTGAGGATGTCCTCCAGGAAGGTAAAATGAAGACTAAGTCCATGGAGTCAACCTCCTCTTGACAACATTACCATTGAAAGTTTATACTCACAGAACACTGTTTTCTTTTATACTTGAAAGCACAAAGTACTTCATCCAAACTTTGGATTAAATTAGGCTTTAACACTATACCATGGGCCTCCTCATCCCATGTAACATTTCTACAAAAAGAACATCCTCTGGGTTAAAGTCATTCCAACATAACTCACTCTTGTATCAGGAAGGGGACAAAATGTAAAGTGTGTGCAAAACCTATGAATATGCAAAGAACAGTGCACTTACACTGAGAAAAAAATGACACTGCATATACATATTTTTTAAAACCCCAAGCTTCTATTTTTATGCTAATATACCAGTTGCAACTATTTCGGTTTTCTTTTGAAAGCTGGGATACCTTTCTAGCATATGCATTGCTAAATCTAGGTCTTTTGAGGTAAATCCATACATACTCAGTTGTGATGAGTCTATATTCAAAGCTATTGTGCATAATACATCTAAGCATAGAGAAGAGAAGAGAAGCATATATTTAATAAACAAGAGTACAAAACAAGATGCTGGTCTGACTACCCTTTCACCAGGTTTATCCTATTAAGGTGATATGATTCAGATAATTAACCCTTTCCAAATGCTGAGAAACTTCCCTCCTAAGAGATGGATTAGCTACAGAAATGCCTGAATATCCAGAAGGCCTAATGTGAAAGGATGTGACAGAGTCAGAGAGTGATCTAATACAAAAACCATGTAGTGACAGATCTAAATATAAATGCTCAAATCTTCCATTTCACTAGTTCACAGTGACTGAAAAAAGTTCAATTTCTTTTCAGTACATAATTCACCCAGCAATATTTTAATTTTTATAGAAAACAAATGTCTTCAATGATAAAAGTATATTTTATTCTATATGAGTGAATTTGAAAATGTAATGCTTCAAGTTTAGCCATCTTCTAACCCTGAAACTGTCACTTTAAAATTACAAGAGAGAAAATGAAGTACTTATTTTGCTTATCTTTTTTAAAAAGCTACATTATATAAAATTCAGTTGAGGAAACATTTTATTCCGGCTGCCCTTTTACGACATACACCATCCAATAACTAACTGGCTTTAAACAGTAGGGCACTGGGTAGCATTCCTACGATTTTAAATACAATTCAGCAAACAGAAAAATACTGCCAAATACCTTTATAGCCTGCTATCCAGACCTGTGCAAACCATGCCTTCAAACACTAACTAAAAAGAGACAAAAAGTGATCACCTGGCAGGGTCTACAGGGCAAGTGTTAGGACTGTCTCTGAGCAATGGTGTCTGAAACTGCCACCAAATGTATAATACGAGAGAATGGGACACGTTTACTAAAATTAAAATATCACTTTAGACTTGAAAAGGATATACTTCTTTAGCCAATTAAAATTCTGGTGAAGGTGATAAGGAACTAAAATTGACTCTGATTAGCATAAGGAAAAGGGGATTTCTGGAAGGCTCTCAAGGGAGGCTCTGAACGATAACAGGCAGACACCAGTCAAGACCAACTGGCAATGCCACAGTCAGGGTCATGCTGTGGGAGCTCCACCTCCCCCTGGAGGGTCCTGTGGGAGGGAACCCATGCTGCAGGAGCTCAAGGTTCCCTGCCCAAGGGAGAGGAGGGGGGACTCTGGCTCCCTCCCTAGTGGGAACAGGCCCAGTGATCTCCTCATGGAAACTGGAGTGCTTTCAGAAAGGAGAATGGATGCTAGGCAGCCAAAAAGCAACAACAGTCTACTGCAGATCATCAACAGTCTAGCAATACTGAAATATTTCTCGGTGATATTTGATGAATTTAAGCCATATTCACATGGTTATGGCTCTCGGAGGATTCACACTCAATGTTCCCTATAGGGCAATAAAGGAATAAACACCTTCTGTTTGGGCTCTACATAGAATTTTTGTTCAATTCAGATTATCATCAATGTAAATAAAGAATCAACCTGTGACAGACCCTAGTGAGGCCTATCTGGTGCCATATATGGTACCTGTCAAATCAAACACTGTAGCTATTCAGCAGGAAAATATACTTGTAATTTCCAAACAAATACGCAAACTATTCATCACTTTGATATAGAAATAGGTGTGCCTCAACACTTTTCAAAAGACCTAAACTTTATGAAGATTAAATGTTAGTATTTATAGAAAACTCAATTGAAGGCTACTACCTTCCAACTAAAAAGGATAAAAAAGAAAGTAAAAGTAAACATTCTAAAGTAAACTACCTTAGTAAAAACATATTAATGTATTGGGCTTCCCTGGTGGCACAGTGGTTGAGAGTCCGCCTGCCGATGCAGGGGACACGGGTTCGTGCCCCGATCTGGGAAGATCCCACATGCCGTGGAGCGGCTAGGCCCGTGAGCCATGGCCACTGAGCCTGCGCGTCCGGAGCCTGTGCCCCGCAACGGGAGAGGCCACAACAGTGAGAGGCCCGTGTACCACACACACACAAAAAATTAATGTATAAATTGGATTTCATATATCTAGAAAATGTTAAATATTAATAGTTCAAAAAGGGTAGATACATAAATCTTTATTTATTAGAAAAATGTTTCAAAACACTTCTTTAAAATAATAATATTTATAAGTCCCCCTTCTCTAAATACCCAGTATTATGAAATTTGGAAACACCACTTCATAGAGTACTTAGAATTTAACTGAAAGGACTTCTGTTTGTTTGTTGGAAATGATGCAAAAAATAAATCAGAAGTTACAGCAGCATTCATCCAAACTCAATCATGAAATACTTTACAACAAATTAAATACCAAAAAGGATGCTCCCAAATGGTGGCTGTGTTATGTGCATTTGCTCAGAGACAATTAATGCATGCAGCTGGTGCTAACCTTCAGTAAGTTTCAATCAAAGCTTGACAGCTACCAGTTATATTTCACACAGGGTAATTATAGCAAATGGCATTTAGGCTTAATGTTCTGCCATTTCTTCTTCTTTCCGGAATGTAATCAACAAGATATTAAGATTGCTTCTGCTTAGCTTTTCTTTAATCTTCACACTGACAAAAATAAATATTCAATCATAAGGCATTTAGTGAAAGTATAGGTGGGGAAAAAGACCTGACATTCAGTAGAATTTTTCCTATGCTAATCACTTCAACAAATGATATATTTATAGCTTTTCTGCATAATAAAATATATTAGTCCTTTCAAAATGAAATATATCTTCACTATGCTTCTCATTTTCTACAATGCCCAGACTTTTCAACATATATTGTACTAGCATATAAGCATCAGTGTGAAATACTTTTGTATGTTCACTAAGGAAAAACTATAGCAGCTCCTCCGGAGGTTATGCTATTCTAAAACCCCGTGCTCCTACACATTCTTTGTGTGTGGTAGGACAGCTAAAAAGACACTAGGATGATGAGCATATGGTCTAGATTTAATAGAACAGGTGCTTAAATTTTTATAGTAAAGTATTTCAAATGCTAACTCATATCTGAATGTACTTTTAAAACAATATTCTACAAAAAACTGCATATATATATATTTAATCTCATTACGCATATACTTGCTGAAATGAATTTAGACTGCTCTTTAAAATTTCTGCCTATCTGCTATCTGTGCATCTGCCATAACTGTCCTGGACCAACCAGCACATCTCAAGAATCAAAGTGGTCCAGAAGCTATGAGTGCTCTGAGTGAGTCTTGCTCTTTCCTGGGCCTCCAAATTGTTCCACCAGAAATGGAGCTGGGGTGCCAGCACTCTCCCTACCTCAGTTGGTAAGACCAACCAGGACATCTCATTGTAATGGCCTTTTGGTTCAGAGCTCCTTCTCTCCTCTCTTGCTTAATTTTGTCATCACATTTATCACCATCTACATAACTACATATTTTATTTATTCAACAGTCTCCTCAAATGTAAACTCCATGAAGGCAGGGGTTTGGTCTCTTTTACTTACTGCTATATTTTTTCAGCCACTACAAACACCTGGGACATAATAAGCACTCAATAAAATACTAAAAAGATAAATAAATGAATACATCTCACAGACCTATAAACTAAAAAGAATACTTACTGGAAAAATCAGGTCAGACATACTAGCCATAGAATATATTCTGAAGAAAATAGAGAACAAAATTCTGAGTACATTAACACTTGCACTTGACCATCAACTATACCTCACTGATGTGGAGGTAGATGGATAGAATAAGGGTAAACTGTATCAGTCAGACTTCTTAGCTGTTGGCAATGCAAATGAACTCTGGCTGATTTGCACACAATAGAAATTTACAGAAAGCTTTCTGGACCACTCCAAGAATTACTAAGAATGCTAAAGAACTATGTTTAATAAACAGAACCAAGAGTCACCGTTAGCCAGGATGGCAGCCCCAGCCCACACCAGAGAGGTTTGCAACTAGTAAGGACACTGTCTCCCAGGACTTGGACAAAGCCCCCACCATTGCCAAAAGGAAACCTTCACTGTCCCTACCTCTGAAGGTCAAATTTCAACTTCAAACTCCTCGGCAGAAACCTCTGCTAGCAGGGACCCACAGACTTCGAAAGAAGGGTTCGTACGCTGGGAAGGCCAAAAAAAACAGATAAAAAGGTACATTAAAATAGTGGTGTAAAACAAACTTCACTTGGTATAAATACCAAAGGAGAAAGTTCTTCTCTGGAACGCATGTATCTCCTAATATCTGCGTTAAAAAGGACTCTACTATACTGGTGTGAACATGTGAGTGAGGTGGCTGTTCATTAACACTGTGTGTGGCAATAGTTTAAAACGAACATGCTAAACTTCACATATTTGAACAATTTAGATTTCTGCAATATCAACTGGCATTAGAAATGTTACACTTACTTAAAAGTGCACAAAATAAAGGCGCCAAACTCAAGTATTTTAAATCCTCTACATCCCTATAACTCAACTGAAATGTTTTTTAAGGCATCAAAAATAACATGCATGTGTGTACGTTCATGAGGCAAATCAGCAAAAAATAATTGCACAGTGACCCAAATAACAGGGATTGGGAGGGGCTGACTGCTCTAGTCACAGAGCAACCACTGACTCATGAAAATTCAGTTGTTTGCATTTTAAAAGGGTCTTAGCTCTTTGACTAACACTCTGGTTTTTTTCTGCAGCTTTATTTTGTGCAGCCACAACATTTTTAAAAACTCCTGAATCTTAATCTACTTTCTTTTCTCTCTTCTCAAAGGTGTGAAAGGGCTGGCCAGGTATGCTTGAGTTTTAGAAAGACAATCTGTTCCTTTCTCCTTCAGCCTCCTTAGGCTCAAATGATAGGCATTTGAAGCCCCTCTCACGGTCTGCTATTCAGAGCAGGGAAACAGTTTTTACAAGCTCCCTGGAATCTGAAGAATTTGTCCCCAAAGTGCGCTGAAACACGCCTAGTTAAAAACAAACTACAATAAGGAAAGCAACAGAAGCCAAAAACAAATGTACTAAACACACTGTTAACCAGCAGAAACACATCCAAAAAACATATAAACATAATTTCTGGGTATACTGCCTAGAAATAAAACATTCAAAGAAAACCAATTTATTTCATTCAAGGAATATTTACTAAGCACCTATCATTCCACAAACACTGAGCTAGATAGCTGTTGCTGACACAAGTCAACAAAATCGAACAGTTCCTTCCCTGGTAGCAGTCGGTGCTGAAGATGCATGGAGTACATAATCAAACCAGCAAAGAGATATAACTTGTTAAATTAAGTAAACAAGGAGCCCATTAGACTAGGTGGCTGTAAATGCCTTGGTAGCCTATGTAAGCAAACCAAAATCTAAGCCGTAAGTGCCTCAAAGTTACAAAATCAAAAGGCTAAGAACAACTAATCACAAAAAGCCAACTAGGCTTTCAGCTATATATCCAATCAATAATTTCCTTCCACCTTTTCTCTATAAAAGTCTCTCCCTAACCTCCTGTTGGTGGAGCACTCCTAACCACTTCTGGCTTGGTGCTGCCCAAATCAAACTGATTTCTGCTCAAATAGACTCTTAAAATTTTAATATGCCTCAGTTTAACTTTTAAAAATTATAAACTGGAAGAAGACAGGATATTATAAAGTTCTTATTTCAATACCTAATGATGTGATTGTATACAGGTTATATAAAAACATTCAAATCCTTACAGATTTTATAACTTATTTTTCACTGAATTCTCAAAGTTGTGAAATTTATGAATAAAAAATTAAAAAAACTCTTATAATTGCAAAGTGTATGAAAACGAAGGGAGAATGAAGTAAATATCAGATTGGCAACTCTTCATGTTTCTGAAAAATAAAGAACTTAAACTCATATTAAATAAATCTATGTAAATTAACAATAAGATGAAAGTGGACTTTAAATAATGCAGAGAAGAAAAACATCTACTAAACAAATAATGAAACTGAAGCACGGAAAATACCCTAAATCTGCAAACTTCCTTACCAAGCTTTACCCTTTAATTCTACAGTTTGGAAAAGCTCCTGCTCAATTAAGCTAGGCTATATAGAAAATCCTACTGGAATACATTTCCTGAGCAGGTCAAATGATGCTACTCCCAAGACTTGCCCTCTTGGCAGAATTAAAGTGAAGCAGGTACCCCTCCCTAACCACACGGAACAGAGTGACAATATATCTGGCAAGGAAGGGGCAGGGGTAGCAAGAGAAAAAAGGACATTTATAAACACAAACACATTAAAAGGATACTGATGAAAATGAATGTTATGCATGCTCATTATCTACCAGAACACTTTTAATGCATGTCCATTTACTGTTTTCATCCCCATAATGCCGTTATAAAATACTCATGACTATTATCACACTTTATGCATTAGGAGATGAAAGCACAGAGAAGCAAGCCATAAACCCACTCCAGAGTCCACACTCAGTGAGGTTTTCCTCAATCTCTTTCTCAAACACTGAACTGATACATAACTGACTTCAAAGTAGCTCATTTTAAATTTCAGAACCTACAGATAATTAATTTTAGAGGAGTCCTATGGTTACTCCTTATTTTTCAAGTACTTGCTCCTGTCCAGTGAATGGAACAGGGAACTTCCCCAATTGTGTTTAAAGTTGGTCAAAGTAAAACAGAGTTCAAAAATACATACATTAGATGAGTTTTCTCAACCCCTGGAGCCAGCAAATCCTACCATGGCATCAGGGAAAAGTTTGTTTAATAAACAGCTCCTTGTTTTTCATAAGATATCAACTACTTCAACAAGCCAAACCTTCAAGCTGAACAAAAACCCCATAATTTATCACCTAACAGGGTGACTATGACCATTTCCAGATACTTCCTCTGCCTCTGAAATGCTCATGACCAAGTGTAACTATAAACAGGTCAAGAAATAAATTAATTCCAGGGCACTGGAAATTATGTTCATGAAATGAAAAGTGGCCTTGCTGACATTGCATCACTATTTCTAGACAGTGCACTTCAACATCAAATAAATATCACATCATGGAGATGTGCCAAAAGCCAGTGACCTAGTTTCATTAGGGTGGGAAAGGAATAGCAATCTGTCCTTTGAGACTAGTACCAAAATAGCTTCCTTAAAGCACAGCTTCATGCTTTTTAAAAGTTTTAAATAATCTTTTCATGCAAGGGCAAAAATAATAGTCAGAGCCAATATCAAATATGAATTTCCTTTACATACCCCCATAAGTTAATGCTAGCTCTCATAATGTTATCAATATTTTCAAAGCTTGGAAAAAATTAAGGATCAGAAAAATTAAGTAAGAAGTTGTTTCAACATCTAATAATTGCCTAATATAGGCAATCATACCACACCAGTAGAGTAAGATTATTTTTGAGAAACTCCATAAAGATAATTGGCTGACTCTGCCAATGCCACACCCAAAGAAAAATGCAAGTAATAAAACACAAAACTTTTTTTAAAAGAAGTATCTTTGTATTATATGTATTTAAAAATATAAAGAAATACTGAACTTACGCACAGTACCATAGAAACAAAATCTGGCACAATATACACTGGCAAAAATGAAGAACAATTACTTTAAGAAGGGCTGGGCACGAAACAAGTCTGAAAGACGCTGGGCCTATGAAACCTATTTACTATGGAATTTTCTTCCTGAAATGAAGAATGAGTTAGGGGTTCACAGTATCACAACCAGGTAAAACAGAATTCAGTGTAAAAACATTTAATGGGAAAATAGGGGTATGTCATACTGAAGAAGTGGTATAAACCATAATGAAGATACACATGACCTCTTTAGGCACCAAAAATGGAACTGAAATATATATAATACAGTTGACCCTTGAATTGTATGGGTCCGCTTACATGAGGATATTTTTTCAATAAATGTGTAATACAGTATTACACGATCTGTGGTTGGTTGAATCTCTGGATACGGAACTGTGGATATGGAGGGCCAACTATAAAGTTATACGCAGATTTCTGACTGCATGGGGAGTTGGCACCCCTAACTCCTGAGCAGTTCAAGGGTCAAGTGTTCAAGAAAATCTGAGAAAAAAACAAGAAACTGACAGAAATACAATAGCAGTGGATACATTAACATACCTCTCTCCAATATGACAGACAAAATACAGAAAAACTAGAAAAGAATGTAATTAATAAATATATTACATAAAACTATGTCTAAACCCTACAATCAAAAAGGATACTTTCTTTTCAAAGGCCATGGAATATATTTACAAATACTGGCCAATGTAATTGTTATATACAAAATGAAACTGCAAGCACTTCCTAAAAGTAGTACTACAGAAAACATTATCTGAATATGTTATAATGAAACTAGAAAGTGTTAATAGAAAACACCAAAAATAACTTGGAAACTAAAAAAAAAAAAAAACAAAAAACACACACACAAGCAAACAAAAACCCTACTCTTAGGTTAATATTTAATAAGAATAAAATACAAATCTAGAAAATAATATAAGTGCTATATGAAAATGAATGTTAAACAGCTAAAATTAGCTTTAAAATACAAACTTTTTCATCACTAAAAATGAAGATAAACAAACTAAATTTTTAAGTTAAAAAAGAGCAATGAAAGCACTGAGACAAAGAAAAGGTAGAATTATCACAAAAGCAGGAAGTCATAAATCAGAAAAGAAAAAAACAGTAAAAGGGGGGAAAAAAAACCCATAAACCTAAAAGCTGGTTCTTTCTGTGGAAAAACAAATCATGAAAAAGAGAAGAGAACAAAAATACAAATTAAGGAATTAATAAGGGCAAACACCCAAATATGAAAGAAAATTAAAAGAATTATAGGAACACATGATATACAAGTCTATGTCAGTATATCTGAAAATCTGGGTAACTATATTTCCCAAGAATGTGAATTATTAAAAGGGAATTTTAAAATCTCAAAATATATCAGGACACAAAAGTAAAATTAATATAAAATTTCAAAGGTATTATTTAATTCCAGTATTATTTCAAGTATCCCAGAAAGCAGAAAATTAATAAGGCTTCCAAATCATTTTTAAGATGCTAATATTTAACTGCTACCAAAATCTCACAAGATAACATATGAAGCAAAACTTCAAACTAATCTCTTCTATAAAAATGGATACAAAAAGTACCATTTCAATATAGGTATACAGAATCCAGAAGAATCATTAAGCATGAAAGAATAATATACCATTACCAGAGTAGTTCATTCTAAGAAAACCAGAATCTGTCTATAATAGAAAATCTATCTAAATAATTCAAGTATCAAAAAATTCAACATTATCAATATGTCAAGATATTTCCTTCATAGGATTATGGATACATATCTCAGTTAAAGCCAGGAGAATGCTTTATAGTGAAACATCAGAAGTTTCTCTGTACTAGTTATAAATAAGACAGGAAGGAGCGATTATCTAAAATATACCATTAAATCAAAAATAGCAAGTCACAGAACAAAATGTATAATATGATCATACTTTTAGGGGAAAAAAATCTACGCAGATCTGTATTAATACATTGGTAGATGCACTTTTAAAAGTCTGAAATGACAGGCAACAAACCATTAATAATAATTACTTATTGGGACTAATATTTCCCTATTGTTTTCATCAAAATTATGTGACATGAGACAACATAAGCAATTGCTTTCAAGAAATCTGTCAACTGCTAAAAGATTAATTCAACTTTGAAACTGCCCCAAACTGCTTCCCATTATTATTTTTATTTCTAATCATACATTATTAGTGATTATATGTTTTCCTTTTAAAAAAATAGCAATATTACTTTTGTGTTCAAATGCTCTAGGAGTTAAATTTTAAAGTAATACCATTACTTTCTTACTGACTGAGGTTATACCACCTCTCACAGAAGACTTCCCCAAAGGGACATGGGCTCTGAGGATGGGGTAGTTCAAGATTTCTCCACTGGAGGAGGCATGGTGGAAGGAGTAGGTGATTTTCTAATGGTGAGATATCAGGAAAGAGACAGCAGAAGGTAGAAGGGGAAAAAAGAGTAGGAAAAGAACAAACCTGGCTGCTGGCAATTGGCTACACGTAATAGGATCAACAAAAGAGATGCCACTAAAGCTTGCTATAAATAGTGATCAAAAGGGTCAAAAGGGTATATTCACAAAGTGCCACAGTAAAATGAAAAAAAAAAAAAAAAGCACAAAGTGAGACATGTGATTGTAAAAACACATCCTAGTTTAGCAGTGTAATCCTACATGCAAAAAGCTTATTTAATAACAGCCAATTTTACAAAGATAAGACATCTGAATGTTAACAGGATGTTTTTCAGTTCAACCACAATCATGACAGATGGTGCACATCTCCGAGTAACAAATAACTATAAACATTGGTGAATCTGTTTCACCATTTTCACCATAACAACAATCATTCTGGGTGTATAGAACTTTTCTGATTATGCTTTCAGTCGTTCAGCCAAAATAATGCAGCTGAGTTCCAGTTCAAGATGACAACATAGGAGGATCCTGAAACCACCCCTTCCCATAGACACACCAAATCTACAGCTAAATAAGGAACAATGTCCTCTTAACAGAAACCCCAAAACTACCTGAGCAATTAATTCCTCCACATTTGGCAAATTAGGAAAAAACCCACATTGAAACAGGTAGAAGAGTCTGCGGCACAATCTCACCATTAACCCCACCCCCAGTGCGGTGACACACAATCTGGAGGGAGCTCAAAAATCCAAACTTCTCCCTGAGGAGCAAAGCGTTAGAATCCCACATCAGGCACACCAACTTTTAAGCCCTGCATCTGAGAAATGAAACACAAAATATCTAGCTTTGAAAGTCAACAGGCTCATATCAACGAGAGTGACAGCTACAGCAAACTGAGAAACAGTTCTGAGCTCGCACAGACTCACCTGGCTACCCCCTACCAAAGCCAGCACAGAAGCAGCTGCCTGAAAAGTGCCCAGTCTTTCTGTGAAGGAGGCCGATTGAAGGAACAAGCATCTAATTCAATACACATCTAGAGGCCTACTGAAATACTATCCAAAGACAGCTGAGACCACTGGGCGCCATCTTTGCACTCCCTCTGCCTCACTCCAAGTCACCAGAATCTCCTAAAAATGAGTTTGTAGACACAAATCTGGCCCCCTAATTTTTGCTGCCCAGGAGATACCCCTTGATCACTAGGCTCTGGAGGCCAATGAAGCTTATATTCACGGGTCCCACGAGACTATAACAAATGGAGAAAGAGTTTTTACAGCTATACACCCCTTGGCACAATGGAGAGGTAGCCGAATAAAAGGCTTAGTATTTCTGTGAAAGAAGCCAATTAGCTTACCTTCATAGCTGGGCCCCGAGGGGCAGCTTCTAATTAAACACACATCAAAGGACCTACTACAATCTTCTCTAGAGATAAGGAAGCTGCATACCTTCCCACCCTCCATCTGCCCTGCCCCAAGTAGCTGTTGTCTCTGAGAAAGAACCTTGTGCACACATCCGTCACCCCAGCTTTTGTAGCTGCTGCCTAGAGGACACATCCCTTGATAGCCTGGATGTGCTGACCAGCTGGTCTTGTGTTAATTGTTGAAAAGGACAACAGCAAACAAAGAAACATTTCTTAACTGGCTATCACCGAAGGGTCAGTGTAGAGGGAACAAACAGAAATGCCCATCTCCCAGTGTTCCCCTGAAAGAAATATGTTTGCATACCTTAAAAGCTGCTGCCTAAGGGTCTGGCTTCCAATCAGCCTGAATCCAGATGCTGAGGTCCTCCCCTCTGAGACACAGACAGGTCCTGGCACACCCTCAACTACTGACAGCCACTTAGAATAAAGCAGGATACTTGCACAAAACCAAAGATTTGACAGACAATAAAGAGCTACGGCAGGGCTGAACAATAAGGTTCATCTCCAAGACTGGGAGAGTTAGCTGTTTTATCTAATGCATAAAAACTAACACAGAGAATCAGGAAAATAAAGAAACATAGGAATATATTCCCAAAAAAAGGCCAAGATAAAACCTCAGAAAAAGACCTTAACAAAACAAAAACAAACGATTTATATGAAAAAAAGTTGAAAATAAGTCATAAAAATGCTCACTGAGGACAGGAAAAGAATGCATGAACAAAAAGGAATTCCCACAAAGAGACATTTAAGACAGTGCAAACAAAAGTGACAAAGTTAAAGAATACAATAACTGGACTGAAAAATACAATAGAGGGGTTCAACAACAGGCTAGATGAAGTAGAAAAAAGAATCAGGGAACTCGGAGACAAGACAGTGGAACTCAACCAATCAAAGCAACAAAAAAGGGCTTCCCTGGTGGCGCAGTGGTTGGGAGTCCCCCTGCCGATGCAGGGGACATGGGTTCGTGCCCCGGTCCGGGAAGATCCCACATGCCGCAGAGCGGCTGGGCCCGTGAGCCATGGCCACTGAGCCTGCGCGTCCGGAGCCTGTGCTCCTCAACGGGACAGGCCACAACAGTGAGAGGACCGCGTTCCGCAAAAAAAAAAAAGAATGGAAAAGAGCGAAGCTTAATAGACTTATGGGACAACATTAAGTGAATCGATATTCCCATTATAGGGGTCCCAGAAGAAGAAGAGAATGAAAAAAGGGCAGAAAACTTGTTTGAAAAAATAATGGCTAAAAATGTCCCTAACCTAGAGGATAAAAAGACATCAAGATCCAGGAAGCCCAGAGAATTCTGATAAAGATAAACCAAGAAAGACTCACACTAAGACACATTATAATTAAAGTGGCAAAAAAGATCTTTTTAGGAGTCTCTTTAAAGAATCTCAAAAGCAGCAAAAGAAAAACAACTTGCTGCATACAAGGGAACCCCCATTAAGACGCTGAGCAGATTCTGTAGCATGCAAATAAGGCTATCTTGAGTACAGCTGGACAACAGGAAAGTAACATGCTGCTCACAAAATACCAAGTTACTAGTTATTAAAAAAAAAGAAAACAAAAATGAGAATGACAGACATCAATCTGAGGTCAGTCAAAATCGCTGATTAATTCAATCCCATTACTTATACAATTTGGATATATAAAGCAATAAGGTAAATTTTAATGAAGAAAAGCATGCAGTACAAGTAAACAAAATATTCCTGTAATAGTTAATCTCTAATTTACTTTGTGTAGCCCATCTTTGAAGTTAATTTCATTCTATCTCCTCCAAGGAGCAGTACAACGGGCCCTCCAAATCCACGGATTCATCCAACCTTCTCCAACCAAAAGTATTCAGAAAAAACAAATTCCAGAAAGTTCGAAAGAGCAAGACTTGAATTTGCCTCATGCTGCCAACTACAGTCATCCCTTGGTATGCAGGAGGTATTGGCTCCAGGAGCTCTCACACACACCAAAATCTGCAGATGCTCAAGTTCCTTATATAAAATGGCATAGTACAATGAATACAGTTGGCCCTCTGTATCCGTGGGTTTCACATCCTCGGATTCAACCTACTTCGGGCAGAAATTTCCATACATAGTTGTTGAATTCATGGATGCAAAACCCACGAATACAGAGGGCCAACTGTATATTTATTGAAAAATATCTGCATATAAGTGGACCCGTGCAGTTCAAATCCATGTTATTCAAGGGCCAACTGTCTTTACATAGCCCTTACATTGTATTTATAACTATTTACTTAGCATTTACATTGTATTAGGTATTATAAGTAATCTAGAGACGATCTAAAATATATGGAAGGATGTGCAGAGGTTATATGCAAATACTACACCATTTTATAAGGTGTACCATGCCATTTTGAGCATCCATGGATTTTGGTATCCACAGGGGCTTCTGGAACCAATCCCCCTTGATACCAAGGGACAACTATAGTTTACACATTTAGTAATACTCGATGGATGACTACCGGACCTGTGGTTTCAAACTGTGGGAATGAGAGAGACAGTCTCTGGCTTCATGAAGCTTCAAAGATTTGTACCGTTTTATATTTTACATTTAAATTTATGATTTTGAGTTCATTTTGTACAAATTGTGAGATTTAGGTTGAAGTGGTTTTCTCTTTTCTTTTGCATATGGATATACAACTTTCCCACCACCATACTTTCTCCACTGAATTGCTTGTGTGAATTATCAATTATCAACCAGCCATATTTGCACAGGTCTATTTCTGGATTCTGTTGTGTTCCACAGATCAAAGTGTCTATCTTTTCCCCAATACCACACTGGGTCTGCAGGCCATAAATTCTCTTAGTTTTCCTTAATCTGAGAATATCCTTATTTCACCTTCATTCCTAAAAGACACTTTATCTTGATACAGAATTATGGGTTGACAGTTCTTTCCTTTTAGCAATTTAGAAATACCATTCCACTTATTTCTGGAATCCATTGTTTCTGATAAGGAATCTAATCACTCAAATCATTGTTTTCCTATAAATAATGTTATTTTCCTTTGACTTTAAGTATCATTATTATTAGTAGTAGTATTTGGTCTTTAGTTTTAAGCATTTTGATTATGACGTGTCTGGTCCTGGATTTCTCTGGGCTTATCTTGTTTGGGTTCACTCAGTTTCTTAAATCCTTAGTTTATGTCTTTCACCAAATTTATGAAATCTTCAGCCATTATTTCTTCAAATATTTTTTTTTCTGAACCACACTCTTTCTCCTTTCCTTCTGAGACTCTTGTGACACAAATGTTAAACATTTCAGTATTGTCCTATAGGTCCCTGAGGTTCAGTTCATTTATTCAGGTTTTTTGTTTGTTTGTTTCTCTGTTACTTAGATTAACTCCTATTCATTAATCACAAAGTTCACTCACTCTTTCTTCTGTCGTCTCTATTCTGAAACTTTCTATATTTCCATTTGTTCATGTGGGTAAGGCCTAAAATTTTGAAGTCCCAATATCACGTGCTGCCTAACACCTAGGGATATCAGGTGAACCACAAATGGCCGGACTACAGGTTCTCCTCTCAACTCTGCTCCAATGAATTAAGTCCCCTAGACAAACAACCTACCTCTCATCAGGAAAACTAGACATGGTTCCTACTTATTCCTGGGGAGAGGGTTCCAGGTTCCTGCCAGATTGTGAAATTATTCAAACAAAACCAATCACATCCTCCCTAAGGAACCAGGGGGCACACCACCCTCTCATCACTACAAAGCCTGCCTCCCACACTCTCTTTTTTCACTGTTCCCAAGCACAACCTCCATGTGGTCCTGTGTGCCATGTGGTGGCTTCCCCTGAGCTGTGAGTACATGTGACTAAGAAACTGCTATCAATCACAGCTGTCTAGTGTCAGGCATCATGTCATGTGTTTGGCCATCCCCAGAGTCCCCAGTGATCTTTCCATGTTTGTTTACAACTACATACCCAGTGTCTACACCAGTGCATGAGTCAACAAGTATTTGCAAATTAACTGAATAAATACATCTGGAACCCAGCGTGTGAGCAAAGGGGGCAGCAATAGGAGAGAAGGTTAGAGAAGTGCTGGGGACCCACGTTGCATGTCTTATAAACTGAGGCTTATAGCTGACAGAATCCACACTATTTTCTCAAACTCACAATTCCCAGTTTCAACTGCTTTATTCATGTTTGATTCCAACAACTTTATAATAGAGCAGTTATGATACTTGTACACGTTTAATATCTCCTACCAGATTTCAGATGGGCATTTTAAAGGAACACTGCTGAGTCATCTATATCTGTACCTGTATCTACATCTATTGATATATCTATCTGTTTCCTCTACAACAACTAACAATATGTCCTGTCGACAAATAACTTTCAAAACCCCCTAATTAGAAAAAAGTAAAGTGGTCACTGAATACATTTTAAAAGTACAAAGAAATGAGACTGCATGAGACTGTATGAGGTGTGTTCGTAAATGTACTAGACTTCACAGAGCAGAATGAGTGCTGGCCTTTAGAGGTCACTTAGGAATCAGTCCATTAAATCCAGCAGTGCTATCCATTGCTCACAACACTGGTAAATGTTTACATTATATAAGCCTCTTAAGAAAAGCAGTCTTATTTTTATTGTTATACTTTTCTTCTTCTGGAAATAGTATGACCTTATTAATCAGATTTGGCACCGAAAGGTCTCTTGCTATTTATGAAAATCAAATTCACCCTCACAGGATCAAGATGAGTCATTGCTGAAGATAGTCAAAAGAATAAGCTCAGATTCTGATGTATGTTCTAAGAAGATTTCAACAAAAGTTATAAACAAAACTTCCCAAAATGACTACTGTGTTCAGGACAACACACACACTGGATTTAAAAATCTGTCATTACTTCACAGACGCACCTTAAAATAGAGTTCCTGGACACCATGCCAAGATACTGCCTTATTGCTAAACACAGCCTACAGTGAGACATGCAGTGATGTCCCAAACCCCTCACCCTGGGGAGGAGAAAAAGACAAGACTGGGGACTCTCATTCTGGTCCTGTGAAAACTGAGTGCTCTCATTTCCTTCCTTCCTTTTTTTTTTCATAAAGAACTCACTTTTCTTTCTTCCTTTCCTTTTTAATTTGGGAAATATAGTCAATACCAATGATAATTATTAAAGATTCTTTTCCTGAAAACTTTCCAAGAAGAGAATACTAAAAGTATACCCACAGTTAGTCACCACTTTAACCAAATGATCAAAGTTATTGTCCCCCAAAATGGGACAACCTAACTTTAAGTGCCATCAAATGAAAAGAAAAGAAAATATAGAGCATGGCCCATTTAGTATTCTTGGCAAAAAATTTTTATCATAAACTTAAACGTGAGGAAATACCTCAGTCAAATCCAGAATGCGCAAACTTCAATAATTTGCTTGACTTCTTTTTAAAAAGATTAGTGTTAAAAAAAAAAAAAACAAAAAGAGATGGAAAACTTACTGAGATTAAAAGAACAAACAAACAAAATTGCAATGTGTGACATTTAAATGAATCCTGAATTGGAAAAGCAAACCAAAAAGACCACTACAAACATTTTGAACCTGAGGTAATCTGAATAATAATGTTAATATGTTAGGTGTTATAACAGTGTTGTGGTTATATGAGTCCTTTCTTATTCTTAGGAAAAGCATACTGAAATATTTAAAGGTTCACCTTGTTATTTTGAAATGGTTCGGCAAGAACACAATGGATGTACATATGAGAGAGGGAGGTGGAGAGTGGAAGGAGAGGGAAATGGGCGGGGACAGATCTTGGCAAAGGGTATAAAGAGTTTCCTTTTACTGCCTTTCACATTTCCTAAAGTTTGAATATTTCCGAAATAAAAAGCTAGAGAGAATGAAAGAGAACCACAGAGCAATGGAAATACTAGACATCTTGTCCACAGTGATGTATACCCAAGCAAGAAGCCTTAACAGTTTTCTTAGATATAATAAGGTTTCTTGACATATACCCCAAATCCTCTAGTAGAAGATGTAAGAAACAGAGGCCAGGAATAAAAGAATCTGCCACCATTTTCTGTGCAAACTAACAGAAATTTCCTAAACTGTCAAATAACAGAATTCTAATCCTCTGAACTTGTTTTTATTGCATTCTTATAAATGTGTTAAAGGGTGGTATTGTTTGGGGAGCTATTTCCAAAAGAGAATTTTATTTTCTAGTACTGGAGCATTCTCTCAGTTGGGAAGAAGATAGGAAGTTTAGCTGCTTTCTTAAAGGTGAAAATAATAAAGAACAGAGTAGGGCTATTTAGTGTATAAAAATCCTTAATATAATTTAAGAATATTACAGGAAGATCCTAGGGTAACAATATTAAGGATTTTTAAACTGGCTTTAAACCATTAACATGGTATTTTATATTTTATAATATCTGTCTATACTTAAATATATATATATTACAAATAAAAGTACTGGTTTAAGTATATGACAGTCAATTACATTCTATTTTTATTTTACCTGATATAATACAACTTAAAGAAGTTCATTTGGCTTTAGTATGTTTCCACCTTCCTTCACATCTTACTTTTCATTAACTATGTAACTTTAATGATCAAGTAAAAACTGAAATTTAGAACACTAATCTGAAACTTGCATTATAGTAATGGTCCATTAATACGCTCATTAGGACTATTACTATATCTGCAAAATAATCACTTTATAATTTAACTTTTTTAAGAAAATTTACAAAATATACCTTAAAAATAATCACATTGTTATTCAGACTCAAGTTCAAGTAAAAAAAGAAAGAAAGAAAGAAAGAAAACTAAATGCCAGGTTTTGATTACAGTTTCCCAGTAAACTGTTATCACAAAAGTGCAGAAGTGATAATATGACAACTAAGAGCATCAGGTTAACTCTTTTGTGGCTGAACAAACATACAGTAAATCCAAATGGGGAGATAGTTTCACTTGGATTAACATACGGAACCATGAGCCTGTGATAACTTAGAAGAGCATTCTTTGTTAGACTTATAGACATATGTCTTCTAGACTGGATGGAGTTCACACATTTTCCCCGAAAATATTTATTTCATCCATAGTATTAAAAAGGAAAGCAAAGCATTATTTTTTCCACAACACTCTCCCTGTATTTGAATTCTCCCCACTTACATTCTATCCATCTTCTATTCGCAACCACCCTTGTCTGAAATAGATGAAAGGCTGGGACCACTGACAGTGAACAAAGGCTCACTGATGGGGGTCATGAGCACCTGGCTGCTCAATGAGCATCTACAACAGGAAGCAAGTTAGGCACCACCAAGAAGGCAGAAAAAAAATTCAGTGTAGTCTACTACGTCTATTATAGTAAGCTCTTTATAACACTTAACAGCAATGTTTACAGTCAAAAAAAAAAAAAAGAGGACATCTCAGAGATCATTTTAGACATAGCAAATTCACCAATTTAAAAACAGTTTTAAGAAAAAAATAAGCAGTATTTTCATATGAGGATCATCTAAGACAGCAGTCCCCAACCTTTCTGGCACCAGGGACTGGTTTCGTGGAAGACAATTTTTCCACGGACTGGGGATGGGGGGGATGATTTCAGGATGATTCAAGCACATTACATCTATTGTGCACTTTATTTCTATTATTATTACATTGTAATATACAATGAAGTAATTATACAACTCACCATAATGCAGAATCAGTGGGAGCCCTGAGCCTGTTTTCCTGCCACTAGATGGTCCCATCTGGAGGTGATGGGAGACAGGGACACCCAAAGTGTGTTGCTTATGCCCAATCTACTCCGTAATCTCTTTTTGGTTGCTGTCACTGCAGAAAACCCTGCTTCACAAAGATAGGTTGTTGGAAATGGAAGCAGGGTTTTCAGTGTTTTTGTGGCAATCTCAGGATATTCCGCCTTGACTTTAATCCAGAATGTATGGAGATTTGAAGTTGTCTCAAAAATACTTTTGAGGCCACCCTCATTTGTGACCTCAAGCAGCTGATCCTCTCCTAGCACGCACAAAGTCAATTCACCTGGCTTATTCACAAATGGTTCGCGGATCTATTCCTTCTCAGCTCGGGGGTCTTCTGTGGTTGGGAAGTAATGCTTAAACTCTTGTGAAAGGTGAGATAGGTGATCATGCACCAGCTGGGAGAAAGAAGGCCCTGGCTCAGTCTCCTTCAAAATCTCTGCTAATGTATGAAACATGTCAAAAATCCCAAAGTGCACTCGTTGCCCCCATAATTCCAGTTCGGCTTTGAGCGCAGCCACTTTGCCTGCTGACTTGAACACAGTTGTCATTCTCCCCTGAAGTGACAGATTGAGTTTGTTGAGGAGGTTGAATATGTCACACAAGTAAGCAAGTTTTGCGACGCATTCTGTGTCACTGAAATGTGCCGCCAGTGGTGACTCTTTTTCTAAAAGAAATCTCTGGAGCGGCTCTGGTAACTCAGAAACTCTGGCCAGTGATCTACCTTCAGAAAGCCATCTCACTTTTGTGTATAAGAGAAGATGTGTGTGCTCTGCGTCCATCTCCTCACAGAGCTGCATGAACAGACGTGAGTTAAGGGCACGTACTTTAATGTGGTTGATAATTTTAATCACATTCTGCAAAACATTGTTAACTTCAGGTGACATTTTTTGGCTAGCCAGCATTTCTCTGTGGATGACACTGTGCGTAGACTCACATTCAGAAGTGACCTCTTTGACCCGAGCAGTAAAACCAGAAAGCTGTCCAGTCATGTCAGCCACTCCGTCCGTGCATATACCAACACAAAATGACCAATTCAGTTTTCCTGATATGTAATCATTCAAAGACATAGTTCTGCAGCTGTGGTGTTAGTTGGCAACAAAAGTGCACATAACATATCTTCATGCACATCCTCCTGAAAAATATGTCACATAAAAACAAGCATTGTTGCTTTGTTGTCAACATTAGTAGACTTGTCAACCTGGAGTGCGTACCATGGTGACTCATTAATCCTCTCTAACTATTGTGCTTCAATATCCTCTGCTATTTCATCAATTCATCTAGTTATGGTGCTAGCCAAAAGAGGAACATGTGTCACCTTTTGAAATGCAGCCTCTCCTAAAAGTTCACGACAAATGTCCTCAGCAGCAGGCAGGATCAACTCTTTACCAATAGTAAAGGGCTTCTTAGCTTTACCAATGCAGTTAGCCACTAAGAATGGTGCTCTCAGAGCAGACACATTTGATGAAGTGGTGGCCTTCAATAATTGATTCTGTCCTTCGTGTTCACATTTTTTTTTTCTTTTGAAAAATTCCAAAGGCTTGTCTTTTGATGCAGGGTGCTTGGTCTCCATGTGGCGAAGCAGTTTTGAAGGTTTCATGGCTTTGCTGGATAGCCAGTCACCACATATTATACAAAGCGGGTTTGGAGAATGTGAATCACCTGTTGCAATGAACCCATAATTTAAGGACTCTTGGTATTTTCTTTTAAATGCAGCTTTCTTTTTGTTGGCAGTCTTAGGCTCTTCTGCTGTCTCCTCATTAGGTCTCTCCCCCTTTTCAAAGAAGCTCTCCAGTGACGTTTGTTTTTTACTCATTTTGGCTAGGGTTAGCTTGTGGGCTTACATGTGACTGAGACAAGTGCGCAATATGGCAAAGAGGCGCAGATGGAAGTGGTAAATAAAATAATGGGCGGGCCACACACAGACTAAAATAAGTATCAGATTTGACTTCAAGCCTGCCACCAGATACAGCTGAAGTACATCACCTCACTTGCCACTATAAAGCCTGCTACCAGATGCAGCTTAATTGTCACTTGCCACTCACTGATAGGGTTTTGATATAAGTCTGCAAGCAACTGATTTATTATGGTCTCTGTGTAGTCAAACCTCTCTGTTGATGATAATCTGTATTTGCAGCCGCTCCCCAGTACTAGCATCACCGCCTCAGCTCCACCTCAGATCATCAGGCATTAGATTCTCATAAGGAGCGCACAGCCTAGATTCCTCACATGTGCAGTTCACAGAAGGGTTTGCGCTCCTATGAGAATCTAATGCCGCCGCTGAGGCAGTACGCGAGCAATGGGGAGTGGCTGTAAATACAGATGAAGCTTCGCTTGGTTGCCCACTGTTCACCTCCTGCTGTATGGACTGGTTCCTAACAGGCCATGGACCAGTGACGGTTCATGGCCTGGGGGTTGGGGACACCTGATCTAAGAGAAAGGGGAGGAGAGAAATGAAATTGGAGAAAATATCTGTGGATTAAAAAAATTCTTCTATGCATAGGACAGAAGAGGATTTTCTCCATAAAATTTTCAGAAATAGCTCATTTAGATACACTTAAAAAAAAATCCTTACTTAAAACAAACTGTTCTGCTATTATTTAAAAAAACAAAAAAAAAACAGGCTTTACTTGGGGTACTTTAATAGCCATAATGCTAATATAAAACTAAAGCAAAAATTGTGCATGCACCTCTTATTATCTAAATGTGAGTAAGTGGCCTTATACAAAATTAGATTCATTTTCAATAAAAAATTCAGTGCTACATAATTACATGCACTATGAGCTATAAACTTGAAAACTTCATTATATTATTAAAGGAGTAACTAATATTCCTTCAGACTCACTTAGAAAAAAAGGAAAGAAAACAAAAAGACAGAAAACTATCTTTTATAAACAAATGGAAAATGTTAAAGCATTCTGAGTTTTATAACAAACAAATTTGTTAAGGACCCCAGAGAACTTAAGTACACTGTGAAGAAAATGCTAACTTCTAGACCTAATATGACACAGACAGCTCCCAAGGGAAGATGGAAGGAGCTAAAGCTACCACCCTCATTTCTTAGTATAATCAATTAAGCTTTTTGCATCTAATCAAGCCCAACTATACTCCCACACAACAGTATTATCTTCTGGTGGTTTTAATACAAAACATTTCATATCCGGGACTTGGTAAATATTCAAATTATCAAGTTCATTTTCCTTCTATCCCCTGTCTCTGCCACCTACTAATTCCCTTTCCAAAAAACTTACTTAAACATTAAAAACCACTGTATTAGTTTCCTAGGGCTGCTGTAACAAAATTACCAAACTTGGTGGCTTACAACAACCGAAATTTATTCTCTCATAGTTCTGGAGGCCAGAAGTCCAAAATTAAGATGATGGCAGGGTTGGTTCCTCCTGGAGGCTCTGAGGAAGAATCCCCTAGCTTCTGATGGCTGCCAGCAATCCTTTTTCTTCCTTGACTTGCAAAGGCATCTCTCCAATCTCTTCTGTCTTTGTCTTCACAAGACCTTCTTCTCTTTGTTTTTTCTCTTTTTTGAATCTTCTCTTCTTATAAAGATACTTGTCATTGAATCTGAGGTTCATTCAGACAATCCAGGATGAAATCATCTCAAGATCCTTAAGTTAATTACATCTGCAAAGACCCCTTTTCCAAATAAGGTCACATTCATAGGTTCCAGATTGACATATCTCTCAGGAGGCCCACCATTCAACTACAGTCACTATCTTTCTAGGCTCAGTCATATCCTAATTATGAATAAATGCTTACTTCTTTAAAAGAATTTCAGAAACATGTCATATCATCCTTTTTCTAAACCTTGTATTATTTCACATATTTTTACCTGATAATTCTTTTCAATTGGGTCTATTTTCTTATAAATCCTTTTAGGGTTTTCATGAGTCACTGTGAAAAAGATTGGCATGGTAAAACAGGTAAATAGTAAATGCTTTTACCTACAAGAATATTATTTTTGCGGATTACCAAAGTAGAAAACTCAGTGAGTCTTATATATTGATCTGGGTAGTCTTCAGTTTCACTGAATTATGTTTTTATCTCTACCTATACACCTTAACCAGGATAAATATTCTTATAATGATAAGGTTAAACATATAATTTTAACTTAGGTACAAAGGAAGTATTCAAACACTGCCTTTAATTTTTACATTATTACTGTTATTTCATTCATAAACTAATGTTATCAATGTGCACATCCTCAGGTGAAGTCAACTTTTTGAAAGAATGGCTTCACAGAATGGGAATGTCTCCAAATTCTCTGCATCAGACGAAAGAACAAAAATTTCAGATTTATCTGGTGATGCAGATTTCATTATCAATGGTGGAAAAGTACTTTCTTAAATGAGTCTTCCAACAGAAGCTGCTCACCTTTTTTGTAGTAACAGAAGAAACAACACCTCCTCAGCTCAAAATTCAGGCTACCCACCAACCCTAACCTTTGTCCAGCTGCAGAGAAACACAGTAAGCTGGCATGAAGCCTGGGAAGCCCTGCCCCCTCCTCCACTGGGGTCTGACTGTGTGTATAAAGCTCTCTGAGGACGCACACATTTACATACTGACATAAAAGTTTCAAAATATCGGTGTTATCCTTCAAGAATAATGTGACTGATGCAATAATTTTAAAGTTCAGAAATCTAACAGAAAAGCACAGGACGCAGCACAAAAAGAGAGCAACAGGCAACAGGTCTGCAATCTTCACACCTACGGAAGCTAAAGAATGCATTCTGAATAAGGACTCTGCTTACAGAAGCAAACAACACAGCATTAGTCTCTTTACCCAAAATGTTGCCTTTTCAACTAACACCTTTTTGCCTTATGCTCTGTTTTGAGGAACAAATCAAGATGGGCGTGAACAATCCATACCTCCACCAGGAATAATTGCCAACTTTGTTTCAACCAGGCCCATTTTTGCAGAAGAAGCTAAAAAGGAAAGAAGAAAATTAAGTAACATCCACATCATCAAATTCAAATATGATGACCTGAAAAAGTTAGGAAAATAAGCTACAAATATTGTTTACTAATTAAATTTGTGTCTCAAATCTTTTTAAAAATCACTTCAGAAGGCATTTAGTTATGGAAATAAGTAAACATTCTAAATGACATATATTAAGAGATTCACACAACATTTTCTGTTAAAAACTGCTTGGCAGAGAATTAATTTTTGATGCAGAAAGACCAGGGTTGTGACTACATAATTTGACCTGATACTGCCAAGTCATGTTTGAAGGCTTAGATCTCATTAATTATTCAGGATGAGGAGAGAGGCTGTGTCTGACAAGTATGAATTCTTTAGCTGCCTGAACAGCCCTCCAGATCAAACAGCTTAATATATCATATCAGACATGGCAACTTTTCAAGACCAAATCTCTAGTTACTTTTGACAAATGGTTTTGCTGTTCTGACAGCTGGACAGGGTTCCTCTTTCCATGTTTGTTTTCACGGCTACTTTAAAACATCTTAATTATTTCTTTATTTGCATATCCAAATGTACTTGGACTACTTCCCATATCCTAATTCCCAGAACTTGCATTCTTTCAAAAATGGATTGCGTGTAACTTGGCTTTTCAGTTTAAAACCCAAAAATCTCAGTCAAGAAAACAGAGATCTAAAATAAAGTGAAATGGGGGAAAAGTACACATGGATTAGCAAATGCAAATTCCAAGAGCCAGTTACCATAAAATTAGTAAAAACATAATTATATTGACTCTACATTTAACAGGCAGCTCCATCAGAAGAGACAGTGGGAACCAGGGGAAGAACCGTGACAAATACTTGCTGCCTACCTCGCCCAGTCCTTGATCCCAGAGCCCCTGTATGTCACCCCTATAAGGGACAAGGATACAGACAGCACTGTGACCATACAGAAGATAGTGTTGAGGACAGCACTGGCAGCATGCAGTACGCTGGCAGGATAACAGAAGTGAGAGCCGTGACGCCAGACTGCCTGGGTTCAAATCCAGCTCATCACTGATCTGGGTCTTGTTTCTTCACCTGTCTCTGCACTAGCTTCCTCAAGCACCACAGTTTGTACCTATCTCACAGGAATGTTAGGCAGATTAAGTGAGCTAATATGTGTCAAGTATTAGCTGAACACCAAGTCAATACTCAGCACATGGTTAGCACTAATTGTTTCCTTCATTATTTTCATAAACACTTCATCCAGTCTTCAGAAAACCATGCAGGAAGAAAGTGTGCCTCAAAGAGATTAAGTTATTACTACTATAGCTAACAATAATTATGTGCTTAGACTAGTCACATGCTGTACACAAACTCATTTAATCTTCACAACAGTAACCGTCATTTCTCCCATTTCAGAGGAGGAAAACTGATCTAAAAAGGGCAGGACCTAAGATCCAAATTCAGTCTGTCTGACCCAATTCCTGTTCTCCTTTCCTCCTGCTAAGACTGAACAAGATACTACAAAAGACTGTTTTCTTAACTGGGAATTTTAAATACTTCATTAAGCCCAACAGGTGATTTTTTCTACATGTTCTATTCAACAACAGGAAAAAAATAAAATATTTGGAACAATCTGAAGAGTAAGCACAAACCTCATTTTTAAAAAGTTATGTTTTTATATAGGATTAATTCTCACCTGCTACTCTTATATCACATGCTAAAGCCAGTTCAAGTCCACCACCTAAAGCGAGTCCATCTATTGCTGCAATGGTTGGCACTGGAAGATTAGCTGAAATAGAAAGAAAGATTTTATGCTCCTTCAGTAAGTGTTACCTTACTATGCAATTTATTTTACATTTTTTTCTGTGAATATAATTTTAAATGAAATATCGTCTATAGACTTTTGTATCCCTTTTACTTTTAACTAAATAAGCATTTCATTCTTCGTTATTCTAGAAAATGTAATGATTGTATAGGGTTTCATCACATAAATATGCAGTAATATCTTTAAATCTTACCATATTATTGAAATACATTCATAAATATTTTCTGTTGAATTAAAAGAATCATAGTTCTGATTCTGTATTCTTCAAGCCTGAAGTCTTTTATGAGATGTCTGGTTCACACAAATTTCAAGTTCAAATGACTTAGGTATAATGCAAAATTCATGACCCTTTATAGGTTACCCTGGTACTCAGAATGATAGAGCCTCATTTAAAGAAGTAACACATCTACTCAAACAAGACAGAAGCAGTCCAAGTGGTTGCTGGGCGTCAACCCACTAGCTCTACCATTTGGCAATGAGTATGATGAACAACAGTAGCTAGAAAGTGATCAGGCTCTATCAAATACCACACACTTCAGATGGAAGAGATACTGAGAACCTGCCCAAAGGCATGACTGGGAAGGGGTCAGCCAATCACAGAACTCAAAGCCAGATTTTCTTTAGTCCAGAAACACTATTATTTTAATGAAACTTCTGTAAATATACAGATTTCATTTTTTACAAGTAGTTCAAAAACTAACTGGTTAATTATTCCGTGAAGCAGAATCCTTTCTATAAATTTTATTTTGACTATGGGAATGTGAAGTAGGCTGAACAAGCTTAACATATGAATAAAATGTGGATATTAAAAAAGTAACATCTCCTAATTTGTTCTCACCACAAAAAAGAAATAATAATTGTGTGACATGATGGAGGTGTTAGCTAATGCTACAGTGGTAATCATATTACAATATGTAAATACATCAAATCAACACATTCACCTTAAACTTACACAAGTTATATGCCAATTATATATCAATTTAAAATAAATAAATATATAAAATAAAAATGAATAAATAAAAATAAAATTTAAAAATACCATCTCTAGAAGTCTCTCTTCCATAGGTATTCTGATATGTGAAATTCCTCAGATAGAGAGCGTTATTCAAATTTGTTGAAGTACACTGAGTTTTCTTCATACATGAAGAAATTTATTCAATTTATTCTAAGAGCAAAGCTGAAATGGCTGAGATAGAGCACATATAGATGCTGCCACCTGAGGCAAAAGCACTACTGATAGAGCAGGGATGAACGGGGCTTGGGAACAGGGCATATTTCACTATTTGCACCTGTCTGAGCATTTTGAGGGGAGGTGGAAGCTTGAAAGGACAGGACAAATTCAAAGGTGCTCCACACAATGTGCTTTACAGCACACCTGGTAAAAAAATGAATAGACAGCTATGTCAGTGTTTACAGTCAGGAAATGAGTTTAATGAAAAAATAAAATCTAGTTATTTTATCTGACAAAAAAGAAAAATTAATAAAGTAATATAAGGGCAAATTAATCCAACTGGCTCCCAAGGTCACCTCAAGCCACTACAAGTACAATGGAATTACTGTTACACAGCTCCCAATCCTCCTTCCTTTCTACAAAGCTAGCTATAGAAATTATCATATTTCTAGACTCCTTCAATCTGCTACCTCCCCATTCTCAAGTCTCTCCCATCAAAATTTTTCCCTAGGCCTCACTATGGCCTTGGCTCACCTCCATCTAAGACAAGCGTCTAGAGGGAACAGAGTAAATGCGTTTCATCACTCCCACTCATCTCCACCTCACAGCTCTAGTCCCACTCATCTCACCGAGACCGTTCTTGCTCCGCTTACCAGTGACACTATGATATTGTCCCATAACCAATGGGCACCAGTCCCTATTAAACTCGTTGCCTCTGAAGATCAGAGACACAAATCCTGAACACTCCTCCTCCTTGAATTCCTCTCTTCATTTGCCTTCTGGATACCTTCCCCTCATTTTTCCTGCCTTTCTTTTTTCTGCCTCTGGTTATATCTCAGCCTTCTTCCTCTCTAAATAGAAGCTCTGCCCAGTAGGTCTCTTTCCTATCCTTAACTTTTCCCATCTGTAATACCAATGATATACAAATCACCACTTCAAACGCAAACTTCTCTCTAAACTGTATCTCTACAGTTACCTGTCTGTTGGACATCTCTACTTAAATACTTTATCATGTTCAAATCAACTTCCTGTCAATCCTTCTTCTAGATTCTATCTCACATTCAGCAAGCATCTCCATTCACCAAGTTACTCAAGACAGACACCCAGAAGTCATCCCAGATGTCCTCTTTTCCAATGATCTTACATCTAATTGTTTTCTAAGTCCTGTCTAACAGGTCACAATTTGGCAAATCTCCCTCCCTTTCATACAGCCAAACTTCTGGGCCCCCTCATTTCGCACCAGCAGGAGATCTCTAATTGACCTCCTTCACCTGCAACGTGCCCCTTCCAATGCATCTTCCATATTTCTTGCAGGATAATCTTTCTAAAGTGCAAACAGGGTCATGCTCTTCCCCTACTTAAAACAGTACAATGATTTATTCCACATTCAGGGTAAAATTTGTGAAAATTTTAGCATGGCACAGAAGGCACCTGATGAACTAAGTCTGCCCACCTGCCCAACCCCTTCTCCAACCTCGCACACCTACTCTGTGTTCCAGCCCCAAATCACTTAAAGCACCTTCAGAAGTCATTCGCATCCAAACCTGTGTACAAGCTGCCCTCTGCCTGGAACGCCTAGCTAGTCCCTAATTATCTTTCAAGGCAATGCTCAAAAGCCCCTTGCTTTACGCTTCCATGGCACTCTGTACACACTTTTCCAGGAGAGCATTCACATTCACCTTCTGAATGGACAGTTCCATTCAGAAGTAAAGATTAACATCACATCAATGCTGGTCAATAACATCCTTCCTACCACTCTCTGGAACAAACCGCAAGATTTTTCATTGCCTCTTCTAACTCCATTAATTCTGGCATTCTCTCTACTCTTCTTCTTGTTATTAACTTCTTTCATTTAATACTTTAATGGAACAACGTGAATATATGCAGCCCTATGGAGCTACAGAAAAGAAAAACTGCAGAGTTCCTAAGATGGAGAGAGCAACAGGAAGAGTGGGGTATTCTCTCCTTGCTGTGTGAAAATGCTGGTCAGCAGTGAGTGTCTTCAGCACTCACTAAATATCTGCTGGAAGCTGACGTGTCAGAAAACAAGTTAACAAAAATGAGTTTAAAGGCTTCCAAAATCAAAGCCAAGCCTGCAATACGTGTACCACCAAGTTCCAATTTCTGAAAATTTCAACTCATGGTAAATAGGAGTTATTTCATATTCCTTAGATTTTTTTCCCCTAAAAATAGCAACAAATTGATGTGATATATATGGAAAAGAATTTATCTTCACATCAAACTGTGCATTGAAAATGTAGACTAAATAGAAGGGTAAAAGGAATAAAATGACTGTAAATTACAAAAGAAATACTCTATCACTTCGTAATTTCTAAAGCATAATGGAAAGAACACAGGAAAAATTCCTGGTCATCTGTAATGTTCTTAATACTGCAATACAACGATGGCCTCAAAAAGACATAAAGCTTTGCTCTACATTTTTATTAGTTAATATTCTCAAATAAATATTACACTTAAAAATCACACTTAGCCAATAGAAAGTTAAAAAGCACCATTTTTTCAGAAGTATAAAATGTCACTAAAAGAAAAAAAGTAAAAACACAAATGAAATTGATTAATGTATATATACCCTTTCCCTTCATTGTGAGAAGTCTATAACAAACATTACTTTGACAAAATAAAATGATGGGGGAAGGGGCATGTTCAACAGACAGGTTTCAGGTTCTACATGACTTGAAGTATGAGGATGGAGTTTATATAATGCAGTGGTAGGAAAGGAGAAGAAATAAACAAATGCAAACATGCTGACCTGGGAGGTGAGGGCACTGGTGGGAAGGGACTAAAATGAATCATCTCGTGCTAAAGTTTTTCTTAATTCTGAAGTTAGAAAACAATACTTTTCTGCTATATGCTTTACTTTCTGGAAGTAAAGAAAATTATTTTTAAATGTGACAGTTAAGAACTTAAGATATTTTCTCAAGGAGATAAAAGTTTTTAACATTGCAACTTATATAAAAATATATAATAAAAATGACAAGAAATGTGGGGTCCTCATATTACAAAGAGCACAGAAAATAGGGTGTTAATACTCTCAAATCATTAAATAGGTAAACTACTTGGTACTTTTGAATATTAACATAAATTAGCATTCTGTAAAGCTGACTATAAAATTTTTCCTACTAAAAGAATTATTTAAATAGAACTGAATTAGCATTCAATGAGTAATTAAATTTCAATCATTTTATAATATTATAAGTCCTGAAGTTCTATATCATCCTAATTTTTCCCTGAAAGATGTTTTTCTTGTAAACATTTTTCAGGAAAATATAAGTGACCTCAAAGTACATGCTAGTTTCACAGTTACCTAATATGCTTGTTTTTATACATAGTATTTCTTCTACTTGGGAGCACTTAATAATCTTAGAGAAAACTCAATAAAACAAACATCTGAAAGGCAGATTATCAGTTTCAAAGAACCAAGAAATATCAAATTGGCAGTTGTATCAGAGTGAGACTGAATGAAACGGGAACCGCCACGAGCAGTGGCTATTCCCAACAGCAATAGGAAGAAATGATGACTCAACGTGTTATGCAACCAACAGGATTAGATACTGTTTTGAGTTTAGCACCAGGAAATGAGCCAGGTATGACAAAGAAGATAATCACCCTTTGAATTCTCCTAAAAATATAATTAAAGCAAACAATTAAAGTGTTGCTATTTTAAGAGAAAATAAATGAGCTACAAGGCAGGCCCTGTCTACTCCAGAGTCTGCAGGACACCCTCTGCGAGCATAACGAGTCAGACGAACGTGGGGGAAAGGCAAGTAAGGGGCTCCTTTCAGCTCTGAGATAAATGCAGTACATAATGTAGGTTTTCAGATGTTTTTAGAAAAACATAAACAGTGCGATTATTAAGGGACTGCTAGTGTCAGTCATGAGTTTTAAATTTGGTTTTGCTTGAAGAATAGTGTTCTTATAGAAAACACAGAATTAAATATTTCAAAACAAATGCCCATCTAGTAATACCAAAAGTCTGACTTTATTGAAATCATTCAAGGAGAATAGAAATAAAATCAAGGTTAACTGAAAGTTATAATAAATTCCAAATTATCCCTAATTTCAGCTAAAACTTTATCTTCAGGTTAAGCTGCCATCATCAAGTTTCAAAGGAACCACAAAAAAACAAAATAAAACCACTCCTGCCCAAAGCCTGCATGCTGGCTGCATGTTGGCTCTCCGGAGGTCCAGTCAGGGCCACTGAGAAAGGAACAGGCCTGACTAGACGCCAACAAACACACTCTCCTCACCACACCGGGGGCTGGAGGCCCACTAATGGGAGCCACCCTTCCCAGGACTCAAAAAAGTGACCACTGTGCAATCTGAGAAAAGCTGCTTGAATTTTCTAAGCTACCACTTACGCACATGCCTTCCTGTCTTTCTACGTAGCTACCTATGGATCTAGCAAAATAGTAGAAAGTGCTTACTATGTCTGGCCACTCTCCTAAGCACCTCAGAAATATTATTTAAACCTCCTACCAGCCTTATGACATAAGAACTATTACTGGGTTGAGGAGTTGCTGTTAGTTGCCCAGGATAGCCACAACTGGAGCACAGGTGGTCTGGCTCCAGGCTCTCCCCTGTACCCATTATTGTCTATCACCAGTTCTTACAGCCCAGACCCAGAGTCCCTGAGGAAGGACTCAGCATTGTTAGCCATCCTTTCCAAAGGATGTGCAGCCATGTACCTGAGGAAAGGGAAATGCTGAGACTCCTAAGAAACTCCGACAAGCACACTGGTTCTATGGTCTTCTAACTCTTGGAAACCTAGAGCAACACCACAGTTCAGTGGATCCAACTGGGGAAACCTCAGGAGCCAGATGCAAGGCATCAGTCAGTTGACTGTAACAGAGTTCTGACTCGAGTTTTCCCTGGGAACCCCCAACCAGACTGTCCCTAGTATATGACTATATAGGTTATTAAAGTAAGAAGAGCCAACACCTGAGCATCCCCTTCCTACCAAAATCCCAAATCAAATAAAGCCTCCCTAGGGGAAATGCAGAGAGGGGATGCTGCTGAGGTTAAATCCCCACATGCTCCCACTCAACAGCCTTGTCTGGGAGATTATAATAAGTGTAACTGAGTAATGACTTCCACTGTCAACTGCTACTTCAGATGGAATAGAGCCCCTGGCACTTCAAATGCTGCTTGACAGGGCAAATGTAGTTATTTTGTTGCTAATAAAAGTATAACACTAGAAGTAGTTTACTTTTTGACCTGTAGGAAAAAAACAGCTTTACTGCCTTGCTTCATTAACTCTCAGGGTCTATATCCTTGCCCTTCAAAGTGGAGGTGTGGACCAGCAGCATTAGTATCGCATGGAAGCTTGTTAAAAATGTAGAATTCCAGGTCTCACCCAGACCTACTAAAACAAGGATTTGCATTTAAAAGAAGATTCCCAGGCAAAGCTCTGGATACCTCCTCTAATCCCCAGAGAACCTGACAATCTCATCAATCCACAAAACTGACAGAAAGAAGCAGTAAGGGCCTTAATTCTTTCGGGAACAGTAGTAAAGGTAAAGATGGTCAAGATTTACATACAAATATTTGTAGCAGCTTTATGTGTAACTGCCCCAAACTGGACACAACCCAAATGTCAGCATGTGGTACATCCATACAAGGGAACAATACTCAGCAATAAAAATGAACCAACTACTGATCCATGATAAACATGGATGAATCTCAAAAAAAAGTATGCTGACTAAAAGACAACATACAAAATTAATGCATACTGTGTTCCATTTATAAAAAATTCTCAAAAGTGAAAACTAGTCTCTAGTGTTACGAAGCAGTTCAGTAGTTTTCTGGGGACAGGTGCAGGGCAGGGAGGTGAAGAAGAAAAGGATTACCAAGGGCCATAAGGAAACTTCTGGGGGTGATGGATATGTTTACCATCTTGATTATGGTTATGTTTTCACAGGTCGCAGTTACCACACTGTACACTTCAAAGTTGCAATTTATTGTATGTCAATTATACTTCAATAAACCTGTTTTTAAAAAGTATATGACTTGATTAATATAAAAATGATAAACAAAAGAAAGTACACTAGTTCCCTGATCTTTTATAAACAATAGAGATATAATTTAAAATTGATAAATCAAGTAATACAGGTATGATTCAATTTAGAATTATAAAGAAAACAGTAAGAAAATATGATGGGATAAGAGAAAGGTTGGAGGAAAGAATTTAAAACTGGAAATATGCCAATTCCATCACTGCTCATAGTAAGAAGTCAACAGAACTTTCTAAAGGAACAGAGGACCAAGTACACTACATAAAGTTCTAATAATAAAGATAACCAGGTGACACAAAAATACAACCCTTTCCCATTACTAGAATAAACCTATACACAGAACCATGAAAACACACAGCATATTTAAGATTATTTTTTTAAATGTAAAATCACCAAAATCAGAAGGCATGGAAATCATAATGACAGACCTAACACCAAACATATCAATACAGTTAAGAAGCTATAACCATCAAGTAAGAAAACGACTCCAACTGGATCACAAAACAAAACCCAGCTAACAAGCAGAACAACAGAGAAACATCTAAAACAAAACAGAAAATAATATTTTAAAAATATGAAAGATGTCAAATACACAGTCAAATACAAAGAAAACATCTCATAACCTTAATAAATAAGGGCAACACTGGGGTAAAAATTAAATAAACAAACAAAAAAGGTACTTATTAAGGCTCAATAAAGCAAAAATCCACAATAAGGATCTAGCAGTGATAAAATACCTATACACCAAATAACACAGCATGCACAAAGCAAAAACACAATAAATTCAAAACAGTGCAAATGTCACAGCCATTCTCTGACCAATATGCAATAAGTAAACTAGAAAATAACAACAAAACTACTAGCTAATTATAGACAAACACATATGGGTGGCCTGGAGGCACATTTTCTTCCCCATTTTAGTAACCTAGCAGACAGTTGGCTCAACGTGTGAGGATCAGTTTAGCAGGAGTGCAGGCTCCAGGCACCTGCCTCCAGAGGTACTTTCTAACAAAGCCACTCACTTTCCCAACTGGAAAGTGTCCAGTGTACATGGTCATACAGATGTTCTCCTCTTCCCTGACATACTAAATATATACAGCATTAGAGAGGTGGGTTCTACTCTCCTATAACTTTTGCCCCCAAATTTCTTCTACCCTAACAAATTATTTTTTATCTAAATGGTTAATTCAAAAATGAATAAATGGGTATATTCTTGGCTCAACTATTCCCTCCTTCTTCCTTCTTTTGGAAATGCACCTGGCCTCCAAGAACACAGGTTCTCCTCGATGCCTACATGAAAAGTGCCCTGTGAGTTATGTGATGCTGCATCTGGGCCAACTGCTGTGGGAGGTGGCCAGAGCTTCAGTGTAGCTCTGACTGGGGTAAGCTGGTCTAACGCTGGAGATCCAAATGAGCAAATCTCATCAAAAGATCTAAAGCCACAACCTTCAACTGAACAGTAATAAAGTAATAAAGATCATATCAGTAATAAAGATAACATTTTGCCTTTTTTTCTACTTTTTATTTTATTTTTCAATTTATTCCAAACCTCAGAGAGAAGGATGATTTCTATTTATTAAGGCTCCCTCAGGTACCCTAGTAATATGTATAATGATGTTTTCTGCATTGTTGTTTATAATAGTAAAAAACTAAAAACTACTTATAAGCCCATCAATAAAGGAATAATTATATACATTATGGTATATCCATAGCAAACAATACTAGGAAGTCATTTTTTAAATTGCAGTGATAAAAATCCACATTGGAGAAAACTAGATTCTAAACTATTCCCAGAAATAATTTTTCAAATACAGTGTCTATCACACAGCCAAAGAATAACCAAGGAAACAAGATACAGTAAGAACCAGTAGAAAAAAAACAATTAAGAAAAATATCCATGTAAAATTGAGATCCAAAGTCATCAAACACTGATTGTCAAAGACATAAAGCCAAGCAGGAAACTATAAACTATAAAAAGTGACAAAACAGATTTTTTAAAGAATGAAAACAAAATGAAATAAAATAACTCAATGTTTATAACAAATCAGGTGCAGCTTACAAGAAAACTAGTGAGCTGGTAGATGGGTGACAAGAAGCTATTCACAGAGAGGTAAGGAAAAACAAATATGTAAAATACAGAGATAAAGGATATAGTAAGAAGGTCTAATATATGTCTAACTGGAAGAAGATAAGTGAAATAAAGATCCACCTGAATGAGTTTCAAATAAAGCAGTGGTTTATATCTACTAATCCCAAACTCCCAATTTATCCCTCCCCCACCCCCTTTCCCCTTTGGTAACCATAAGTTTGTTTTCTATGTCCGTAAGAATAAGAATACACACACACACACACACACACACACACACACACACGTGTATATATTAATATATAACTGAATCACTTTGCTGTACACCAAAAACTAACACAACATTGTAAATCAACTATACTTCAATTAAAAAAATAAACTAAAATAAAGCAGCAAATTAAACCTGAATAAAAAAGAAAGGAATTAATAAAAACCAGAATAGGGATTAATAAAACAGAAACAATAGAGAACAAAGCCCAATACAGATTTTTTTTAATGTATAATGAAACTGAAAAGCGTCTGGAGAGACTGATCAAAGAAAAAGAGAAGACATGAATTACCAATATCAGGAATGAAAAGGGGACATCATTGTTGGTTCTTCTGATATTTAACAGATAAAAGAATATTATGGATGACTTTAAACCAATGCATTTGAAAATCTAAATGAAATGGATAAATTCCTAGAAAACTAAAAATTTCCAAAAATAAAATTTAAAAACCTGTTTATGTGGTTCTTTTCATATATATATGTTTGTACATAATCAATGTACATTATCAATGTATATAAATATACATTATCAATGTATATAAATATATATTCAAGTAAAAGCCAGGAAAAGACCCCAAAATATACATATTAAATTAGCATATTAGCAGTAATTACTTATGTGGAGAGAAAAGGAATGAGGGAAAGCTGCTGAAAAGGGTTTTAAATTTTTACATTAAACACATACTTAGATATTGCCTGTGGAATTAAAAGCTAACAACCATGAAAAAGACATAAAACATTTTTTTAATGATTTTTTGGGGGGAGCTTGTCAAATTCTAGAATATTCTAGGTAATATTTTAGAGTAAGTGACAGAGCTTGGTTGAGAAGCCCATTACTCCTACTATAGTTAGGAAAACATTGGAATTTTCACAAAATTACAGTCATAATGTAATTAACACCCAATGAAAGTCAGCAAAGGCAAAAAATTCCAAAAAGAGAAGAAAAACCATCAGTTGCAAACTGTGATGTGTAACTACTCTATTCTAGATTACAAATCAATAAAGAGGGGATGTTAACAACTCATAAGGGAAAACAACTGATTCCTAGATACCTGTGTCAGTTTTCCATCATTCTTGGCAAGAGGATAAAGGAAACTAAAATTGAGATCTGTAAGTTACTACTTGTAAAACTAATAAAGGTAGCTAACTAGAGTGTTTCATTAATCAATCTTTCACATACTATAATTCAGTACTTCCAATTTCTAATTTGTAATAACATCAAATGGGGGGGAAGAGTAAAATATAAACTGGATTGCATCCAATCTAACTAAATTAATTACTGATTTTTAAACAGTTCAACCCGCTGACCAACAAACAATTCTGCAAACTTTGAAAATGTTCTTTACTAATCAATTCTTAACACACTACATCTAAAATAAAAATCAAATAATCATTTAGGCAATAGCAAAGAAAATATAACAAGTGCATAATCTCTCAAATTGTATTATAACAGTCACTGTGGTAACAATTAAGTATTTTCAGAATCAGCTTTATTTCAGATAAAGTAAAACAAAAAAGAAATCTGAAAAAGCTTTGAATTCTATAATTGTGAAAACTTAAACTGCAGGAAAAAGAAAAATAAAAGAAACCCTCTGGATTTTTCGTGACTAAGTATCAGATGCCTCTAAATCAAATGGAAAGCTTAAAACGGATATACCTAGAATTTATGAAAGCTCTTTTGTATTCATTACTCAAGAATCTCTAAATCCTGGGAATTCCCTGGTGGTGCAGTAGCTAAGACTCTGCACTCCCAATGTATGGGGCCAGGGTTCGATTCCTGGCCAGGGAGCTGCATCCCACATGCACGCTGCAACTAAGAGTTCACATGCCGCAGCTGAGGAGCCCACCTGCCGCAACTGAGACCTGACACAACTAAATAAATAAATATTTTTTAAAAAAGATCCATTTGCTTTAAAAAAAGAATCTCAATCCTAAAATGGGATACTAGAAAGAGTTTTAGGTGGATTTATAGCTTTACAAGCACATTTCTTAGCTTAATGTTTTATGTAATTAAAAAGAATATAATGACTAAATGTATGAAGTGACAAATACAACACTTCAAACTTTGGCAAAAAATTATTCATACTTTATTCATATTCAAAAACTCTGAATTTACACCAGAGATTATTATTAAACCATGATAAATTAGCATCAGAGACTAATATTAAGCCACGATAAATCAGACGTTATGTTTCACAGAAAGGTATATATATATATATAAATTTTTATATATATATATATGTTTTTTTGTGGGTTTTTTTGAGGAAAACTTTTCCAAATACCCTCATTTGTAGTTTACTTACAAGAAATCAAATTATGGGAAGTATTGTCCATAACCAGGATAAGTTTCAGATAACTAGTTTTTTCTAAACGGATTTACAACCAAAAAGCCCAACAAGTCAAATTAGGATGCCTCCCAAAATTGCTTTGGGAGATTTGCTAAGGCGATGGAGCTTTTTCATTGTTTGCCAGCAAATAAGCAGCTGCCCATAGTAGCCTCAACACTTGTTTCCAAAAGGGTACATGGTGAAAGTCACCAGTAACGACCATGTTGCAAAATCCAAGTCAATTCTTTAGCATTCACCTTACCTGACCTATCAGCAGCTTTTGATCAATCAGTCTTCATGAAAGACTTCCTTCGGTTGGGTTTTCAGAATACTGTTTTCTTCCTACCTCGCTACCCTGGCTGATCCTTCTCAGTCTCCTTTATGGTTCTTCTTTTTCATCCCAGACTTGACACATTATAATGTCTTAGGTTTGGCCGACTTCTTTCCTCTCTACAGTAACTTTCTAGGTGCCTCACCCATTATCAAGTCTTCACATAGCACCAACATTCTGATGACTCCAAAATTCACAACTCAAGCCTGGACTACTTTCCTAAACTCCAAACTCCTATCTTGTTGCCTCCTTGACATCTGCACTTGGATGTCTACTAAGCATCAACTAACTTCACATTTCAAACTTGAACTCCTAAGCTACACCTCCAACTCTAAACCAGCAAAGCGGCAGCTATCCTAATTTACGAATCACAATAACTAATCAAACTGCTCCATCCATGTTCCTTCTATCATCCTCAGTCACATCCTGGAAACAACATGAACTGGGATGGAAGAGACAGAATCAAACTCAGGCCAGTACAGGCATAATTCTTTGAATTTTAGGTACAGGCAGACTGAAAGGTATTCCAGGAGAGAATCCAATCTGAAGATGAGAGGAAAGCAGTACAGCTTGGGTCACCTGTCTACACCAATGGGATCCCAGTCAATTTACTCTTTCAACTGGGGATCTACCGTGCCAGTTACTATGCTAGATACTAGGTACAGGTGGAGGAAAAAACCCACTATGTTCTCACAACAGAGAGGAGATAGGAAAAGTACCATACAGTAGAGAGAGGACTAGAATCCACATCTTCTGCCTCCACATCAAGAGATTTACAAATGGTATGCCTTAATAAACATATATCAAAACAATTCATAGAAACTCACTAGATTTTAGGAATGTACAAAATTTAACTTTTCTACAACAAAATAAGCATCTATGGCAATGTCTCTGAGAAAATGTTATGCTGATCTGATATTCTTACATAAGAAAAACTTTATATTATGAAATAGAATGTAACTTCTAACTTAAGATAAAGATGACAGAAAGAAAGATAGATCATGTAGTTACCAAAACATTAAAGAATACTCTCTTGTACAAAGCTAGCTAGGCTGGGACAGGCAAAGAGTTTGATTCCAATAACAAACCCCTGCAGAAAGGCAGCAAAGATAAAAGTCTGACAGAAGAGTGTTTCCACTATATTGTGGTGGGTTTTTCTTTATTTTTTAATTATGAGTGACTTGTTTTGTATTGCTTTGAGGCTTTCAATTCTAAAATTCAAGTGAAGTGTGTCTCAATTCTAAAATTCAAAATCATGCCAAAAAAAGTAAAATAAATGAGAAGCACTACTTGAGATGAGGTTTATCCCATAAAATTTACATAAGATTTTTCATACAAAATTTTTCTCTTCTGTTGTACAAAAATATTTTCTATGTATTTGACCCAGAGAGACAGTTTTTTCTGATAGAAAGATGCATAAGAACAGGAGATTTTTCAATCACATGAAGAAAAGCTAATCAGAGAATTTGAAAACTTTCAAAATTAAATTTCCTTTTATAAAACATTACAGTATAACAAAATCTTAAGAAAAAAAAGATGTTTGTTAGATAGATGAATTTTGTGATCCAGCCTTTTAACATAATTACCTGTATCTCAATGCAAATTCAGCTCTGTATTTACATAGCTAAATAAAAGCTTTTGCAATTTTATTTCATCAGAAAAAAAAGAAAAGGAAGCCAGAAATGCCTAACATTTTAAAGAATTACTGTGGAAGATTATTTACAAAAATATCATCCACATCACACTAGACTCTACAACTTAAAATTTTGGTGAAAACCTATTTTAAATATTTCTTTTTTATTAGATAGCAACTCCTTGAGGCCTCAACTTGAGAGAACTGGGCCTGCCCCCTCAGAGTTTCTACTTCACAAAGAATTCTAAAAGTGTTTTCCACCTCTTCATGAAATACCATCTAATTACAGAAAGACAAGTCAAAAGTAGATAAACACCTCTGCTCTAGAACAGCATATTCTATACTGCTAATTTGCACAATGGAGGTCCCAGTAGTGAGGTACCCACATCATGCACGTGGAGGAGGGATGGTAAGTTCAGGAACAACAGCTGTTATTAGATTGGGATCATCTCATGTTTGTGCAACCATGCTGACTTGTTCATGCCTAATATTTCAAAATAGTCAGTTAACTGCTTTCAACCTACACATCCCATACCTGAAGGGGGGCAGTGAGGACTTCTAACAATGAGAATTTCCTTAGAATAAAACATCTCAAAAAAGAGCCATAAGAGGTTTTTTTTTTTTTTTTCCTTTGAAAAGAGCAAAAGACCTAAATTTTGTTCTAGGATTTTGGAGTTACTTTTTAAGAAGACGCTTTCCAAGAAGCTAGGAAAGGTAAAGTAAGGAATTTAGTGACTCAAAACACAGAACTTCTTTCTGACCTCTATTTTAATAAAACAGCTTTCAAATGAGTCTAGTACCTCTAAGTTCCTTATAGACTCTCTTTTATTAAAAACAAGCACAGCATAATAGTCACTATGGCCAAGAATAAAGTCCATTCACCCTTAAGACCACAGAGAAAGATACTCTAAATGTGGAAAATGACAATATAATGAAACAAAAGGGGAAAGTGGTCTCAAACAGGTAGGATATATTCTGATTTGTACTATTACTGATACTGCTACAATGACCAATTTCAAGATATGTATGGTTGTTGAAAACCAGCTCACAAAATTCCTGAAAATTTAGCAATCCTCAAGTCCATATGAACAGGCGCCAGCACATGTACATATAGAACAGCCCCAAGAGTACAATGCAGGATCCTCCTCCACCAGCATCCATTAACATCCACCAGACAAACCATTTCCTCCCATGGGAAAATAGCCCCAGGAAGCCCTTCTCTAGGAGAACTATAGCATAAGGACCAAAAAGAAAGCTGGAGGCCTATGTGCAAATCTGGCCCATAAACCAATTTTATTTGACATTCAAAAGGTTTCTTCTCAAGAAAAACCTTAAAACTAGGAGATATTTTCTAAAAATCTAGAATTCTGGGTTCTCTTGAAAATAAGAAAAAAAGAACATAAAAAATGCAGAAAAGTATTCAAGAAATAAAGTAAGAAAGGTTTGCAGAACTCAAGATATATGAAGCTACTAAAAACATTGATCTAATTTGACAAATATAAAGAATATATGTAGCATGTATATATAATGAAGCATAATAATAACAAACTCCCTTAAAATCACCAAAGTAAGAAACAGGTCAGAACTAATACCCTATCTGCCCAGGTGTTCTTCACCTATTCTTCCACCTGCCTTCTCAAACCCAAAGTTAATCACCAAAGTCTGTGTTTATCATTCTCATATTTTTCCTCTGTGTGTGCGTGTATATGTATGTGATTTCATTGCATTTACACATCTCTAAACTATATACTATTTTGTATTGCTTTTAGTTTTACAAAAAATTATATGTTGTTTTAATTCAACATTTTTCAAAGATTTATCTTTGCTTCTACATGTGTAAGTTATTTGCAAGGCTGCCCATGTCCAACTGTACAAATATACCAAAACATCTATCCATTCTCCTGTCATTGATATTTGTTTGTTTTTAGCTTTTTACTATGAACAATACTGCTACTATAAACAGTATTTTTCTTATATCCTGGTATAAGTAGTTTCCCTGGACACGTGCAAAATGCCTATAGCATAGTGCTCTTTCAAACTCTAAGTAGCAAACCACTCATTAGAAGACCAAAATCAGGAAGTTTTAAAAATAAAATAGGATAGTATCAAACTGCAATGCACAAAGAAAGATAATTATTTCATGAATCTTTGATGCCCACCCACCCCTATGTGTTTACTGGACCAAATTTTAAGTATATTTGTTACTGTCTAGTAAAAACAGTCTTAAAGTCACCCTTCTAGGTAAATACCCCATAAAAATGTGAACTATTGACTCTTTTGGGATGTGGATGCCCAACTTTGTAAGATAGCACCAACAAACTTTTCCTAACCAGTTACACCAATTTATACTCCCATTGAAAATGTATAAAAACTTCCTGGTGATCCACTACCCCGCTAACTTTGGTAATGCCAGGCATAAGAATTTTTGGTTAATCTGGTAAATACAAAATAGCATCCCACTGTGGTATTAATCTGCATTTCTGTGATTGCATATGAGGTTGATCATCTTTCCATATGTTTACTTCCGATTTCCCTTTCCTCTTGTGTGAAACATTTTTCTGTCTTATTGATTTCCTGGCTGCATGTTATGTATGCACGTGTTGATCCATGTCTGCATGTATATATATACACGAATCCTTTGGCAGCTATGTGTTTCAAGTCTTTTCTCCCAGTTTGTGGCTTTTCTTTCTCCTTTCTTCACAGTGTCTTTTAATGAACGGATGTTCTTAATTTCATAGAACTTATCAACCTTTCCTTTTGTTTTGTATTTTGTGTTTAAGAAATTTTTCACTCCATCAAGATCATATAAGTTTGTTTTACCTCATAAATGTAGTCAAATCTTTGCCGTCCCCAGTGATCTCAATGCCTTCTCTCTCCTTATCAGTTCCCCTACTTCTATGGGTCTGTTTTGGGTTCTATATTCCACTCCATTGGTCAATTTGTCTATCCCAAAGCCAGTAATATACCATCTTAACTTCCATATCTTTAAAATAAGTCTTGAGTACTAATAAGGCAAGGACCCTCATTTTCTTCTTCTTTAGAAATGTTCGGCTATTTTGGGGCCTCTTTTTTTGTTTTTTTTGCGGTACCACTGTTGTGGTCTCTCCCACTGCGGAGTACAGGCTCCGGACGCGCAGGCTCAGCGGCCACGGCTCACGGGCCCAGCCGCTCCACGGCACGTGGGATCCTCCCGGACCGGGGCACAAATCCGTGTCCCCTGCATCGGCAGGCGGACTCTCAACCACTGCGCCACCAGGGAAGCCCTGGGGCCTCTTTATGCTCATCAAGTTCCTCACAAAATTAATGTACTTTTAAGTTAAATCTGTACATTGAATCATTTGTGAGAATCATCTTTTAGATACTGAATCTTCCTATTCAAGAAGATAATGTCTCTATTTAATTTTTTAATGTCTTACAATAATGTTTCATAATTTTTCCATACAGCCTGCATATGTTTCTAGATACATTTTTCTTCCTACTGTCAATAATATCTTTTTCTGACTGATATCTTTTGTCTGTTGCTATTGGGAAAAAGGCAATTGATTATTTTTTAATATGGATCTTATATTCAGCCATCTTGCAATACTCGTTATTTCTAATAATTTGTGGATCCTTTTAGATTTTCAATAGAGACAATCACTTGAGAAAGATAGTGTTACATTTCTTCCTTTTCAGTCATTATTTTATTTCTATTTCCTGCCTTTCCACAAATGCCAGGATTTTCAGAACAATGTTGAACAGAGGTGGTGATTGCAGGCCTCCTGTCTTCTTCCTGATTTTAGGAGACCACTTTTACATTTTACTAAGAAATACCAGGCTAAGAAAGCTCCCTTCTATTCCTAGTTTACCTTTAGTTTTATCTATGATAGATTTGACATCTCTCATTCTTTTTATCAATCTACTGAGAAAAACATATGACTTTAATGTGGTATCTTTGTCTGCTTTTGGTATCAAGGTGATGCTGGCTTCATAGAATGAGTTCAGAAACATTCCTTCCTTTGCAAATATTTTGGAATAGTTCACAAAGAGTAGGTGCTAGCGCTTTTCTAAATGTTTGGTAGAATTCACCTGTGAAGTTGTCTAGTCCTAGACTATAGTTTGTTGGGAGTCTTTTTATTATGGATTCAATATCATTACTGGTAACTAGTCTGTTGATATTTTCTATTTCTTCCTGGTTCAATGTTGGGAGATTGTACATCTATAGGAATTTTTCCATTTCTTCTAGGTTGTCCATTTTATTGGTGAAAAACTGTTCACAGTAATCTCTTATGATCCTTTGCATCTCTGTGGTGTCAGTTATAAATTCACCTTTTTCATTTCTGACTTTATTGATTTGGCCCCTCTCTTTTTTTCTTGATGAGTCTGGCTAAAGATTTATCAATTTTGTTTATCTATATCTTTTGACTTACATGTAAAGTGATTACTGATGGGTAAGTAATTGCTGCCATTTTAAAAATTGTGTTTGGGTTGTTTTTGTAGTTGTTTTTTGTTCTTTTTTTTGCTCTCTTCCCTTGTGATTTGATGATTATCTTTAGTGTTATGCTTGGATTCCTTTCTTGTTTTGTGTGTGTGTATCTATTATAAATTTTTGGTTTGTGGTTACCATGAGGTTTATGTATACCATTATATATGTATTAAGTAATTTATTTTAAGCTGCTCCCCTCTTAAGTTCAAATGCATTTTAACAACCCTGCATTTCCATCCACCCCAATATTTACTGTTTTGACATCATATTTTACATCTTTTTGTTTTATGTATCCCTTTACTACTTATTGTGGATATAGGTAATTTTACTACTTTCAACTGTTAACTTTCCTACTAGTTTTGTATTTGGTTGATTTACTACCTTTACTATATAGTTGCCTTTACCAATGATATTTTTTTCTTTCATAATTTTCATATTTCTAGTTGTGACCTTTTTTTTTTTTTAATTTATTTTGAGGTGTGTTTATTACCCTTTGGACAAGTAAGCAGAACGTCCAACTGACCAAGATTCAAGGAGGGATGGTCAGAGCTGGCTTTAGAGGAAGACTGCGAGTCATATATGGAAATTTAACAAGGATCTAAGGAGGCTCCCTGGAGTGACAATGTTCATGGATCAATGAATATATGGGCCTGCTGGTTGGGTCTATTTTAGAAAAGTAAATTTGCTTTCTTGTAGGTAAATTCCAAAACCAGCTAATGTGGTCTCCAGGATCGAGGGGATATTATTAGAATCCCAGACAATGCTAAATTAGCAACCCCTTTCCCTTACTAATCTATCTAAAAAAAAAAAAAAAAAAGTACTGCCCAAAACCCTCTCCTCATGTTTTCATTTCTCCCAGTGTCTTTTCAGGATGAGCCCTGACAGATAGTTGAACAACTGCCCTTTGGACGGTGGCTGCAGAGAGCTGAGCAAAGGGTCTTGGAATTCTGAAATACAGATCAGATGACGTTCTTATAACTTAATTATCTTGAATTCTCTAACATTCTTTTACCTGTTGACATTATCATATTAAAATTTTATCATGCCTGAAATGTTTATTCTTGCAGTGAAAATCACTCCAGGTTACAATTTTTCCCCTTCTCAAAAATACTGCTATTTCTCTAGATGGTTGTTTTTATTCCATCATCCATCATGATAAAAACTAGATAGCTAGTGGGAAGCAGCCACATAGCACAGGGAGATCAGCTCGGTGCTTTGTGTCCACCTAGAGAGGTGGGATAGGGAGGGTGGGAGGGAGACGCAAGAGGGAGGAGATATGGGGATATATGTATACGTATAGCTGATTCACTTTGTTATACAGCAGAAACTAACACATCCTTGTAATCAATTATACTCCAATAAAGATGTTTAAAAAAAAAATGGCCTTTTCTTTTTCGCTTACAGAAATCCCTTTAACGTTTCTTGTGAAGTTGGTTTGGTAGTGCTAAAAGCTTTTCTTGTCTGTAAAAGTTTTGACCTCTACATCAAATCTGAATGAAAGCCTTGTGGGTATTTTAGGTTGTAGGTTTCTCCCTTGCATCACTTTAAGTATATCATGCCACTACTTTCTGCTCTGCAGGGTTTCTGCTGAAGTCAGCTGATAATCTTACGGAAGTTCCCTTTTAGGTAACTTGTTACTCTTCCTTGCTGCTTTTAATATTCTCTATTCTCTCTTTAGTTTTGGTTTTTACCGTTTTAATAATACAATGAATTGTATCTTGGTGTGGTCCTTTTTGGGTTGATGCTGTTTGGGGCTCTCTGTGCTTCCTGGGCCTGAGGATGTCTGTTTCCCATCCCAGGTTAGGGAGGTTTTCAGCTATTATGTCTTCAAATACATTCTCTTCCCCTTTCTCTCTTCTCCTTCTGGGACCCCTATAATGCAAATGTTAGTATGCTTGATGCTGTCCTACAAGTCTCTTAAACTGTCCTCATTTCTTTTTATTCTTTTTTTCTTTTCCTTCAGCTTCATTGATTTCCACTACTCCATCTTCTAGCTAATTTGTTCCTCTGTATCATCTAATCTACTGTTGATTCCTTCTCATGTATTTTTTCTTTCAGTTATTACATTCTTAACCTCTGTTTAGTCATTTTATATTTTATACTCTTTGTTAAAAACTTCTACCTTTTCACTCTGTTCATCCAATCTTCTCCTGATTTCTTTGCTATGTATCAATATTTGGTAGTTCGGTTACATTTCCTGACCTTGGAGAACTGCCCTTTAGTAGGAGATGGCCTATCTGTTCCAGCAGCACACTCCTTCCTATCTGGTCACCAGAGCTGTATGCTCCAGGGGTGCCCGTTATGGAGACTGCACAGGCCCTTCTGTTATAGCAAGCTGACCACTTTGAATGGTCTGGCAGGCGTGGCTGACCCCCAGTTCAGTTGGTTGCCAGGTCCTGCCTTATGTAGAGGCTGTCGGCTGCTGCTGGGTAGGGCTGGGTCACAAGGCAGCTGGCTGTGGATCCCCAAGGGGTCCCGAGGCTAGTGTTGGCTCACTGGTGGGCAGAGCCAGATTTCAGGGTGGTTGGTTACAGGACTTGGGTCCCTGGATCTAATGTTGATCTGCTGGTGGGTGGCACCAGTTCTTGACACACCTGGCTACAGGGCCCAGGGTGTCCCAAAGATGGTGTCATCCTGTTGGTGAGTGGGGCTGGATCCTAGGGAGGCCTGCTGAGGGGTCCAAGGTGTCTTGGAGCTGGTGCTGGCTTGCTAGTGGGCAGGACCAGTACCAGGGCCTAGGGTGGGATGGGGGGTGGGGTGCACCAGGGCAGGTCCTGCAAACGAGTTGGTGAAGTCGGTCTGGGGCTAGTGCTGGCCCACTGGTGGGCAAAGCCAGGTCCCAGAGTCTCTGGCTGCAGGGTCCTGGAGGTCCTGGAGTTGGTGTATCAACCTGCTGGTGGGCAGGGATGGGGCCCAAGGTGACCTGGGGCTGGTGCCTGTCCACTGGCTGGTGATGTTGGTCTAGGGTTAGTGCTGGCCAACTGGTGTGTACAGCCAAGTCCTAGGGTCTCTAGCTGCAGGGCCCTCAGGTGGAGGGACTAGTGCCGGTTTACTACTGTGCAGGGCTTGGTCCTGGGCCCTCTGGTGGACAGGGCCAGGTCCCAGGATGGCTGTGGGCTCAGGGAGTCTTAAGGCAGCTGGCGGGCTGGTGGGCGGGGCTGTGTCCAGCCCAGCTAGTTGCTTTGCCTGAGGCATCCCAGTACTGGTTGTGAAAGGCTGGTGGGTGGGGCCAAGTCCTGGAGCTAATAAGCTAAAAGGAGAATTCCAAAATGATGCTTGCCAGCATCAGTGTCCTAACGGTAGAATGAGTTCCCAGAAATGTCTGCCACCAGTGTCTATGTCTTCAGAGTGAGCTGCAGTTGCCTCCTGCCTCTCCAGGAGGATCTCCAAGATCAGCAGTTGCATCTGAATCACACTCTTCTCAAACTACTGCTTCTGCCTTAGGTCCTGGAGGATGCAAGATTGTGTGTGTACCCTTTAAGAGTGGAGTCTCTATTTCCCACAGCCCTCTGGCTCTCCCAAAAGTAAGCACTGCTGGCCTTCAAAGCCAAACATTCTGGGGGCTTGTCTTCCCAGTGTAGGATGGCTGTACACCACAAACTAATACAACATTGTAAATATACATATATATATATATATATATTCTTTTTCATATTCTTATCCATTATGGTTTATTACAGGGTATTGAATATAGCTCCCTGTGCTATATAGTAGGGCCTCGTTGTTTATCTATTTTACAAACAATAGTTTGTATCTGCTAATCCCAACCTCCTAATTTATACCTCCCACTTCCTTCCCATTTGGTAACCATAAGTTTCTCTTCCATGTCTGTGAGTCTGTTTTGTAAGTAAGTTCATTTGTATCATATTTTAGATTCCACATATAAGTGATATCATGTGATATTTGTCTTTCTCTTTCTGACTTACTTCACTTAATATGATAATACCTAGGTCCATCCATGTTGCTGTAGACTGCATTATGAAATTTAATGAAGATTTTAGGATCCAGCACATGATACCTTTTTATAAATATTTCACATGTTCATGAGAAGTATACATACACTCTAATCTGGGGTTAAGAGTATATTAAACCAAACTTGGTACTCAGGTTGTTCAAATCTTTATTTTTAAGCTTTGTCTTTTGACCTCATTGATAAGTTGGGAGAGATGGGTTGCAATTATCCACAATGACAGAGGATTTGACAGTTTCTCCTATATACATCCAATATAGCTTTATTTGTACATTTTGAGATCTTTGTTTTCAGGTGCATACAAGTTCAGTATGACATTTCCTAAGAAATTTAAACTTTTATCATATGCAGTGACTATCTTACTAATAATCCTTTAGTCTCAAAGTATATATCTACATACCTCTTTCCTTTGGTTAGTCATCTCCTGGCATAAAAAGAACTATACCAGATGTGGCTATTATTAACAATACACAGCCTATTTACATTTTTTAATCAGATCTAAACATCTCCGTCAACAGCAAGTTTAATCAACTGACATTAATGGTAATTACTTTACTTATTTCAACATCTTACTATTTAATTTGTCCTAAGGTTATGCTTCTTTTTATATTTTTTATGGATCTGATGAACTTTCTTTTGGTTTTTGTTTTGTTTTGTTTTTCTTACTACTCCCTTCACCCTCCAACTCATCTGTAAGCTTTATGCTGTTTCCATGAAGAATATCTTAGGACCCCTATCAAAGGATACATAGGCCTTAAAACCTTTCATCTCTGAAAAGCAAAAACCAATGAAAAGCCCTGAGCCAAGCATGAAGCAATGTATCCAAATTAGAACTGAAAGTCAGTAGATTTTTTTAAATATATAAATTTAAAAAATGGTAGAATTGATTCTAAAAAACAGAAAAAATAAAAAAGAAGACATCTGAGATGGATAGATAGATGGATGGCAGTGAGGGAGGGAGAGAGAGAGAGAAAGGGCAGGTGAGAGGGAGAAAGGAAAGAAATCAGGCCGTGTGTCTGCTTCAGCACAACCTGTGAGCTAATATGGTTTTTCTATCTTTAAATAGGTAGAAAAAAATCTATTTAAAATACTATTTCATAACCTATAAAAATTATATGGAATTCAAATTTCACTGTGCATGAAATTTTACTGTAACAGAAAAACACACATTTTTTTACACATTGTGGCTGCTTGAGCACTGTATGTCAAAGTTGAGTAGCTGGTACAAGACAAGGATGTCTCCTGTCACTAGTCCTTTTCAACATCTTGCTAGAAGTCCTTACTAATGCAATTAGACAAGAAAAGGAAATAAAAGGTAATACAGACTGGGAAGGAAGACATTAAACTGGCTTTGTTTGCAAAATATATTTTCATGCATGATGTGCAGAAACCTGAAAGAATTAACAAAAACATTCCTGGAACAAATAAGCAATTATACCAAGGTTGCAGGACACAGGGTAAATATGCAATAAGTCAATCATTCTTTTATATACCAACAACGAACAAGTGGAATTTGAAATTAAAGACACAATATCACTTACACTAAGACCCCAAATAATGAAATACTTAAGATATAAATCTAACAAAATATGTACAAGATCTATATGAGGAAATTAAACTAATGCTTGAAATCAAGGAAGAACTAAATAGAAGATATTCTGTGTTCATGGATAGGAAAACTCGATATTGTCAAGATGTAGATTCTTCCCAATTTAATCTATGCAATGCAATTCTCAATCAAAAGCACAGCAAGTTATTTTGTGGATATTCACAAACTGATTCTAAAATTTATATGGAGAGGCAAAAGAGCCAGAATAACCAACACAATATTGAAAGAGAACAAAATTGGAGGACTGACAGCAACCAATGTCAAGAGTCACTATAAAGCTACAGTAATTGAAGACAGTGCGGTTACTGGCAAAAGAATAGACAAATAAATAAAGGAGCAGAACACAGAGCCCAGAAACAGATCGCATAAATACAGTCAACTGATCTTTGACAAAGGAATAAAGGTAATATAATGGAACACTGATAGTCTTTTCAACAAATAGTGCTGAAACAACTGGACATCCAGAGGCAAAAACATGCATCTAGACACAGGCCTACACCCCACAACAATTAACTTAAAATGGATCACAGATCTAACTGTAAAGCACAAAACCATCAAACCCCTATAAGATAACATAGGAGAAAACCTAGAAACCTTGGGTATGACAATGACTCTTTAAACACCAGAGGCACAATCCATGAAAGAAATAATGGATAAGTTTGACCCTAATAAAATAAAAAACTTCTGCACTACGAAAGATAACATCAAGAGAATGAGAAGACAAGCAACAGATTAGGACAAAGTATTTGCAAAAGACACACCTGATAAAGGAATATTATCTAAAATATACAAAGAACTCTTAAAACTCAACAATAAGAAAACAATCTAATTAAAAACTGAGCCAAAGACCTTAATAAACACCTCACCAAAGAATATATACAGATGGTAAATAAGCCTATGAAAAGACACTCCACATCATATGTCATCACGGAAATGCAAATTAAATCAACTAAGATCTACCACTACACACCTATTAGAATAGCCAAAATCTGGAACACTGACAACACCAAATGCTGGCAAGGATGTAGAACAACAGAAACTCATTTACTGCCGGTAGGAAGGCAAAATGGTACAGCCACTTAGAAAGACAGTTTGGCAAATTCCTATAAAATTAAACAGACTCTTACCACATGATCCAGCAATCGTGCTCCTTGGTAGTTACCCAAAGGAGTTGAAAACACGTCCACTCAAAAATCTGCACACAGATGTATATAGCAGCTTTATTCATAGTCGCAAACACCTGGAAGCAACCAAGGTGTCCTTCAGTAGGTAAATGGAGAAACTGTGATACATCTATACAGTGGAATACTATTCAGCAATAAAAAGAAATGAGCTATCAAGGCATGAAACGACATGGAGAAAACTTTAATGCATGTTACTAAGTGAAAGAAGCCAATCTGAAAAAGCTACATATTACATGATTCCAACTATATGATGGAAAAATATGGAGACAGTAAAACATGGTTGCCAGAGAGGGCAGAAGGGATGGATAAGCCAAGCACAGAGGATTTTTAGGGCAGTGAAAACACTCTGGACAACACTATAATGATGGGTACATGTCATTTTACATTTGTTCAAACCCATGGAATGTAAAACACCAAGAGTGAAGCCTAACATAAACTATGGACTTGGGTAATTATAATGTGTCAACATAAGTTCATCAATTGTAACCAATGTGCCTCTCTGGTGTGAGATATTAATAATGGGGCGGGGAGACTATGCATATTGTGGTGGCAGGGATATATGAGAAATCTCTTTACCCACCCCTAAATTTTGATGTGAACCTAAAACTGCTCCTGAAAAATAAAGTCTTTAAAAAAAAGAAAAGTTGAGTTACTGCAACAGAGACCATAATACCCCTGCAAAGCCTAAAATATCTGCTATCTGTCCCTTTAAGAAAAAGTTTCCTAGCCCCTGGTTTAATGTACTAAACGAACAAATTTGATCAAGACAATTTTTACCTGCCCTTCAAAGTCTCACTAAGTCACCACCAAAGACATCTTAAAAATTTTATGTCCATTGTAATGCTGTAGTGAAAAGTATCATCACCTAATATTGGGGAACTCATGGAATAGGAAAAAGAGTACTGGATCAGGATCCAGAACAGAAATAGTATAGCTTCAACCAGTGAAAAGAAAAATCTACTACAAAAAAAGTAGTTCTTCATTTAAAAAGCATCAGAAAAATTCCAATTTCAGATTCAATAAAATAGAAAGAGGCTGGGAACAAACATCAATGTAATGTTTATAACTGAACCAGTCTTGGCCATTCATCCCAGCATATATAGAGAGTTACAGACAGCATCAACTTTTATTTCCAAGATCAAGTTCTCTGACCAACATGGAAACCAAATCCATGCTCTGCCTCAGAAGACATCTATCTCACCATATGGTTGAAGCTGGAGAGAGAAGCAGAGGAGAGTCTTCAATAACACTGGCAGAGGATAAACAAAAGTCATGAAGGTGACAAGAAACATTCTAGAAACCAAAACACATATATTTTTTTAAAACTTAGCTCTAAAAAAAAAAGGAAACAACAATAACAAAACCACACAAGACCCCAAAAGATGCCACATGGTCAAATTCTAATCTTTCAAATAACAGATGATTTCCCTGTATAGTACAGAAAAAGGTGAAAAACTTTTCACTTCATTCTATGAAGGTTGTATAAACATGATACCAAACCAGAAAGGGTAACACAAAAAACAAAATTAGAAGATTCCCATCTCATTTATGTTTATATCAAAATATATAAAATTAAATCCAGCAGTATATATTAAAAACCACCATAACCACGAACCACAATGACCAGGTAGCGCTTATTCTAGTAATACAAGGCCAGTGCAGCATCAGTAAGACTATTAATACAATTCAGTATAATAAAATCTGAGACAAATTTTAATATATACCATCCTGACACATAACAAAAAGGCAGTTGACAAACTTTAACCCTTATTCTCGATTAGAAAAGAGTAGCAAACTCCTAAAGAAGTTGAAATAGTAGAAAACTCTCTGAACTTGATATTTACTGGCAAAATATTAAAAGCATTCATTAAACTCAAATAAAGGTAAGGATGAACATGATCTCTTCAACAGCTGAATATTGTACCAAGAACCTTAGCCAATGTGAGAATATATGAAAAATATGTTAAGATTAAAATGCTGGAAACAGAAGAGATAAAAATTGCATTTTTTATATATAATGAACTTTTTTTGCTTTCTGGAAAACACAAGAAAATTAATTGAGAAAAAACAATGGCTTATACAAGTACAAGCACATAAAATTTACCAAATTTCCTACGGACCTACAACAATAACCAGACTTCATCAGAAATACGGTGAAAAGATCCCATTCAAAGGAATAAATGCTATAAAATAGCTAGGGATAAATCTGAGGGGGAAAAAAGATACAAGAAAAAGCCAATGTGAAGAAAACTTCCTTGACGAACATTAAAACATGAATGACCACCCCCTCAAAATAAGAGCCATGCATATCATGGATGGAAAGATTCAGTATCATAAAAATGTCAATTCTTTATAAACAAGATTTATAGAAATTCCAATCGAAGTCTCATGAGAGTATTTTTCTTTTTCACTTTAAAATTAATAATTCTAAACTCATTTGGAAGAGTTGATGTGTGAGAATTAGCAAAGAAAATCTTCAAGGAAAAAATAAAAATAATAATGACAGGATCTTAGTACCCTCTAGATATTAAAGCTCCTAGAAGTGAATTAGGGCGGAACATTAAGAGGCAATACCTGTAATACATTTAACAACAAAAGATTAATACAAAATTGGCTTTAGGTAAATAGTTATTAAATAATGCTATAGAAAAGAGGATAAAGAATGTGAAAAGGCAATTTACAGGAGGGGAAAGGCAAGTCTAATCTGAAAAGATATACTAGCATCTGAGAAAGTGAAAATTAAAAGGCTAAGATTATTTTTTTCTTCAACTCTGGCAAACTTAAAAAATAGCAACATTAAATGCTACAAGACTATAAGGAAACAGGTACTGTCATGTGATTGATGAGAATATAAATTATTACCATCTTTTTGCAACATAATCTGGTAGGATTTATTAAAATGTAAAATGAACACATGATACTTAGAACTGCAATACCATGTTTAGCAATCTTATAAATATACATACTAATGTTCTAAAAGACTTTGTACAAAGATAATCACTGCTTTATTATAAATAACAAAAATGGCAAAAAAACCCACAAAAACAAAACACCAAAACAACAAAAACATCCTAAGTGTTCATTAATGAAGAAATAGTTTAAAATTTTGGATAAACTATGCTATGGATTACTATGTAGTAATGTATTAAAAAGTACTAATAATAAATTGATATATACTGAAATATAAACACTACACAGAAATTTATAATTCTAAGGAGATAGTATGATCCCGTTTATGTAAAAAACAAAAAAATTCCCAATCTATAAATATGTCTGTGTATACAACTATTTAATATAAATACTTATGTCAAAGGCTTATGCCAAATTATTCTTTGTTTTCTAATAATTACCTCTATATGCCATGTCATCATAAATAGGAGGCATCTTTCATTATAAAAAAATTTTTCACAACTTTTCAAATTAAATATATTACATGCTGTTTTACAACCAGCTATAGGTCATGACTATCTAACTATATAAATATTTTAGCCAAAGCTTATACATAAAGACAATGTGCAACTTTTAAAATCTGACATTTAAGGTCACCTTCAGCATGCTAAAAGGAGAATTTAATTGTGCTTACCGATTTCATTAATCACTGCTCTTATTTTGGAAACAAAAGGACCAACTTCACTGGAATTCATTTTGACTCTTTCCTTAAGGTCAGCACCTGCAAAGTATTTTATTTACAAATATAATCTAGTTATAAACAAAATTTTAAGGCAACAAATTGAACATTTAGTTAAGATTCATATATAACTTGAAGACCGACTAGATTTATCTATCAAAGGAATTACAGTATCTAAGTTTTCCTTCCCAAAAACCAGCACCAGATTGAATATAATATTTGTTTGTTCATGTATCTACCATGTGCTTAAAGTAATGCTTCTCAAACTTCATGGTCTCAGAACCCCTTTATACTCTTAGAGAAGGAGGCATTGTTAAGATTATATATATCTACCAATAGTTATTCTATTAGAAAATGAAACAACAAAATTTTTAAAATATTTATTTATTCATTGAATAATACAAATAAACCCATTCCTGTTAACATAAATGATTACAGACTGATGCCACTTTCTTGGTTCTTGAAAAGATGCTGGCAGTTCTATCCACCACTGCTTCTGTCCCATCAGTGCAAATGCCAACCCAATGAAAAGGGCAAATCACACCTTCCTGCTATGAAAATCATTGTGGCTTCATGGATGCCCACGCTGGTGACTGCAGATCACATTTGAGAATCACTGGCTTGAAAGTATATGCAAATAGACAATTTCATAATTATGACTTTATCACAGAATCATAACTTTGGAACAGATAAAAATAAACATAAGGAATTCCTTAAGGGATTGTTTACTCTGTGGCTCAACAAAGACGTTCTTTTTAATAAAATTAAACTCACTGAGAAAAGGTATGTCCCCAAAAAATAAAAAACAAAGTAAAATTACAGCATAGATAGTATATACTCAGCTACTTATTTTCTTATTAGCCCATTATAAATTGATCATGACTAGATGTAACATCAAGTAGCAGCTGATTCTGAGCCCATATACTTCCTGTGGAAGTGACAACTGCAGTTGACAAAACACATATCCTACAACCCATCAGTTCTTAGGTATATATACCCTAGAAAATCTCTCAAATATATGCCCAAGGAAATACATACAACATTCAATACAACATGTATAAAAATAGCAAAAAAATGGAAAAAACCTAAATATCCACCAAAAGGGTTAATAATAAAACTGGGACATATACAGTAAACTGTTATATGTGCAGCATGAAAATGAAGGAATTCGAGTATAAATATGGATAAATCTAATGATGTTGCAGGATTTATAATTATATAAATAAATACAATATATATTTATCATTATATATAATTACTGAAAGATACACAGGATAATAACCATTTAAATAAGTTTTTAAAAGAAGAATGCTATGTAGGGATATAAAACATACATGGAAATGATAAATTCCAAATTCAATTGGTGGTGACCTCTGTGGGGGAGGGAGAGAGATGTGATTGGCAATAGACACAGAACTTCAATCTTATTTGCAATACTGTGTTGCTTAAGTTAAGTGGTGGGTACTCAATATGGTAGGTAGTCATGATTTTTGGATGTCTGATACATGTCTTCATAATTTTTTCCATGGAGAATTAAAATTTAGCATGGAAGAAAAATGTTACTAGTGTCAAAAGAATTCTAAACTAGTAGGATGTATTTGTTAAAGAAATAATGGTTCAACTCACTGTCATTTAACATTAAGAATATAATTTTAAATTGAGAATATAAAATGTTGCCTAGTGCATGTTAGCTAACACATATTGGTTAATAAAAGCTAAACGTAGTGTGGTATGTGGGAAGGCAATAGACGAAAGAGGAGCCAAAGCAATGAGGAACTGAAAGCTGATGGGACAGATAGGGACTCTGGATGAGGTGGTCCTGAAGGAGCCCCTGTAACTGTATCAGGGGATCCATCACATCCTCTGGCCTCAGGGCACCATTAGGGTACCCTCTAACACAGCTCTAACTAGAGCTCCAATGGGAGGCTTTCACCAACACTCTGCCCCTGTGACCACACAGCAGGCTTTGAAAACCACACTCAGGTTAAAGAGACTAGGCTGCTGGAAGCCATGCCAGGACCTAAAGGGAATCAAGGTTTGCTCTTAACACGCGTGGCCCATTAACTGCACACTAGTCCCAGCAGAGAAGTGCAGAAGATGTGTCTCCTTATGGAATGCAGCTTTATCCACACAATGGTATGAGACAGAAAATGATTATCTTTAAAGTGAAGAAAGAAAATAACTGCCAATCTAGAATTCCAAACAAATCAAACCTATCCTTCAAAATGATGGTGAAATAAAGACATTTTACACACCCACTCACAGACACACACACCCGCAAACAACAATTTGTCACCAGCAGACCCACGTGAAAATAAACACTACAGGGAATTCTTCAAGCAGATTATGAGAGTAGAGTTTTAAAGCTTATTTTATACTCCTTACAAGTGATATGTCTTAAAATGTAAGGGCACAGGCTGGCTAAAAGGGTAAAAAACTTGCAAACATTAAGCAAAAGAAAACTTGTAAAGTTATCTTCATCTCTGACAAAAGAGAAGTAAGGCAAGAAACATCACTCAAACTAGAGGGTTATTTTATAATAATAAATATGATGATCCATTAAAAAAAGCCATAAGAATTCTAAATTGGCATACATAAAAAAGACAGCCCCAAAATACATAAAGCAAAAACTAACAGAACTAAAATGAAAAACTGCCAAGTCTACAACCACAGTGGATTTTAACAGACCTTTCACAGTAACTGATAAAGCAAGCAGTCAAATATCCTTTCAAATATTCCTATCAAGAAATAAAAAATAGGAAAAAATTAATCCCGAAGTAGAAACTGGAGCAAAAAAACCTTTTAAATAGAAAACAAATGTGCGAGAGAAAAATCAAAATAGTTGGTTCTTTGAAAAAAAAACTAAAATAAAAGATAGACCTTTTAGCAAGACTCATCATAGATAATCAGAGAAGGCACAAGTCCCAACTGAGAATGAAAAGTAGGGTAATACTAAGGATTTTACAGACAATAAAACAATATTATTAAAAACTTTGGCCCAAAGGATTTGAAAAACGACAGGAAATGAACAAATTCCTAGGAAAACACAACTTATTAAAACTGAAAAAGAAATAGAAAATCTGAAAACACAAATACATATTAAAGAAATTGAATATGTAATTAAAAGCTTTCCTACAAAGAAAACTGCATGCCCATATGGCTCCAATAGTAAATTCTTCCAAACATATAATGAAAAACATTTACCATCAATCTTAAAAATGCTGACATGGAGAACAGCAAAACAAAAACTTGAACAGAACATTGTAAGAAAATAACATGACGGGCCAATTTTTCTCATAAATAAAGTCTCAAAAAATCCTAAACAAAGTATCAGTGTATCATACCTAGTAGTAACATAAATAAAATATATCAAGACCAATTTATACTCAGTCCAAGATTTACGACTGGACTTACATTTTTAATATTAAATTTTTTAATTTATGAAATTTTTTAATTTATGTAATTGAGAAAGGTGAAAAACATATAAATTTTCAGTAGGGTCAGAAAAGTAGTTGATAAAATTCAACACTCATTCGTTAACATCTTCACTGAGGTATAATTTACATAAAATAAAATTCAGTCATTTAAAATACACAATTCAATATTTTTTAAGTAAATTTACAGAGTTGTACAACCATCACCACAACCCAGTTTTAGAACATTTCCATTATCACAAAAAAGGTCCCTCACACCCATATGCAGTCACTCCCTGTTCTCACCTCTAGCCCCAAACTAATCTACTGATATTTTCCTATTACTTTGCCTTTTCTGAACATTTCATACAAATAAACTCATATAATATATGGTCTTCTGTTTCTTTCTTTCACATAGTGTAGTGTTTTTCAGGTTCATCCATGATATAAAGATGAATCAGTACTTTTTATCTTTTTATTACCAAATAGTATTTCATTGTAGGGACAGACATTTTGTTTATCCATTCATTGGTTGATGGACATTTGGGTTGTTTCTACTTTTTTGGCTATTATGAAAAATACTACCATGAATGTCTGCATACAAGTCTTTGTGTAGAGAAATTTTTTCACTTGTCTTGGATAGAGTGGAATTGCTGGGCTATATTGTAAATTTCTATTTAACTTAAAAAAGGAAAGAAGAAAAACAACCTGCCCACTGTTTTCCATAGTGGCTGCACCACTTTACATTCCTATCAGCAATGCCTAAGGGTCTCTATTGTCCTACAAGGTCACCAACACTAGTCTGCCCTTTTATCATAGCCATTTTAGTGGACATGAAGTGGTAGTTATTATGGTTTTAAATTTGCATTTCCTTAATGACTAATGAGGTTAGCATCTTTTCAAGGTGCTTATTAGCCATTCATACAGTTTCTTGAGTGAAATGTCTATTCAAATCTTTTGCTCATTTTTTTGATGGATAATTTATTTTATTCTTACTGGGTTGTAAGAGTTATATCTTACATACAAGTCCTTTTTCAGAAATATGATTCACAATATTTTCTCCCTGTGGCTTACCTTTTGATGATTCTTGATGGTTTTTCGAAGTTTAATTTTAATGAAGTCCAATTTATCAATTTTTTGTCTTTTATTACTTGTACTTTTGGTGTCCTCTCTAATTAACACTATTAATTAAAAATTCATAGCAAAGAAAAGAATCTTTTTGATTTTATAAAGAGTAATTACAAAATACCTATAGCTAACACCACCTTTAATGGTCAATTACTTCCTCTCAGAGACCAAGAATGAGAAAAGGTACTCTTTATCACTTCTACAGATGGGAACAGATGTACTAGTCTGCATAATAAGAAAAATTTTTTAATTACAAGGAACAGAAGGAAAAAATAAAACTGCCATCATTAGCAGATGACTTAATTATACATGAGGAATATCCAAAAGAATTTACAAACCATAAAAATAAGTGAATTTAGTAAGGTTGCTGGATACAGGTTCAATATTAAAAAATCAACTTTCTATGTACTAGCAAAAGAAATTTGTGAAATTTTAAAAAGATACCATTTATATTAACATTCAAAAATCAAAGAGCCAAGGAATAAATCTAATAAAAGATGTATAAAATCTTGACACAAAAACCTACAAAATCTAAATTAAAGTCCTAAACAAATGGAGGAATATATCATTTCATGTGTTAGAAGATTCCATACTAAAAGATGTAAATTCTCTCCAAATTAATAGATTCGATGTGGTTCCAATCAAAATCCCAATGCTTTTTAGCAATTGACAAAGTGGATATGCAAAAGCCCAATAATAGTCAAGATAATCTTTAAGAAGAAAAAGCTGGAGAATTTATATTAAAATAAGATGTATTATAAAGCTACAGTAATTAAGAAAATGGGACACTGGCTCAAAGATAGAGAAAACAGAGCAATGGAACAGAATAGCAAGTCCAGAAAAGACCTGCTTAATTTATGACAAAGATGGCAGTGCTGGAACATTCCAATATATGGGGCTGGGACCACTGAAGGTTCATATGGGGAAAAACAATTCTTGACCCTTCATATCATATACACACACATATCAGTTAATGGTGCATTACAGCCTAAATCTGAAAGGTAAAACAAATAACTTCTAAATGAAAATATCCAAAGATATCTTCAAGATTTTGGTATAGACAAAGATTTTTAAAAGGTTTTTCCAACACATTTAAAAGGAAAACACTAGAGTTCTTTAAAATTAAAAACTTCTGTTCATCAAAGGACATCATTAAGCGAGTGAATATGCAAGTAAAAGAGTGGGAAATGGTATCTTAAATACATGTGTCCTGTGCATGTAAACAACTATAAATCAGGAAGAAAAATATAAATAATCCAACTATAAAATATAGGCAAAAGATTCATAAAGATAATTCACGAAAGAGAATATAACATTGGCTAATAAAGAGATGAAAAGGAATACAACATGACTAATCATCAAGGAAACACCGATTACAAACACAGATAGTTGGGGCTTCCCTGGTGGCGCAGTGGTTGAGAGTCCACCTGCCGATGCAGGGGAAATGGGTTCATGCCCCAGTCCGGGAAGATCCCACATGCCGCGGAGCGGCTGGGCCCGTGAGCCATGGCCGCTGGGCCTGCGAGTCCGGAGCCTGTGCTCTGCAACGGGAGAGGCCACAACAGTGAGAGGCCCGCGTACCGCCAAAAAAAAAAAAAAAAAAAAACACAGATAGTTTTATTAGCAGTACAGTGCTAAAGTGTTGGTGAAGGTATAGAGCAATGAGAACTTTGATTTAATGCTGCTGGGAGTAAAACTGGTAAAAAAATAAGTCACCGCCCCAAGTATACACAGCCAACAGAAACACATGATATGTACACTAAAGGACACGTATAAGCATATTCACAGAAGCATTATTCAGAATAGCTGAAACCAGCAACACCCCAAACATTCATCAACAGCAAAATGAATAAATTGTGAAATATTCCCACAAATACGAATATAACTATTCCTAGATGAACAGTACATACTGAATCCCACAAACGTGTTGAGAAGAAGTCAACCTTAAAAGATACATGCTGGATAATTCCAGTTACATAAAATTTGAAAACAGGCAAAATTAGTATTTGGTAATAAAAATCAGAAAAACCTCCACTATCTTTTGGGTGAGAGATGGTTAATGATAGGAAGAAGCATAAGGGATGAATTATGGTGTGCTGGTAATGGTAGTGTTCATTTCTTAATTTGGGTGGTGATTGCACAGGTGAGTTCATTTTGCAGAAATTTATTACTTACAGTTTGTGCAATTTTCCCTATGTACATTATAATTCAATTTAAAAGTTTACGTTAAAAAAAAATTCCTTCTGCAGCTAATCAGGCCTCTTTTCTCTGTGGAGGCCTGGTGTGCAATGGCTGCAAAAAGCAGCCACACACCATTGTAAAGCAATTATACTCCAGTAAAGATGTTAAAAAAAAAAAACAAAAAACAGATAACTAAGGCACTAAAAAAAAAAAAAAAAGCAGCTTCCTTGGTAGTGCATGCAGCCTGTTGCTTGTATGGGTTGCCCTAAAGGACCTTCGAGATAGCCCTTACCAGTGGACATTCATGTCTGACATCATGCTCTGCCCAATCTAGGCTCCAGACAGGTATACAGGGTGCCTTTGGAAAGCCCCAGCACGCAGTGGCCAGGGTCCACACTGGCCAAGTCATCACGTCTGTCTGCACCAAACTGCAGAACAAGGAGCAAGTGATTAAGGCCCACACAGGGCCAAGTTCAAGTTTCTGGGCTCCAGAAGATCCACATCTCCAAGAAGTGGATGAATCTGAAGACATGGTGGCAGAAAAGTGGATCATCCTGGATGACTATGGGTCAAACACATCCCTAATTGTGGGCCCCTTGGACAAAAGGCAGACCCTGCACTCATGGAAGCCATGGTGCTTTCCCTTCCTTACTCACGCCCACCAATAAATCCAACTTTCCTGCCCAAAAAACAAATGGAAAAAAATGACAAAAAAACATCCTGACTCCATACACATTACCTGCTCCAGTTACGACCAATTTCTCTCCTCTTTTTTTTTAAAGCCAAACTCCTCAAAAGGGCTGTCTTTCTGTCTCCCATCCTCTCCTCTTACACTATGTCTCTAAACAAGGGGGACAAAAAGATACTAAAAAATAAATACAATAAATAACCAAGATAAAAAGTGATAAATGTTTGGGAGTAAAAATAACAGGAAAGTGTGACTCTGGAGTGCAGAGGGAAGTAAAGTTGTGAACCACGTTACAATATTAAATAGTATGATCACACTGGTCTTACTGAGAAAGTATAATAAAATTCAGTAAGATCTCTGTAGTCCATATATTCCTGATAATTTAATATTTGGTTCTAAGTTACATATTTTTTAATTATTTGTATTGCTTTTGCAGTATCTACCACAAACTCTTTTCAACCAAATATGTAGTAATCAGAAACGTAATACCCCAAGTAGACAATGCATGGAGTTAATATATCATTTAACAATTCTGAGAGATAGTTCATTTAAATATTGCCCACTAAAATGGTCCTCTCCTAAAATCCTTGGACTTTTTTTTATAAATTCCTTCTTTTGAATATGCTTTAGGATTACTATGTAGTAAATTTCTACCTACTTACCTTTGTCGTGGACTAGTCCAGTGAGTAGAAAAGTTATGTAAAACAATGATAATATTCTTTGTTGTACATTGCAGGATACCTAGCTTTCTTGGCCCCCAATAACCAAATGATAGTAAAGCCCCTCAGTCATTGTGACAAGCAAAAATGTCCCCCTAAATTCTAATATCTTCCCCAATGAGTGTTACCATCCCTCTTGAGAGCTAATGCTCCAAGTCAGTGGTCTTCAACATTCTTTGTTCCCATTACAGCTGAAAAGAATTTTGAAACACGATGCATTCCCTTGAACAGTTTTATATTGACATCTAAAATTTTTCATAATTTAAATAGTTGCAAGGATTGCAGTGCACTATAAACACTGGCACCTTAAAATACAACTGATATATACCATTGTCAATGCAGCCAGTGGAATCTACATACCAGTGACTTGACTCTCAAAATCATTCATGTCTAAAACAAGAAACAAATCCTTGCTTAACGATAAGAAATACGTCATTTATTTTCATTATGAACAACTTTATGAAGTGTTGTATTTCTACAACACTTTGCTGCAATTTTTTTCTGATGCAATCAGCTTTTATGCTTAAAATTCTTCTTTTGACCACTGTCACATTTCTTTGCAACATATATATTGTATAAACTGAATTAATTTTTATTAAATTCCCTGTAACCATGAAGCACTAAGTTTAGAAGTTTTCCTCTGGACTGACTTTTAATTACAAGCATTATTAGCATAAAATTGATTAAATATATTACAAATCTGATAACAACTAGATATTAAAAGTAAACTTTTTTGGGAAAAGTATCTCAATGAGATAGATAAGACGACCTCCCCTCCTTCCATTATTTCATATATCTATGCATGAAAATCATTTATTGCTAGAATACTTCAGCAATGTCACCCAATTCTTTCAACTCCTTTAAAGCCAGCTCTTGAAAAATCACATAGTAATCAAGAAGCATTTAAAAATTCCATAAAAACTTTACTGTCCTTAAATTATGCTGAAAGCAATGAAATGGAAACTGCCAGAATAAGAATAGGATCCTAGTTGAAATTCTCAACATTAGTATTTTAAAATACCCCTTTTATAGCAATTCAGACCTTTCTTCATCCCTGGGTCAAGGAAGCAAAAAAAGGCAAAATCAGGATTGACTACTGTAAAGTGCAAGAAGAGCAACTATGAAAGAGAAGATGGTAAAGAGTAACTTAACCTGCAGATCAGCCTGAAAAGTTCTACAAAAAACTACATATAAGTTATCAGCTAGGTCCCTTTTAAACAATCTGTATCTCCTGAATGCCTAGAGGAGAACCCAACCTCAGTCTGGGGGATAATTGCTTTAAGTCATTTCCCTCAGAGTACGGGTGCTGGAATTATCTGTTCCATGAAATGTCTGGATAGAATGTTCCTCTGCAGTCATGGAGACCAAGTGTTTTCATTGTTATGGGACCAGTCAGGTTTTCTATTTAAGTCAGTTTTGGTTAAGTTTTATTTTCTAATAATTTACCTATTCCACCTAAAATTTCAAATTCACTGACATCAGTTATTCTTAATATTATCTTACCAGATTAATCTCTGTGAAGTTTATACCTATGAGATCCTTTTTCAATTTGAATATTGTTTAGTTATTCCCTCACCCTTGATAAATCTTGTCAGAAATTTGGCTATTTGACTTTTGAGGAACCAACTTTGGACTTTATTATCCTATTACTTACTGTGTATTCTTCCAAGTCATAAGTTTATGTTCATCTTCAGGTCTTTCCTTCTACCCTATCTGGGTTTATTCTGTAGTCACTTCTGTCATTTTTAAAAATTGGATTCTTAGTTTATTCATCTTGAGCATTTATTCTTTCTTAAAGTACAATCTAAACTATATTATACAACTTTTAAAGTATTTTGTTAGAATTTAGTTCTGAATATGTTCTAATTTCCATTAAGATTCCTTTGTTGAGCTGTAAGTTATTTAGAAGTTATTTTAAATTCCCCACTGTAGGGGACTTTTTCTAATTACCTTTTGTAAATGACGTGTATCTTAACTGCCTGTAGTCACAGAATTCAGCCTTTGAAATCTGTGCAGGTTTTACAGCCAAGCAGATGGTTAATTTTCATGAATATTCCACGTGTGCTTAAAAGAGATGCACAGTCATCAACTGCTGAGGGCAATGATCCACACAGGTACATTACATTAACCCTCAGTAGGCCAGGAAAAATAATCAACACCCTTTATCAGCTGGGCTGACAGACTCTTTGTATTAATATTTTATTTAATATTTAGGTCATTTTATAAATAATTTACAGAAAAATAAAAGGATGATAAAAAATCAAATTAGTTGGAAATTTCAGTCAAAATTTAAATACATAAAATCCATATATTTTTTTATTTTCCTGGTATGTGCACATATGTGTATTACACATATACATACCTACAAATGCATAGTGTATGCATATATACACTCACATACTTACATATATCACACACACATACACACACAAACACATATGAAAAGGGTTATATCATTTGAATGAAACTGGTCATCAACTGACACACATGAACCTGGGACATATAGTTTTATAAAATCTGATTCCAGATTTCAAATATAGCTCTACTAAATGATCATTACTTCTGCTTCTTCTTGAACTTGCATTGTAGAAATGCTGTGCTTTTGAAAATTTGGATGGCCCATAAACTTGTTGAGGACAGCCATATTCATTGTTCCCTGGTTATAAATATTCATTTTTAGATTTATAAATATCCATCAGAATGATCAATGATTTGTTTTCTTTTCTAAACCATAGAGTCCCTTCCTGTCACCTCTGTATACACACCTGCCTTCAACACTCTTCAATTACAAGCTGTATCAAGTAAATGCTCATGTACATCATCATATGAAATGCAAGAATATGTCACATATCCTTTTGGAAAAACTGAATAGTCCAACTTCTTGTCACAAAATACTGCATGGTGAAGTCCTTCCTACCTAATGACTAACTGGATGTAGATTCCATACTTCCTTTATAGAAACCACAGAAATATACTGCTCACTCATCAATTCTTGAGTTCAAGAAAATTAATCTAGGATATTGTCACCTGACGACTCACAGTCTAAGATTTCACTCATAAGATCAAGTTCACCATCATGATTAGGGCCTACAGTCTGCTGTCTCTTTTGACCATTATTTTACCCACCTAAATAACTGTGAAATGTCTTCCTCTGTCAACTTTTCTACTCTTGTACCATTATGTGTAGAAAATGAAAAATTCTAAATTCTCAGCTGTGTTCGGTGATAACTAAAAGAATGACTACAAAGATGGTACCTCCAGACTTCAGTTATATTTTCTTAAAATATGTGCAACTCTTGAGGCAATGCAATAAAAAAAAAAAGATAATGCAATAGCAATGATTTGACCTCTACAACATCTTTCTAGACAATTCCATCTTTCTTCCATTTTCTTATTTTAGTTTTTCATAGCATAGTTGGGAATAATTAAAGAGTAATGATAAAAATCATTCCTAGGATGATGAAATTACCAATATAAAGATACAGTGATATAAGAACCCACAGCATCTTACATTCATAAAAAGTTCCAATGAACCCATACAGTAACTGCAAGAGAAAAGGAGTTTTAATTTTCTTTTTTAAATTTTCTGTTCTTCAGAAGACCTCTAAGAAAGAATGAAAGCCATAAAACATCAATCCATACAAGCAAAATTGTTCAAAAAAGAAACTAGTAAATTAAATCTGGGTACAGGGGACTCTGACGATATAAGGGTTAAGTTTACTAACTGACATATTCAAATCTCCTATAGACTTACTTTTTCCTTGTTTAATCTATCATCAACTAAGAAAAGTGCTAAAAATTCCCATTATGGTGGTGGATTTGTCCATTTTTCCTTGGGGTGATATCAATTTTTGCACTGTATATTTTGAGGCTGTTTCTAACAGCAAAAAAGCTGAGAATGATCATATCTACAAAGGAAATTGAATCTTTTATGATTATGTAGTGACCTTCTTTAACTCTAATAATTACTATCTCTAATAAAAATTTGTTTTAAAGTCTATTTCATTTGATATCAATATAGTTATACCAGCTTTCTTTTAGTCAGTATTAGACTGGTATATCTTTTTCTACTCTTCAACTTTCAATGTCCTTATGCTTTAAGTGTTTCTTATAAGCAGCTTAGTGATAACTTTTCTTAAGCCAGCCGTTGCTTGTCTTCTAATTCAAGAATTTAGTACACTTACATTCACTATGATAGGTAATAAATTTGAATTTATTTCTACAATTACATTTTAGGATATTTAGCCCATTAGTTCCTTTTTTTCTCCCTCCATCTCCCTCCCTATTTTTTAACCATCTTCTGGATTGACTGTTTTACTTGTTCTTATTTCATTTACTCAGAAGTTTAAATACCACCTGTATACCAATGTCAAAATTTTTACCTCATGCCCAGACCTCTACCCTGAACTAACTACAGACTCCTAAATTCAGCTGTCTATTAGACATATCCAGTTGAACGTCTAATATGCATCTTATAAATACAATAAACCCTCCCCTCCCCCAACTATTAAATTTCCTCCCCAGAATATGCTCCTCTTGCATTCTTCCACTCCTCAGTTAATGCTAACCCCATCCTTTCAATGTTCTGATCAAAACAGAATCAACCTTGATTCTTCTCCCTCATACCCCTTCCTTTTCATCAGTAAATCCATGTCTCCACCTTCAAAATACATGTAGAATCCAATAATTTTTCACCACCTCCACTACTACACTGGTCCAAGTATGATCTTACCTGCAGGGGATCAAAGACAGAAGTTCTGGAACAGTCTATTCTCAACACACAGCCAGAGCAAGCCTTTTAAAATTTAAGTCTTTTCAGGTCACTCCTTAGCTTAAAACACCCCAGATTCTCTTTTCACTCAAAGTAGAAGTGAAAATTCTCTGTCACTTGGACTCCTACTACTTCTGTGACATCACCTCCTAGAACTCATCTTGTCCACTGGGCTCCAGAGACACCAACCTTCTTGCTCTCCCATTATCTTGCAAAGTGTGATGTTGCCTCCAGGCTCCGTTCTTTTTTTATTTTATTTTATTTTTTATTTTTTAACATCTTTATTGGAGTATAATTGCTTTACAATGGTGTGTTAGTTTCTGCTATATAACAAAGTGAATCAGTTATACATATACATATGTTCCCATATCTCTTCCCTCTTGCGTCTCCCTCCCTCCCACCCTCCCTATCCCACCCCTCTAGGTGGTCACAAACCACCTAGCTGATCTCCCTGTGCTATGCGGCTGCTTCCCACTAGCTATCTATTGCAGTGAGGTGGATAGTCCTAGAGTCTGCCATACAGAGTGAAGTAAGTCAGGAGAAAAACAAATACCGTATGCTAATACATACATATGGAATCTAAGAAAAAAAAAAATGTCATGAAGAACCTAGGGGTAAGACGGGAATAAAGACACAGACCTACTAGAGCAGGCTCCGTTCTTGCTTACCTCTCTGCCTAAAACACTCTTCCCCAGGTATCCACAAGGGAAGTTCACTTCTTCCAGTGAACTTCTTCAGGACTAGTTCACTTCTTCCAGGACATTTATCTCCTTCTCAGAGAGGTCTTCCCTCTTCACCATATATGGAACAGTAACCCTCCATGCCAGCCACAAGAACTCATTCTTCTTGCCCAGTTTTATTTGTATTCAGAGCATTCATCTGACACAGTACACATTTACATTAATTTTTTTTCACTTCCTCCCCTACCGCCATGCCTATGGAGGCTCCACAAGAGCAGGTGATTGCTGTCTTACTGCTGTATTCCCAGATCCTAGAATAGTCCCTAGCCCATGACAGGCTCTCCTCCAAGAAATTTGATGAATAAATAAATGAATAAATGAAAGAAATCCATGTGTTTTCTTTATAGCTGGGCCCTAATGAAGACAGTTTATAGTAGGAATTTTAAAACTCATGAATATTGGCTGTCTACTTAGCATCTACTGCCCTCCTCCCACTTCCTAAAGGTGGCCTTATTTTTGCTGTCTGCCTCTACCGCCCCCACCCCCACATTCCATGTACTTTGAAAGAAGTTAAATCCATTCCCATAGCAAATCAGCATAGTTTCTTCCTCTGAGAAGTCAAATCAAGATCAATCTGAGGGTTCCAGCTTGGATTTGGGCAAAAGTGTTCTCTTCATTTCAACATGGTCATACATGGTTAGGAGGCCCTGAACTACTGAAGCTTCAGGCTACCAAGCTGGATGAAGGTGGCATATAGAAGACAGTGAAGCCAAAGGAATTTCATAACAGCCCAGAATCACTGAATTAGAGCAATCCTAACTACCTTGTAGTTTAAGTCAACTTGAATCAAATTTTCTGTACCTGAAGCTGAGAGATTCCCATCTGATGCTTATTACCTACTAGATGATATATTACAAATGATAACAAATGGGTCAGATTCACTCTACATCTGTTCTCAAGGAATGGGATTGATTGATGAGGGCACTGGTTAGCCCTAATTATTACATGGAATTTCTAGCCAAGGTTTAGCGTGGGAGAGAACCAAATCAGGTTCAGGAACATAATCTTCTTGTTATGACTAACATCATAGCTTCTAAAACTTTAATAGCAACACTAAATTCTCAAGTACTTTTAGCTTAGATTTCTTCATCCTGGATCTGAAACCACCTTTTATCCAATTAAACATAAAATTTCAATCTATAAAAAGTTACAGGGACTTAACAGTTTCTGGTTCCACATACAAGGAGCTTAGAAGTTGTCACTCCGTCCTAACAAGTAAAAAGCTGAATAGACTGAATCAACAACTCTTCTAGGATCTGAAAGAGAGGTGAGGAGGACACAGGGCAAACCACTGCTCCCAAGACTGAAGAAACAAACAGACAGATACAGAGAATCACAACATACCAGAGCAGAGACTCAGGATGAGTGGAAACCAGTGCCAGGGTCAGAAAACCTGAACTGTAATTGATGAACTGCTGGAGGCTCAGTAGGAACAACTCTGAGGGTTAAAAACTCTAGGGGTACCCCACAGTTTCCTGAGATTTACCTCCAAGAGCCTAACCAGCTTCTCAAAATAAATACTGGAGAAAAATCCCCTCCTCCTTCTAACAGAGGAAGGGGCAAAGGAACCATTTTGAAATACCAGAGCACTCTATTCTTAACAAGGTCTGCCTTCAGGGAAAACTGATAAACCAAAGCCGAACTGACCTGGAGGAAGGGAAACACCAAACTCCAGCCCACTCTAGCCATCCAGTCCCACCTAAGGGGGCAAAAAAACCCTAAGAAACACTTGTGAAGTTCACAGAGGCATAGGCTCACTAAAAGCCTGAGAACTAATCATAGCACAATAGAGCACTTCCCCTCTTCCCAGCACCTTACTTCATTACTAAAGGCCTATTCACAGCCTTTACCCAGTACATCATGTCAGGCTATCAAGAAAATATTGAAAGGCATACCAAATCACAAAAACACAATTTAAAGAGACAGACCAAGCACCAGAACCAGACGTAGCAGACATGTTGGAATTATAAACCAGGAATTTGAAACAAATTGTTAAGGGCTATAATGAATAAAGCAGACAGCATGCAAGGGCTCCAATGAATAAAGCAGAGAGCATGCAAGAACAGATGGGCAATGCAAGCAGAGATGGAAACCCTAAGAAAGAAAAGAGATGCTAGAGATCAAAAACTTTGCAAAAGAAATGAACACTGGCTTTGATGATCTTCTCAGTAGACACGACAGAGCTGAGCAAGCAATCTCTGAGCTTGAGGATGTCACAATAGATTCCAAAGCTGAAAAAGGGAACAAGACTGAAAAACAAAAAGCAAAAACAAAAACACCAACATCAAAGGACTGAGGGACAACTACAAAAGGTATAATATGTGCATAATGGGAATACCAAAAGGAGAAAAAAGGGAAAAAGAAACGTAAGAAACATCTGGAACAATAATGACTGAGAATTTCCCCAGATTTATGTCAGACACCAAACCACAGATCCAGAAAGCTCAGCGAAAACCAGGCAGAGAACACCAAGAACACCAATGCAAAAACCAAGCAACCAACAAATAAAAAAAAAACCACCTAGGCATATTTTCAAACTACTAAAAGTCAAACATAAATTCTGAAAGAAGCCAGAGGAAAAATACATCTTACCTATAAAAGAACAAAGGTAAGAATTACATCTGGCATCTCCTCAGAAACCATACAAGCAAGGAGTGAAGTGAAATATTTAAAGTGTTGAGAGAAAAAGAATACCAAACCTAGAATTCTGTACCTGTGAAATTATCCTTCAAAAGTGAAGGAGAAATAAAAACTTTATCAGAGGTGCTTCCCTGGTGGCGCAGTGGTTAAGAATCTGCCTGTCAATGCAGGGGACACAGGTTCGAGCCCTGGTCCAGGAAGATCCCACATGCCACGGAACAACTAAGCCCATGCACCGCAACTACTAAGCCTGCGCCTCTCTAGAGCCCGTGAGCCACAACTACTGAGCCCGCGCACCTAGAACCTGTGCTCCGCAACAAAAGAAGCCACTGCAATAAGAAGCCCACGCACCGCAACGAAGAGTAGCCCCCACTTGCTGCAACTAGAGAAAGCCCACGCACAGCAACAAAGACCCAACGCAGCCAAAAATAAAATAAAATAAATACATTTATAAAAAAAAAAACTTTATCAGATAAACAAAAACTGAGGAAATGTGTTGCCAACAGACCTGCCTTGCAAGAAATACTTTAAAAAATATTTAGAGGGAAGGAAAATTATATAGTCAGAAACTTGTATCTACATAAAGAAAGTGCATCAAAGAAGAGTAAGTGGGCTTCCCTGGTGGCGCAGTGGTTGAGAGTCCGCCTGCCGATGCAGGGGACGCGGGTTCGTGCCCCGGTCCGGGAAGATCCCACGTGCCACAGAGCGGCTGGGCCCGTGAGCCATGGCCGCTGAGCCTGTGCTCCGCAACGGGAGTGGCCACAACAGTGAGATGCCCGAGTACCGCCAAAAAAAAAAAAAAAAAAGAAGAGTAAGTGAAGGTAAAATAAAAACTTTTACTTTTCTTATTCTTAATTGACCTAACAGGTAACAATGTGTTCAAAATAATAATAGTATTTGATTATGTTTACCTATGGATATATCTTACATATATATGTGTATGTGTGCCTATATGTGTATAAACATATATAAGAGAAACAATTAATAGCTATTATAAAGGATGGAAGGGAAGAATTAGGATTATTTTGTTATTATAATGTATCACACTACCCATAAAGCAGTATTATTTTAAAGTGGATTTAGATTAACCATAAATGTATATTGCAAACTCTAGAGCAACAATAAAAAAAAAGGAAATATAACTGACATGCTAAGAAATGAGAGAAAATGGAATTACATAAAATGCTCCAATGCCTTTTGAAAATCACAAAAGGCAAAAAAGAGAATAAAAAGGAACAAAGAACAAGGGCAACAAATAGAAAACAGTAACTAATATGGTAGATATTAATTCAACTATATCAATGATCACTCTGAATATCAATGTCTAAATGCAGCAATAAAAAGACAGAGATTGTCAGAGCTGATAAAAAAAAAAAACACTGAACTATATATGACTACAAGAAATCCACTTTAAATATAAACACACATATAAATTAAAAGTAAATGGATAGAGAAAAACATACCATTCTAACACTAATCGAAAGAAAGCAAGAATAGCTATATTAATTTCAGATACACATACTTCAAAGCCAAGAAAGCTATCAGCAATAAAGAAGGACATTACATAATGATAAAGGGGTCAAATCTCCAAGAACACATACCAATCCTTAAAACATATAACAACCAAGCATCAAACTACGTGAGGCAAAAACTGATAGAACTGAAAGGAAAAACAGAAGAATCCATTACCATAATTAAAATTTCAATATATCTCTATCAGAAATGGACAGATCCAGTAAGCAGAAAACCAGTACAGACGTAACTGAACTCAACAACACCATCAATCAACTGGATATAACTGACATTTATAGCCTACTTCATCCAACAACAGCAGGATACACATTCTTCTGAAGCTCACATGGAACATTCACCAAGATAGGCCCCATTTGGGGCCATAAAGCACACCTTAACAAATTTTAAAGAAAAGAAATCATACAGTGTCTACTCTCAGTCCACAAGAGAATTCAACAAGAAATCAAGAACAGAAAAATAACTGGAAAATCCCAAAACACTCAGAGATTAAACAACACACTTCTAAATAATACGAGTCAAAGAAGAAATCTCAAGCACTATAGAATTTTAAAAAACATTTCATTCAATAAAAATAAATGAATAAATAAATAAATCTCAAGAGAAATTTTAAAATGTTTTGAAGTAAATGAAAATGAAAACACAATTTATCAAAATCTGTGGTATACAGAAAAAGCAGTGCTTAAAGGAAAATTTATACACCACTGAATGCATATGTTATGAAAGAATATCTAAAATCAATACACTAGAAAAAGTGCAAATCCAAAGTAAGCAGAAGAAAGAAATAATAATAAAACAGAAATTATGAAATTGAAAACAAAAAGCAACAGAGAAAATCAACAACAACAAAAAAAGCTGGTTCCTTAAGATCAATATAATAAATAAGCTTCTAGCCATACTTATGAAGGAAAAAGGAAAGAGGACACAAATGATTTTTAGTATCAGAAATGAAAGAGGTGACACTGCTACAGATCCCACAGATGTTAAAAGAATAACAAAAAAGAATACTATGGGGCTTCCCTGGTGGCGCAGTGGTTGAGAGTCCGCCTGCCGATGCAGGGGACACGGGTTCGTGCCCTGGTCCGGGAAGATCCCACATGCTCTTCCCACATGCCACAGAGCGGCTAGGCCTGTGACCCATGGCCGCTGAGCCTGTGCGTCTGGAGCCTGTGATCCGCAATGGGAGAGGCCACAACAGTGAGAGGCCCGCGTACCGAAAAAAAAAAAAAAGAATACTATGAACAATTCTATGCCCACAAATTTGATAACCTATATGAAATGAACCAATTCCTTTAAAGATGCAAACTGCCCAAACTCACACAAGAAGAAACAGATAATCTGAATATGACTATGTCTATTTAAAAAACTGAATCAATAAATAACCTTCCAAAACAGAAAGCACCAGGTCCAGAAGGGTTCAATGGTAAATTTCTGCCAAAAATTTTAGGAAGAAATACAGTTGACCCTTGAACAACACAGAGGTTAATCTGTGTATAATTTATAGTCAGCCCTCTGGACCCACAGTTCCTATGCATCCATGGATTCAACCAACCATGGACCACATAGGGCTTTACTATTTACTACTGAAAAATATCTGTGTATAAGTGGATCTGTACAGTTCAAACCCGTGTTGTTCAAGGGTTAACTGTATTCCAATTTTCTACAATCTCTTTCAGAGTACAGAAGCATAAGGAATACTTCCTAACTCATTCTATGAGACCAGCAACACCTTAATACCAAAACCAGAAGGACATTACAAGAAAACTGCAAACCCGTATGTCTCATGAACACAGATGCAAACATCCTCAACAAAGTATTAGCAAATTGAAACCAACAGTGTATAAAAAGAATTAAACAACACAACTAAGTGGGATTTATCCCAGGTATACTAAGCTGCTCAGCACTCAAAAATCAATTAAAAGAATCCATTACATCAGCAGGCTTAAAAAAAAAAATTACATGATCATATTAATAAATGCAAGAAAAGCATCTGACAAAATTTAATACCCGTGCATTATACCCAATCTCAATAAACTAGGAATACAAGGGAACTTCCTCAACTTGATAAAGAATATTTATTAAACACCTACAGCTAACATCATAATTAAAGATGAGACACTAGAAATTTCTGCACTACGATCAGGTAAAAGGCACTCCTTTTCAATGTCATACTGGAAGTCCTTATTAATGCAATAAGGCAGGAAAAGGAAATAAAAGGTAATACAGACTGGGAAGGAAGACATAAAACTGTCATTGTTCAGATGATATGATTGTCTACTACATAGAAAATCCAAAATAATCAACAAAAAAATTCCTGGAACTAATAAGCAATTATACCAAGGCTGCAGAATTCAGGGTTAATATATAAAAATCAACTGCTTTTCTATATATCAACAATAAACAGGTGAAATTTGAAATTAAAAATGCTTACATCAGCATCTCAAAAAATGAAACACTTAGATATAAATCTAACAAAATATGTACAAGATCCACACAAGGAAAACTACAACACTTATGAAAAAAAATCAAAGAAGAACTAAATAAGCAGAGAGATATTCCATGTTCATGGATAGGATGACTCAGTATGGTTAAGATGTCAGTTCTCCCCAATTTGATCTATAAATTCAATGTACAGATGTGACATCAAAGGCACAATCCTTGAAAGAAATAATGGATAAGCTGGACTTCATTAAAACGAAAAATTTATGCTATGCAAAAAACAAAGTCAAGAGAATGAGAAGACAAGCAACAGACTGTAACAAACTATTTGCAAAAGACACATCTGATAAAGGAATATTATCTAAAACATACAAAGAACTCTTAAAACTCAACAATAAGAAAAAACAATTCATTTAAAAACTGAGCCAAAAACCTGACACCTCACCAAAGAAGATATGTACATGGTAAATAAGCCTATGACAAGATGCTCCACATATATGTCATCATAGAAATGCAAATTAAAACAACAGAGATACCACTACACACTCATTAGAATAGCCAAAATCTGGAACACTGACAACACCAAATGTTGGCGAGGATGTAGAGCAACAGAAATTCTCTTTCATTGACAGTAGGAAGGCAAAATGGTACAGCCACTTTGGAAGACAGTTTGGCAAATTCTTATAAAACTAAACAGACTCTTACCATACGATCCAGCAATCATGCTCCTTGGCAGTTACCCAAAGGAGTTGAAAACTATGTCCAGTTAAAAATCTGCACACAGTTGTGTACAGTAGCTTTATTCACAATCACCAACACTTGGAAGCAAACCAGGTGTCCTTCAGTAGGTAAATGGATAAACAAATTGTGATACGTCTATACAGTGGAATATTATTCAGCAATAAAAAGAAATGAGCTATCAAGGCATGAAACGACATGAAGAAAATGTCAATGAATAGTACTAAGTGAAAGAAGACAATCTGAAAAAGCTGCATACTGTATAAAAACAGCTATAGGACACTCTGGGAAAGGTAAAAGCATGAAGACAGTAAAGAGATCAGCGGTTGTGAGGGTGAAAGGGATGAATAGGCAGAGCACAGAGGACTTTTAGGGCAGTGAAAATACTAAGTATAATACTATAATGGTGAATACATTTCATTTTACATCTGTCTAAGCCCATAGAATGCACAACACCAAGAGTGAACCCTTGTGTAAAGTTACTCACTTATAACCATGTAGGTTAATCAATTGTAACAAATGTACCACTCAGGTGGAGGATGTTGCTAATGAGAGAGGCTATTCATAAGTGGAGGCAGGGGGTATATTGGAAATCTCTGTACTTTCCCCTCAATTTTGCTGTGAACCCAAAACTGCTCTAAAAAAATTTTAGTTTTTTAAAATCTATATAGCAAATTTTCCTCAAAGTCATTTATAGCAACTCCCCATTTAAAGAAAAGGATTTTATCAGAATTCAAGGCTCTAATAAACAGGGCTTCATTCTTCCTCACAGTGAAGCATTTGGTTGGCTTTCACCAACCAAAACCCCAAACCTCCATTCTGCCTGGCATCCCAGTACCCCTGGCTTGCTTGAAGACTTCTTTTTTTTTTTTTAAAGCTGTGCCGCATGGCATGTGGGATCTTACCTCCCCCACCAGGGATGGAACCCACACCCCCGACAGTGGAAGCACGGCGTCTTAACCACTGGACCACCAGGGAAGTCCTTGAAGGCTTCTCTTCTAAAGTCATGTCATTTCTCCCTCTCAACAGGATCAGGATCAGTTTCATCAGCAAGCAAACTGGGAGAGTATCTCCTTCTTGAGAAAGTCTCATTAACCCACTTCTAGCTATCATGACACTTCTACGAACTAATATGGAATGATTTCTAGGATATATTGTTAACTGAAAAAAAGTAAAGTGCAAAAGAGTACATATAGAATCCTACTTGTACAAGAATGGAAACAGGTAAACGAGTACATCCTTAATTTTGCAAAAAGAAACATGTAATGGATAAACTAGAAACTAATGAGATTCATTAACACCCTCAAGGGTGGGAATCGGAAGGGATTAGAGGGAGGAAGTGGGTAGTGACACTTCCATGAATAGTTTCGACTTTTGAAATTGTATTGATACTTCAAATACTCAAACAAGAGTGAGGAAATCTAATTTTACTTCATATGAATCAAACATAATTAACTGAAGGGGAAATAACGTAAATAACTTTTCAACACAGTATTTTTACTCTATACCCAGTCTAAAGACACAAATACTCTAACAAACTCTAGTTAGAAAGTGTGTTTATCACAGTGGTATCGATCAGCAATTTTGAAACTATTTTCTGCATTACAATAGGACTGAGCAATTGAGTAAATATACTGTATATAATACATATACAGAATAGGAGAGAATGAGAATGAATCCTGTGGTGAACTGGAAATGGAGTTATCAGTATGAACTCATGGCTTTCAATATATAAATACAGACATTGACATAAGTATGTGTGTATATATATAAAAAATCTAATTTATTTATCTACATATTTCTTAGCTCTGCCCAGTAAAAGGGCCAAGAAGCAGACACCCAAGGAACAATGAGCATGTTTAGCACCCAGATGTTGGTTCTTAAATACCATTCCCCATTAAAGGAACTGGAGACTTCCATCTCTGACTATGGGGAGTGAGTGGTACTGGACTACTAGCCCTTCTTCATTCAATATATATGAAATATCTTTCAGATGTTGATCAACAGGTAGTGACAGACTGATCTGGGAGCCCACTGACTGTTCCAGCTTTCTTTCTGAAGGCACTTTACCGGCTGGGGTGCAAAGCAGGGAGATCTAAACAGAACAACACAGGTCTTGCTTGTATCACACGGACATGAGAGGGCAGGGGAGGCTGGGTGGCTGGAATTTGCAGGACAGGGAACCAGAGAGGAGAGAGCCTCTCACAGAGAGAGTGCTGCATGGGGTTCCCTTAAGCTTTAAGCTAAGGCAATTATCATTTCATAGGTAATTATCAAAGAAAGAACATCAACAGGGAGCTGTGGTCTGAACAACTCCTGATGTTCACGTATGACCAGCAAGAAGCAAGAAAATGTACAGAACACCCCAGGCATTTAGTAAAGACATCAGAAACTTTAAAAACAAGCCTCAAAAGGGTCAAGCAGATCCTCCAGGAGAATAACTGCCTGCTACAACAAAACAACACTTTAAGAAAGACACCCAATGAGGGCTGTCCTATCTGTAGAAAAACAAAACCAATTTACAGAAGTATTTCATAGAATTCAAAAGAAGAGAATGACCAGAGGTTTACAGTTAGGAAGAGATAACAAGTCTATAATAGTATTACAGATATTAAAATGAATAAATCATATTGTTACTTAATGTGTTAATCATGTTGGCTTTATTTTTATTTTAGAGAATATGAAAATACTACCTCCATCTCTCAAATCTTATTTTGCCCTCCAAAGTCCTAAGTTATTCAAATGGAAATTCTAATCAGGAGGTTTCCAGGAACCCTAAACCTCAAAATAATCCTAACTGGTAGTGGCCTTCAAATCTAGCATTCATCTAAATGATGGTATCAGTGAACAAAATATTTGTACAACTGTGAGTTGCAGAGTTGTCTGCAGGAGCATTCATCGATCGCGCAAGAGAAAAAGGTACTTTTAAAGTACGTTAAGAGACACAACACAGCTTCCACAGGTCAAGCATCTTAACATCTTCCTGTGGAGCTCAACGGAACTCAGCCTGGCTTCTCCAGCTACAGGTGAGGGGCCAGGTCTCAGGAAATGGACTCAGCCAAGCAGAGGAGAAAAAGGAATCAAGTCTGGACCAGGGGTAAGAATAGTACAGCCTGCAGACCACTCTGCACCCAGTTGTTGCTTGGCTCTCAAGCTAAAAACAGTCTACTTTTTTCTAAAGCACTGTAAAAAAATTTTTTTAAATTCTTTTAAATAAAGTATGACAAAGACTGTAAGAGGTCCACAAAGCCTAAAATATCTGGCCCTTTACTGAAAAAGTTTCCCTAACCCTAGTCTAGACTAACTCTGGCTCCCAAGGGACCCTATCAGAAAGCAAACTGTGCTGCTAAATATCAATTGCCAGAAGCAAACTGATAAAAATTCAGTTTTCTTTCTAATGTTTCCAGCTCTGCCTTTCTAGCTGCTGGTGCTCTACCGAACCTGACCCAGGGTCACGGGCTAATTTTATACTCCCCTGGCCCCTCCCCTGTAGAAGAGGGGCCTTCTACACTGAGGACCTCTTGTGGCCTTCAGTGCCTTCCAATGCCCCCTCCCCACCAAAGGCTGCACGACCTAACTGGGCAGGCCTGGAGAGGGGGGCTAAGGGAGAACAGCCAAGGCCAACTGTCTCTTCATCCTATAAGCCACCTGCAAATGTACTGAATCCAAAAATAAGCTTGTTTTATTTAATCTTTGCCAACATTACTTTCTCAACAACCAAAATTTTTCAATTCTTCATCCCATGAACTATTTGTCAATGGACTAGGCACTCTTCTGATAATGGGCACCTGCCCCAATTCCAGGGAATGAGCTTATCTGCAGAAGAAGGAGATTGATGGCAAACAAGTAAAAAATAAATTCAGGAACTAAGAAGTACAAAGATGAGGCTAAAATAGGAAATAGTAACAGAGGGTGAGAAGTAAGGAGGCCTGTTTTGGTTAAAATGACAAGGTAACAACTCTCTAAGGAGATGACATTTTAGCAGAGACCAAGCAAAGGGAACACTGAGTAGTCTGAGAGGAGAATGAGCATTGTCTAACAGAGAACAAGGGCTGCAGGACCAAGTGGGATGGACAAGGGAAAGAAAGGTGAGAGATGGAACAGGAGAAGGTGAGGCAGCCAGAGCAGCAAGACCTTATACATTTGGTATCAGTTTCCCTACAAATAACTACCACCTTAGTGGAATTATCCTACAGTTCTAGGTCAGAAGTCTAAAATGGGTTGGCAGGGCTGTATTCCTGAGGCTCTAGAGAATGAGTTTCCTTGCCTTTCCCTGCTTCCAGAAGCTGTCCACATTCCTTGGCTCAGGGCCTCTTCCCTGCAAACTTCTTCCCATCCTCATTTCTCTTCTCAAATTCTAATCCTCCTGCCTCTCTCTTAAACAGAACCTTGTCTTTATATTGGCCCCACTACATAATCCAGGATAACCTCTTCATTTCAAGATCTTTTATTTATTCATATCTGTGATGTCCCTTTTGCATTGTAAGATCACACATACACAGGTTTCAGGGATTAGGACATGGACATCTTTGGGAGTCACTATTCAGCCCATCTTACTTTATTTCTGAGAATTATTTGAAGTAGGGGAATGAAGTGATTCACACTTTATTTCTGAGAATTATTTGAAGTAGGGGAATGAAGTGATTCACACTTCATTTCTGAGAATTATTTGAAGTAGGGGAATGAAGTGATTATTTTTTAGATTACTTGGGCTGCACTGTGGGGAATGTACTATATATAGTGGGGCAAGAATGGAAGCAGAGAGATGAGTCAGCAGGTTATTACTAACATATACTTCCTATTTCTTAAAAAGAAAATAATATCTACAAAGCATAAAATATTATTTCGGTAGTATTTTTTAAAATGGAAATAAGGTCAGAAAAGAATTAGCAACAACCAATAATTATTAGTTCCACAAAAAGGCCATGAGTACTCTGAGTCATTTTTAATGGCATCTCTGGCACGCTGAAATGAAGAAATTAAAATTATAATACTAAAAGTTTGTATTAGGAAAGAAGAACTAAAATCAATGATCTAAGCTTCCACCTTAAAAAGCTATAAAATGAGAAGTAAATTTAACCCAAAGCAAATAGAGGAAAGAAAATAATAAAGAAATTAATGAAACAGGAAACAGAAAAAAAAAAAATCAATGAAACCAAAGCCAGTTCTTTGAAAGGATCAAGAAAAATAATAAATGTTCTGACAGACTTTTAAGAAAAAAGACACGAATTATCAATATCAAAAATGAAAAAGGAACCATCATTATATTTAGATTCAACAGACATTAAAAGGATAATAAGTGAATATTATGAACAACTTCATGCCAATGAATTTGGAAACTTGGATAAAATAGATGATTTCCTTAAAAGACATAATTTATCAAAACTTAAAAAGAAATGGATCACTTGAATAGTCCTATATCTACTAAAGAAATTAAATTCATAGTTAAAAATCTTCCCACAAAGAAAACTCCTAGACCAGATGGTTTTGTTGGTGCTTTTGACCAAACAAAGAAATATCAATTCTACACAAGTTCTTCCAGCAAAATAGAAGAAACAAAATCGCAACATTTTCCAATTCATTTTATGAGACCAGCAATACCTTGACACCAAAAACAGACACAAACATTGCAAGAAAAGAAAGCTACAGACAAATTTCCCTTATGAGCAAAGCTGCAAAATTCCTCAACAAAATTTTGGCAAATCAAATCTGGCAATATATAAAAACAATAATATATCATGATCAAGAAGGGTGCATTCCAGGAATACAAGGTTGTTTCATATTTGAAGATCAATCAATTCACCATATTAAAAGGCTGAAAAACTATATGATCATCTTAATAAAAGCAAAGCAAAAAAAAGATTTGATAAAATTCAACACCAATTCATGATTTAAAAAACAAACAAAAAACCCTCACAAAATTGGGAATAGAAACTTTTTCACCCTAGTAAAGTACATAAGTGAAAAAACTACAGCTAAATTATACTTAGTGGTGAAAGACTAAATGCCTTCCCCCTAACAGTCTCACCACTTTTATCCAACACTGTAATAAAGGTCCTAACTGATATAATAAGAATAAAACAAAAGGCCAACATAATGGAAAGGAAGAAGTAAAACTGTCTTTTTATTTGCAGATGACTTGAATATCTACATAGAAAATCCCAAGGAATCTACAAAAAAAATTCCTAGAACTAAAAAGTGAGTTTAACATGGTTGCAGGATACAGTCAACATATAAAAATCAATTGTATTTCCATAGCCTAGCAATAAAAATCAGGAGTCTAAATTAAGAAAGGTCATTTTACAGTATCATCAAAAATATGCAATATTTAGGAATAAATTTAGCCAAGCATGTTCAAGACTGTACACAGTAATTGAGACAGTGAAGAGCACAGAGAGCCTGGGTATAACTCAAACATATATGGTCAACTGATTTTTTTAGAAAGGTCCTAAGATAATTCAATGGATGAAAAGATAATCTTCAATAAATGGTGCTTAAAGAATTGGATATACTTTATAATATATGATAAAAATATATTTGGTCTTTGTCATGGGATCCTGGCACAGAGCTCTTAAAACCCTTGGAATTTCCTGAATTGTAGAAGTATTTTCTATTTTTATTCATACTGAGCCCCTCTCAACCATACCTGAGCTTATGTTAATGAGCTAACTGCTAAAGGGCCCCTTAATAGTTTTACGATGGAGGCTGGTCACCAGAAGGACCAAGCCATGATTAGAGGTTGGAACTTTTACTCCTACCCCTCAGTCTCTGGGGAGGGTAGGGAACCAGAGATTGAGTTTAATCACTAATGGCCAATGACTTAATCAACTGTGGCTATGTAATGAAACCTACATAAAACCCATTAACAATTGGGTTCAAGGAGCTTCCAGACTGTTGAACACATGTTTGGGAGGGTGTCATGTCCAAGAGGGCATGGAAGCTCCTTAACCCCCTCCAGCCCAATCTTGCCCTATGCATTCTACCATTTTGGCTGTTCCTGAGGTGTAGCCTTTATAATAAACCAGTAATAGTAAACAAAGCACTTCCCTGAGGTCTATGAGTCAGTCTAGCAAATCCTATTCCTGACACTAAATGCGGGGGGGGGGGGGGGGGGGCGGGGCGGGGGGGGGGGGGGAGTCCCCTACACCAATTCACCAATTCTCTGACACCAACTGGATGCCCAACAATTCAATTCTGATGCTAATGCCCTAAATTAGCATAGACCCTACAGGTTAAAGGCTCAGTCCCATGAGACTTCTTTCACTTTAGATGCCAGTTATAAGTCCCAGAGATCACCCACACTTCTGACCAACCAGCTATAAATTCAAGAGTTCCCCACACACCCCTCATCAGATTCAATAATTCATTAGAATAACTCACAAAACTTAAGAAATCACTTTACTTACATTTTCCAGTTTACTATTAAAATACAACTCAGGAACAGCCAAATGGAAGAGATACATGGTGCAAGGTACGGGGCAGGAGGGACACAAAGGTTTCACCCTCCCAACACTTCCATGCGTTCACCAACTTGGTAATTCCCCCAAACCCCATTGTTTATAGGTTTCTATGGAGTTTTCACTCTATAGGCACAATTGATTAAATCATTGGACAGTGGTGACTGAACTCAATCTTTGGCCCCTCTACTTTCTTGAAGTTGGAGGACTGGGGCTGAAAGTTCTAACCCTCTAATCCCATGATTGATTTTTCTGTCAACCAGCCCCATCTTAAAGTTAACTAAGGCTCCTGCTTTGAACCATCTCATTCACTTGCAAAAGATACTCCTATTACGCCAGAGAAATTCCCAGGATTTTAGGAGCTCTGTGCCAGACACCCAAGGCAAAAATCAAATACATATTTTATTATACCACATTACCTAAATCCACACCTTGCAACAAAAATTAACTAAGAATGCATCATAGATTTAAATATAAACCGTAAAAACTAAAAACGTTCTGAAAGAAAACATAGTGTGAGAAAGTCTTTGTGACTTTGGAGTAGGACAAGATTTCTTAGGTACAAAAGAGAAACAAACCATAAAAGAAAACAAATTGAGTAAATTGGACTTCAACGAAAAACTTTTGTTCTTCAAAACAAACTGTTAAGAAAAAGACAAGCCAAAGAGTAGAAAAAAAAATACTTAAAAAACATGTATCAGCAAAAGCTCTTGTATTAAGAATATATTAGAAACTCTATAACCAATACAACTTTTATTTCTATTAAAACATGGGCAAAAGATCTGAATAAACACTCTCCAAAAAAGATTACAGGTGACAAAAAAGCACCAGAAAAGATGTTCAAAATCATTACTCATTAGAGAAATGATATCTAAAACCACAATTATATATTGAATATAACTACATACCCATTAGGTTGTTTAAAATTAAAAACTGACAATATCAAGTGTTGACAAGGATGTGGAACACCTGGAAGGCTCATACATTGCTGGCAGGAATGCAAAATGGCTAGAAAACAGTAGGAGCTTCTTACAAAACAAAATGTACAGTTATTATAAAACTCAATAATTCCACTCTTAAGTATTTATCCAAGAGAAATGAAAACATGTTCACAAAGTGGCTTATATGTCACTGTTCATGGAAGCGGTAGTTATAAAAGCCAAAATATTGGAAAAACCCAGATGACCATTAACTGCTAAACAGATAAACAAATTGTGGTATATCTATGCAATGGACTACTCAGCATATAAAATGAATACTCAGCAATATAGTGAAAATCATACTCAGCAATAAAGTGAAACTACTGAAACATTATCATGGGTGAATTTCAAAGCATTATGCTAAGTGAAGGAAGCCAGATACAAAAGGCCACCTATAGAATGATTCCATATGTGGGACACTCTAGAAGAGGGAAAACTATGGTAAGAGCAACGAGATCAGTGTTTTAAGGGGGTCAGAATAGGGGAAAAGACTGACTACAAATGGGCATAAGAAAGATTTTTACAGCACTACCTACCAGCAGGCTAGTACGAGTCCTAGGACAACCTGGCCCTGAAACCAGCTGCCTCAGAACCCAACCCCACCCATGAGGCAGAGCCTGGCAGCCAACCAGGCCAGAGGCCAGCACCACCTACCAGCACAGTAGTTAGCCCTGCCACATAGGGAGCATCCCTAGAACATACAGCTCTGGTGACCAGAGGGGAGTGTGCTGCTGGATCCCATAGGACATTGCCTACATAAGGCTACTTATCCAAGATCAGGAAATGTAATCAACCTACCTAATACACAGAAATAAAAATAGAGAACTGAGAAAAATGAGGCAACAAAGGAATATGTTTCAAAGAAACAAATTAAAATGCCAGAAGAATTAAGAAAAGTGGAGATAAGCAAACTATCTGATAGAGTTCAAGATAGATCATAAAGCTGTTCAGTGAACTGAGGAGAACAGATGTAAAGAAAGTTACTGTCACTGTTTGCAGATGACATGATACTATATATAGAAAGTCCTAAAGACACCACCAAAAAACTATTAGAACTCATCAGTGAATTCAATAAAGTTGCAGGGTACAAAATGAATATACTGAAATCTGTTACCTTTCTATAAACTAACAACAAACTATCAGAAAGAGAAGTTAAGAAAACAATCCCATGTACAATTGCATCAAAAATATCTAGGAATAGGGCTTCCCTGGTGGCGCAGTGGTTGAGAGTCCGCCGGCCGATGCAGGGGACACGGGTTCATGCCCTGGTCCAGGAGGATCCCCCATGCCACGGAGGGGCTAGGCCCGTGAGCCATGGCCGCTGAGCCTGCGCATCCGGAGCCTGTGCTCCACAATGGGAGAGGCCACAGCAGTGAGAGGCCCACATACTGAAAAAAAAAAAAAAAAAAAATCTAGGAATAAATCTAAACAAGGAGGTAAAAGACCTATACTCGGAAAACTGTAAGAAGTTGAAGACAACACCAACAAATGGAAAGATATACTGTGCTAGTGGATTTGAAGAATATTGTTAAATGACCATACTACTGAAGGCAATCTACAGATACAGTGCAACCCCTATCAAAATCCCCATGGCATTTGAACTAGAACAAATAATTCTAAAATTTGTATGGAGACACAAAAGACCCCAAATAGCCAAAACAACCTTGAGAAAGAAGAACAGAGCTAGAGGTATCATACGCTCTGATTTCAAACTATATTACAAAGCTACAGTAAAACAATATGGTACCTGCACAAAAACACATACACAGGTTAATGGAACAGAACAGAGAGCCCAGAAATGAACCCACACTTTTATTTGCAATTAATCTACAACAAAGGAGGAAAGAATACAAGATTTAGGAATAAATGGTGTTAGGAAAACTGGACAGCTAATGCAGAAGTATCAAACTGGACTACATTCTCACACTACATATAAAAATAAACACAAAATGAATTAAAGACTTAAATATAAGACCTGAAACCATAAAACTAGAAGAAAACATATGCTCCTTGACATTGGTCTTAGCAATATTTTTTTGGATATGTCTCCTCAGGTAAAGGAAACAAAAGCAAATATAAACAAATGATACTACATCAAACTAAAAAGCTTTTGCACAGTGAAGGAAATATCAACAAAACGAAAAGAGCACCTACTGAATGGGAAAATATATTTGCAAAGGATATATCTGATAATGGGTTAATATCCAAAATATACAAAGAATTCATACAACTCACATCAAAAACACAAACACCCTGATTAAAAAATGGGCAGAGAACCTGAATAGACATTTTTCCAAAAAAATATACAGATGGCCAACAGATCCATGAAATCATTAATGATTAAGGGAACATAAATCAAAACCACAGTGAGCTATTACCTCACACCTGTCAGAATGGCTATTATTTAAAAAAAAAACAAGAAAACAAATAACAAGTGTTGGTGAGAATGTGGAGAAAAGAGAACCCTTGTGCGCTGTTGGTGAGAATATAAATTCATGCAACCACTATGAAAAACAGTATGGATGTTCCTCAAAAAACTAAAAACAGAACTATCATACCATCCAGCAATTTCACTCCTTGGTATCCTTCCAAAGAAAACAAAAACACTAATTCAAAAAGATATATGCACCCATATGTTCATTGCAGTATTATTTACAACAGCCAAGATATGGAAGCAATCTAAGTGTCCACTGGTAAATGAATGTATAAAGAAAATGTGATACATATACCTATATGGTCAGCAGAGTATTACTCAGCCATGAAAAAGAATGAAATCTTGCCATTTGCAAGAACATGGATAGACCTAGAGGGCATTGTGCTAAGTGAAATAAGTTAGATAAAGAAAAATACTGCATGATTTCACTTATATGTAGAATCTATAAAACAAATAAACATAACCAAACAAAAATAGAGTCATAGATAGAGAACAAACAAGTGGTTGCCAAAGGGGCTGAGGGTAGGGAGATGAATGAAATAGGTGAGGGAGATTAAGAGGTATAAACTTCCAGTTACAAAATAAATGAGTCACAGGGATGAAATGTATACCATGGAGAATACAGTCAATAATATTTAATAACTGTATGGTGACAGATGGTAACTAGACTTATCATGGTGATCATTCTGTATATAGATAGAATGAATCACTATGCTGTGCACCTGGACCTAACATAGTATTATAGGTCAATTATACTTCAATTAAAAAAGAAAAAAGAAAGCTTTTTAAGGGATAAACATGTTCTATATCACAACCGTCATCATGGTTTAAACATGTCAAAACTAATCAATTACATATGTACTAAAACTGGTACATTTTACTGCAAGTTATTCATACCTCTATAACACACATTTTTTTTTATTTCCAAGAAAAGAACCCTATGTTAAACTAATACAAATTTGTGGATTATCTATCCTTTCCGTTTACTTATCAAACTCTCTAAGGGACTAACATTCAAATATACAAATGTAACTTAACCTAAGATTCTGAAACAATACTGACTAGATAACTTTGTTAGTCAGAGGCCTCCATATATCTAACCATGTCATGACATCTACATCCATTTGAACAATACAACATTCAATAAAGCACACTGACAATTTTAGTGAGAAGTTTTTAGTCAGAACATAATTTACTAGAACTCAAAAGCAGAAGCAAAAGTACCTTTACTTTTTAAAAAAACCCACACTAGTATAATTCAGTGAAACACTCAATTTAGAGTTCTACACACAGGAACCAATTACCAAGAATTGTTTATACTCTATTTCAGGAATTTCAAGAGAAAAAATCCTCCGTCTCAGAAATTTCTCATAAAATTTTCATGATAAAAGCAATACATATCTACTTTGCTACTTAGTGTTAGAACACTGAAAGAACAAAAATAAACAGATGACTAGGATTAAATGTTTACTTACAATGCAATAGCCTAGTCAAAAGGTCTTTTTCATAATTTCATTATAGGTAATATATTAAAATTTTGACTCCAAAATATTTTGAAATAGCAAAATTATTTCAGTTTTTCTTTGTGTGTGTATGTGTTTGTGTGTATGTAAAAAACAAGATAAAAATTTTAAATGAATAAAAAAATAATTTCTAGAGTATGCAGGGGAGACAGCACACATGCAGGCCAATCTCTAATACAATCTATGTAGCCAGTGCTCCACAATGAGCTTTGACTATCAAAATGATATTTCTCAGCATTCTAAGAGAAGTATAGGTAAGCTATAAAACCCAAAAGCAATGTTCGAACCCACAAGAAAGAAAATGTAACATCAGTTCCCAACCTGGAGTCATGCCTAGGGTATGGAATGGTATCTGAAAGCATATATGTATAGAAAACTTCGTCTACAGCCATGATAACTATGATACAAATTTTTCTGTATCTAGATTATCATTGTGGTTAGTAAAAGAAAATTCATTTAAATACATTACTGTAACCAAAGTGGCATTCTGACATTACACATCTTCTCAATCAACATAGGACCACTACAATGTGTAAGTGCATGAAATTTTAAGAACTTAAAAAGGAGACCTCATACCCTGAAAGATTAAAAATCACTGGTATTCATGACCCAGCAATCCCACTATTGTGCATATACCCAGAGAAAATCACAATTCAAAAAGACACACGCACCACAATGTCCAGTGCAGCACTATTTACAATAGCCAGGTCATGGAAGCAACCTAAATGCCCATCAACAGATGAATGGATAAAGAAGATGTGGTATATATATACAATGGAATATTACTCAGCCATAAAAAGGAACAAAATTGGGTCATTTGCAGAGACGTGGATGGATCTAGAGACTCTCATACAGAGTGAAGTAAGTCAGAAAGAGAGAAACAAATATCGTATATTAACGCATATATATGGAACCTAGAAAAATGGTACAGATGAACCAGTTTGCAGGGCAGAAACTGAGACATAGATGTAGAGAACAAACGTATGGACACCAAGGGGGGAAAGCGGTGGGGGCGGGGGGGTGATGAATTGGGTGATTGGGATTGACATGTATACACTGATGTGTATAAAATTGATGACTAATAAGAACCTGCTGTATAAAAAAAAAAGAAACTGACATCTGTGTTGATAAAAGAAAACAAATGTCAAAAGAAAAAAAATTAGAATTTTTATACTACTATTTTTATAGGCTATAATAAGTTTAAATATTTGTTTTAAGTATGTAAAGAGATTCTGTGTATCTAAACATACAATATACTTAATGTGTACATATTAATAAATATTAATATTAAATATAATATTAATAAAATATTAATAAAGACAGACATACTAAACTGCCTGTTTCAAATATACGTAAGAAAACCTTTCAGAGAAATTTGAAAGAATGGTTTTATTTATATACTCTAAGTTACTAAAATGATTTGCCCCAATTTTTCTATAATTCACACTTCTTTTTGGACAAAATACGGCAAAAAATCTTATGTTAAAACATAGGAAAAAATTATCCTGATCATGCAAAAGCACACAGAACAAAGAAAATAGATTTGATAAGCCCTTGGAAAAAAGTATTCAAGGCTAATTTGTTAATCTGATAAAGCATTTGGTATATTATGTATGTCCCCAAAAAGGCAACCTATAAAAGATAGTTGTAAACTGTGCTAAAGCATTAAAGCCTTTTCCAAAGAACATCGGTAATGTGGAGACACAAAACCAATGGGCAGCAAAGGAATAGGTAAAACAAGAAGAATTCTACCAGTCATTATAGTGTTATAATTACAAAACCCATTACCAACAGAAAGACAGTACTGCTAGTTATAATCAACTCTTCTTTCTTAAGCGTTATTCTGCCACTATCACTATCACTCCTCAAACATTCACATAATTGGGCCTTCCTTAAAAGCCCCCAAACTGCTCAACGTCTTCCCAATAAGCCCCTCACCAGCCCTCAGAGGACCTGAGTGCAGTGACCTCAGAGCCACTGGTCACGAAGTTAGACTCAGTCACCCAGTCACCTGATCCTAAGGTCACAGATACAAGAATTCTAATTCTCTCAGTGTAAGTTTTTCATACTGTTTAAGAAAAAATGTTTAAATATATGTAAAGCCCTTATAAAAACTATTAACAGCTATAATTTATTGACTACTGCACTGTGTTTTATGTACATTGTCACATCAAGCCTCCAACAATCCTACCAGGAGGATAGTGTTACTCGAGTTGGATAGATGTAAAAGCAGAAGACTGTACTGCAAATTGTCTCACCCAGGCAGTTGAGCATAATAATCCTACTCTCTTTGACTGCCAAACAAGTTAAAACTAATCCTTTTACGTATGGTACATTATATCAAAAGCTAAAATATAACTCATTTACACTGAATGTTCCTAAATACCATAAAATTTTGCAATATTTTAAGGTGGAAGCTATGGAGTTTGAAGCTTGGAAAATCTGAGGACCTTTAACAATGAAACTGAAGAACATCAGCCTCAACTAAGACACCTCTAAAAACATTCTGTCTGGAAATACTCCTCCAAGTCCCAGCATTGCTCTGGGTATACTCTAAATGCTCAAAAAATACTTGTTGAATGAATAAAATACTGCATGTTGTTCCCTCAAATGTCTGATTATCTCAAATGGATTATCCCATTTATATTTTTACTGAAAAAAATTTTTTTATGCCTCAGTCAACGTCTGCCTTCATTTACTTATTAGTAAATTATAATGATCCGGTATATTGTCAGCACTTTTTATCTTTTATCATTTAATCATCTACATTTTTGACTAATTGAAACAGATTCATTCAATCTCATGACTTAGAAATATTTACAAATATGGAAAATGCAAGACAACTTAATCTTTGGCTTTTGGTAACACAGTACAAGCAGAAAAAACATTTCGCTGCTGTAGATACCAATTTAAAAGTACAATTCGTGGACACATACTTGAGTGGGCACTACTACAAACACGAAAGCATATGTCTATATTTAACATTCCATACTGGGGTAGCTACTGCTAGTCAATTAAAGCATTTTTTAATACAGAGCACACTTGTGAGTAGGAGATGTGATTTTTCCTGCACAGCTCATCTTTCATAAATATTATTCATGTACTACAAACATATATTTTAATGGCTCAAATTATTTTTCAACTTCCAAAACAACTTTTCCACATGCAACAAAGGTTTCTTTCTAATACTGACAAAGCATTTTTTTTTTCTTGTAAAAGAGTAAAAAAAACCAAAAAGGAATTGTTGGTAATGGAATTCAAACCACGGAACACTTTATAATGGAAAATAGGCTACTACTAAGGAAAAATTAGACTCGTTTTAAAATTGAATCTATTTACATACCAGCACAGAATATCCCTGGGACTTCACTTCTGACTATTATGGTCCGTACTTTCTTATCAGATTTTAAAGCATCCACAGCTTTTGAAAGCTAAACAGAAACAGGGAGGGTAAGAAGGAAAAGGGGGAAAAATCATTTTCAGATTGATATCAACACTGTATCTTAATATTAGAAGCAAATAGTTTAATCTTTACACTCACCATTTTTATAAGATTTGTGCTCAATGAATTTTTGGCATAAGCTCTGTTTATTCCAAGCACCACAATTCCTGGTTAAGGGGAAAAAAAAAAAAGTCATTTGAGTTAGTGACGTATTCAGGATACAGACTCCCGTATACACAGCTAGTTGACTTGGGACTTAGGAATCTACTACCACCTTGAGGTTCACTTCAAGAGCTTTACCCTAATTTGCATGTTTACCTTCCTTTTCAAGCATAATTTTGAAGAAGTGGTATTTATATTTATAAAATCAATCTGATGCCTAATATTCACCACTTTTCTACAGCCTTTTAAAGAAGAACTTTATAACAGCATGTTCCCTTCAACTCCTCTCTCCTTAAACACCACCAAGGTAATCTGCCACATTTTACTAAATTTTACATCATTAAATCAGACTAACTGGTTGAAGGCCACGCTTACTGGTGAAAATTCTAAGTTACAGAATACTGTTTAAAATATAGTTTTTTATCTTCAATATATACAGAAGTACACAATAGCTAACAATTCCTTCTCACAGGCAAGCATTGTGGGATCAGCTTTTTTGCTAGTACACCAGGTGTTAATACTCTTTTTGTCCTACTACATAGCTTTCAGTATTTTCATCCTAGGTTTCTCTCCTGGCTCTGTCCCATGTACTTAACCTGAAGCCACCTCCACTTAGAACTCCAAAAAGCAATTCAACCTGAATCTATAGGAAGTTCATTCTTTCTCCTACAAAGCCAAGCTCTCCCTCCTAACTTCCCTAATCTTATCAGAGAGCATCATCTAAATCCAGCCTCCCATTCCAATTGCTGTAGTCGGATCAATTTTCTAAAACCAATTCCATGCATAGAATTCACCCCGTTTAAAATCCTTTATTTCTTATTTCCAAAATACCCGAGTTCAAAGACCTTAATTTGATATTCGAAGTCCTCTAAAACCTGTACCCGACCTTCTTGTTCCCCAAGGAAACTCAAATTTTCCTTGTATAACAAAAATGCCTTCCACCAGGTGGGGCGAGGTGGGCGGGGGGGGGGGGGGGGGGAGGGAAAGGGGTAATCCTTATTTGTAATTGGGTTAAACGAAAGACAACAAAATGTGCGCGTGCCTTCTCTATGCAAGAAACTGCTCAAACCCATTTTTCAACGAACTTAAGCTCATAGCAGAATAAATTTACAAGAATTCCCAATGATCTCAGTAAGGAGAAAATCATGAAGGAGAACTGGTTTCTAGGGCAGGCTCTGCATTAAACAGCTGAATGACCTTGGGTAGGTCCCAATACTAATGACAACAGCTACCACTAATTGAGTCCTTTATTATGTGTTGAACACTGTTCCCAAGCGCTTTACATTTATTGACTTACGTAATCCCCAAAGCAACCTAAGAGGTAGGTACTGTTTTTATCCTTGTGGAACAGATAAAATAATTGGGACTTGAGGAGGTTAAATAACTACCTTCAGCTAGTAAATAGCAATCTAACTCCACACTTGAAGGAAAAATGAGACTTGCTACACTGTTCATGCTTTAGTTTCCTCAGAAGAAAACCAAGTGGTTAAGACTAGATATTAATTCATTCAAATGTACTGAGTACACATTATGGCGCTCAGCCCTCAAGGAACTATAGTCTAAAAAGGAAAGACAAACATCAATTTAAAAAAATCATAGAAATATACAATTCAAAATGCTTTACATGCTCTGAACGGTGCTACAGTAATTTGTAACCAGAACTGATATGGTCTGGGGGCAAACAGGGATAGTCAGGGAAAGCTTATCCAAGACAGTGCAATCTGAGTTGAGATTGGGAAGATGAGTATTGGGGGAGAGGTGGGTGCTGGATTACAGACAGGAACAACATAGGAGAAATCATAAAATAGTCATGCCAGAAGGAGGAGAAGAGTACCCAATGAGAGGAGAGGTCAGCACCAGCCAGATAGTGTCATTACAGGCCCTGTTAAAAAATAAGGAGTAACCATTGAGAGAGTTTTAAGTATTGTATAAACACACATATACAACCAGTGGGGAGGATTCGTTTCTATATTTGGAGACCATGCCAAAGTGTACAGGGCTAGACACTTCCAGGCACAAGCTGCAGTCCAGTCAACAGATAATAGGTTTGGCTGAGGTTAGCTGAGTTAGAAGTAGAAGGAAGTGAAAGGACTCAAGAGCTATTCAAGAGGTAAATGTAAAATGAGTTAATGATTGACTGGATTGAGGACTGAATGCACTGCAAGGAGGTATTAAGGAGTGTCTAATAAAGTTTTGGCTTCAGCAATTGGATGAAAAGAAGATGACATTCAATGAGACAGAGAACCATAAAAAACACCAAGGTGAGGGTGCCGGGGGATAAGGTTCATGAGTTCAGTTTTGAATTAAAGTGAATCTGAAGTGCCTTTGAGACACCCAAGCTAGTTATCAACTCTAAGGGTACAGGCTAAGAATGCAGGCTCTGAGGTCGGACTGCTGGAACTGAAATCCCAGTCTGCCACTAGCTATGTGACACTGGACAGTCACTTAACCTCTCTGACCCTCAGTTTCCTACCCTGTTAAGTGAAGATACTAATAGGTCCAAACTCCATGGGACGGTTGTGAGGATCATATGGCAAGACATATGTAAAGCTTTCAACATAAGCATTTAATTATTATTGTCCCTTCTGCAAACACTTTGATGCAATAATTAAAGTGTTACCATAATGAATAGATGCTAGATAGGATACTGTTGACAATATTACTAAATTGTAAAGTGCCATCAAAATGCTTCTACCATAGTTAATTCCAGTGGTTTTGGTCCCATGTTTGAGGCCTGATGTTTTGAGCACTTCTACCTCAAACAGTTGGAAATCAGCTCTGTAATTTAAAACGAATCATCCTGTGCCTAACAACTGTCCCACCCAATGTATCAGTAAGCTACTGATACCCCAAAATGGAATAAAACCTTACTTTATTCTGCAGGGCCTATTGTTTTCATTTTGTAACTGCCCCACTTTATTTCACATTTAATAGCTTCTCAATAACTCAATTATCATGCATCCTCACCACATAACCTAGCCAGAACAAGTTTGCTAGGTTATTAAGGTTATTAAATTCCTGTTTCAGACTTTTCCTGTCTTTTGACAAAATATCATAAAATTCTTGGTGAATCTTCAACAAGTTCATATTACAGCATCAACCCTGCTCTACAGAGCTCACAAAACTGAAAGATGAACAAAGTGACTCAGCTGGGACTTAATATATATATATATATATATGAATACATTTTACTCATACAAAATTGAAGTGATACACCCTGAGTGAAAGTCCTCCTTCCCTGGACCCATTCCATTCTCCTCCCCAGAGGTAGCCATAGTTATCTGCTGTTATGTAACTTTCCACAAAATATATTTATATACAGAAATAGGGTTGTGACTATAGTTTTGCTTATTGTTGCTATTTTACATAAATGCGACCACAGAGTATTTTCTGTTGGCGCTGTTCTACGTAAATAGGTTCATACATATTTCCTTTATTTACTTAATTTGGCCTTAAAGATCTTTCTACATCAAGACATTCCTTTTAATTCATAATATTCTGCGAAATGAATTTCCATTATTTAGTTTCCTTTTCATTATCATTTTCCTAAAATACTGCAATGCTGCAATCAACATTCTTGAAGATTTCTTTTCCGTACAATAAATATCTCTCTGACAGGTATCAAGAAGTGGAATTTCTAGGCCCAACAGAATGTGTATTCTTAAATTTTAACAGATAACTCTCAAAAATACAGATACTGTACAGCCAAATCACCAGTACCTATCAGTAGTACATCTTAACAGAGCTCCAATTATATGTATTACCTGTACAAGGACACTTCCTTGCCCACATATTTTAATATTTATATTATCACTAATTCTCAAAAAATAAACAAAATCAATCTGAAATTAAGATCACTTCTAATATATTTTTAAACTACCTCTACATTGTACTAAGACACAACTGTACCAAAAATTAGTCTTACATTATACACGTTAACTTATTTATAAAGAAATACAGAAGTTAGGACACTGGAACTCAGCTCCTTCAGGCCATTTAGAACTTTCTGTGACAATTCTGTGTACCACTTTGTATGGAACCACCAGACTTTGTTAGACAAGATGCGTGAGATACACTAGCATAGGATCTATTACACTGGAATACACAAAATTCATAACTTTACACAAAGATACATACACTCTTTTCGAGTACAAGGTTTTTGACCTAAAATTAGAGGAATTTTAATATATTCTGTTTTACATGGTACCCATCAAACAGAGAAAAAAAAGTTATGTTAAGTCTAATTACATTCACTACATTTTCAAGTATATTACTGGTAAGAGAGAACTTCTGTTTGACTTGGTGTCAATGAGAACTGGATCTTACAATTTACTCTGTCACCACCCTCTCCCACATCCCAGCAGAGAATTATTTTGACCCAAAATAAATAAATAAATAAGGCATGGCTCATTTGTGAGAATACCACTTCCGCTCAGTTGAAAATTTACCTTCGCATATTATCCTTTCTTCAATTAAAGCTATTGTCTCAGTCTCTTATCATATACAAATAAGTTTGGTCTGTTATTACTAACCCAATACTAGGTTTTATTCTAATATCCCCTTATACCACCTGTTTTTTATTTTCCGCTACTTACTTTGTAGAATGGCTTCTAGTCTTCTTACTTCTCTTAAATCCTAACTTATTTATATTTTAATGATCACAGCAGAAAAATTATATATTGAAATAAGTTATTTTGCCATAAATTACCTTCCTTTTGTTTTATTAAATATTTTTTTAATTATGTGTGTGAGCTGCTTACATTATCTATACATTTCATCTCAGGTCACTAAGGGGACCTCATTAAACATGTTATTGTGAATCACTGGTCTACCACTCAACACTGAATATTATAAATCTCTGACAATATATGGAAAATAACATCATTATGTATCAAGTTTCACCTAATCTTATGAACCAAAGTTGAGTTAACTAAGTTTAATAATCATTTGTCATTTGTTTTCTGAATTAACTGTTCTTATTGTTTGCCTATCTTATCAGAGTTGTCTTTTGCATTTCAATTAATAAATTTTTAGATTACAGACATTAATTCATTATTTATAAAACAGATCTTTTCCCTATCATTCACTTTTAAAGTTCAACTTGTTCACGGTAATTTTTGGCACCATAGTTTTAACTTTTTATATAGTATATTATTGCCTTTGCAACTTTCGGGCTTAGTATCTTCCTTAAAAAGGGTTTACAATGAAAACACACATCCACACAAATGCACCAAATGATCACAGCAGCATTATCCAAAATATTCAAAACGTGGATACAACCCAAATATCCCTCAGCTGATGAATAGGTAAACAAAACGTAGTATATCCACTCAGTGTAATATTTGGCCTAAAAAAAAAACAACTAAGTATCGATACACGTACAACATGGATGAACCCTGAAAACATGCTGAGTGAAAGAAGCCAGTCACAAGGGAGCACATACCTTATAATTCCATTTATATGAAATGCTGAGAGGAGACAAATCAGAAGGGACAAATAAGGTCGATTGGTGGTTGCCTAGGACTAGTAGAGATGGAGGGATTGAGCAGTGACAGCTAAAAAGTGTGAAGTTTCTTTTTGGGGCAATGAAAATGTTCAATAATTGATTGTGGTGATAGATGCACAACTCTGTAAATATACTAAAAGCCATTAAACTTTACATTTTAATAGGAGATTTTTAAGGTATATGAATTATATGTCAATAAAGCTATTTTTTTTTAATTTTTTAAAAAAACATGGCAACATTCTCTTAGACCTAGAAATAGAGCGAAATTACCAGAGAACCATGGAGTGAGGATGAGGGCAAAAGAGAAGGTACACATTTGTGGTGGAGTGTGAAAGGGAGCCAAACCCTTATCCTCCATTGCAAAAAGTCAATAGATAGGTAATACCTAAATTTGAAAATTCCAGAAGTAGAAACACATGTATGTTATTTCAAATGAAATAACATATACCCCAAAGAATCAGCCAAAGGGTTTTAAATAACTGCTTCTGGAGTATAGGAAATGGGGTGGAGGAAGGCACTGCTAGTTCTCAAAACAAACCATATTAAATATTGGTCACAATACTAACTGTATAGATAATTAAGAAAAAGTAAAACTAAACCAATTAAAACAAAATAAAGGCTCTCTCTACCCTAATGTTTTGAAACAATTCTCTAATACTTTCTCCTAACATTGATTACTTTCATTTCTGCTGTTCTCAACTCCGCAGGTATCTTATTTTCTCTGAAATGCATAAACATTTTTGGCTAGCACCATTCATAAAACAGTACCCTATTTTCTTTCTGATTTCAAAAATCAAACAACTGTATACTAAATAACTATAAAAATCACTCTCTGGACTCTCTGTTTTACCGTCAATTTCCTGGTCCACTCCTATTCTAATGTTCTTCCTACTTTAATTATTGTAACAATATTGTATGTTTTGTTATCTAATGTACAGTAAGCACCACGTCTACCAGCTATTATTTTTCAAAATGTCTTAAATATTCTTAAACACAACTCTTTTCAATGAAATTTAAAATACACTGTTAGGATATTTGTTGTTTAATATTTAGGAAACTGACATATTTAAAGTATTAACTCTTTCCCTTTATAACATGGTACAATGCTGCAAATTTTCAGGTCTTGGTTTTCTCCTCAATAAAGACTTAAGAGACTTCATCTTGCACATCTTCAAAGGCTATCTGTTGCCCCTTGTGAATGCTTTTATTTCTATATCAGTTATATTTTCTAATCACATATTGAGAGTACGTGGAAAGTTTAGTGCTATTTTATAGGAACTTTTTCTGGCAAATTTATTAAATATTAATAGACTTAACAAGTGGTTCTCTTCAATTTTCTAAGACAACAATCAATCATTATCTGGAAATATTGGCAGTTACATGTTCTGCTCCAATGTTCATTTCCAATTTCCTTCTCTTGCTGTTTTACTTTAGCTAGGACTTCAAGTCCAACATAATATTAGCAAAAATAATAAGTTCCCTTATTTTATCAATGTCTTTAATGAAAACGTTTCTAAGTATTTCACCATTTAGTATAACGTTTGCTATGCATTTCTAATAGCTTTTTTTCAAGTTGGGGAAATTTATTTCTACATTCAAATTTGCATTTTAAAAAGATCACTCAGGCCACAGTGCAGAAAACAGATTAGAATAAAGCTAGAATATACTAGACCAATTTCCCTTATGAATACAAATGTAAAAATCCTCAACAAAATACTAGTAAGCCAAATCTAGCAGCCATGACCAAGAGGGACTTATCCCAGGAATGCAAGGGTGGTTCAGCACAAAAATCAATCAAAGTTACACACCACACGAAGAGAATAAAAGAAAACATTTGAAAGCTACATGATCATCTCAACTGATGCAGAAGAAACACTGGACAAAATCCAACATGCTTTAAATGATTTTTTTTTAATGATAATTGAAAAACCTCAACAAACTAGTAACAGAAGGAAACTTCCTCAACCTAATAAAGGGCATTTATAGAAAACCCACAACTAACATCATACTTAATGTTAAAAGACTGAAAGTCTTCTCCTTAGGATAAATAACTAGATAATGATGTCTGTTTTCACCACTTCTATTCAATGTTGTACTGGAAATTCTAGCCAGGGTAATTAGGCAAAAAAAAGAAATAAAAGGCATCCAAATAGGAAAAAAAAAAGAAGTAAAATAATTTCCATTCACAAATAACATGATCTTATACACAGAAAATCCCAATGAATCCACCAAAAACTGTTAGAGCTAATAAGTGAACTCAATAAAGTTGCATGATACAACATCAATATATAAAAATCAGTTAAATTTCTATACGCTATCAATAAACACTCCAAAAATGAGATTAGGAAAACAATTCAATTTGTAATAACATAAAACACCACTGAAAGAAATTTAAAAAGACCTAAGTAAATAAAAATTTATGATCAATTGGTTTTTGACAAGAAAACCAAGACCATTCAATGGTGCAAGACTTTTCAACAAATCGTGGTGGGACAACTAGATACTCACCCACAAAGGAATGGAGTTGGACCCTTTCCTCACACAACATACAAAAATTATCTCAAAATGGATCTAAGAGCTAAAACTATAACACTCTTAGAAGGAAGCAAAGGTATAAATCTTCATGATCCTGGATTAGGCAACAGTGTCCTAAATATGACAACAAAAGCACAAGCAACAAAAGAAAAAACAGATAAACCAGACTTCATCAAAATTACTAAGGAAGTGAAAAAACAAGCCACAGAAAATATCTGCAAATCATACATCTGATATGGGGTTTATACTTAGATTATATACAGAATTCTTACTATTCACAACAAAAAGACAACCCAACTGAAAAACAGGCGAAGGAGTTGAATAGATATTTCTCCAAAGAAGATATATAAATGAAATGAGGCTCAACATAATATGTTATTAGAGAAATGCAAATCAAACCACAATGAGGTATCACTTCATACCCAATAAGATGGCTATAATTTAAAAAAGGAAAGAAATAAGCATTGACAACGATGTGGAGACTTAGGAACTCTCAACCATACTCTCATATTCTCATACAGTTTGGTGGTTCCTCCAAACACTAAACATAAAATTACCACATGACCCAATGATTCTACTCCTAGATACCTATCCAAAAGAATGAAAACCTATGTTCAAACAAATAACCGTACACAAGTATTTAGCAGCATTACTCATAATATCTAAAAAGTAAAAATACAAAATGTGCTATATCCAGTCAATGGAATATTATTCAGCCATAGAAAGGAATGAAGTGCTGATGCATGCTATAACACAGACGAACTCTGAAAACATTAGGCTGAAAGAACCCAGACACAAAAAGCCACATATCGTATGATTCTACTTCTGTGAAATACCTAGTATAGGCAAACCTGTAAAGACAGAAAGGAAATTAGTGGTTTCTGGAAACTGGGGGGAGGGGGAATATGGAGAAACTGACTAAAGAGCATGGGTTTGTTTTGAAAGTAATAAAACTGTTCTGGAATTAAGACAGTGATGATGGCTGTACAACATGGTGAATAACCTAAAAACTACTGAATGTACACTTTGAAAAATTAAAATGGTAAACTTTGTATTATGTGAATTTCACCTACAGTTACAAAAAAGAAAAAAAAAAAAAGTATACTGGAGGATACCAAACAAGAGGCTACTGCAGAGATCCAGATGAGAGATGACAGCACACAGGCTTCAGGCTGTGGAGTGGAGATGGAAAGCAGACTGCTTCTAGAGATATACTGAAAGCAGTACCAACGTAACTATTACCAATAATATTCTAAACCCTGTTTATATTCAATCTATAGATACAGCAATGGACAACTGTAAGAGAACAAAATGTAACTATCATAAACTTTGATGATATAAAGTTACAAATGACAGAAATTGTATGGTTAGAAGATGAAGGATATAGAACAGCAAACATTTTCTGAACTTACACCAAAAAAGTCCAGATACTGTCTATAAAAATAATTATAAAGGTAACACAAACCAGAAAGTGAATAAAATTATCATTCACAGCAAAGACTCAAAATATAAGTTTAAAGTCTTTACTTTTGATGAAACAGTTTGAAAGTGGAGAGATGACACCCTTCCATAGTGTTTTTGTTTGTTTGTTTATTTTACCATGAGCATATATTGTTACTTTAGAATTTTGTAGACCTCAATAATTTAACTATTTTTACTAACAAATCACTTGTAATACACAAAGAACTGAAAACCACTGACAGAATACTTTTGATAAACCATATATAATTCAGTCTCCTTAAAATACTACAAAAGTAATAAGAACCTACAATAAAAACATAATGAACTAACCCAGAACTCCTTCACATGAACAAAAGGAGATATGCAATTTTTATAATACCCAAATTTTAGAAACAACGTGGAAAATCATTAACAGATGATGGCTGTAAACCTAGAAAACCCAAAACAATCAAATAAAAAACTACTGCAACAAAAGAGCATTATTTAAAAGACATGAAATTAAATATCCAGATAAAATAGCCTTCATATAGAAGGAAGGAAGGAGAGAGAGGGAGGGAGGGAGGAGGAGGCGGGGGGAGGGAGGAAGAAAGGCAAACACACAGAAGATATACTGAAAGAAATCATCTCATTTTTATGAACAACGAGACAGGAGGCAGGATGACCTGGGGTACACTTAACATAAATGTGCAAACCCTACTGGTGGGCACTTCTAAAACTCCCCTTAAAAAAAAACAAAATAGAATTGCAAAAATGGAAACACATTCTGTGTTTTTAGGTAGAAAAGAAAGCAGTATCATAAATATTTCCCTAATTTTAAATCCAACACAATGTCAATAAAAATACCAACAAGCCTTTTTCTGAAACTATACATGGATATTCCAAAACTCATGTGGAAAAATAACCATGCAGGAAGAGCCAAAAAAAAAAAAAAAAAAGAAAGAAAGAGCAAAGGTGAAGGAGGGAATACCTAGCCCTACCATACACTAAAACACAACACAGCTTTAATCATAAAATAATGTAGAAGTGCAACATCTACAGAGACCATAAAACAGAACAGAAAGACCAGATTTAGCTCGTGATAAAAATGGCCCTTCAAATCAGTGGGGTAAAGATGAATAAGTGGTGTTGGGACAACTGGATACCCATTTGGAAAAAGATAAAGGGTCTGTATCTCACACTGCCATGATAATTCCTTTATTTTTACATTGGTGGTTTCAAAAGTGGTGATTTTCTATCATTCCTACCATTCTTCTATAAAAACATCTTCTTCCCTACCCCACCATCTTGAGTAATCACCATGGCTTCATGGATTCTTTACTCAAGGTGCTATAATCCATTATCACTGTATTTTTTAATGTTCAAAGCCCTTGTAAGCTTATATCCTGACATGTTCCTTTCAGTATTTAACATGTTTCTATGTCCTTCTGACATGTTCCTTTTAGTATTTGAACACTTCCTTGCTTTTTGACTCACAAAGATATTCCAGGCTCACCTTTCACTTTCCCTGCTCCAGACCTGAAATCAGACATTTCTCCAAAGAGCTCTGGCTTCTTTCAGTGGGGGAACAGTCTTTAGAAACCAAAATCTGGACATTAGATATGTTCACTGCTACTGTGGTATCATTCCTTTTAGACTGTTTCAATGGTCAGAATAGGAAATAAATATAAACATGTTCGTATACAATATACTTATGTTTTTTTTAAGTTTGGCCTGATAACTCTAATTCAAATCCAAGGTAACAGGTTTCTTCCTCACCTTCCCCCATCCCATATTTGTACTTTCTCTCTCCTACCACAGTGAAAAGTCTGTTTCCCAAGAACATTTTTTTCATTTACTCTATCCTATAATAAAAAGAAAACATATTCAGAATTATTAAGCCCAACTACTGCTAACAACAGACTACTAAGTAAATTTCAAGATTCTTTTTGACTCATAACTAATTGATCTAAATGATAACAACTTATTCAAAACAATAATGCCAACCATGTATGGGGTGACTGTAGCTTACAGAAAAGGGTAATAAATGACAGTAATGTTATAAGGAATGGGAGGAAAGAAATAGGAATATGCATTTACACCATTACCACCATGAAACAGTATAGTGTTATTAAAAAGCAGGCGTGGATTAGTTGTAAATATATATTGCAAACAACACGGTAACAGTTACAAATACATAATAATCCAACTATTTAAATAATCACTTTAAGTACGAATGGTCTAAAATACACTAATTAAAAGACAGATACTGTCAGAGTGGATTAAAAACAAGACCCAGGGCTTCCCTGGTGGCGCAGTGCTTGAGAGTCCACCTGCCGATGCAGGGGATGCGGGTTCGTGCCCCGGTCCGGGAGGATCCCACATGCTGCGGAGCGGCTGGGCCCGTGAGCCATGGCCACTGAGCCTGCGCGTCTGGAGCCTGTGCTCTGCAACGGGAGAGGCCACAACAGTGAGAGGCCACCGTACCGCAAAAAAAAAAAAAAAAACAAGACCCAACTCCATGTTGTGTACAAAAAAATCCACTTTAAACATAAAGACACAGACTGATTAAAAATGAAGAGATAAAGCAAGATAAACCATGCTAAAACTAATAAAACCTGGAGTAGCTACATTAATTTCAGAGACAGCAGATCTCAGAACAAGGAATAGTCTCAGGGAGAAAAAGGGGCATTACATAATGCTGGAGGGGTCATTTCTGCAACATAATAACCCATGCATATCCACCTAACAATAGAGCATCAAATTGCATGATGTAAAAACTGATAGAATTACAAGGAGAAATAAACAAATCCCCTAACATAGTTGCAAATTTCAACTCACCTCTATCACTTATAGATCCATCAGACAGAAAATCAATTAAGGGTATAGCTGAACTGAACACAAACAAAAAAATCAACTAAATCTAACTGAATACTAGATCTACTTGAATATAGAACACTTGCATCCAACAATAGCAGACTACTCATTCTTCTCAAGGTCATACTGATATTCACCATGACAGACCACATTCTGGGCCAAAAACACACTTAACAAATTTAAAATAGAAATCAGGGCTTCCCTGGTGGCGCAGTGGTTAAGAATCTGCCTGCCAATGCAGGGGACAAGGGTTCAAGCCCTGGGCCGGGAAGTTCCCACATGCCACGGAGCAACGAAGCCCATGTGCCACAACTACTGAGCCTGTGCTCTAGAGCCCGCGAGCCACAACTACGGACGCCCGCGTGCCTAGAGCCTGTGCTCCGCAACAAGAGAAGCCAACGCAATGAGAAGCCCATGCATCGCAATGAAGAGTAGCCCTTGCTCTCCGCAACCAGAGAAAGCACGCACGCAGCAAGGAAGACCCAACGCAGCCAAAAGTAAATAAAATAAATAAATTAAAAAAAAAAAAAAAAAGAAATCATACTGAAGTATCCTCCTAGGTGACAATGGAAATAAACCTAGAAATCAATAACAGAAAAACAGCTGGAAAACCTCAAAATACTTAGAGATTAAATAAGGTACTCAAGTAAAATATAAGTAAATGAAGAAATCTCAAGAGAAATTTAAAATACTTCTAACTATATGAAATTGAAAATACAACTTATCAAAATACATGTGACACAGCAAAAGTAGTGCTTGGGGAAAACTTACAGCACTGAATGCACATATTAAGAAACATCTACAATTGGTAATCTAAGCTTCCACCTTAAGAAACTAGAAAACAAACAACAAATTAAAATAAGTGGGAAGAAAAGTAAAAATCAGCAGAAATCAATGAAATTAAAAGTAGAAAATCAGTAAAGAAAAATCAATCAAATCAAAAGTTAGTTCTTTATTAAAAAGATCAGTAAATTGATAAGCCTCTAGCCAGGCTAGCCGTGAAAAAAAAGAGAGAAAACAAATTACTAATATCAGAAATGAAAGAGAATATCAATTACTAACATCAGAAATTCATCACTACTGAATCCCACTGATACCACAAGCATAATAAAGAAATATTATGAACGACTATATGCCAACAAATTTGCTAACTTACATGAAATAAACCAATTCCTTGAAAGGCACAAGCTAACAGGACAAGAAATAGATAAGCTGAATAGGCTAAATCTATTGATATTAAAGAAACTGAATCAGTAATTAATAAGCTTCTAAATAAGGAAGCATCAGATGCAGATGGTTTCACCAGTGAATTCTACTAAAACATTCAAAGAAAAAAATGATGCAATTTCTCTACAATCTCTTCCAGAAAACAGAAGCAGATAGGGCACTTCCTAGCTCATTTTATTAAGTCAGCATTACCCGTATACCAAAAACAGACAAAGACATCACAGGAACGGAAAACTAAAGACCACTATTTCTCATAAACATAAATGCAAAAATCCTCAACAAAATGTTAGTAAATCAAATCCAGCAATGTATAAAAATAATTACACCCCAAAATCAAGTGGGATTTATTCCAGGTGTGAAAGACTGGTTCAATATTTGAAAATCAATTAATGTAACACATCACATCAACAGGCTCAACACGAAAAGGCATACAATCATCTCAATAGATGCAGAAAAAGAATTTGACAAAATTCAACCAGATAAAAACACTTGAACTATGAATAATCAGAGGCTTCTTCAACCTGATAAAGGACATCTACCAAAAAACCCATAGCTAACATCATACTTAATGGTAAAAGACTGAACGCCTTCCCCTCAGATCAGGAAAAAGATTAGGATGTCTGTTCTTGAAACTTTTAGTCTACACTGTAACAGAGGGTCCAAAGGGGGAGATTACAGAAGAGAAAGAAATAAAAGGCATCCAGATTGGAAAAGAATAAGTAAAATTTCTTCTGTGTGCAGATGACATGGATCCTGTATATAGAAAATATTAAGAAACCCACTAAAAACCTATGAGAAAAAATCATCAAGTTCAGGAAAGTTGCATGATACAAGATCAACATACAAAAACAATTGTATTACTGTACGCTAGCAATGAACAATTTGAAAACAAAACTAAGAAAACAATTCCATTTACAATAGTATCCAAAAAGAATGAACTAGCTAGAAGTAAAGTTAACAAAAATTTAAGTTTAAGACTTATACAATGAAAACTACAAAATACTGCTGAATGAAAAGATATTCCATGTTCATGGAATGTTAAGTTTTATATTGTTAAAAAGGCAATATTCCCCAAATTGATCTACCTATTCAATGCAATTCCTATCAAAATACCAGTTGACTTGACTTCCTTGAAAAAACTGAGAATTCTTTAGAAATTCTGGTATAAATTCTTCAGAAATGGTACTGACATAAAGATAGACATGTAGATAAATGGAATACAACTGAAAGTACAGAAACAAACTCTATGTTTACAGTCAATTAATTTTCAACAAGCATGCCAACACAATTCTATGGTGAACTATAGGTCTCATCAATAGCACTGGTACACTGGATATCCAAAGCAAAAGAATGGGGGCTTCCCTGGTGGCGCAGTGGTTGAGAGTCCGCCTTCCGATGCAGGGGACACAGGTTCGTGCGCCGGTCCGGGAGGATCCCACATGCCGCGGGGCGGCTGGGCCCGTGGGCCATGGCCGCTGAGCCTGCGCGTCCAGAGCCTGTGCTCCGCAACGGGAGGTGCCACAACAGTGAGAAGCCCGCGTACCGCAAAAAAAAAAAAAAAAGTTCTAAAATTAGATTGTAGTGATGGTTGCACAACTCTGTAAATATGCTAAAAATAATTGTACATTTTTAATTTTATATGTGAATTAATCTCAATAAAATTTTAAAATATATACATCTATCTAAATATATAGCCTTATTGAGATAGAATTCACATGCCATAAAATATATGGAATTAAAGAATGTATTCTTTAAAACATGAGAAAAATGTGAAAGGAATCAACCTGTTTTTTAAAGAAAAAAAGCATGTAGTAGGAAGATGAGCTAGCTGAACTCTGCAACAGGCCACCTGAGACATGATACAGGCTTGGACAAGAGCAGTGTTGGTAAAGAAGAACATGGATAAAAATGGAAAGACTACAAAGGCACTTGGGAAGACCTGATGATAAGCCAGATGTGAATGATGAGGTAGAGCGGGCATTAAGAATAACTTGAATTATGCATTTGCTTGTTTGCTCTACTTCTACCAGAAGTTGGTATAAAGTTCACAAAAATGGTCTCTAAAACGGGTCACAATTATGAGTAGAAGCCTACAAGACTGGGAGAAGGTTGGTATGGAGAAGGGAGAGGTCATTCCAGAAGGCGTGTGCAAAAACACAGACACATAAGAGCAAGAAAAGGTAAAGCTTAGATGCAGCAGAAGGGAGATGGATGGTCTGTAAAGGCCTGCAGCTGTGAGGGCTTGTAGGCATTAGAGACCACTAGAGGTTTTTAACTGAACAGAGATGTGATTCTTGCTTGGCCTTGAAAAAATAACCCCAGCCCCAGTGCAAAGAACAAACTGGGAAGGAGAATGACTGGAGACCAGTTGACCTATAAAGGCAGCCACTGCGGGAAACCAGGAGAGACCTCTGTAAACCATGACCGGGACTGCTGCTCTAAAACCCTGAGGAGGCTGGACAACAATGCAAAAAATAACGACTAAAGAAAGTTGGTTGTCTAACTGTGCTTCCACAACAAATTACAAATATGGAACCCAAGCAACCTATGAGTACGGATGTATTCTGCATTTACCCACCTCCACCAGCCTAAAGAGGCCTACAGGGCAGAGAGCAGTCTGGGGCTCCTCTGACCCAGTGGAGTTGTCATATTCCCTGCAGGCTGCTAAGAGCACCAAATTTTGGACTCGCCTCTAATAAGCAAAGGCACCAGGGAGATTCCTTCACCTGCACCAGCCTTGAACTCATGTTTTTCTTTACACTGCTTATTGCTGGTTTGACAGTAAAGCAAAGCAAAGTAAAGCATATATAATGTTAAACAAAACTGAGTTGTCACCTTGCCAATCCTGAAAGGAAGCAGGTCAATTTTCTTAAGAACCCATATTCCCTAACAGCTGATTTTTACATTTCAAGTGACAAAACATTCTGAATTTATCAAATTGACTTATATTCCGATTTCTTTTCCTTGACCCATTTGAAACCTAACTGAAGGACTTTCCAGACATTTTATAAAAATTTACGTTCAATATGCATTCATTTAGGTCAAAAGAATACAGAATATGGTGCACATTACTAGCTGTACCTGCAATGCATTTGTATCTAATGTACTGCTGGTTCACCTAATGGAACTGAAATGCTAGCAAGACTAAGCTTACCCAAAAGATGGTATCGTTCATGGCTCTAATCACTCCAGTGCCAATCTACTTTCCAGCTGAATTTCTCAAAATTCTGCCTGTCATGCCACTACAACCACACTTGCCTTATGCCATTTCCCCAAAACACCACACGTTCCCATGCCATGCCTTTCACCATGCTCTTGTCTGTATGAAATAATAAACAAATAAAAGAAATAACTCATCATACTCCAGAAGACCCCCTATGAGCTAGATCGATACTCAGTGAGCAATTTATATTACCCTCTCGTCTAATCTCCACAGTAGGCATACAAAGTTGGTATTATTTTTCCTATTTTTGCACGGAAGAAAATTGAAGCACAGAGAAGTTTGCCTAGGAACCCTCACTAATGTCACATTCCATTGCAAAGAATGCCTTGGACCCCTTTTCATCTGGCAAAACCCTAACTTAACCCTCAGAATCCCCTTCTGGAGTCTTCCAATCTCCCCAGATATAGCTATCATATGAACCTTGGGGGTACTACAGCCCTTTGCTGTCGCCAAGCCTTTAAAGTTAGCATAACCTTTTAATCACCACTATCTTCCTCGCTATACTGCGTGCTGCTTAAAGATAGCAATCATGACTTAACTCGTTTTGCACTTCTGCTTAACCGATTATAGGTGCTCAATAACTGCATGTCAAAATTCAATGACTACTCTTCTGGCAAACTGCTATTTCCACCTTTCATGATCCATTTAACGTCTCCCAACAAGGCCAAGTGAAAGGAATTGAGCTTTAACATCAATCCCACCGACTGGCACACATCTTCTATCACAACCCTTCCTCCCACTGTATTGTACTGCTAATGCATCTACCTCCACCCAAGGAGGTAGCTCAAGGGCAAGATCAACATCATCCACAACTGTGTCCCCCAGAGCTTAGCAAGGGAATTGGAAGACCAAGAAAATGCTCAAAATTGTCTAACTGAACTGAAATAGTCCACAAAACTAACCTTCTAAGATAAAATGGGCAAGGGGAAAAATTGTTCCAGATGCACCGCTTTAAACTGAAGAAGACTCAGAATAATAAGGTGCATTGTCAAGGCAGCTTCCAAAACTCTCCGCCTGATAGCTGAGTTGACAGAAAGGAATCACAGAGCAAGAACAAAATCTGGAAGCAAATATCACACACCCGGTTTATTGACCTTGGCTCGTCTAGAGATGAGGACGTAAGCCGCATTTCTGTCTTCGGCGCCGAGTAGGGCCACTTTTACAGGTAAGCTGCTCCGTAGGACACCTTTAGGCAAGGAGAGCACTATATAGCTGCAACGCTTGGGAGAGGGAGGGGAAGGGCCCCCAAGCCTCTCGGCGGACACTGACGTCAGCCCGGACACTCGACCTTGCAACCCCTTCCCAGGACCGGCGGCCGCCCGCGTCGCGCCCCTCACCTCGGTTCTCCTCCTCCAGATACCGCACCCGCAGTTCGTCCTCCGTCTTCACCTCAGAGCTGTAGCCCCTCCGCCAGGCCGCCCCCCCGGCCGCGGGTGTCCAGCCCCGAGCCCAGGTCGCCGGGTCGACCCGCGGGACCGTCCAGGAGCCGGACAGCCTCCACCCAGGGCTGAGCCGCGCACAGCAAGCGGCCACCAAGCGAGCGCGGCGGCCCTGCAAGATACCCAAGGCCCCGGGTGCCGCTGCCGCTGCCGCTGCCGCCGCCGCCGCCATATTGACTGTTTACGGCGTGAGCCTGCGGCTGCTGCCCCGCCCCCGCCGCGCGCAGGCCAGCCCCCCGCACGCCGCAGGGCATGCCCAGGCCCCGCCCCCAGCTCGCCCCGCCCGGCCACGCCCCTAGAACCTCCCTCTCGCGCCAGGCTCCGCCCCCGAACCCTCGCCCCGCCCAACACCGATGACAGAGCGTTCCACGTTCCACTTTCTCAGGCCTCCCTTGCCTGACAGGAGGTGTAATGGCTTGTACAGCAAAGGAAGGGAGAAAGTAATTCTCCAAGGCTGTGGAATATTTTAGGGGGAACATATTCTATAAGAACTCCCCGGAGAGAGTCGCCTCCCTACACTCCCTGGGCCATGCCCTGGGGTCATGAGTTAGCGGCAAAGGTGAACTAAAATGTTTGGTCTCAGGTTTGGCTGACAGGGTAGCAGCTCTGCGTGGGACTCCGGTTTACTCATATATATAAGGGCCAAGGGTTATCGGTTAAACATGCCTATAAACATACATGAGGCTTACCATACAGAGTACAGGAAAGTAGTGAGAACAGCCAATAAAAACAAGGGTCCTCAGCCCACCAACTCAAGCAGGTGGCACGGCCCGTCCCGGAGTCTAATCCTAATCAGGAACCACCATCTTAACAAAGAGGCTCAGCCAAACCTTATGCTGAGGTGGGATTTAGAGCACAGAGGCCCTTCCCTCAACCAGAAACGCAGAATATCAACTCAGAGTGTAGGTGGCCATCAAAGCACACTGTATACAATTTTCTCCTACCTAGCTTTTATCAAATCTCAACGGAGAAAAGACGTGTTTGGGAATATTGTTTGAAAAGCATGCTGCTATGAGAATATTCCCACTGCCACACAAATTTCTGCTGTTGTGCACTGATTACATTTTTGAGTATTAAGCAAAACTTCCTCCAATGTTAGACCCTCAGCTTTATCCAAAATGAAAAGAAAAAGGCAATTGGGTTCCATTTCTGTGTCTCCTGTGAGAACGTTGCTGAGGGCATCTTTTATTCTATCTTCTGTAAAGTGCCACTTGTGAAATCTCTTGAAGTTGAAGACAAGGAAAAACTTTGCTTCCTCTTGTATCTTTCCCCTTTTCTTATAATCATGTTCACTTTTTCTCCTAAGAAACTCAGAATTCTATTTACAGTTCAACTACTGCAATAATTGCAATATTTATTTACTGTTTAAATATTTAATTTTTAAATATTAATTTAATATTTTATTGTGTAATCAATAGCTATTTAATTAAATATTTAATTACTGTTCCCTTGTATTAGTTGCTAATTGTTTTGATATCTTTATGTTGGCTCATCAATAGATTGTAAATTCAAATAAAGGATTTACAGAACACTTGACACAGTACTGTTTGAAATAATATAACCTCAGAAAATACTTGTGATTGATTAGGACAACTGCAGAAGGCTAATCATAGATTGTTTATGTTATATTAGAAATCAGAGTAAGAAGGATGGCCTATGGTTTTGATGAGCACAGAGCCAGTTGAGAAAACACCACTTAGGGACACTTGCTTCTTCCCTAAGAGTTGTGACTCTGGTCTTTATTGAAAGGAGTCATGTGGATATGCCCATCTGTGAAGAAAATTGATTCTTGAAAGTTCGTGCAAATAACAAATATCACCATGACTGTGACAACCTGTCAGGGGTGACAACTAATAGAGAATTGCCAAATATCAGGTTGGACATGGCTTTGGATCGTCTCTCCACAATTGCTTTGCTTTGAGACATCCATGAGTTATTTAAACACTCCATGCTTCCATGTCTTCATCTGCAAAATAACTAATATGATATCTATTTCACCTCAGAAATTCTTTAACTTCAATTTCTTCATCTTTAGAATGGGAAGGATTATGCCCATTTTATAGGGTTGACAGCATAAGTATGTGTGAAAATTAATAAAAGGAAACCACAACTAAAATAGGAGTCTGGAAGGCCTATGGAGGGAACTCTCACATCCTACCATTCATTGTCAATTACCCCAAGCAGGAAGAGGACAATTACCCCAAAAGGAAGCTGGTCAGTTACTTACCCCAGGAAGTAACCTGCACTCCCAAACAGGAAGTACTCATACTTACTACCACAGGGGAGGAAGGAAAACTTCCTTCTTGCCCAGCAACAAGCCCAGCCAATAGAAAACACCATAGCTCAGCCAACGAGGAGCCAGTGTCACCTGACCTTTTACTTTACTGCAATGAAATTTTATTTTTTCTTTGTTAATAACTTATTTTCCTTGTCCCACCCTCCTTACTATAAAAGCCTTCTTTGTTGTGTAACCTCTCCAAGTAGCTCTTGGTTTGCTAGATTTCATAAAGCCAATTAGATCTTCAAATTTACTCAGTTAAATTTTGTTTTTTAATACGTTATGCCCATTTTATAGGGTTGATGGCATAAGTATGTAAAGCACTTGACATCAAGAAATGGGAACAGAACAGATAATGTTAATGACCATTTATCAACTTCCTTTTTAATCCACTCCAGACTTTAGATATGTTATTTAATGTCCAGAAAACTTCAAAGTTGGTTTATTATCTCAGCTTTGCAGATGAGGACACTGAGATTAAGTTACTTACCAAACCCTGCAGCTAATAAGTCATGAAGCTGGAATTTGAGCCCTGATATATCTGACCTCAGTCCCCAAGTTCTTAATCACTGTTTTGCACAACCTCTCAATAAATCTTAAGGTGTCCAATAAAATTTACTTTCCTTTGGTTCCTTCTACTTTTCAGTAAAAGATGTGATCTGGGAACAAGGAGTATCAGTTGGGAGAGGAAGGTAGGGCTGGTGTTTGCAGAATTCTGTTACTACTACAATTACTACCATCGGTTTACAGGATTTGGGATCTTGCCTCCAGCTAGCTCTCAGCTAACAGTCTTTTTATTCTGCCACATCCTGACATTTTTCTAATGCTTACTTCTATGTAATATTAAACGTGTGCAATACAGGATGACCAACACTGAGCTCCTGGAATACATCCAACCCCCAGTGGCAGGAGCCATTCCTCCTAGAATACAGCTCTGTGCACAGAACACATAGGAGGGCATAGGTGTCACCAGTAAAATGAAACACTTACCAACATGTGACCAACCACAAGTGGGGAGACAAAAATAGCTTAGCAAACACTATGTGAGGAACAAAGCAAAACTTTTGGGCTTTTTCAGAATGAGGGTATATTTTAAAACTGTCTTACCTGAAACAATCAATGGGAAAGTGGTATATCAGAGTAAAGACTGGACCACCCATGAATAAAATGGCTTAAATAAGAGAGAATGTTAACCATCCAGACATGGTAAGATGGCTCTGCCATCTTCGACATGGGACTTCATTTCTGGCTCTGGGTCTAGAGTAGCTGCTCCCTGCCACCAGCAAGACAGAAAATATGAAGGGAGCACCCAATTCTATCAAGGCATCTGTTCCTTCTACTCACCTCCTGCAACCACACAGTCTCCACAGCAAAGGGGGCCCAAAAATATAACCTTGTGCTAGGCAGCCATATACCCAACTACAATTCTATTACTATATAAAAGGGGGATTACAGATATTCGGGAGCACAATCTGCTACAGAGTCTTTTTTCTTTTCTTTTCTTTTCTTTTTTGGCTGCATTGTGTCATCGTTGCTGTGTGTGGGCTTTCTCTAGTTGTGGCAAGCGAGGGCTACTCTTCGTTGTGGTGCGCGGGCTTTTCATTGCGGTGGCTTCTCTTGTTGCGGAGCACAGGCTCTAGGCATGCGGGCTTCAGTAGTTGTGGTGCATAGGCTCAGCAATCGTGGCTTGCAGGCTCTAGAGAGCAGGCTCAGTAGTTGTGGCACACAGGCTTAGTTGTTCCGCAGCATGTGGGATCTTCCCGGACCAGGGATCGAACCCTGGCAGGCGGGGATCAAACCCTGCGCCACCAGGGAAGTCCCTGCTACAGAGTCTTTTCATTTTTCACTTTTAAATGAAAACTTTCATGAATCCTAAGATTCAAAGCCCTAAAGTATGATAGGTTTCACAAGAAAGCTGGAACTACAAACTGAAGACTGTCTTTCCACATAAGCTATCTAGGAGCAATTGCTAATTATATGTTTCAGAATTGAATGATAATATAAAAGACAAGTGTATGAAATTGTGTATACAATTACAGTCATGTTAAATCTATGAGGATCTATGTATACAGTGACACATGGGAACAATTGTAATCTATGTGTTCTATGATATAAAACTATGAGAAACTGTGCACATTGACAATGATCAGAAAATGATAGAAATATATACATATAATTGTATTCATGGAAAGAAATATATACATATAATTATATTCATGGTAAGATGGTTTTCTGTGTAATTTTCTATAAAGCTTTTTAAGTATTAAATAGGCATTTAAAATACTTTTAACTTTAATTTAAGGTACAGAGAATGGACAGGGTACATTTCAAGAAGGATGCAAAGTTTTACTCATGCTTAGTCCCAAAGTAAAAATTAAAACAACAGCCCCCTGAACTTCTTTGGGTCACTTTTTAATCCCCAGACTCTTGGAGGTTTTTAGTGAACCTCTCCCAAGGACATTATCCCCAGAGAAAAAGTATGGCAGAGGACAGCCTCTTCCATTCTGCCCTGAAGAGGTCTCCTTGACCAGACACCACACTCTATCCCCCACCAAGATTATGTAGGTCACATTTATAGGTGCCAACTACAACCATGTGTGCCTGTGAGTTCCTGAGACCTATGAGACAGAGAGTAGGTGTTGCATAGACGTGGAAACTGAGGGTTTAAATTACTGAGAGTTACATAGCTATATATTACACAGCTGAGACTCAAACACCTGACTCCAGAAACTGAGTTCTTAATTATTACCTTGTATTATCTACTTTTCCCAAATATTCATCAGGGCCTTACCCTACCCATCCCTACCCCTACTCCCATCTGTGAGGAATTTGGCCAATCCCTTCTTATCCTCTCATTTGGAAACTTCACCCTCTGCATTAGATCCTGTGTGATCATGATTTCCCAGATATTGCCTCTTTCCCCTGCCAACCCCATAATTGTCAATGGCATATGCACTCATACACACAAACAGACATACACACCAGACTCTGAGGATACATGCCATTGTTGTCTAGGGATGGGAGAGATGGGGACATTGGGGGATGATAGATAAAGAATATGTGGCTTCTTTTGGGGGTGATGAATATGTTCTAAAATAGTGGTGATGGTAGCACAACTCTGAGAATATACTAAAAACCATTGAATTGTACATTTTGAATGGGTGAATTGTATGTGAATTATATCTCAGTAAAAACCTGGGTAGATTAGGACTCCTTGAAGACATGGCTGGTTCTATATCTGAGACAGAGAAAATACAAGGAGAGTCCAGAATATCTTCTTGTGCCAACAAACAGTGAGTTGCTCAAAGATTGGTGGATCTCCATCAGTGAAAGGACACAGCTTGAAAGGAATCCCACTGGCCAAATATGGGACAACTACAGCATCAAAGGGAATAATGCCAGTAACGATACTAACATTTCAAATTTTTTTTAAGCCAATGAAAAACTAAGTAAATGGATGGCAGATGGTGGCTGCCAGTTTCTCACTCTTGGAATGGGAGAATACAGATAAGCCAGGGGAGGTGCTAGAAAGATGTATGTGATAAGGGAATAGAGTTGGAGACATCAGTATAAACTCATATTTAGCTTAGTATAGATACAGATGGTTACATATAGAAATATTTAGAAAAGTTTATGTACATGGGTTAGTATACACACATATATTTCCTTGCTCTCTCAGCTGAGTGACTTAGAAGCAATGACATCCCAGTAGCAATGAGCACACTTAGTGACCAGATCTTGGTTTCTAATACCATTCTTCAGTAAAAGTGGTCCCTGTTGAAATGGCTGATTCTAGGACTGGGATAGCATAGGAAATATACAAGATAAGCCTGAAGGATGTTGCCAATAGCCAAATCTGGATAGAAAGAAAGAGAGAGAGAGAGAGAGAGAGGGAGAAAGGAAGGAAGGAAGGAGGGAAGGAAGGAAGAAAGGGGTATAGGATTATAACTCAATATCCATGAATACTCACTGATATAAATAAATAAATAAGGAGAGAAGAGACATATCACCCAAGCAAAAGGATTTCAAATAATTTATGTACATACTCTGCCCTCGAGGAGGGAAAACATTACTCTCCACTACTTAAGTGTTGGCTGCATGTAGTAACTTCCTTCCAAAAAGTACAGTATGGAAAGGGGAATAGAAAGACTAACTTTGCAGTGGAGAAACCTGACAAACACCACCACAGCCAAGTGATCAAGATTAACGTCAACAGCGATAAGCCGTGTTGATAGTATGCATTCTTTTATTTTTTTATTTTTATTTTTTTTGCGGTACGCGGGCCTCTCACTGTTGTCCTCTCCCGTTGCGGAGCGCAGGCTCAGCATCCATGGCTCACGGGCCCAGCCACTCCGCGGCATGTGGGATCTTCCTGGACCAGGGCACAAACGCGCGTCCCCTGCATCGGCAGGCGGACTCTCAACCACTGCGTCACCAGGGAAGCCCGATAGTATGCATTTTTGATATGATATGATGAAAATGGCATCTTCCCTCCATGGTCTTCCTCCCAAAATCCATAACCACATTCTAATCATGATAAAAAATATCAGACAAATCCCAATTGAGGGACATTCTAGTAAATACCTAACCAATATTTCTTAAAACTGTCAAGATCATCAAAAATAAGTCTGAGAAACTGTCACAGCCAAGAGGAACCTAAGGAGACATGACAGCTAAATGTAGTGTGGGATCCTGGCCGGATCCTGCAACAGAAAATGAACATTAGATTAAAATTAAGGGAATCCAAATAAAGTATAGACTTTAATTAACAATAACATGTCAATGCAGGTTCATTGGTTGTAACAAATGTACCATACTAATGTAGGATGTGAATAATAGGAGAAACTGGGAGTAGAGTATATGGGAACTTTCTGTCCTATGTTCTCAATTTTTTCTGTAAGCCTAAAACAGTTACAGAATTTTTAAAAAATTATTAAAACAAAATAAAAGATAGATGCCACAGTCCACCTGGACCCTAATTCAAAGCCAATGAGCCTGTGCTGCCCTGGACTGAGCTGGAAACCTGCCTTGGTCAACTGGGCATTGACGCTTCTGGAAGAACTCCATGCCTCTCAGCCAGCATTCTCTTCTAAGCCACCCATTTGCCTTACCCTGCCCCTCAGATCCTTTGAAATTCCCTTCCTCTATCAAGTTCCCCCAGACAAACCCAGGGAACATTTGAATAATGGTGCCTTCCCCACTGAGCCCTAAATCTCTGCTTGGCTATGAGCATGTCTAGGATGAGAATTGGCCATAAAATTCTAAGATTTGAAGGCCAACACCATTGCTCTTTACCTCTTTTAGCCCTTAAAGTTATAGTGTCTCTCAGCCAGGTAAAAAGGGTTCCCACTCTGTCAGAGTGTAACTGGAAAGCTGTGATTTAGCCCATCCTCTTCAGGTCTTGGGGTTCTTAAGCCTTGTTCCTTATACACTTTTTAAGTAGGTAGGAGTTTATTCTGTCTTCTACATCAGTAAAGGAGTCTAAAGAAGGTTTATTAGTCAGCTTGGGCTGACATAGCAAATACCACAAACTGGGCTCGAAGTCCAAGATCAAGGTGTCAGCAGGTTTGGTCTCTCCTGAGGCCTCACTCCTTGGCTTACAGATGGTCATTTTCTAGCTATGTCCTCATACAGCCTCTCCTTTGTGTGTATGCTTCCTTGGCGTCTCTGTCTCTTCTCCTAAGAACAGCAGTCCTATTGAATTAGGGCCCCACTTTTATTATGTTATTAATCTTAATTACCCCTTTAAAGGCCATATATCCAAGTACAGTTTCATTAGAGGTTATGGCTTCAACATATGAATTTGGGGAGGCACAATAGAGTCTATAACAGAGACTCTTCTTCCTCAGTTCCCTGTAACCAGCTCTGCTGACCTACGTCCCCTTAACCCAGCTCCACACCAGCCTCCTGATTTTAAGCTGAAGATAATTTGAGATTCAACAGATGCAGAAAGAAGCCTTCTAAGAACTTCCTGTATCTGACTAAGCAGGAGCTGCTGAGAAATGAGGCTGTCATAAATCCCCTCTTGGAGGCGGGTCTACTCCCAGGAGAGAGACCAAGATAAACATACTGTAAATCCCTTCCTTGGGAAGTTTCACAGCCATGAAGAAGAAAAGACCACTCACACCTGCTTAAACAAACATTATCAAAAATGTTCTTATCTTTGGTTTGTTCTCCTTAAAACCCATTTGTCCTTCTTAGTGAAATTTTTTTGTTCTTCTCATAGAAGTCCCCTCCCTTTCCCCTTCTAAGTTAGGTCTAAAGCCTCTAACTTTAACCATTTAGGGAGCTAGCTACTTCTTTTGTTGGTTCCCCTATGCACACACATAGAAATAAACCTTTTTTCTCCTATTGATATGTCTTTTGCCAGTTTAATTTGTAGGGCCCCAGGCACTAAAGTAAGAGGATAGGGGGCAAGTTTTTCTTCTCAAATAGTGTCACCAGCTCTCCCCTCTCGTTCTCAGAGCAAGCGCAAGAGGAGGACACTGACACTCTCAGAGGAGGACTCTGGCTTGTAAACCAATTTGTCGAAGGTCAAAAAACTAGTAAGCTGCAGAGTCCTGTGCAAATCAGCACAAGGAATTTTGTCATAATGTCCTACCTCTCTCTTCAAGTTCTCTTCTTTCCCCAGCACACCTAGCTATCCTCATTAATGTCCTTGTTATATTTAGGCAGGTGGCAGTGATAGTGGAGGCGCTGATAGCTTAATACTTTCGAAGAATAGGTATTAGCTAAGCCCTGGCTATTAGGGCTTTCAACAGCTTCAGGGGAAAACAACGGATGACAGTGCAGTTCATCTATCTTTTTGATTAGTGGCTATCCAGAAACAAAAAAAAATTTTAAAAGCAACCAAACAGATACTACTTCTCAAGACTTTGTGGTGCTGCTCTTTTTGCACTGTCATATCAGGGTCATAATGGTTTCTTCACGGACAGAGAGGCCGTAAGGCAAGTAATATGTATTCAGAGCACTGTGTAGTGCCTCTGAGTGTCCCAACATTTGTGAGGATAGCCATCAAGCTTTTCAGAGGCCAAGTCTCCAGTATGTTAGAAGAAGATTTTTCTACCCTCAGAAAGTGTTTTTGAATCACATTTGTTCTTGCTATTTTCATTATACTAATGATATCTGAATACAAGCTTTCTGTAAGAAGTGATCAAACCAAACAGAGGTTTGTAGTAATGAACTCACAACTGATATATGTGTTTTTTTTTTTTTAATCTGTTACTCTCATGACTGAAACCAAGGATCAGTACACCTTATTTTATAACTTTTAAAACATTTATATTTTCTCATCTGCCATACTGGGGTAAGAAGAGCCCGCCTTTCCAGGTGACAAAGAATAAATGAGATAACTTACATAAAAGACCTGCATCATCGGCATTCAAAGTGCCTTTTCACTTCCCCCACAAAGATGCTGGTTACATGGTCAATATGTAAATAGGGGCGGGGGCTAGTTAAGCAGTTTTGAAGGACGAAAAGGCTACTTTGCCCCCATGTCTCTTTTCTCATGCCTGTCATTATGCCAGCACTATTCCTTAGATTTAAGGGACTGGATATTAGAATTGGATACACTGAGTTTAAATCCTGTTTTTAACACTTTAACTGTAAACATGTAACTCAGTGCGTATGTGGCAGGGGGGACACACCTTATTTTTCCTGATTGGGAAATGTTAACAGTTACAACGTCTGCCTCATAAAGTTCTTGGGGAGGACTAAATGGGATGGCACCCGTGAGGTGCTTAGCACTGAGCATGGTCCTTCTCTAATTACTAAATAAATATTAGTTATTATGATTAAGACACTGGCTGCCCTTGTTACAGCCGTGCCATGGAACAGCAATATATTGTTAGTGAATAACACATTAGCTTGAATTATTTTATCAAATTAAGTAATTCACAGACACCTGGACTTGGAGATACTGGAATGGAACAAAGCTACACCCAGCAGAAGCACAGAGCATAGCCTGCTTTAAGTTAGAAGGCAAAACACAGGAAGTGGGCTTTTGGTTGGGTGGGGATTGGGGGAGCACTCAAACAGGGGTGGACAGATACCACAAGCAAAGCACACTTTTGTCTTAATTTTTAACTATAGCCAGTTCTGCTGGTTGTCAGGATTTTGCTGCAGAGCAAGGAATCTATAGGGTTTATTATTCTCCTGCCCATGTAAGAAGGTAAATTATACCTTCAAATGTTGTAAACAAAAGAGAGATACTTAAGGTGTGTCTCTTGTAGACAGCAAATAGTTGAGTTTTGCTTTCTTAAAATCTACTGTAACAATCTCTGACATCAAGTAGAATGTTTGCTCCATTTATATAGTTTTTTTAATTTATTTATTTTATTTATCTATTTTTGGCTGTGTTGGGTCTTTGTTGCTGCGTGTGGTCTTTCTCTAGTTGTGGCGAGTGGGGGCTACTCTTGGTTGCGATGCATGGGCTTCTCATTGAGGTGGCTTCTCTTATTGCAGAGCGCGGGCTCTAGATGCACGGGCTTCAGTAGTTGCAGCACGCGGGCTCAGTAGTTGTGGCTCATGGGCCCTAGAGCGCAGGCTCAGTAGTTGTGGCACACGGACTTAGTTGCTCCTCGGCGTATGGGATCTTCCCGTACCAGGGCTCGAAACCATGTCGCCTGCATTGGCAGGTGGATTCTTAACCACTGCGTCACCAGGGAAACCGCTCCATTTATATTTATTGTAACTATTGATATGGTTTGATTTAGGCCTCCCATATTGCTACTTGTTTTCTGTTTGTTGCATCTGATTTTATTCCTCTGGTCTTGTTTTCCTGCCTTCTTTTGGCTAATTGAATTTCTTAGAATTCCATTTAAATTTCCCTATTGGCTTTTTAACTGTACTTCTTTTTCCCCCTAAACAGTTACCTATGGATTACAATACACTTTCTTCATATAGTCTATTTAGAATTAATTTTGTACTGTTTCAAATAAAATGTTTAAAAAAATTGCAACTATGTAGGTCTCTTTATATCTTTACTCATCTTTTATGCTATAGTTGTCATACATATTACATCCATAACAAACACACAATACTTGTTTCAATTTTTGCTTTATACAGCAATATGTATTTTAAAGAAATCAAGAGGAAAATAGTTTTTTATATTTTCCCCCATATTTATTATTTCTGGTACTCTTCATTCCATCCTGCAAATTAGAATTTCTACCTAGTATCATTTCCCTTTGACCTAAAGAACTTATTTGGCAATTCTTAAACTGTACATTTGCTAGTCATGAATACTTTCAGCTTTCCTTTATCTGAAAATGTCTTTATTTCAGCTTCATTTTTCAAGGACATTTTCACTGGATATAAAATTCTGGGTTGAGAATTTTCTTTTTCCTTCAGCATTTTAAAAATGTAGCTCTTCTATCTTCTGGTTTTCATGTTTCTGATGAGAAACCCATTTTCTTTTGTTATTGTTCCCTGTACATAGTGTGTTATTTCTCTGACTGCTTTTAAGATTTTCTCTTTATCTTTTGCTTTTAGCAGTTTGACTATCATGCACCTAGGTATGGCTTTCTTTGTGTTTATACTTGGGGTTCTCTGAGCAACTTGAATCTATAAATTTATGTCTTTCCATAATCTTTGAATATTGGGCGATTTTTTACTTATATACTTCTCTCTGCCTCACTCTCTTTTTCTTGGATTCTAGCTACAAGTTTGTTAAACATTTTGATGTTGTCTCCTAGTTTTAAAGTCTTGTGCTTCTGTTCTTTTTCTTTAATCTTTTTTTCTCTGTGTTTTAGATTTGATAGTTTCTATGGATTTACCTTCCAATTACGGACATTTTCTTCTTTTCTTTCCAATCTGCTATTAAGCCCATCCAGTGATTTTTTTAAATTTCAGAATTGTATTTTTCAGTTCCATAATTTTCCATTTGGTTCTTTTGAGTAGTTTCTATTGCTGAGATTTCTTATTTGATCATTCATTTTGAACATATTTCCATTTTAAAATTTGAGCATTCTTTTGATAGCTGCTTTAAACTCATGGTCTGCTGATCAGAACATCTGGGTGGTCTTGAGGTCAGTCTTCATTGTTTATATTTTCTCTTCTGTGGCAGTTCTCAAAGTATAGTTAACAGACTCCTAAGGTTCCTAAGATGCTTTCCAAGGGTTTGAAAGGTCAAAACTATTTTCCTAATGATACTAACATGTTATTTGCCTTCTTCAATATGTCAACATTTGCAAAAGCAAATGGTACAAAAGCAGTTGTCAGTAAAACTCCTAATATTTTAGAATGAATCAAGGTAGTGGCCCCAAGCTGTACTAGTGGCTAGTTATTTAAGAATTGCCTTGATGAAGCCAGATAAACTATGACTTTCTTCAAATCTCAACCTTTAAATACATGTCTTTTTTTTTTTTTTTTTTTTTTTGCGGTACGTGGGCCTCTCACTGCTGTGGCCTCTCCCATTGCAGAGCACAGGCTCCAGACGCGCAGGCTCAGCGGCCATGGCTCACGGGCCCAGCCGCTACATGGCATGTGGGATCTTCCCAGACAGGGGCACGAACACGTGTCCCCTGCATCGGCAGGCGGACTCTCAACCACTGCACCACCAGGGAAGCCCAAATACATGTCTTTTTAATATTCTCTTTAACAAGATGTGAATCATGCATAAATCACTTTTGCTGCATAATGAAGCAGATCGAAAAAGTACTTGTGTGGTTGGTTGAGTTGTGAGCAGAACTAGCTGATTCTTTCATGAAACACCATTTTTAATGGAAAGCACAATGAGTAGACACACTGGTTATTCAGAATTCAGTATTTTCTAAAAAATGAATGAGAGTTTGTCACTTCAAGAAAATTGACAATATTTATTGCCCACAGTAAAATTTGAAATTTGAAGTGAAAATTGGAATTTTAAAAAACTTGTATCTACCATTATGAGCGTAAGAGTTTCCTGATATCTAAAGACTTGCCTAATGAGATCAGTAATGACATTAATGACTGTGATTTTTAGTATTGAACAATGAAATGAGTCAACATTTGAAAGGTCTGCATAACTTAATGAACCAGGATTTTATAAATGACCAAAGCTAATGTTGTAAAATCATGCATGGATTAAAGATCCAATAAAAATACAATATAGAACAATGGATTTTAATATAATAGAACATGAAATTTAACAGACTATGGTATAGTTTCAGATTCCACAGTGCAACAAACCTTTGAGAAACTATCATTTATCAAATTTTAGAATAGTAGTAAAGAATATCCACAATTATCTGTGAAGGCTATTAAAATATTTCTATCTCTCCAACTATGTGAGGCCAGATTATCTTCATAATGTAAACCAAACTATAATATTGCAATGGATTGGATACAGAAGCAAACATGAGAATCTTGCTATTTTTCTATCATCAGACATTAAAGAGATTTGAAAAACTATAAACAATGCCACTCTTTTCATTAATTGCTTTTATTTTGGAAAACATAGTTATTTTTCATGAAAATATGTTACCTATGTTGACATGTATTGGATTTATTAAATAATAAATCCAATTTTAAAATAACTAATAAATTTTATAAAATGTCAACTTTGATTTTTAATAAGGTAATATCAATAGGTATAATATGCATAGTAAAACCCTGTTGAGGTCCTCAATAATTTTAAAAAGTACAAAGAGATCCTCAGACCAAAATGTTTGAGAAGCACTGCTTTTAGTATGGGTCACGTATCTCTGTTTCTTCATACATCTAATAATTCTGGATTGTATTCTGGACATTGTGGTGATATAGAGACTCTGGATTCTATTGTTGCTCTGAATAGCACTGATTATTTTGTTTTAGCAGGCGATTAACTTGTCTGAACACAAACTCTGCCTCTCCTGCCGTGGGCGGTAGCTGAGATCTCCTGTTAGCTCTTTTAGCCTGATCTGTGTTGCTTGGAGTCTGCCAAGCTCATGCACCATTCAGAGGCCAGCCAGAGATTTGGGCAGTGTTTACACAGATAATTTGGGGCATCTGCTCTGTAATTCTCTCCTTTCTGAGATTTCTCCCCTTAACTTTTAGCTTTTGTGGTTGCCCCAAACTTTCTCCTCTGCTTCCTCAGCCAGTACATGTGCAGGTTTCTGAGTTTTATCCACCATACAAACTGAGGCTTGCCCTAGGCAGAAACCCATAAAAGCAGAAGAATAACCCAGTAGTGTACCTTTCTTCTAAGTGTCAATTCCTCTCCAGTTTCTTTCTGTTCTTACCTCTCCAGTGCTTTCAGTTAGTTTTTTTCTGTGGGTTTTGTCATTGTTGTTGTTGTTGTAGTTGTTTGTTTGTTTTTGTCCAGAGGTTACAATTATTATCTGCAAGAAATTTGGTCCAATATGAGCTATTCTGCCATTAACAGAAACAGAATTCCAAACAAGAGGCAAAAAAGACTCAATTGTACTTCTCAGAAAAAAAATGCTTCCTATGTTTCATATCAGAACACCTAAGATCTTTTAGCAAGTCACTTAGAAAATAGAGTTAGGAGGGAAGGAAAACTTTTTCTGTTCCTTTTGTATATACTCTACCCTTAGGGTTTTAAAAAATCATATTAATTTATTATTTGATAATTTTTAGATGTAAGGGAAGAAAACAATGAAGTGAAATTTAAAAGATGTTGCAGAAACTAAGGTCACGTTTGCAGGTAGCAGCATGGTGATTGATTAAAAGTATGGTCTCTGGACTCAAACTACATACATTTCAGTCTCAGTGATGCCTCTTAGCAGTGTGTCCTTGAGAAATGGAGTTTCATATGTAAAATGGGAGAAATAATATTATTTGCTCTCTACAGTTGTTTGAAGATTAAATGAGATAATATACGTAAAGCACTTAAAGCACATTATGAAAGAGCATATTATAAAAATTCTATAAACCTTAGCTGTTATTATCACTTTTAAGATACAATAACTTTAGCATTGAACAATGATGTCTAAGAGAATATATATTGTGGTAGGAAAAAAAACATTAGGACCTCTGCTTATATTTTTACCTCTTCCTATAACTTTTATTTGTGTATGTTTACATGTATGCATACACACATGTATATATATATATGTATGTATGTACATACACACAAAAAGTTACATGTTTAAAATTTTTACCCTATTCCTAATGGTATGTGTGATCTTTTAAAAATTGGAGACTATTGACTCAGAGATTTAACCAAAACACAGAAGCATATATTTACAGCATTTTCATTTTCAAAACAAAGTTTCTTTCATGCAGACCACAAAACATTTTCAAATCATTCGTTAATTATATAAAGTTTGCCAGCCTGTAGTGTGGGATGAGAATATTCCCATTTTGGACCAAGGCCACAAAAGTCAGCGTGCTACATTTATCTGCAACCCCAACACTCAATGCAAGTTCCTGTTTCTAACCACCACACCAAGGGCAGTGTGTTGCCTGGGATGCTTAGTTTATGTTAAGCAACTGAATTTATCAATAATTCAGAAAATGAGACAGACTTTGTTTTGATCAGCAACTTTACTCTAAATGTGTCCTGTAGAAAAACCGTACATGTCATCTCATCTGAAGTCATTTGATAATTATGTACCTCCAATATAGAAAACCCAGTTAAATTAAATTGGGCCTTGGGAGACATGAAAAAAAGAACTCTTGACTTTCAATCCCTGATAATCAGCAACAGTGTGGGACTTTCTGTGTTTGTCCACAAGTTTGTCATGTGTTACATTTGTGAAAGGCTACCACTCAGGAGGCTGCCCCAGAGTACCCACCGTGGTGGAGCCTCTGACTTTTTTCTAAGAAAATGGCAGTGCCTGTTGTTTAGGAGAAAAGGAAGACATCATCAAAGTTTTGCTGGAAATAATAAATTAATCACATTGAAAGAGAAAGAGAAGGAGAAAAACCCAAGAATATCATATATATTACACACATTATTTTTTGAGACAATAGAGATGTCCCCTTCAAGTATTAGGTGCTTTGGGGTGTGGATCCTAAGGGAAGGGGTGGAGAGTCTGGAACCCCTTGTGACTGACATCAGTTCTGTGATAGTCAATCTACCAGAACCCAGCAAATACCCTGGAATCTTCTGGCCTTTGGAGTCAAAAGACATTTTCAGCTCCAAAGAGAAAGCTGACTTGTTCCATAGTAAATATGAGAGTAAGAACATGTGTTCTTAACAAGCACACCACGGAGGTTATGCTACTGGTGCAGAAGTTTAATTACAGAAAATGTAATCCAGAGCCACATGTCAAATTTCGATAGTTGGGGCTGAGCGCTCTTCTTTTTCAAGTGTGTAGGCCAGGACTGAATTCTCAATTACTTTGAAGACTGTCTGTGGCCTTTATGTATCTTCCCAGGATCAACACCCAATTACTGCTACATTGTAAGATCCAGGAGAACAGCGCCTTGTACATTTTATTGGCTGTGGTATCCCAAGGTCCACTACAATGCCTAATACAAATTAGATTCTTGATAATATTTGTTCTTCTTGTTGAACAAATAAAAATAAGGTCTATGGCTTTCCATGAAGTTACTTAGAGCTAGGATCAAACCCCCCAAAATTACTAATTAATTTTAGAAGTATCTCAAGATTCAGCATTTGATTTTTCAATTAGAATTGTAGAGCAGATAATATTAATCTGTTACTGCTGTACTAATCCTTATAGAATAAATAATTATATCATCATTTCTTTAGTCATATATTTTAAATACTTAATTCTTCAATGGGATCCATGAATTAAATGACAATATTTCAAGTTAAAGAACTTCTCTGGGTCTCATTTAAATAAACTGAAAACCACCATTTCAAGCAGGCAAACATGGGCAAACTTCTCATTTTAAGGTATTCTTAAGTTAAAAAAATAATTTAATTTTTTAGTTTTAATATCACAGATTTGTTTACCTATAAGTATGTCTGACAACCTAAATTCTATGGTCAGTATATTCTTCTAAAAGTAATTTAATAATGTGATCTCTCATAATAAAATTGAATTACTCAGAAAGTTCTGCTAAAACTTTGTTGCTAGAAAATGCAACAACTAACCATCTCAACATTATGTATGCAAGCAGAACATGGGGCTCCAGTACCCAGATACAGATGGGGCCCACATTCAAGAGCTCCAAGCAGATCAAAACACCACTTATTAATATTAAGAATGTCTTTCTACTCTCAATATTGGGTGACTTTGCAAAACTGATGGGCAATTCACACCTTATGTCAATAGTTCTCAGCCATAGCTGAACATAATAATTACCTAGGAAGCGTTAAAAGAAGAAAAAAGCATAAGACACATGACATCTCTTTCTAGATAGAAAGAGTCCTAGAAATCCTAACTGTCCCTTAGGAAGTCTGTTTGTTACCTGGTACCATTTTCTATTGAGTTTTTTTTTTTTTGCCAGTTCTAGAAAACTCATTTTTTGATCTATAGTTTATGAAACCACCTGTGGGTGATAATACTGAATAGCTCTGATTAGTTGATGGTATTTAAATCAGAATGTAGAAGAATGGAAGCCTCTATTGGGGTATATCTAGCCAATAATGATCCAGAGAGAAGAAACTTGCAATCAATGAGGATACTGACAAATGTCCAGGACCTTTAATTTTTTCATGAAGTACGTTATTATAGTTGTTACCAAATTACAATGTTTTTGTGTCTAAATAAAAGCATCAATTTTTGAACAGTTTTGCCTCAATCATTATACATGAATCCAAGTATGTTCTATTCAACCTGAAAAGTAAACAATTACTAAAACATATTGATAACGTTTTATCACCACATAATTAATCAGACTTCTCTTTTTGGATCTGAGAGTTTTGTTTTTACTGTGGACTTAGATTAAGGAAAGGAAATATCAAAAGAACGTGGTCAAATATTTAATCACAGTAGGATATGAATACATGTCATATTTTTTAAAGACAGGAAATTATTAAGCCAGAAAACCAAGGTTTTAGAAATGAGAGATTTTTGTTTAAAAAGATTCAAGAAATTTAGTACACCAATAGAGAACACTTTCTTGGAAGGTTGACTTCTTGGAAGATAAGAGTTAGCTGTGGGTTTGTGTCCTCCACAGAACACAAAGAACAAAATTGTTTCCTTTTTCTTTAAAGAGTAGACTGTATATTCAAAGATCAAAATAATTTTTAATCTGAACTATTTGCTCTTCTCTTTATTATTCATAAGCTTTTTCAGTTTAAAACATTTTATATGCATTCTTGTTGAAATACACACAAATACATATATGTAGTTAGTTAAAAATTTTAAATTTTAACTTCAGCTTTTTAAGATAAATTAACTTTATGAGTGTAGTATAAAAGGTAATATATTACACATAAATTTACCATCTTAATTGGAGCTTTGCAGAAAGCAAATATGCATTATAGAGTGATTGATCACTTTTATAATCCATCTATATTTATACACTCTAATCACCAAAGATTTTGGGTGACAATGTTATTCATTAACTTAATTTAATATTACTCAGACATCTTAAAGTCAGTTAAAGATCTCAAAAATTGGGAGAGTTCCTCAGATGGCAGAGTAGAAAGACCCTGAGCTCGTCTCTACTCACTGGCACACCAAAATTACAACTATTTACAGAACAGCTATTGATGAAAAAGACTGTAACCTACCTGAAAAATCTACAACTAAAGATATAAAGAAGGAACCATAACAAGACAGGTGAGAGGGCCAGAGACTAAAAAGAAGTGAGGACAATTTCAGAGATCACTGGGACAACATCAACTGTACTAACATTCACATTATAGGGATCCAAGAAGGAGAAGAGAGAAAGAGGTAGAGAACATATTTGATGACATAATAGCTGAAAACTTCCCTAACCTGGGAAAGGGAACAGACATCTAAGTTCAGGAAGCACAGAGAGTTCCAAACAGGATCAATGAAAAAAGGACCACACCAAGACATATTGTAATGAAAATGGCAAAAAATTAAAGATAAAAAAGAGAATATTAAAAGCAGCAATGGGAAGCAACAAGTTACAAGCTAAGGAACTCCCATAATGCTATCGCTGACTTTTCAGCAGAAACTCTGCAGGCCAGAAGGGAGTAGCATGATATATTTAAAATGTTGAAAGGGAAAAGCCTAACCAAGACTACTTTACCCAACAAGGCTCTTATTCAGATTTGATGGAGAGATCAAAAGTTTTAGAGGTGAACAGAAGTTAAGAGAGTTCAGCACCACCAAACCAGCTTTACAAGAAATGTTGAAGGGACTTCTCTAAGCAAAAAAGAAAGGGCCACAACCAGAAACATGGAAATTAGGAAAGGAAAAAAGCTCATCAGTAAAGGCATATATACAGTAATGGTAATAAGTCAACCACATACAAAGCTAGTAGGAAGGTTAAAAGACAAAAGTAGTAAAATCATCTATATCCACAATAAGCAGTTAAGGATTCACAAAACAAATAGATATAAAATGTGATGTCAAAAACAGTAATCATGAAGGCAGGAGAGTACTAAAACAGGGTTGTTAAAATGTGTTTGAAATTAAGAGATTAGCAACTTAAACTAATCATATATATATATATATATATAAAGATTGCTATATTTAAAACCACAAATATGTGGACACTAAAAATTATGCTACTAAACAACCAATGGGTCACTGAAGAAATCAAAGAAGAAATTAAAAAAAAAAATACCTGGAGACAAATGAAAACAAAAACACAATGATCCAAAATCTGTAGGATGCAGCAAAAGCAGTGCTAAGAATGAAGTTTATAGCTATATAAGCTTACCTGGGGAAACAAGAAAAATCTCAAACAACCTAAGCTTACCCTACATAAATTAGAAAAAGAACAAACAAAACCCAAAGCTAATAGGAGGAAAAAATTATAAAGATCCGAGCAGAAATAAATGAAATAAGTACAAAACAAAAATAGAAAAGATCAATGAAATTAAGAGCTAAATTCTTTAAAAAGATAAACAAAATTTATAAAACTTTAGCCAGACTCATCAAGAAAAGAAGAGAGAGGGCCCAAATCAAAAATGAAAAAGTAGAAGTTACAACTAACACCACAGAAATACAAAGGATCATGAGTGATTACTACAAACAACTATATGTCAGTAAAATGGACAGCCTACAAGAAATGGACAAATTCCTAGAAACGTGCACTTGCCCAAGACTGAACCAGGAAGAAGTAGAAAATATAAATAGACCAATTACCAGTAATGAAATTGTATCAGCAATAAAACAAAAACAAACAAAAAACCCCCCAGCAAACAAAAGCCCAAGACCAGATGGCTTTACAGGTGAATTTTACCAAATATTTAGAGAAGAGTTAACACCTGTCCTCATACTATTCTAAAAATTTGCAGAGGAAGGAACACTTCTGAACTCATTCTATGAAGCCGGCATCACCCTAATACCAAAATCAGACAAAAATATCACATGAAGAAGGAAATTTCAGGCCAACATCACTGATGAACACAGATGCCAAAATCCTCAACAAAATATTAGCAAATAGTATCCAACAACACATTAAAAGGATCATGCAGGCTTCCCTGGTGGCACAGTGGTTAAGAATCTGCCTGCCGATACAGGGGACACTGGTTCGAGCCCTGGTCCAGGAAGATCCCACATGCCACGGAGCAACTAAGCCCGTGAGCCACAACTACTGAGCCTGCGCTCTAGAGCCTGTGAGCCACAACTACTGAAGCCCGTGTGCCTAGAGGCCATGCTCCGCAACAAGAGAAGCCACCATAATGAGAAGCCTGCGCACCACAATGAAGACCCAACGCAGCCAAAAATAAATAAATTTAAAAAAAAAGAGCCCTCTTTAAAAGTCATGAGGGATGCAAAATAATTTAAAGAAAAAAAGAAAAAGAATCATGCACCACAATCAACTGGGATTTTTCCCAGGGATGAAAGAATGATTCAATATCTGCAAATCAATCAATGTGATACACCACATAAACACACTGAAGAATAAAAACCGTATGATCATCTCAGTAAAGGCAGAAAAAGCTTTCGATAAAATTCAACATCCATTTATGATAAAAACTCTTCAGTAAGTGGCCATAGAAGGAACATACCTCAATATAATAAAGGCCATATATAACAAACCCACAGCTAACATCATACTCAATGGTGAAAATGCTGAAAGCATTTCTTCTAAGATCAGGAACAAGACAAGGATGCCCACTCTCACCACATTTATTCAACATAGTATTAAAAGTCCTAGCCACATCAGTCAGACAAGAAAAAGAAATAAAAGGAATCCAAATTGGAAAGGAAGAAGTAAAACTCTCACTGTTTGCAGATGACATGATACTACACATAGTAAATCCTAAAGATGCTACCAAAAACAACTGGAGTTTATCAATGAATTCAGTGAAGTTGTAGGAAACAAAATTAATATACAGAAATCTGTTGTATTTCTGTACACTAATAATGAACTGTCAGAAAGAGAAATTCAGGAAACAATCCCATATACAATCACATCAAAATACCTGTACTGGGAAAACCATAAAATACTGATGAAAGAGATTGAAGATGACACAAACAGATGAAAAGATAGACCATGTTCATGAATTTGAAGAATTAATATTATTTAAATGAACTTACTCCCCAAGGCAATCTACAGATTTTGTACAATGTCTATCAAAACACCAATGTCATTTTTCATAGAACTAGAACAAATAATCCTAAAATTTATATGGAACCACAAAAGACCCCAACTTGCCAAAGTAATCTTGAGAAAAAAGAACAAAGTTGGAGTATCATGTTCTCTGACTTCAGGCTACACTACAAAGCTATAGTAATCAAAACAGCATGGTACTGGCACAAAAAGAGATATATAGATCAATGAAGCAGAATAGAGAGCCCAGAAATAAACCCATGTACTTATGGTCAATTAATCCATGATAAAGGAGGAAAGAATATACAATGGAGAAAAGGCAGTCTTTTCAATAAGTGGTGCTGGGGAAATTGGACAGATAATGTAAAAGAATGAAATTAGTCACACCATATACAAAAATAAACTCAAAATGAATTAATGACCTATACATAAGACCTGAAACCATAAAACTCCTAGAGGGAAACAAAGGCAGAACGCTCTTTGACATAAACTGTAGCATTTTTGTTTTTGATTTGTCTCCTAAGGCAAAGGAAACAAAAGCAAAAATAAACAAATTGGACCTAATTAAACTTAAAAGTTATGCACAGCAAAGGAAACCATTGATAACATGAAAAGATAACCTACTGAATGAGGGAAAATATTTGCAAATGATATGACCAATAAGGGATTATTATCCAAAATATATTAACATACATAAATATATTAACAGCTCATACAACTCAATATCAAACAAGCAAACAACCTGATTAAAAAATGGGCAGAAGACCTGAATAACATTTATCCAAAGAAGACATACAGATGGCCAACAGGCACATGAAAAGGTGCCCGACATTGCAAATCATCAGAGCAATGCAAATCAAAACCACAATGAGATATCACCTCACACCTGTCAGAATGGTTGTCATCAAAAAACAAAACAAAACAAAACACAAATAACTAATGCTTGCAAGAATGTGGAGAAAAGGGAGTCCCTGTACACTGCTGATGGAAATGTAAATTTGTGCAGCCACTGTGGAAAACAATATAAAGTTCCCTCAAAGAAACTAAACATAGAACTATCATATGATTCAGCAATTCCACTCCTGGGTACATATTTGAAGAAAATGAACACACTATTTTGAAAAGATACATGAACCCCAATGTTCATAGCAGCATTATTTACAATAGCAAAGATATGGAAGCAACCCTAGTGTCCATCAACAGATGAATGGATAAAGAAGGTGTGGTATATATATACAATGGAAAACTACTCGGCCATAAAAATGAATGAAATTTTACCATTTGCAACAACATGGATGGACTTATTTTATGCTTCCTAAAATATGTCAGACAGAGAAAGACAAATACTGTATGTTATCACTTATATACGGTACCAAAAAAATTAAACAAAATAGGGAATATGACAAAAAAGAATCTAGCTTACACATATAGAGAACAAACTAGTGGTTACCAGTCATGAGAGGGAAGTGGGGAGGGACAAGGAAGGGATAGGAGCTCAAGAGCTACAAACTACTACATATAAAATAAATAAGCTACAAGGATATATAATACATTCACAGCACAGTGAATATAGTCAATATTTTACAATAACTATAAATGGAGTATAATCTATAAAATTTTGAATCACTATGTGGTACACCTGAAACTGATATAATATTATAAATCAATTATACTTCAATTTTAAAAAGATCTTAAAAATTACATCTAATGAGTATAAATATAATCATTGTTGATTTTAAAAATCAAAAGGATGACGTTTAAAAATCATATACAGATAGTGGAAGTGAAATAGCCAAGTTAAAGTGATTGGCACTATTATTTGAAGTTTATAAGAACCAATTCTTTTATAAAACAACAATGATTCTTTAATTTAGTTAAATATGTATGTTTATATTTTCATGCCTTAAAATATTTTTTGTAAACAATAATTTATCTAACCCATAAGACCAACAGAGGAAATTTAGAAAGTTTAAAATAATAAGATTAGAGATATGATATGCAGCAATTTTTGAACCCAAATTTGCCAAACTAATAAATTTGTCCAAGGTTTCATGTAAAATAGGAGTATTATTCATGCAATTTTCAGTACAATTTATAAACTTCTGCATTTACAGACCAAATTTTAGAGCCGATTTAACCTATGTTTAATAGTACTAACTTTTAAAAGTTTTTTCTCTGCTTTTTGATTTATCTAGTTATGGAATGAACTTGACATTGTTATGGGCTCTCTCTTGGCCACTTTTGTTAGAGAAAGGCTTATCTTGAAACACCAGCACTCTTCAAACCTTGGAAGCTTACTTTGTTACACACCTTACTTTTTATTTTTGTTTTTCATTTTTGTACTCTGACCTATTTTTAATTGGTGCTTCTTAAATCTCTATTGGCCCAAAATACAACAAACTAGTGAATATAAAAAAAAGTAAACAGGGCTTCCCTGGTGGCGCAGTGGTTGAGAGTCTGCCTGCCGATGCAGGGGACACGGGTTCGTGCCCCAGTCCGGGAAGGTCCCGCATGTCACGGAGCGGCTGCACCTGTGAGCCATGGCCACTGAGCCTGCATGTCCGGAGCCTGTGCTCCACAATGGGAGAGGCCACAACAGTGAGAGGCCTGTGTACCGCAAAAAAACAAAAAAACAAAAACAAAACAAAAAAAAGGAAACATACTCACAGACATGGAGAACAAATTAGAGGTTGGGTTCGGAAAGGGAAAGGGGGAGGGGCAACATAGGGGGCGGGGAATAAGAAGTACAAACTATTATGTATAAAATAAGCTACAAGATATATTGTACAACACAGGGGATATACCCAATATTTTATAACGATTAATGGAGTATAACCTTAAAAATTGTGAATCACTATATTATATACCTGTACCTTATATAATATTGTATATCAACTATACTTCAATTTAAAACCAGCAATTTCTAAGAAAAAGGAATCTCCATAGACAAATGAGTCAAAGGAACTTCATGTACCTCTTGCCTGGAAAGGAGGGGAGGGAGACGCCTCATCTGAGTGCATGAGCCAGGTTCTCTGTCCCTTCCTGCACTTGACAGCTTAACTGTCCAGTGTGTCTCTGTCATTTTCTGTGTGTCAGCGGGTCCCATTACCGGAGAGAGATGGCTGGACACCTGCAGAAGTGGCCTTGACATTGCAGACCTAGTGGGATAGTAATTGCTAACCCGGAGTTTAAAACCACCGTGGTGAGACAGTATTCCTTCACTCTGTATGGTATCTGTCTGTAATCTGTCTGCTTTCTCTGGCTCAGTTTACCTCCTCTGATAATTTCATTTCTCCCTTGATGGATGAAGGGCTTACTTCCTTAGAGAGCTGTTAATACAGCTTCCTTGTTTAGACAAGATCGGGTGTGTTCAGGATGGTGCAGCCCTAGACCAGCTTCTTTATTTAAAGGAATGTGTCTGTGTTCTGCTCTTGCTATCAAAGAATTTGTTCCTGAGTTTCCTAAGGCTTTGGGAATTCAATTTGTTATTTTCTTGGAGATAATGTGTTCTTATCTGATTAGTGTACTTACTTTCTGAGTTACTTTGACCATTACCTCCTGTTATATGGCTCCAGATATTTCCTTTAAGGTGTTAATTGGACTACTCTACCATTATTTGGAACTGTTGTGATTTTTAGTTATACTTCTCTACCCTATCGCCATCAACTTCTCAGTTTATAGTCTGCCAGTTGCAGACCAAATAGTGACAGAGCTTGGTATTGTTTAGGAATAAGTGTAAATATGTTGCCAATTACATCTTCAATTATAGCTTGTAATTGAGCAAACTTGATACATTTCCCCAACCTTTGGTTGACTGTGGTCTCAGTGGTGGGTGGAGAGCAGGCGCCTTCCAGGCAACCCCGTGGGGTATCAGCCCAGCACTTCCATCAATAAGCCAGGCCAGAGAGGGCCCAGGTGCCCAGTGGGCCCTCCCCTCTCCCTCTACGAGCTCTGTGAGACAGCAGCAAGGCCCCTTTCAGGGAGGACGTGGCTTCACACAGGAATGCAGTGGCCCAGGTTCTGGTTTGGCCTGCTCTATGATGTACCTCTTAATTTTGTATGAGTAAAGAGCCTGGCTCCCGCCAAGTCTGGACTGGGGTATATCTAGCCCATTGCACTAGCATTTGTCAGTGTTTTGGATAGTTTCAAGTTATCGTCTCAGGTTGTTCTAACACCCAATAATGTTGTCAGAGCAAATGTGCGCACATGTAAGAAATTGGTGTCTATTTAGATTCAGAGCGGGACAGATTCTTAGTCCTAAAGCCTATTTGCTGATGTGAAACCCAGACAAGAAAACATGGTTATCAAGCATAGTGTCTTCCAGCTCAAGGGAAGGGACTGGTGGGGGTGAAGGGCTTGCTTAGATCATTCAAAGGCCATCTTGCTGTTGTGAGGTTCAAGTTTCCTGGATCTTCCCATAACAGAGGGCTGGCCAGAGGTTAGATATATATCTCCAACATCTGAATGTACTGTTGGCTTTGTGTGGTCTTCTTGTCAGAGCGGAAGAGCCCTCATTTTTATTTTTATTGTATAACATCTGGTAACAAACCCCTTCTTCTGATGATGTCTGAAATTTTTATTTCTGTTTTGGTTGTTTGAATTTTGGGGGGTGGGGGGCCATGTCGGATCTTAGTTGCGGCACTCGGGATCTTCGTTGCAGCTTGCAGGATCTTTCGTTGCAGCGTAGGCTCTCTTTGTTCCAGCTCGAGGGCCTCTCTCTAGTTGAGGCCCACAGGCTCAGTAATTGCGGTGTGCAAACTTATTGCCCTGCAGCATGTGGGATCTTAGTTCCCTGATCAGAGATTGAACCTGTGTCCCCTGCATTGGAAAGCAGATTCTTTACCACTGGACCACCAGGTAAGTCCCACTTGTTTGGATTTTTTTCCTTCAGTCCCTTTCCATTCTTTTTCTTCCAGGTATGTAATAAGTGAAAGAGGTTTTTTTTTTTTTTTTTTTTTTGATGACCAGTGGATCTCCAGAGTTTCCCAAGAAAGAGAGAAAATGAATAAGAAGGAACTACTATATACCTATCTATATACCTATTAGAATGATTGAAATAAAAAATACTGGCACCACTAAGTGCTGGTGAGTATACAGAGCAACTGGAGCCCTCAGACATTGCTAGGGATGCAGAATGGTGCAGCTGCTATGGAAAAGGGTTTGACAGTTTCTGGTATAGTTAAACACATACTTCCCACTCCTGGCTGGCAACCTCAATCCTGGTTTTTTACCCTAGAAAAATAAACACTTCTTTTCACACCAGAACTTTCACAGAGCTTTACCTGTAATAGTCAAAAACTGGAAACAACCCAAGTGTCTTTCAGTAAGTGAATGGATAAACAGACTGTGGTACAAACATACCACGGAATTGTGCTCAGCGATGAGAAGAAACGCATGACTGATACACACAGGACTGGGATCAATCTCAAAGGCATTACGCTGAGTGAAGGTAGCCTGTCTCAAGAGGTTAACTATGGTGTGATTCCACTTGTAAGACATCCTTGAAAAGACAAAAACTATAGTGATGGCTTGACTTGGAGTAGAATTTGTTTCTTTCACTCTGCTAACTCAGTATGTTACTTAAGATTTGACTAAATTCTTTATTCATTTAATTCTGATCTGGTATAAGTTCCTCATTTTTCTGATGAGTGATGGGTCATGAGCAGTATTTTCAGGTTTTGCAGAAGCTATTTTGCTCGATCATAATGTTCCTCCTTGTGTGTTCTGGGGAGCTGGGAGGTCGTGTGTAAGAGTCCTCCAGGGTCGGCTCCCAGGGGTGGGCAGTTGCAGCCTCAGCTTGATTTCTGCCACGCACCTCTGCTTATCCATATTAGTCACAGCTCCCACTAACACCGAAACCATGTCCTTTGATTTGGGATTTGGGTTTTTTTGTTTTTTGTATTTTTCTTTACAGATTTGACCAGGCCTCCATTGAGTTTTGACCTGGATTTATTTCTAATCTCTTGTGTAATGCCTTTTCTACACTAGACCATGAGTCAGTTTTTCATAGTCCCCTTAGGTTGGAGGTTTTCCTCTTAAGTATTGCTTTAATTTCAGAGAACATTTCTCCAGTGTGAGCTGGTTAACTTCATGGAGAGTCATCCCATATTCATTGCCAACTGGATACTACCAGCCAAGTTGTCCCAGAGGTTCCAGCACAGGCGGTGCCAAATGTAACTACTCCAAGCACTTCGTTTATTGAGTCAGTTTAAAACACACAGGGAGAAGCAAGGGGGAAGATAGAGGGTTAGTTAACGGACTCGGGGTAAGGAGCAAACAAGTTGGGAAGGCCATACTCTGAATCCTGCTGACACAGTGTTCATGTTGCCTGTCTCTGTGGTGTCAGTGTCCCTGTTGTGATGCTAGAGGACTGGAATCGAGAGTTGAGCAAGGAGGTGCAATCAGAGAAGGTGGCTGTGGCCAGTGGGACAAGGATGTCTGGCCCCATTACTGTTTGCCAGTTAGTTTGCTGAGCAGCTACAGGTTTTAGCTGCATTTCTTAGACTGAGGACACAGAGCTATAAAGCTGTAAAACCTCATGAATCTTTCATGCCTCAGGGCCTCATGGATATTTATAGTCATGAATTTTAGGTTTCTCTGAGTTTTTCCATTCCTTCTCTATCTGTGTTTAGCACACACAGACTCTGCTTGGGAACTTCTTCTCGTTATCTACATATCCTAGGAAGTTTGCCAATATCTTCCACTCTACTTGCTTACTACCTACTTAACTATACTTACGTCTTACATCTATACTTACTTGTCTATCTTACAGCTTTCCTCCTCTCCATTTACTTTCTTGTCTTCTATAGCATCATTGAATATTAACAAACAATACAAAAGTGCACATTGCACTACATTACCCCCAGCCCCACCTGTTGAGACATGGGGCAGGGGTTAGGGAGTCAACGTCCATGTTCGTGTTATCTCGGGTTTTCCTCTGTTACAGTATTCTGATCACTGTTAGGGCTATTAGCAAATATGGCTTTCCATCTGCAGCCCAATAGGCTTGCCAGTGCTGGGCTCCAGAATGAGACCTACTTACCTGTCAGTACTGGACAACTGGTTGGCTGTTATAACTATTTGCCTCCCCATCTTTGGGGGGACCTGGTCCACTAACACTCAAGGAACTTAGAAGCAGAGAAAGCACACTTCTCAGATAGGTAGATCCTAAAGGGAGACAGAAAAGGAAGGGGCTAAGCCACAAACCCTTAGTTTCTTCTCCCCAAATGACCATTAGATGACTTTCCTCCTCTTCCCTGGGGCAAAGGAAAGAGTGGGGAGGTGAGAGAGGCCGGGTGTGTCATCCCAGTGAGCTCCCTCCACATAGAGACCAGAGGAGTGATGATGGGAAGTGTTTGCTTCCAACTTCTGGCCCTTAAGTCACCACAGAGTCTTATCAAATCATATTATTCCACTGAGGTATTTTATTGATTGCTATTTCTGTTCAAGTATTTCATTTATTGCCTTAAAATAGCATTCAAGTCCTATTTTGACATTTAAAATAGCTCCAGCTTTCTTCTTAAGAATAAGAGCTTTCAACATCACTAATCATTAGAGAAATGCAAATCAAAACTACAATGAGGTATCACCTCACACCAGTCAGAATGGCCATCATCAAAAAATCTACAAACAGAGCTTCCCTGGTGGCGCAGTGGTTGAGAGTCCGCCTGCCGATGCAGGGGACACGGTTTCATGCCCCGGTCCGGGAAGATCCCACATGCTGCAGAGCGGCTGGGCCCATGAGCCATGGCCGCTGAGCCTGCACGTCCGGAGCCTGTGCTCCACAACAGGAGAGGCCACAACAGTGAGAGCCCCGCGTACTGCAAAAAAAAAACAAACTACAAACAATAAATACTGGAGAGGGTGTGGAGAACAGGGAACCCTCTTGCACTGTTGGTGGGAATGTAAATTGATACAGCCACTATGCAGAACAGCATGGAGGTTCCTCAAAAAACTAAAAATAGAACTACCATATGACCCAGCAATCCCACTACTGGGCATATACCCTGAGAAAACCATAATTCAAAAAGAGTCATGTACCACAGTGTTCATTGCAGTTCTATTTACAATAGCCAGGACATGGAAGCAACCTAAGTGTCCATCGACAGATGAATGTATAAAGAAGGTATGTCACATATATACAAGGGAATATTACTCCACCATAAAAAGGAACAAAATTGAGTTATTTGTAGTGAGGTGGATGGACCTAGAGTCTGTCATACAGAGTGAAGTAAGTCAGAAAGAGAAAAACAAATACCGTATGCTAACACATATATATGGAATCTAAAAAAAAAAAAAGATTCTGAAGAACCTAGGGGCAGGACAGCAATAAAGATGCTGATGTAGAGAAAGGACTTGTGGACCCGGGGAGGGGGAAGGGTAAGCTGGGCCAAAGTGAGAGAGTGGCATGGACATATATACACTACCAAATGTAAAATAGATAGCTAGTGGGAAGCAGCTGCATAGCACAAGGAGATCAGCTCGGTGCTTTGTGACCACCTAGAGGGGTAGGATAGGGAAGGTGGGAGGGAGACGCAAGAGGGAGGACATATGGGGATGTGTATATATGTATAGCTGATTCACTGTGATATAAAGCAGAAACCAACACACCATTGTAAAGCAACTATACTCCAATAAAGATGTTTTAAAAAAAAAAAGAATAAGAGCTTTAAATAGCCTTATCTCTCTAAGTGTACCATGTACTGAGTTCTCCCCTCTGGCCCTGTGCCTCTTCGAGTGTTTGTAGGCACTGGTTCTTCATATGGCATATTATTTCTGGCCAATGTCTTGAGATGGTAAAACAGAATTTACTTGCTCTTCTCCCCCTAAGTTTCTTAAAAATTTGTTCCTTAAGCAGTGCATCTACACAAGAAATAAAGTTAATACGATCAAGAATGAAATTTAAGTTCAAGGAAAAGGAAATAGATTTAAAATCAACTGTGAATAATACATGTGTATATGTGTATATTCACTTAAAAATAATTGGTATTAAGTACATAAATTGTTTAGTCATACCATTTTGTAAATGGAAAGTACCTTAGGGGCTGTCTTGTCTAAGCTCTTCATTCTTTTTTTTTTTTTTTTTGCTGTACCTCGCTGCTTGCAGGATCTCAGTTCCCCCGACGAGGGATCGAACCTGTGCCACCTGAAGTGGAAGCACGGAGTCCCAACTGCTGGACCACCAAGGAATTGCCTAAGTCCTTCAGTTTATAAGGAAGGAAACTGAAATCTAAAGAATCTGATTCTTGTCAATCAGAATAAATTTGAGAAGCAGTATGTGGTTCTGACTCTTTCCAATTTACCAAAATATTTACTCTGACAATATGGAGTTGGCTCCAGCATCACAAAACAAGGCGTGAATAAGCAAAAATCTCAAAAGAATTAATGCTAGTGATATAGACACTTATTTTCAAAGAAAGTTATTATTTAGACTTTTTATTGTAAAAAATTTCAGAAAAGCAGAGAGAGTAATATAATACACCGATCACTTAGTTTTAATACTTGTTAACTGTAACAGTCAGAAAAGGTTACCTTATACTTTGGTAACAAACAACCACAGTGGGTTTACAGTGGCCTTTAAAGCACATTTTGCTATATGTTTAACATAGGTTGGTGGGAAGATCGGGGCTTTGTACTTCATTTAGGCATCACTTGGGGGCCCAGGTTGACAGAGGCTCCATAATGTTGTGATACCAGCATTAAAACAAGAGGTTTCTGGGTTTGCTCTGACACAGGCTAAGAGCAGTCTGGAGAGTCGATACAGGTGATTAAATGTTTGTCCCTGAAGTACCTCATTACTTCTGCACACTTTCCATCTGCCAGATCTAATAACTTGGCCACTAATATATTAGCTTCAAGAACGTGGGGGAGTGTAATTCTCCAGGCATTAGAAAGTAGGGGCAACCAGATATTGGTGAACATTAGTGCTGTCTGATTATGCTCTATTTGCTTTTCTAATTTGTTGGGAGCAGGTTGGAATATTTTAACGTAAGCTATAGACATAGCATTTACCCCTAAATATTCTACAGAATAAGGACATCTCCCCATTTTTTTTACAGTATTACAATGTGAATTATAGTCATTATGGCAAGTCACCTCTAAATACTTCAGTATGCATTTTTTTAAATTAAGCTTTCACTTTATAATCACATAATTATTATCATACCTAACAAAATTAATAACTCCCTAGTATCTCCAATATCAATTCATAGTTAAGTTTTCCAATTATCTCAAAACCTGCCTTTTTGGGTACACACTAGGATACAATTAAGGACTGTACGTTACATTATTATGTCTAGAATAATCTCTCTTAATAAGATATAGACCCCTCCTGTGCCCACCCCAACCCCTTTTCATACAACTTTAACTTTTTGAAGGGACAGTTATACTGTGTTCTGTGTACTGAATACAGTTGTACTGTAGAAGGTCCCACCTCCTGATTTCATCTGTTTGTTTCCTGTGGAGTCACTTCCCTTTCTCTTTTACCTGTATTTATCCATAAACCAGATGGTAAGTAGAAAGGCTTCATTAAACTCAGGTTAACCATTTTGGACAAGGACACCTCCCAAGTAATAGCATAAAGTTCATATTGTTCAACCAAAGGAGGAGCCACTCTCTGGCTGCCCACTCTCAGCGATGCTAACACAGATCACAGCCAGGTCCTTCCATTGAGTGTTGCATTGCGCCCTTTCCAAAAAGAAATCTGCACAGTGATGTTTTGGCACCATGTCAGTTCCCCACTAAGCCTCACAGGAAAACATTTTAAAATGCAATATTCATTTCCATTTCCAACTCTCCCAGGGAGTGACATTTCAAAGAAATACAGAGAAGCTGTATTTATTTATTTGCTGAAAATTAGGCAAGTCAAAGTAGAGAACTCGCTGTTTGAAAGTCTCAAGTCAGCAAGGGGAAAGATCTAAATTCTGTTTAAAATGCCTCTCTGTCCAGTGTTCTCATGTGGTTGTGCTCTGGCTTTTGTGACACCCAGGCCTCTTGGCTTTGCTCCTCCCTCTCTGGCCTCTCCTTCTAGTATTATTTACAGACTTCCTGCTGATGCTGAGTGGGCACCTCAGGGTGCTGCCCTAGGTGCTGTCTCTTTGTTCCTGACATACCCTCTTGGGAAGACATTATCCACATCCATGGCTTTAACTGCAGCCTTTGCACTGCTAAGTCACACATTTCAGTGTATTAGTCAGGATTCTCTGGAGAAACAGAAACAGAACCAATAGGAAGAATATGTATGTATATGTATACACACATATACACACACATATGGAGGGAGATAGAGATTTATTATAAGAATTGACCCACACAATTATGGAGGCTGAGAAGTCCCAAGATAGGCTGTCTGCAAGTTGGAGACCCAGGAAAGCCAGTGGTATAAATTCCAGTCCGAGTCCAAAGGCCTGAGAATCAGAGAAGCTGATGGTATAATTCCCATTCTGAAGACAGTAGAACAACCCCAGCTCAGGTAGTCAGGCAGAGAGCAGATTCTCCCTTCCTCCTCCTTTTTGTTCTATTCAGGCCCTCAATGGATTGGCTGAGGCCCACCTGCATTGGGGAGGGCAATCAGTAAAAAGATCAGTGGTTTTCAGGGGTTAGGGGATAGGGAGCAATGAATAGGTAGAGCACAGAGGAGTTTTAGGGCATTGAAACTATTTTGTACGGTACTATAATGGCGGATACATGTCATTAGACATTAGTTCAAACCCATAGAATGTACAAAACCAAGAATGAGCCCTAAGGTAAACTATGGACTTTGGGTGATTATGATGTGTTCATATAGGCTCACTCATTGTAACAAATGTACCACTCTGATTGGGAATGTTGATAGTATAGGAACCTGTGCTGTGTGTGGTCAGAGGGTATATGGGAAAACTCTCTGTACTTTCTGCTAAATTTTGCTGTGATGTAGCTGCTCTAAAAATCTGCTCTAAAAAATAGTCTATTTTTAAAAACTAGAAAAAAAGTTAGCTCAACCCAATAATTTGAACAGCCCTTCTTAGCTTCTTGGATTACCATCTCCTCCTTTCCGCCAACATGGCATCCAGTGTGGGGAGAGATCTCCAGAAGTCATGGCAGAGGAAAGCGCTGAGGTTGGCCGTGGTAGTCCTCAGTCCCTCCTGGTGTTTGGAGTGGTGTTCTCTTCCAGAAACTGGCTGACCTTCTCTACTGTGCTTTATGTGGGTGCCCTTGTTGACCTCCTAAGTTCCTTCTTGGAAAAAAAGAAGGTATCAGGCACAAGATAGAACATAATCATGCCATGGAGCAGCCATACCTGGATGACTATGTGTTACGTCACTTCATCTAAAATATAACAAACTGAAGAGAAGGCTAAAAAAAACCCCAAACTGAAGAGAAAGCTGATCAGCATGTCAAAGGGATGTGGTAACATGCAGATGCATTTTCTTATCTTCTCAGCATCTTTCCTATCTAAAATCTAATGGAGAGCTGGTCAGTTTTTGTTTTAAATAAAAAATTTTGAGACAGAGGTCATCTATCTTATCTATGTCTTTTCCCCCACAAATAAAACATCTTTGCTGTTTATATATGAAGGTAAAAATTCTTACTTAATTCAATCAATCTTTTTTAAAACAATATAACATCATGAAGAATGTTTTATACATATTTGTTCAGATTGCTACCATTTATTCAGGGCATTCATTATTTTAACTTCTTAGGCACCCCACAAGAAAACCGAGACTTGGAAAGATGAAATAAGTAACCCAAAGACACATAAGTAAAAAGTGATGGAGCTAGAATTGTATCCCGGACCTGTTTGATTACCAAGGTTGTACTTTCCTCGAATACCCACCTTTCGATTATGATTTCTCCAGGCTGTCTCTCCCACCAGGCAGGTTATTACCTTCATTTGATATAGCTTGCATGGAGCTGTAACTCCAGAGAACCCATTTCTGCCTAACTTTGTAAAATGTATCTGTGATCATAACAGCAGTGACTGTTACACACTTATGATTCAGGGTACTTTGTTAAGTGTTTGATGTACCTCTCTCAGCAACCTATGGATATTTGTATTTTAATCCTCTTTTTTTTTTTTTTTTTTTTTTTTTGTTTTGTTTTGCGGTACGCGGGCCTCTCACCGCTGTGGCCTCTCCCGTTGCGGAGCACAGGCTCCGGACGCACAGGCTCCGGACGCACAGGCCCAGCGGCCACGGCTCACGGGCCCAGCCGCTCCGCGGCATGTGGGATCTTCCCGGACCGGGACATGAACCCGCGTCCCCCGCATTGGCAGGCAGACTCCCAACCACTGCGCCACCAGGGAAGCCCTTAATCCTCTTTTTTGATAGAGAAAAGGAAACTGGAAAAATTAAAGGGAAGAAACGTGCCCACGGTTCTATGGCTGGTGAATCCCAGAGCTGGTGCCTGAGCTCCTGAACTGTGTTGCTTCTGATCACTAAACATTTTCAGTGGTAGTTTTCCAGAGTACGGTACTGTCTCCTTCTCGCTTAGCGTGAGAGCCCTGTGCTTCTGTGCATGCATTTGGGATCTGTTCTCACCTTCTCTCCTCCGCCTTTATCCATTTACTTGCCATCTTGTTCCTTCTCTGGTTTTATACCCCATTTCTCTACATTTTGCTTCATTTGATCAGAACATGGAACTCAGTCATATATTTGGCCCTGTGAAATATTTCTCAAATAGGGTGTTATGGCCCATATTGTTTCTAAACCATATTTATTTTTTAAACTAAGTTTTATTTTTAATCATATGGTGCTTTGAGATTCTTCTTTCTAATTCTCTTTTTTTTTTTTTTTTTTTTTTTGTGGTACGCGGGCCTCTCACTGTTGTGGCCTCTCCCGTTGCGGAGTGCAGGCTCAGCGGCCATGGCTCATGGGCCCAGCCGCTCTGCAGCATGTGGGATCTTCCCGGACCGGGGCACGAACCCGTGTCCCCTGCATCGGCAGGCGGACTCTCAACCACTGCGCCACCGGGGAAGCCCTCTAATTCTCTTTTGAAAAATTTAAAATCTACAGAAAAGTTGAAAGAAGAGTACAACAAACACCTGAATAAATTTGAAAGAAAAGTACAACAAACACCTGAATATACCTTTTACCAGTTTGTTAACTGGTAAAAGGTATATTCACTAGTTGTTCGAATTTGTTTTTCAAAGTAAATTATAGACATCATGACACTTCACTGCTAAATGTTTAAACATGCATTCCTTAAGAATGAGGAAATTCTTTTGTCTCCATATATGTATCCAATATCACATGTCAAACCCAATTCCAAAAGATCATATATACTTAGAATTTCTGAGCATGTCATCCATAGCTTTTTCCTATTTAAAATTCACACATTGCACTTGGTGACGCCTCTTTAGTCTCTTTTAATTTAGAACGTTGACTTTTTTTTAAGGAGTCCAGTAGGCCAGTTGTCCTGTAGAATGTCTGGATTTCAGTTTTCACTGGTTATTTCCTCAGGGTGAAGTTCAGGCTGCGTATTTAGGCAAGCATCCTACGGCAGTGCTGTCATCTGGGTACTTGCTTTCAGGTCGCATTAGGAGGCTCATAATTTCACCCTGCCTCACTCTGCTGCTGCTGTTTGATCACTTGACTATGGGAGGTTTATATTTGCTTTTTGTGTTGTTGTTGTATTGCTAGATTGGCATTCCTTTGATAGAAGCGTAAACATTTCTGGTTGTTAAAAAGCTGGGATGTAAAGAGAACAAGAGAGTGGTAACATCAAGAAGCAAAGACAGCAAATCCAGCTTCACCCAGGGGAGGCTGTGCTTGCCACCTCCTGCCAGGCACAGGATCCTTTTTCTCTTTCCTACAATAGTGCTTCTCACGGCTCTCCCTACCAATCTCTTCCCCTTCACCACCACTCTGGTTTATCCTATGGGCTCTTACGGCCTGATCACATCACTCTTCTGCTGAAAAATCTTTACCAGCTCCTCATTTCTTACAGGGCAAGTTCAAATATTTTCTTGGGGCACAAACTTTCCCTCCTCTGTTTTTCAGTGTAGTGTCTTTATCAATAAACTTTGTTAGTTGAAGTATAACAAGTGTATAGGAAAGTGCAGAGTAATAAGTGCACAGTCTATCAGTCTTCACAAAGTGAACCTACCCAGGTCAGGAAACAGAGCTTTGCCAACATCCCAGAAGCCCTCCTCATTTCTTCTCCCAGGTGCTACCTCTCCTTCCTCCCCAAAGTCCACCACCACTCTCCTGACTTCTAACACCATAGAGTAGTTTTGCCCCTTTCAAAAAAAACTTTATGTAAATGGAAATACACAGGATGTATTTTTTTAAGTCTGGCTTCTTTTGTGCAATAGTATGTTTGTAAGTTTCACCCAGGTCGTTCATATGTCTTCATTGTATGAATATATTGGGATTAATTGATCTGTTCCACTGCTGAGGGATATTTGGGTTATTTTCAGTTTTTAGGTGATGTGAGTTGTGTTGCTATCAACATTCATGTACAGGTTTTTTTCTGTGGGTGATGTCTTCATTTCTGTTGGGGATATATCTAGGAGCACAATTGCTGGTCATAAGGTGTGTATATGCCCATCTTCAGCAGCTACTGACAAGTCATTTTCAAAGTGATTGTACCAATGTACAGTCCTACCAACAATGTATGAACATTTTGCTCGCTCCATATCTTTGTCCATACTTGGTATTTTCAGCTTTAAAATTTTAGCCACTCTGGTGGGTGTATAGTGTGTCTCATTGTGGTTTTAATTTGCATTTCTCAGATAACTAAGAACTTGAGCCAATTGGATATCCTCTTTTGTGAAGCCTGTCCTTTTTCTTATAGATTCGTAGAAGTTTTTAATATATTCTATGACTGTCTTGTTGGTTGTATGTGCTGATAGAAATCTTCCCCCCCTGTGGATTGACAGTACATTCACCTGGTGTATTTTAATGAACAGACATTCCTAATTTCAACATAGTGCAATTGCTGGGGAACTCTTCTTTTGGATGTCAGAGCATGACTGTGGTTTTCCTGGCCCTCCCTCTGGGCCTGATAGCCTCACAAGACTTTATCTAATGACAGGGAAGAGCATTTGTGGGCACCTTCCCTTTTATCAGGAGGAGAAACAGATCACTCTCAGCAGTATAAGTGACTTCCCTTACATTTCACTGACAAATCAGGTCACATCTCCACCCCTAGCTGCAAGGGAGTCTAGAAAAGTGAGAATCTCTTATGTTATTGACTCTATATTCTGAGGATGGCAAGAGGGAAGGGACTGGAAATAGGCATTGGGAGGCCAATGGGCAAAGTCTACACAAGAAAGGAATTGAGTGTTGGGGCTTCCTGCTGTTACTGGCAAGTGGAAGGCACATTATTTGCCCCTCCCCCCACACTGAAAAATGTTGATTGTCTGTAATGTTGAGCCATTAAATGAATTCCACTGAAATTACATCATGAAACTGGGATACTATGATGGGTTACTGATGAAAGTGAAATGGGTATGAAAATACCTCCATATGTGCATCTCTTTTAGTGTACATTTTCATATAGAAGCATTTTTAATATGAAAAAATACAAACTTAACATTGGTCATCTTAGGAGGATCATATTAGTGGAGGGAAGCCTTAACATTTTCTTTCTATACTTCTATACTATATTTAATTTATATTTTTATAACTTTAAAAACATTGTGAAAACCCATACATTTGAGTCATGTTAAAATCAAATCCCATTTACCAAGGATGAACTGCCTTGGCTCACCATTGCTAATTTAACATTGCCTGCATTTCTGAAATGACCTACTGTTGGAAAAAAATTAGAAACTCCAACAATTGGCTGGATTTGTGGAGTGGATAAACCACATAGGAGATACCTTAGCTTTATTAAAACTCCACCAAGTTCTTACTATGCAAAGTTAAATACGTCATTTATGGGCTGAATGGTCTCAAAATGCATATGTTGAAGTTCTAACTCCCAGTACCTGAGAATGTGACTGTGCTTGGAGATAGGGCCTTTACAGAGGTAATAAAGTAAAAATGAGGTTATTAGGGTGGGTCCTAATACAATATGACTGGTTTCCTTACCTGAAAAGGAAATTAGGACACAGACATGTACAGAAAGGATCATGTAAAGACACAGGGAGAAGACGCCATCCACAAGCCCAGGAGAAGGGCCTCAGAAGAAACCAACCTTGTCTGCACCTTGACTCAGACTTCCAGCCCCCAAAACTGTGAGAGAATAAATTTCTGTTGTTTAGGCCACTCAGTCTGTGGTGTTTGTTGTGCAGCCTGCCCTAGCAAACTAGTACAGTTACTTAATATGCATATGTAGTATATTGCTATTCTTTTTTTCCCAGTTTTATTGAGGTATAATTGATAAATAAAATAGTAATATATTTAAAATATACAATATGATATTTGATATTCATATACATTGTGAAAGGACTCCCACCATTGAGTTAATTAACACATCCATCACCTTTCATATGTACCATTTTATTTTTTTCTTTTTGGTGAGAACACTTAAGTTCTACTCTCCTAGCAAATTAAAAAATTATACAATACAGTATTGTTAACTATAGTTGCCACATTACTCATTAGATCCTAAGAACTTATTCGTCTTATAACTGAAAGTATGTTCCCTTTTCCCAGCCTTTCTCTATTTCCCCCAAACCTCCAGCCCAGGCAACCACTTTTCTACTCTCTGTTTCTGTGAGTTCAACTTTGGTACGTCTTCATCCTAGTGGGATGATAAAAGAAAGAGTACTGCTTCATACTTACATCTAACTATGTGTTTAATGTTTTAGCTTTTAACTTAAAAAAAAAATTTATTGGTGTATAGTTGCTTTACAATATTGTGTTGGTTTCTACTGTATAGCAAAGGGAATCATCAATATGTATACATATATCCCCTCTTTTTTGGATTTCCTTCCCATTTAATGGTCACCACAGAGCAGTGAGTAGAGTTCCCTGTGCTATACAGTAGGTTCTCATTAGTTATCTATTTTATACATAGTATCAATAGTGTATATATGTCAATCCCAAGATGAATTGGGATGAATTAGCTTTTAACTTTTAAAAACTCTTTCATAATTATTTGCTTTTCCCTGTCAGAATAATTCAGTGAAGCGAGTTAAAGCAGGTATTCTTGCCTTACAAATAAGAAAACTGAGGCACCAAGGGATTAAATGATTCAACCAAAGTCACGTAAAAAGTGAGGGTCAAACAGAGACCAGATTTGGAGGCTTGTTCTCCTGGACCAGTAGCCTTTCCATTAACCATTTTCTTCTTATCGAATGGAATATTTAATGATAACTGTCTCAAACGGGGCTTATTTCCAAGTACGTCAAAGCCACCCAGCAAATGCATATTGAGCACGTGTGTGTGTCAGTCTTTCTTAGGAGCTGAGGGGACAGTGATGGAGAGAACATGGTGTCTGCTTTTGAGGAGCACGTAGTCTAGATGTGTTGACAGACCCCTAAATGAGCAATATTGTTTTTGTTTTTGTTTTTGCGGTACACGGGCCTCTCACTGTTGTGGCCTCTTCTGTTGCGGAGCACAGGCTCCGGACGCGCAGGCTCAGCGGCCATGGCTCACCGGCTCAGCCGCTCCGCGGCATGTGGGATCTTCCCGGACCGGGGCACGAACCCGTGTCCCCTACATCAGCAGGCAGACTCTCAACCACTGCGCCCCCAGGGAAGCCCTAAATGAGCAATATTTTACACAGTGTGAAAAGTACTACAATAACAGTGTGAGTAAAGCATTGTAGCAACACCATTGAGGAGGACTTCACAGGTGTGGTGGAATTTGTTCTGCGCTTAAAGAAAGTGAAGGAGCTTGTTAGATGGAGGTCAGGTTTCCAGCAGAAACTTCACTTGGGGAGTTGAGAGTTGTGTGATGTGGAGCCCAGAACATGGTGGCTGGAGAATAGACTGAAGGACAGTGGTGAGGGGTTGGGGGGTGGTCGGGGAGGGGTGACAATTCTAAGAGCCTTCTATGCATGTGAGGGAGTTTGGCCTTCAACCCATATAGCAGAGGTTCTCAAGATTGTTGCACGTCTCTTATGAGGTAAAGAATTAATGGAAATCTGTCATAAGATTGTTGAATTTTTATTTTACTAAGTAAAAACCAAGCTTCTGTCATCTGAAATTCAACATCATTTAATACAAGGAGCAACACCAAGAATGTAGGCGAGTCATATTTCTACTAAGAAAAATGTTGAATACATTTAGCTTTATGAAAAACTGTATTCTCCATTTTTCACTAATTTCACCAAGACAGAGTTTGGGGGGGGGCACCCTACAGCTCACACTTCTCAAACTTTAATGGGGATACATGAATCACCTGAGGATCTTGTTAGAATGCAGATTCTAATCCTGGGTGGGGCCTGAGAGTCTCTGGCTCTAGAAGCTTCTATATCAGGTCCTTGCTGCTGGAGCCTCGACCACATTTTGAGTAGCAAAGCTTAGTCTACACAGCAAGAAATCAGAATATTGGCTTGATCGCACTTGTATTTTAAGAAGTCAAACCAGAAGTTAAACCGTGTGTAAAACTGGTTGCAAATGAATTGCTACTTCAGTTAATCACACAACAAAAGTTCTGCAGGTATTTGTCCTGTATGTTATAAAAGATAACTTTAACTTAGAGTTCTGGTCCGCTGATTCATTGTGGGAATTCCTCAAGGAGGCAAGATTACCTCAAATAGTCACAAAAAATGCATCCTTTGAATTTACTATATATGTCTACCCTAATTTAATAGTTTAGCCTTACTATAGAAATGAAATTTTGTGGGATTCTTATAAGCTGTATGTTTCAAGAAGAGAATATCTGTAGCCAAAAATAAAGTGACTTAAAAATAGTATAAATTGAAGCAGCAGTAGTTGATTTGGTGCCATCTTTTCCCAGGGACTCAAGCAGTGATTGAGTCCCGTACATGAAGAACAGATTGTTACATGTGAGGCCTATTAGAAGTTAACTCCAAAGCAGATGTTCCTGAAGATTCTGTTACCATTATAGACAAGCTGCTCTCATTTTATAGAAAAACAAATATGTAATAATAAATTATCATACTTACCTTAATGGCTTAATAAGGGTTCCTTAGTAAACAGTCACAAATGGGGATAGGAAGTTTAAAAATGTACTATTTAAAGTAACTAGTATTTTTATGACATCAGAAGCCTAACGTATAGTGAACAGTAACAGATGGTGAATCTTACAAATATCTTATAATTATTGGGAAGGCTGCTGGAATCCAAGGCAGAAAATAGCAAAGGAGAATGACTTTGGGGTCAGTTGTCATTTTACAGAAGCTCTAAGTTCAGAGACCAGATGGTATTCTTTAAGAGATTAATTCAGAGATGCTCCCCACAAAAATCTTTAATAGGTGATTATTTTCCCAAAGCCTATTTGAGCACCAGCCCTCAGAGGACTTACAGCTTTTAAAGGGGTTCTTATATTCTTTGGCCTTTTATTCCATAATTGGGTGTCCAGTGCCTTGAATAAACACGACTCCTGATGAATTCAAAGCCCAACTTTATATAGTTCCCACTGCCTCATTAAATTTCTCTCAGTGATTCAGCCTTTCCCTGACCCCTGGAAGAGACTCAGGCAGGCCCATGACTCTCCTGCTCACTTTAGTAACAGAACAGTCTTAGGCACCTTATGAAACTCAGCCTCAATTCCAAAATATAGTATAGGCAACCAAAATAGTTCAAACTTTTAAAATATTTATAAGGCTATATTACCTCCTAAAATCCCAGCTAGTGAGAAGAAATAGAGGGAAGAATAAATAGGGATGTGTGTATATCTTTAAAATTCAGAACATCGAAGAGTTTGAACTGAGGTCCTAACATATACATTAAACAAAATTAAAAAGAAACTCCCAATTGGTTCATCAAGTAAATGAAGGGCTATTATTATCCCTCTACCTCTGTGCCCCCTCACGCAGAGCACTGGTCTTTAAGTGGGATCATAATGCTCAGGATGTTACAAGATTATCCTCTGTGATGCAGGGAAAATATTGGAATTTCTTTTTACTTTTATTTGTCCAAAATAAGTTACATTAAGCTTCACTATCATTTAATGTTTTAACTGACTCTAGTACATGCATTCTGAGTGTGTGTGTGTGCTTGTGTGTGTCTCGGAATTGGATTGATGGACGGATGGATAGACTGATAGATAAATGGATGGATGGATGTACATTTTTTTAAAGCTAGGACCGTGAGATAAACAGAAATCTCTGGTCTAAAATATTGGGTTGGCCAAAAAGTTCGTTCAGGGTTTTCCTTAGTCTGGAAAAACCTGAATGAACATTTTGGCCAGCCCAATACTAGAACAGTTTTGTTTTGCATTTTCGGAGCCTGATCGGTTTACTTAATTTACTCAAGTTTTCCTTAAGGGGTACAATATCAAATAATTAATTTTTATCTTTTTTAAAATAAAATTTATTTTTTATTGTGATATTGATATAATTGACATATTATATTAGTTTTAAGTGTACAATATGAGACCTAATTTTTAGATGGAAAAATCAGTAACAGCAGTAATAGTACATCATAGATATTATCTAATTTACAAAGTGATTGTCTTGAAAACTTAGTTCTAATTTTCTTGTATCAGAATTTATTTTGAATAATGCTGATCTATAATGAGATCTGTTTTGCAGCATGAATGGAAACATATAAGGATATCTGTTTCACAAAACCAGGGCTACTCTTATACATATGATGTATTGATGTTGTGTTGTCTATTCCTTCCTTTGAAACGTTGACTAGTTTCTATTAAATTAATGGTACAATCTATTATGGTTGCAACCCACAGTTTGAAATTCACAGGGCACCTGTGGGACTTCTCAGGCCCCATAATTTCATGAGCCAATTCCTCATAATAAATCTCAATCAATCTCTCTGGATAGATAGATAGATACATAATGCTAATGGCGTTGTGTGGAAGCCCAGAGCACCCATATCCTTACTCTGGCCAGCCACATTTCCTGAAGCAAAACAATTCCTGTCAATACAGGCAGAAAACGCCTCTGAATGGAGCTTTGGCATCTGCTGTCACTGAACCCTGGTTTCCTCATCACCTTGTTCTCCAGTCTTGGTGGGAGTGAGGAAGGATGAGGTGGGGATGAGAAAGGAGGGTGCAGAGGAAATTCTGCTTGTGCTCTTAGCTTGGCACACACCATAATTTTATATGTTTAAAGCACACCCTGAGTTCTTATAAAGGCATACTCAGGAAAATGGCCTATTATTATTTCTCTATTATGCTTTCATCATAAATACATATTACTGTATTTTTAAGGCAGAGTTCAATTTTGGCACCCTATTCATGTTACTTAGGCATCAGAAACTTGGCAAAAATGGTAGGCAGTGACAAACAAAAAGTAGTAGGCTCTAGTAATTGCTTGTATTTCCTTCTGCTTAGCCATTGTTTATTTCTTTCATCGGTTATTATATTACATTTTTCTCCATCACAGAACATTCTGGCCTGAGGTTAATTTACTTTCAAACTCAATGAACACAAGAGTGACACTGTCCTCATTTCTGCTTTATTGCATGACTCTAAGGAGGTGCTAAAATGATTCCTCCTCCCTGAGGAAAATGAGTTTTCTGTGTGTTTTGCAAGCTTTAGGCCTAATTTGCATATTCATGACAAGGCAATTATCTTGATGTTTGAAGAAGACATTCATTTACAATAACAAAAAATTCAGAATCCTTTCACTTGAATTATCTAAATAATTATCACAATTTCTCTCAGCAGTGATGTAGATGTGATCCCAGATGCCACTTGGCCTACAATGCAAAAGCAACTACAAATCAAAGAAGCAAAACATAATTTATTGTGACATTTATCCTGCTTTATAGAAGACCAAGACTAGATTCATTGCAATCCACCTTCTCAGTAACCCTGGTTGGGTCAATTCATTACTGGTGAGGCATCCAGAAAATGCTGATGATATATGTGGTCATGTCAGAGCTTTTCAGCTAAATTTCTGACTTGTATTTGTCATATCGTTTGGTGATGTGATTTTAAGATTGTAGGAGAAAAAAGAAGCGATTTTATGACTGCCTGCTGGAAGAGGCTGGTGGGGTCTTCTGGGTAAGTTCTTTTTTTAAAAAAAAAAAATTATTAGTTATCTATTTTATACATATTAGTGTATAAATGTCAATCCCAGTCTCCCAATTTATCCCACCCCCCCCCACTTTCTCCCCTTGGTGTCCATACGTTTGTTCTCTACATCTGTGTCTCTATCTCTGCCTTGCAAACTGGTTCATCTGAACCATTTTTCTAGATTCCACATATATGTGTTAATATACGATATTTGTTTTTCTCTTTCTGACTTACTTCAATCTGTATGACAGTCTCTAGGTCCATCCACATCTCTACAAATACCCAATTTCGTTCCTTTATATGGCTGAGTAATATTCCATTGTATATCTGTACCATATCTTCTTTATCCATTCGTCTGTCAGTGGGCGTTTAGGTTGCTTCCATGACCTGGCTATTGTAAATAACGCTGCAATGAACATTGGGGTGCATGTGATTTTTGAATTATGCTTTTCTCTGAGTGTATGCCCGATAGTGGGATTGCTGGGTCATATGATAATTCCATTTTTAGTTTTTTAAGGAACCTCCATATTGTTCTCCATAGTGGCTGTATCAATTTACATTCCCACCAACAGCGAAAGAGTGTTCCCCTTTCTCCAAACCCTCTCCAGTATTTATTGTTTGTAAATTTTTTGATGATGACCATTCTGATCAGTGTGAGGTGATACCTCATTGTAGTTTTGATTTGCATTTCTCTAATCATTAGCAATGTTGAGCATCCTTTCCTGTGTTTGTTGCCAATCTGTATGTCTTCTTTGGAGAAATGTCTGTTTAGGTTTTCTGCCCATTTTTTGATTGGGTTGTTCGTTTTTTTGATATTGAGCTGCGTGAGCTGCTTGTATATTTTGGAGATGAATCCTTTGTCAGTTGCTTCGTTTGCAAATATTTTCTCCCATTCTGAGGGTTGTCTTTTCGTCTTGTTTATGGTTTCCTTTGCTGTGCAAAAGCTTTTGAGTTTCATTAGGTCCAATTTGTTTGTTTTTATTTCCGTTTCTCTAGGAGATGGGTCAAAAAGGATCTTGCTGTGATTTATATCAAGGAGTGTCCTTTCTATGTTTTCCTCTAGGAGTTTTATAGTGTCCAGTCTTACATTTAGGTCTTTAATCCATTTTGAGTTTATTTTTGTGTATGGTGTTAGGGAGTGGTCTAACTTCATTCTTTTACATGTAGCTGTTCTGGATAAGTTCTGAGGAGGAAAACTGCTGTCACTGACCTCACCGACTCCATCCCTGTGGAGCTGCCTGGTGTCGCATGCAACTGCCACTACCTCCTGGAGTGCAGGACCATAGCCCCCTTCTCCTACCAGGAGCTGCCTGGTCCATTTCTTCTTGGCAGGTCCGGACCAATTGCCTCACAGAGAACCTCCTGCTTTTCTTGGGTCTCTGTCTGTCCTGCACTACTTTTCCTCCCTGCACTGTCAGGTTTTCTAAACTTTCTCCCATCCTTTTTCTCCAGAGAATTCAGTGCACACCTGGGCAGGACTAGGGGATCTGCGGGGAGAAGATATGAGTCCATACTTCAAGAGTGAGTGGAAGTTGGAGGCTCCGCAGCGCCCTTAGGACATTTCCAACCTGGCGACACAGATGCGTGAAAATGCTCTGTCACTTTCAATCCCTGCCCAGGCTGGGCACAAGGGCGGCTCAGAGCGGCAGGTGAGGTCAGTGACCTCGGCAACTGCTCAGGAGCAGGGAGGGCTCACACTGTCTACTCTCATCTGCCCAGTGGACCTCAGGGAGCCCACATCCCAGCTCTGCAGGACTTCAGCCCAGGCCCCAACCTGGGAGCTTCGGAGACCTCTGCTCGTGCCTATCCACAGCGTCCTTTCCTGCTCACCCTTTACACACCGACCGTGAATCCCTCTCCCGGATTCATCCTGGCCTTCCTCAAATCTTTCCCTTCACCCCCACCCACCTGCTCTCCTGACCTCACACTTGAATTTGTCTTTCAGTGGGCAGTTAGGAGATTACGTTTTCCTCCAGCCATTCCTAAGTGAATCAGGGATAATTCCAGGACTGGAACTCAAAGTCCTTAGGCAACTGGTTCTACACTTAACTTTTTTTTTTTTTTTTTTTTTCGGTACGCGGGCCTCTCACTGTTGTGGCCTCTCCCGCTGCGGAGCACAGGCTCCGGACGCGCAGGCTCAGCGGCCATGGCTCACGGGCCCAGCCGCTACATGGCATGTGGGATCTTCCCAGACAGGGGCACGAACCCGTGTCCCCTGCATCGGCAGGCGGGCTCTCAACCACTGCGCCACCAGGGAAGCCCTCTACACTTACTTTTGACTTTTATTTCTTACCAATCTTCTAAATGAATCCACTTCTCCAGGGATGCAGAATACCTGCACACACACACACACACACACCCCAATGGCGGTGATGATGATCCCTGCTCTCAGCTTTTCCTGGTGGTCCAAGTTCTAATTCCCCCTTCAGCCTGTTCTTTTCTTGCTGGGATGTCCCTCAGGCCCTCGTGGTGGCTGCAGTCCACCATCCACCTTCTCTCACAGGCATACTCTTTCCCACACATTCTACTTCTTGGTAATGTCTACTGGTTGTTTCCACTTTTAGTGTCTTGGTTTTTCTGTTACAAGCAAATTCAAAACTCTTCAAGAGGAGATACTATCTCTTTTTGCTATGTTTCCTCCATAGTATGCAGCAGAAAACTGGGTGTCTAGAGGCAAATCGTATTTATTGATAATTAGCAGGGCCTCCATAACCCCCGAGATCCCAGTAAGGTGGTCTCCCAGCCTCAGTTACGTGGGTGGTCAAGGTCCAAGTCCCCTTCTAGATTCTGCAGGTTCCTGGGGGCATCAACCTTCCCCATCCCCCTACTCCCAGGTGAGCTCCCTTGCTCTGCAGAATGCTGATCCAGATACAAAGTCCAGCAAACAAACAAAAATCCATTCACAAAAGCATCTGAGACCCTAGTAGGACTTACTGACAATTTGAGAAGGAAATGTTAGAAATGTTTTTTCTAACATTTTTTCTAACACACATATTCATCAGTGGCCTACCTGGGCCTCCTCTCTCCTCCCTCCCTCCTCTTTTCTCTCTACCCCCATCCTTTCAAAAGTAGCTCCCTGAGAAGCGCAAACCACTCCCCACCCCATCTCCTTTCACTTTCTCTGCAAAGCAACCTACCTCTTTCTCTTGGTGCCCAGTACCTACTGACACCATTGCTTTTAGGGCTTCCCTTGTGACCCCAGTAGTGCATCAAAGCTATTTTCTCAAGAAGAAAGTTCTATCTCTCCTGGGAAATCTGGTACAGCTGTTAGAATAACTTTTTTAAAAAACTTGTTACATTGAAATATCTGCTCACTTCATTCTGAGGCTTCTGCTGTTCCTCCTTTCCCGTTTGTTAAATTGCCGCGTATTGTTACTGAATGACCTCCTCTCCCCCCCTTTCCTATCTTCAGGATTTCGTTCCTGTGCACTTTCAAAAGGGACTTATTCTTGACCTCCAGAACCTTGGACTTCATTCAAGCACTTTCCCCAAAGTAACCTTTTCCTTCTCAAGTGGATAAGGCTGACAAAATGGAGATATCAAAAATGGCAGTGATACCTGTCTGGGTTACTTCGCTTATTTAGTTTACTTTATGAAGTACTTCTATTCGTCTGCCAGTAACATTATCAATACTCAACAACAGCAATGATGCCTTGGCAATCTCCAACATGATGACTCAGTGGAGATAGCTGCACACCCTCCTGACTTTTTAAGTTATGCTCTTTGTCACCTTCTAATGTCACCTGTTCTCCTTTGCCAAGACTGCTACCACTTATCTCCATTAGTTCTTGAATTTGTTTTTTCCTTACATCCATTAGAATCAGTGTAAGCTAGCTCTGCAGAAAATGCTACCAAAGACTTTAAACTATCTTACCTTCCCATAAGACATCCTAGTTCACGTTTCTAATTCAACTACAGCTCATAATTCTAAATTGTTTCTTATTTCTGTCTTCACTGGAATCTTGAGTATTGCATAATTTCACATCCTTGGTAAGTTTTTCTTAAATTTTTCTGGTGCGAGTAGTTCGTGGACACCGTACAATGTCACTCCAATGGTTGTACTACTTCTTAAACAAGCCCCAGTTCCTGCCCCTCAAAGCGTGCACACGCACACACACAAAATCAAATGGGTGCTGCCAATGATTCTCATTTTTGAGAGATTTCTAGTTTTCAAAAGTGAGTTCAATAGCTACCATTTTTTAAAAAAATCGAGCATAACTTTTTAGCCCTACCCAGATGTTAGCTGTTTTTATTTGGGAATATTTGCCCCTTGAAGATTTGCCCCTTGAAGATGGAAAAGAGTTATTACACAGCTATGATGCCAGACAAGAGTAGATGCTTACATAGCACTTTCACTAATTTACAGAGAAAAGGCACTTACAGCTTGGACACCTTAGATTGCCCCCTTCTTTCCAGCAGGCTAGAGAAACTCTCTAGTCTCATCTCCCTTGATTATATCAGGGGAAAAGCTAAAGTGTCAGACAATACTTGGCTGGCCTGCCTCGTGCTGGTCCCACGGGGCCTGGGTTCTGGCCACTGTGAGAGTTTTTGGCAAGTTAACCTCTCAGAGTCTCAGTATTCTCCTTTATAAAGTCGGCACAATAATAAAATAAGAAGAATAACGAGATACTGCTGGACACAGGAGGGATGTGCTGTCTGCATTCTACATGTTGGCCCTGGGACATAGCCTGACTCTCTGAATCTGCCCCACCACAGTCCCTGCTCTGGCTCACCTCGTCCTGGGCTGGCAGAGGGGAGATTCAGCTGTTTCTGCTGCAGCCTCCCCACCAGCCCCACTGCTAACCATTCAGGCTCCCCTCCCTCTGCTTGTGTCCAGTGACTCACGTGGGCCTCTGTGTTTTCCTGGCTGCAGCTTCCTCCCTATCCAAGCCTACCTGATAGCCATCTTTCTGGGAATTCCTACGAAATCATGGTGCTCCAAGGCTTCCACCTCTTACTTTTTTAGTACAGTCATAGATTTATTTGGCTTCAAACACATTTTCTATCATTCTGGGGAATGATGTGAGTGAGAGGGTGAGGCAATAGCATTTCCTCAGTTGACATCGTGAAACAGAAGTGTCACAGTATAGTTGGACTTTTTCTTTGGTTCCTAGTGAGTTTGGAATTGCTTATGTCATTCTTTATTTTTAAGGAGTAACATCTTAAACATCATCCAAGCTACATCTTAGATCCTTGAAATTATAAGACAAAATAACTAAGGAAGAGGGCATCCAAATGTAATATACTCACAATAGCTAATATTAGCAATTAATAGGGGAGGTACTATGGCCTCATAGGCAGGGTGCTTTGCTCCTGCACTGCTCTGACAGATGCATAATTCTTCCTGAAACAACTCAAGATTTACCTTTTTTGCTATTATCCACTTGGACCCTTACAGTAAGTACCACACAGGGTAAGGTTTGTCCATTTTCGGGGCAGTTTATCAACAGTTTTGTTCATATTTGCTCCTATTTCATTGCTGCAAAATCTTCCATCTCTGATGGGTTCCTTTGGAATGTTTACTACTGCATCTCTTGGCACACGTGTGCCCAGGAGAGCAGGACAGTTGTCCACGTGTTTGGACACTGTGTTGACACAATCCAGCATTCCACTGGGCACTGATTCACATTAAGCTGGAGGGAACTAAAGCTTTTTCCCCTCCATATGTAGTTATTGTTTTTTGCCAGTTGTGAACCTGGACAGCCCCTTGTTTTGCCACTTCGCATAGGAACCTGACTTTACCCTCTATCCCTATTATAATTCATTGTGTTAGATTCATTCCATCCATTCTAGGCTGTGAAATGCTTTTGGATCTCAACTGTCTCTCATATCTTAGCCCTCTTCTGCTTTATAACATTTGCAAATGAGATGGGTTTCCCTCGGGGCCTCGCCCAGTCATTAATAAAAAAGAAAAAAGGCTAAGGGCCAAGACTGGTAACACATTCCTCTGAGTCAGGAGACTTCAGAGAGAAAACTGGTCACTGTGTCCAAAAGGACAAAGTGGATGGCATGTGTGCATGTTCTAGCATTCCCTTTAACTCCAAGGATCGTTTTTGAAAATATAAAAGTGCAGGAAGTATAAGATATCAAAAATCAGGCTTTTATTCAAACCAGGCAGTCAAAAACGCTGGAGACCCCCAAACTGGGATGTTATAACTGGGCCCTTCTTAGGTGCCACCACGAGATACGGGTGACAGAGTGAGTGTTAAGTCATCCTGCACGTTTTAAATTTTATTTATTTATTTATTTTTGGCTGTGTTGGGTCTTTGCTGCTGCGCGCGGGCTTTCTCTAGTTGCGGCGCGCGGGCTTCTCATTGTGGTGGCTTCTCTTGTTGCGGAGCACGGGCTCTAGGTGTGCGCGCTTCAGTAGTTGTGGCACGTGGGCTAGAGTAGTTGTGGCATGCAGGCTCTAGAGCGCAGGCTCAGTAGTTGTGGTGCACGGGCTTAGTTGCCACGGCATGTGGGATCTTCCCAGACCAGGGCATGAACCCATGTCCCCTGCATTGGCAGGTGGATTCTTAACAAATGCGCCACCAGGGAAGCCCCTGCACATGTTTTATGAAGCCTCCAAGTCCTCCCCCTCACTTCTAGAATACAGAAGAGGTCAGTGTGAGAAGAAACAGTTCTGGAGAGGGCTTTGGTGAGGAGAAGAGCTATGGGGAAAGCTGTGCTTGATCAACATCCACCCATTCCTTCCACTCCACCCAGAAGCCAGTCCCGCCTTGCAACAGAAGACACACTTGGTCTGTATTTGAGGACACTTACTTCTATGGGGCAACTGAGGATCCTGGACAAATGATCAGTCATGATCATATCATCAGTTTACTTAGAATGATGCTTTCTTCTGGACTTCTATATTATAAAGAGTTTCCAAACTGGAGCTATTATTTATATTCATCTTTAACAAATAGTAAAAAAAACCAAGTCATTACATAGACTGAATGTGGTGGAATGTGATCATTGATGTGTTCCTTGAAATTTTGGAAACTAAATAAAACAATATTTCACTAGCTTAATTCCCTAGGCTTATGTTCGAGAACTGTTAAGATTTACAATAACATAAAAATGACTTCATCCTTAGTCTTTTATCCACTCTTTTAATGAACCTCTAAATAATAAACTGGGTCAGTGATTCAACTATCCACATCCATGTGTCATACTTAAAAGAGAGATGACTAAAGAGACAATGATGCTAAACAAGTTGGATTTTTCTACTTAAAAAAAAAAAGGATAGAGAAAACGTAACCTTAAAGAAAAATAGATAATGGGGAGTAATTTAGTAAATTACTAGTCTCAAATGCAAGAAAATGCATTCCCCACCCCCTCTTCCCTACTCTCCCTCTTTGGAAGGTTTTCAAACTTATCATAGCCTGGGCCAAATTAGAAAAAGAAATATTATGTGTTGAACTTATGTTTTGGTTTTCCCTTACAGATGGGAGAAAACTCCCCCAAATAAGTAAAATGCAGAATATCTTAATACAGTATCTACTTTTGTAACTTAAATTGCTCTTTCTTTCCCATAAAATTAAGTGCAATGGAGCAGAAGTTCTGTGTTTGTCACCAATCCTTTATTGAAACTGGTAACTTACACACTTTATAATAGAACAACAAAAATAATGTTCAATATATACAGCCTTTGCAATGGTCTATTTGACTATACACAAGGCAGAGTGATAACACAGTCTAATCTTCATAATAATTTGTGCACAGAAAGACACCCAACAGTCAACATGTGAACATTACAGTGAAATGACATCACAAGTCCAGTGAAAATTCAGCCTAATACAAAATGTACTATCTATTGCAAATGACATCTCTAAATGCCCAGAGCTTGTTCAGTAGTAATTTTACCCAGAGTCCGAAGCAGAGATTTGGTGTGTGGCTATAAGTCTTTTAAGTGAGACCACCTCGGCAGACAAGTTGGCTATCCCCTGCTTCAAAAACAAATTCTCTGGGTCAGAGACTTTGTAACCATTGTCTTTCACTTCGACCACTCCAGTTTTGTAACTACTCTGAGTTTTGCCATTAAGTTCTTTTTGATGCCAGTGTTCAGATTTGAGAGACCAATCTTGAATGTTAGTCACTTGCACTGAAAAGGGAGTGAGAGAAGAATGTACCAGATTGGGGGCATTATGCTTCTCAAGTTCGAAATGTCTCTTAGACGTCATGTCAACAGGCGAAGAAAGTTTTTGTGTGCCATCAAATTCGTGATCGAAGGCTTCCACTTTTATCTGCATGGCTTTGGCTTTAATCCGAAGCTTGTGCGGCAAGGCAGAGGAGTTCACTTCTGGAACTTTAACCACTGTGGCGTGGACACGCTGAAGTTCGACGGGAGAGTGGATTGGGCCCTTGGGAACCTGCTGCTCGTCTTCTCCATCGGATGACTTTCCTACTGCACCTTCATCGGTTTCTGATGTCCTTGGAGAGTTACTGGAGGATCGGTTGACCTGCAGCAGAGGGGGAGAGTGTGAGTAGCCAGGAAAAGAATTCCCCATATAGTTCTGGTACACGGCCGCTCGGTAGGTGCCCGGGTCATCTCTGGGCTCCCTGGCATAGCTCTCCAGTTCCATCGGCTCTTGCTTGATGACCTGGAACTTGCTTTCTGGGCTTCTGCAGCCACTCTGCCCAGGGCCCTCCTGCGAATGTTCTAGCGAAGACACTTCTGAAACATCAGACAGAGAGCTCTGTGGAGAGTGCTTGATGACAGAAATGCAACTGCTGGCCACCATCGAGGGCTCGTGCTCATCCACAAAGGCGCTCACGGTGGATTTGGAAGTCTGGTAGTCTTGAAAATACACAGCTGTAGAATTACTGAGTTTCTGAATCTCCTGGGCATAGGCTGTCGAGCTAATTAAACCAAACTTTAATTTTAGGGAAAGCAGTTCAGCTTTTAAAGTGGCGTTTTCTTCTCCCAGTGCAATGAGTTTGTTCTCCAAAACCAGGTCATTCAGTCGACGCTTCTCCCGAGACCTCTTGGCAGCTTCGTTATTTTTCCGCCTCTTTTCCCAATACATGGCATCTTTCTTCTCATCGGGAATGAATTCCCGTTTCCTCCGACATGCTGAAGATTTGTTTTTCCCCACACTTCCTTCATTGAGAAGGAGCTCTTCCCCTGTCGTCAAGTCTTCGGAGACTTCGGATAAGGCAGAATTAAGCACCATCATCTTGTCCACGCTGCTACCAGCATCAAGAGATGCCTGCTCCTTCTTGATGCTCTGCATTTTTCTCAGCTGCATCAGAAACAACCTTAACCTATATATGCGGTGCAGGAGAAGAAGTTATTTCCTCAGTAATCTCAAATGCTTTAAAAACTGCGGTTTAAAATCCATCAATATTCTTCTTTTTGTTCTACCGTCCAGGATAAATCTCTTCGGCTTCTCTCACCGAACGGAGTAGGGGTCTTCTAGGTCACCTGCAATACATGAAGAGAAACAGTTATCCATTTGGTAAATATTTATTACCAATTATGTACAAGAAAGTACACGAAGCATTGAGGGTCAATATTTCTGCCCTTCAAAGAGTTTACAATCTTGCAAGGAAAATAAGTACCCAAATACCTATACGGTAAAGTTGTAAAGGACAAGTCCACAGTGAGACCTGTGGTCCAGGACAGTGAGAGAAAAAAACACATCTGCCCCAGGGAAAAACAGAGGAAGACTGTGTTTCAGGAGAAAAAATGGTGGGGTGGGGCATGTGGGGATAGGACATTACAGGAAGGAAATGACAGATCGCCTCTGGTTGGTAAGTTTTTAAATAGTACTTGCATCTTGTGGGGCTTCTGAATACTTTTAGATAGCACTTATATCACTGCCAAGCAAACAAGCTCACCTCATAAAAGGAACTTTTCCAAGTAAACCCCTTTAATATCAGTAAACAAATTCTGTAATTACATGGAATCAAATATAAACGGAGCTAAATTTTTATTGCCACAAAAATAAAAGCCACACAAACAACTGAGTTGTAGTTGTTTAATCTCTTATGTGGCTGATGTCATGGTCATTCTGCCAAGTGACTCAGCATACCTGAAAAGGACTCTTTTCAATAAAGCCATCTCTTTTGACACATTTGTGCTATGAGGTTAGAAATGTTCTTTTTTTTTTTCCGGTTCCTTCAAATTGATTTATCAAACATTCACTTAAGATTGAAGCATCCACAGTGCTTTTTTTGGTCCTGACAATTCTGTCATAATAGATTTCATTGATAAAGTAGCTTCAGACTAAAATAAACGCTTATTATTCAAAGGGATATTTTTTTTTAAGTACAGTGCCTTCTTGAAACTTAAAATTATTTTAAACCAAGAGAATGTAATTATGGAAAGAATTTCTTTCCATTTTACTAATTAGTTTCAAACAAAATATAAGAACTCAAAAATAGAACCATCAACTAGCTTCCTTTTCCATTTATAATCTGAACTTGGCCTGACAGGAGATAATAAATCCATATTAAGTTCCAATAACAATCTTCTCGTGGTCATTTTGGATCTGTCTTCCTGGACAGGGCTTCTCTGTCTAATTTTCCAGTAGGTAATACTTTCATAAAGGAGATATGGTAAGACAACTGTTCATTTGGCACTATCTGTATATGGCACTCTTCCTGCCCTATTAAAAAGATTTAATGTTTTTCTTTTAGGTCTCTCTTTCTTTCTTGTGCATAGTTTTATAATGACTAATGACGTTTAATTTTATCAGCTGGAAAAGACTGCCAGCTTCCTGTGTCTTTTCCAGAAGGAACAGAAGGAATGATGTAATAATTTCAGGATCATCAAGAATAAGGTTTAATGCCATGTTTCTGTCCATCAAATTGAGCCAATGGAAACAGTGAGTTGCAACTTAGCAAAACCTGTGATTACAAATACCAAGCTTCCGTTTGTTTTTGAAAATATAGCTTTAATGGGAAATGAAGGCAATGAGTCTGCCACAGCAGGCCGTGATGGTGTAGAAAGGGGAGCTTCCTAGTTATCACTTAGTAAACAACCCTGCTTCCTATATTTCCAGTTAGGTTTCTTGTTCTGATATGAAAACCCCTTTTCCTTCAATATACTGAATGGGTTCTTCCCTCCTGTCAAGAATTTGTATTCCCTAATTCAGTTAAGTCTTCCCCCCTGAAATCAAATGAATGTTGAAGCAAAGAGTAAAAATTCCAGTTCCAGGAAGATAATTACATTGAACTTTTCCAAGATGCTTTTTAAATCTCCACTGTATCCCCAGATACTACTGTTTTTTAAAATATTATGCAGTTCCTTGCACACTATTATTCTGAGTATTTTCTCCACTTGAGACTCTTTCTCTTCCATGCATTTTTTAATTTGTCCCTTCCTTGGGGAAAAAAAATTACATTCCTTTTACATTTCACCTCACCTATGAGTTTTTACAGTTATGCTTTTGAAATGCCCCACCATTCTGTGTTAGTTACTCTTCCTGAACTTTTCATTCTTTCATCATTTCATATTGTTTCATCATTTCAAACCTACATTGAGTGAGTTGGGACTCTCTTCAATCTCCTGATCCAAAGAATCGCGCTGAGTCCAGTGTGAGTGAGGGCCGGCAGGCAGCCCTTGCCACACTGCATAGAGAAAATAACACTACTTCCATTTAACAAAAATATCCCACTTGTCCTAAAATCTCTTAACCCATTTCTTCTGGGTGTCTAAGTACTTTATGTCCACTTTGTCGTCTCAACAACTTTGTTGGTACATTCAAAACCTGCAGAAAAATCTCATTTCTTTTCAGTTAATCTTCTTCCTATTTGAATTTCACTATGTGTGCTAGAATCTGGTTCTTCCTTCATCTGCACATATTAACTGCCTCTATGATTCCACCAGCAAATCACGCCATAACGACATTAGGATATTTTCTGTAATATTATTTATCAAATAACCTTGCAGTGTTGAAAAGAGTTTATCAGCAGTGCGAGATACTGTAGAGAGAGGTGCTGATTCTGTACAATGTGTATCTTCCTACATGTTTGTTTTGTATGTCCAACTAGACTGCAAATTAGTTCAGGGCTCAAATTAATATATTTGTATCCTAGCAACAAACTGAACCTATTAGGTGCTCAACATCTGATTGACAGTCACTCATTTGCCTTATATAAGAGAGCTTTGTGCCAAAAACACTTTGTTGATACATTTTTTAAAATCTGATTATTACATAAATTCTAAAAAAGATATTTAACTTAGTAACAGAGAGCTTCTCTTATTCATTCCTTGACTTATTCAACACATATGGAGCACCTACTGTATACCTAGCACTGAGCCAGACTGGGGGCACATAAAGAGTGAAGGAAGAATCAAACTTCCAAGAGTCAAGGGACCCCTTAGTCTTTGGTGGGAGACAGGCTTGTGAATACAGCGCTCATCCAGGGGTGTGTTAGGAGCACCGCCAACAAGGGGTGTTGGTGCACATATCACATTGTTTCTTGCTGCACTGCCTTTTTCTTTGTATGGTGATAATAAAAACAATTATAACAGGTGCCATTTACTCAACACTGACTATGCAACAGACACTGAGCCTGGCCTGTTATTATTTCACTGCCCTCATAATAACCACTTTCAGATGAGAAAACTAAGGCTCAGAGAAGTTAAGCAACTTGCCCAGTGTCACACAGCTAGTTAAGGGGCACAGCTAAGATTCCAGGACAGCCCTGACCCCAATCCAATTCCTCTAACAGTACCCATTCCTGTACTCCCAGAGGGTTGTTCTGGTGTATATCCCTGCAATGCATCTCATTTACATACAGTTCCTTTCTGTGTTACTCTCATTTCTGGGTAATATATGCCCACTTACTAAGTGACTTTGGGGGCAGTAAAGCACTATTAGATGCTGCCAGAACTTCTTTAAGACAACAAAGGTACCATCTGGAACTTTTCTCCAGCTTCCACAGAGTTGTATAGCCTGCAAGTATTTAATGAATTGAGAAAACATTCTAAATTTTCATATCTCTGCTAAAATTTTAATCTCCGGGCAAACCTACATGCTAAAATAAATAGAAGGAAAAAAATTAAAGCTATTAGCATTGTCACCTGTGATTTTTTGGTACACAACCAAAATGTATCCATTTTCAACATGGTGGGAGAGGGAAGTTAAAACACAGAAAGACTGAGTGACTTTCCCAAGACCATGCAGCACTAGAGGGCAGAGATGTTGAGGGCAAAGAATCTATTTGTGCCCTTCAACAATAAATTTAAATTAAAGTGAATGGAAAGGTGGTTTACAATGCCTTCTAAAGACAGCAGTTTTTATGCTCAACTAATGACTTTATTTCAGATTCCAGTGTTTTCCCTTATGATTAACTGAACAGTCATTTCACCTCTGCCTCATGTTTTCAGATCACCACTAATGCTGTGTTACATCAGTCACCACTAGTTTCCTTTCTGGTGAATAACTGACACTAAATGACAATTCTATAATGCTGGGGTATTCAGCACGATCAGCTTCATTACACGCATTAGATAATACACAAATAAAAGGAGAAATTTAAGAGCAGGAGTCATCACATTCTAATGACATATTTTCCCACACCTAACTCGGATGTACCACTGCTACTTAATGCTTTTTTGTAGTACATCACATTATTTCTACAGGCAGGAGTTATGTTTCATAAACCCAGATTTTAAAGTCTATTTAAGTCAGATGACCTAAATATTGTTTTTAATTAAGATAAATTTGGTTTAGAAAATTCTCTAAAAGAATAAAGCTTTACAACACAAATTCTACCCCAAATTTCTTTTTGAGGAGGGACCTTATGACTTATGTTTACAATGACAGACCTGTATCTTCTCTGGCCGCCAACACATCTCTCAGAGAAATATTGGTGGACAATTCAAACTTGTTACAAAACAAGAAGAGAAGAAACGTTTTGTTTCAAGCATCTAAAATCTTACTAATAGCTTAGATGTTAAAATCTACTATGAGAAAAAATCATTATTATTTCTTTAGAGAGATTGCAAATTGCTATTTGATACTTTGATTTTAACATTCTGTCAATACAAGATGAAATACTATTTGATGTGCCCAATGATTTGGAAATATTTTGATAGAACTACCTCATTTTACCTCTACTCTCTGAATGTACTGTTTACACCCTCAGAGGTATAGTATAGATACCATTAAAGAAAAAAATTCTTTTATGTTAAACTACAAACCATCTCTCTACTAAGAGGCAGTTGCTTATTTTTGAGATAAGTGCCATTTTAGTGAAAAAATAAAGTTAATGAATCAATTCACAGCTCTTTAAACTAGTAATACTAGCAAATGTTAACCTACATTTTCTTCCTGTGGGTAAAATCCATGACATGATTGTTTCAATAAAATGCTTTACTTCTTTTCATGGATGAAAATAAAATCTAGGGGGGAGTGGGGGATGAAAAACCTAAGGAAACACTGAAGTTGCACGAGGATTTTCTAATCAAGCTGAAAACATGCTTTTTAAATTAAGAAAACTATGTTAAACCTCTTTAAGTACCAGTGAAGTGCCTCCCATTAATAATATAATTCTGTATCTAGTAACACAGACTCTGAAGTCAGAGAGAAATGTATACTTGATCAAACTATGAACACACACATAAACAGACTTTCACACTTTGCCAAAATCTATCCTATCATAGCAACAAACTGGCCTACTTTTTCTATTCGGGTACTTCTGTAAATGAATGTGTCAAAACCAGAGCAAGTTTATGATAAATGAAAATATTTCAAGTTTCTTGCCCTTTCATCCTCAACAAAGGACCACTTGAAAATTAGATTTAAACTTAATAAATATGATGACAACACTGCATTTTATTATAGCATTGATATAATTTAAGGGATTGAAATATGAAATAGTATGACCTGACGTTCTTTTATAAAAAGAGGCTACTGTTTGTAATCTAACTCTCAATGAAAATATTCTGAAGACTGCTCAGGGCAAATGCATAGATGCTAACACATCCAAACAACTTCAAGGCTTGAGGGAGGGGAACTGGGAGGATGGGGGTGATGAAATACTAATGCCTTATGAAAAATTCTGCATTCACTTCAAAATGGGGACCATTTGTTTTCTTGAAAGTTTCAAAAAGATAATTTATCAGTCTAGCAACTAATTTGAAATCTTAAGGGACATGGGTAATTATGAAGTTACCCAGTTATAAGAAATTCTGCAACAGGTAAGTAATACCAGACTACATGCAACATGGGATAATGATGGGAAAAATGGGGTGCATGCAGAGTTGGCTGAGGAAATGGTATGGTAGGGCAAGGTTTTGAATGTCCCTAATTATACTGAAGGATCATTCCAATTTTCCTCAGCTTGACTTTTTAATTTCTTGTTCACTTTCCTTCCCAGTGAGCAGACGATTACAAATGTCATTTATTATGTGCCTCATGAATAGAAGAAATTATTTTAAATGTTTATTTTTAGTGTTTATTTGAAGGCTACTTAACTCCAGCTTTAGATCCCTAGAAAGTTAATTAATAAAAGACACCATGTTCTGATAACTAAAAGGCTTATAAACATCATTCTGCTTCCAATGAAAATGAGTCCTCAAAGCACAGATTATTACGAAAGGCATCTAGTAAATCCCTACTAAACTTTCTTACCATAAAAACAAGCTAGCATACTCTAATTAAAACCATATGAGAAACAGTAATTTTTTAACTACAAGAAAGGTATTTGTAATGAAATTTGAGAGATAATTGGGGGTGGTGGCAATACAAGCTCATTTTGAAACTGGAAAACTCTTATGTAATGTCTGTGATCAAAGGTCAATGTCTTTCGACATTCTTATACAAGTCCAATCTGGATAAAAATCAACTCAAATATAATTTAGAAAAATAACAGGATATCAAACAATGTGTTAACTCTGTGAAATACAGGCATACCTTACAAAAACAAGAAATGAATATTAAAGGAAACTTCAATTACATTGTTTCTGTCATATTTTGAACTGAATCCCAAGTGTGCTCTCATTCCTTAATACAAATTAAAAATAAACAACTTTGAACAGCATCAATGCCATCTGGATTACAATGGAAATAATGAAGTATGTGTGATTTTACTAGGGTAAAAATAAAGCCTCGGCAATATGACTGCACCTTTTCCATTCCATGCTGCAATCACATTCACGTCTCAGAACTGACTCTATGGACCAAAGCAAGGTCAACTAGAAATATCCACTCAGCTGGTGAGTCAGGCACATTGCTCAACGTGGGAAAGGGCCTGAACAAAGGGTTTTAATTTTCAGCTTGTTGCATCATAGTGATGTTATAATTGCACTGCGCAAAGATAAGTCTTTAACACAGAAGAGGAAATTGTTTCAAAAACTCCAGTGAGCTTGCACTCACACTCAGGGAAGGGACAGAGACAGAGGGTCACCCCACCCCCCCCAATCCCCTTTTCAGGCTCCTGGCCTGGGCTGCTAATCAATTTCTCTTAGCCTCCACTTCCTCATGTCTAAAACGGGGACGATAATAGAACAGTCAACACAGTGCCTGGCACAGGAAGGGTACATGTTTAGCAAATATTAGCTCTTCACCTCATTTCTGAAGAATGAGCAGCATCAAGGAAACGACGATGATTAGTTCTAGGCCTAACTTTTGCCTCTCGTAATTCGTAGTGAAGCACTGCCCTATGTTGCAAGTGTAAGGGTAAACCAAACGAAATTTACTTCTGTGTTAGTCAAAAGGGCCAACCATCAGCAGTTGGGGCATGTCCTACCGTTTTAACCATACAGGCTGCACACACTCCCTCCCAACACAGCTCATCTGTGAGGTCTAACCAGCCTCTGATCTCAGACTAGAATTTTAGATAGAGAGATTATCCAGGACCAGGAAAACCATCACAGAGAGGTAAAGGGAACTGAAAAAAGGCAGCTGTTTGGCACTTTTTACACCATTCCTGCAACCATCAACTCACCTCTCCCTGTTCCTTTAAACATTTCCCCCAAACATTAACCCAATGACTTGGGTAGTCTGAGGTTCTGCAATCCTGTCAAGAATTCCCTTCAAACTAAAATTACCATCAAACGTAATAGCAAATAGTTTTGAGAAAGAAATTAATCATTATTAGAACAAAAAAGTACAGTATTTCAAGAAGAATCTTTTTTTTTTAAGATTTTTTTGATATGGACCATTTTTAAAGTCTTTATTGAATTTGTTACAATATTACTTGTGTTTTATGTTTTGGTTTTTTGGCCCCAGGCACGTGGGATCTTAGCTCCCTGGCCAGGGATGGAACCTGCACCCCCTGCATTGGAAGGTGAAGTGAAGTCTTAACCACTGGACTACCACGGAAGTCCCAAGAAGAATCATTAACTATAGGCTTAGTGCAAACTTTATTCCTTATTGCACAGAGACTTAGGCAGTGAAAAATGAAGGTGAATACCTTTATTAAAATACATATATATATATATATATATATATATATATATATATATATATAGTCCTGGTCACTTTTACAGGAAACATTTACTGAGCTCCCCACAACCGCCCAGCTAAACAGGTTTTATTCCCTCAGTTTACCCTGGAGGCCTATGGAAATCAGGGCAGTGCCCAAGATCACAGGCTGGGGCCTGGGACCCAGCTCTTGTGAGCCCACAGCCTGTGTTCTTTTTTAGCACTTCACTGTTTCCTAACTACTGACTGGCCTGAAACTCAAGAGAGAAACCATTAGGGATGGGGTGTAGGATTTGATCTCACAGAAGCCAACTTTTCAACAAAGCACTGCGCTGATGCCCTTTCAGAGAACATCTGTGACGCTGCCCTGAATTCACTGCGATTTATTGCAGGAGCACAGCCTCAGAAGACTTATTGCCAGGATGAAAGTACTATATACTCTTATATAGCAGGACAACGGCATCCACACAAGTGTTTTGATTTTTTAAAATTCTGAACTCGGGGGATTTGAGTTCTCTCTACTCTTGCCTTTGACCACATAGACTAAAGGTTCAAAAAAAAAAAATACATCGACTCGACTGGCTACAGTCAAGATGGGGTTCTCCTCGTCACCACCACCAATAGTGGACCTCCCCTCCCCCCAATTTTTGTGGTCTATTCACATTTGGAGGTTTCCTTAGGTCTTTTTCACTTCACGAAAATCAGAAGCCCTCGGCTCCGACATACAATGAAGCCTCCCCGAACAAAGGTTCCTGCGGTGCTCAGAAGCTCAGCGCGCAAAAAGCAATACGGCAGGCCCCTGGAACTGCGGAGCGGCCTCGCCCTGGGTCCCTCCTGTCCCTCCCGCTCTCCTGGCTCCCCTCCCGCCGCTTCGGCTGCCCTTGCGTCCTCCCCCTCCCTCCTCCTGCCCAAGCAAACCCAGAGCGCATCGCACTCTCGGGTCCCGGGCGGTCCCTCGGCGCCCCTCCACGCGCCTCCCCAGGACCCGCCCCCGCCGGGTGGGCGGCGCAGAGGGGCCTTGGCGCCGCCAGGACCCCCGCGCCAGAACAAAGGAATGTGAGGAGGGGGCGAGGAGGAGCAGCACAGGCCGCCCTGCAGCCCCCGTCTAAGCGCCGCCCAAGGGCGCTCCCTGCTGCTAACCGAGGTCCGCGCCCGCCACCCCCACATCGCCCCCAGACCCCAAGGGCCCGCAGGAGGGAGGGGTGGGCCGGGAGGCAAGGGAGCACCCTTGAGGTCGCGATCGGAAGGTGGCGCTACGCGGCCCCCTGCAGGCCCGGGGCTCCCGGCCTGCGCTCCAAAGTAGGTCGGGGTCTGACATTCGGGGCCTGGAGCAATATTAGCTTCTTGGAAAGCGACTTCAATTACTTGGGGTAATAAATTTGTTCCAGAGGTGAATCTCTGTAATACGTCCCCTCCTCCGCCCCCCTCCCACCTAAAAACCGTCCACAACCCTGTTTTTTAGTTATTTTAATAGTACATTAGGGGAAAACAAATCTGACATACACACACCACCATATACATATATTCACATACACACTACGTAAGAGTCCAGGGACAAATTTAAAATCTGGGTATATTATATATTCATATAATCCTCACACGAATAAAACTACGACATCCACCAAAAAAATACAATCTACTAACCTATATGTGTTTCCCATAAATCATATCTGGTCTGGAGAAAATAAAAATACGATGTGAAACAAATACTGTGACCCCATTCGCTGTTGTTATTTACAAAAGCCAAGACCAGAAGATGACACTCGGCCATCCCCTGCTGTTCTCAGGGAACAGCACTTTCCTAAAGTGTCCTTTAAAAAGATAAATGGGAGTCAGCATTCAGCAAGTCACCGGGCTCTGCGAAATGCCTTCCTAAAAATACAATCTTATCAAAGGTCTCCGAAGGCGTGGAGTTAAAACTACAGCAAATGGCCTTGAACTTGTATTTGCACACAGCCCTGGAGAAAACGCCAGAAATAGCGCTGTGAGGCCACAATTGTTAAAATGTGATAGGGCTAAATTTAGAAGAACGCACATTTCATTTAGGGCAAAAGACACACATGCGGCTGCATGAGCAAACTCAATGCTTACCCAGTTGTCTACTTTCCTGTTTAAAATATCCTTAAAAAAAAAAAACTGTTACAGTGACATTTTAAAGGCTGAGATCGTCCTACTTTCTTTGTAGCAAGATTATAAAATCACGTAATTAGCTCCCTCTTCCTGTGCTCACTGCCAGCAAATTCGTCCGTTACATAATACAACATTTCCAGGAAACTATTATGTGATCTGTCTTGTGTCTGAAAAAGCAATGACAATAAGGTGAGAAAAAGGGCTGATCGAATGGAATGCATTAAAATTAGGAAGGTGGGGAGGTGAACGTCACAATGGTTCGTCCCAGGTTTAAAAATAATAGCTCAGAACACCTAAGGGACGAGCTCGGGTAGTATCCAAGATCAGAATACAAACCGAGGAATTCTTCCTTTCATGTTTTGTAGGAGTGTTTAAAAATACATCTTTTTTATTTGGGACGTAGTATACAGGTAATGATCCAGTATCCAACGCGGCGCTAAAATTACCAAATCATTGCACACGTACGCGCACATTCCCACATCAGCCCGTAATCCTTGCCAATATTTCACTGTGGGCAGATTATGCAATGTATGCAAGTACAAATCCCACAACCTCCCCGAGCGCTGGTAAAACACGCTGACGACAAACAGGGTGGAAAACGTCTGTGCAGACTCAGCCCCGGACACAAACAAACGCAGCGCAGGCATTCTCCGAATGCCGTCACCATTCACGCTACCAACGCTCTTTCTCAACGAGAAAATCAAGACTCTTCCCCATTACTCAGCTCCCCTCCTCTCCGCCGCCGCCAGCCCCGCAGAAGGGACGAGAAAGGAAAGAGCGCTGCCCTTCCCCACGAGAAGGCTCAGCCTCGGCTCAGCCTCCCCGGCGCTCTTCTCTATCAAAACATCAATTTTCCTGAAATCAGGAGACATTATGCAACAGCAGCGGGGGGAGCGCAAGCCAGCCCGGACTACGTGCCGGAGCGACGGCGCTGCAATCAAAGCAGCCACCTTAAGGTGGCGAGTCCCCCTCCTGACAAGGCAGCAAAAGTTTATGTAATGAATGCCCCGCGCACACTCGCAGCCGCCGGCCAGCTCCGCGCACAGCCGAACCCCGCGCACAGCCTGGCCCGCGCCCCGCGCCAGCCGGCCGCGCGCCCCAGGAGCGGGCGGGGAGCGGGGCACCGGGCCCGGGCCGGCGGTGGGCGGAGCGCTTACCGTGTTCCTGCTCTCAGGGCGGCGAGCTGGGGTGGCGGGGAGAAAGAACGGGGGCCGTGAGCGAAGCCGGTGGCGTTCGGGGATCGGGGTCCGGCTGGGCCTCCGGGGCGGCAGGCGGAGGCGAGGGCGCGTCGCGGGAGACGGGCGGCGCGCCGGGTCCGCGAGCGCCGTGGCCGCGCCGGGAGATGTGTGTTAGTAGGTCAGTTCCGAGCGCGGCGCTACGTCGCCGACCGCCAGCCCGCCGTGACGGGCGGCCCCGGCCCCAATCGCCGAGTCCGCACCCGCCCCCAGCCCGCCTCCAATGGCCGCGGCCAGCGGAGGCAGGCTCTCCGGTGCCCCGCCCTCGCCCCGCCCCCGCCCACTCCCCCTCCCGGCAGCGCCACCGGCAGCCCGCGTCCCTTCCCGGCCGGGGCCACCGCCGCCGCCCGAGTGCCGGGACGCCCAGCGCCTGGGGCCCCGCGCCCCGCTCCAGGGTTGCGCAACGGCCGGCGCGACCGTCTCGACCGGAGCGAGCATGGGGAGGGGCCCGAGACCCCTGCCTCACCGTCCCGCTCCCCTCACCGCCTCCTTCGCCCTCTCGGTCACCGAGGTGCCTCTTTGAGCCCAGCGACCCTCGCTCACTCGCAGAGGCGCGCGTTTCGTCTCCCCGAGCGCGCAGCCGGCCAAGCTACCTGTTGCCGACCGAGTGCCGGGCCGAGGGCCGCAGGCTGCCGCGGCCCGGGCGTGGCAGGGACCTCCGCCTTCCCCCTCCCCTCACACTCCGGGAGGACCCCTCCTCCTTGGGGTGGGCGAGAGGGGAGGCGGGGGGCTGGCGAACGGCCAGAAGCCGGGGCGAGCAGCAGAGGAGAGGGGGCCGGGCGGCCGTTCCGAGCCCCGCGGTGCTGCGTAAGCAGAGATTACAAAGCCCGGCGCGTCTCCCCTGAGAGCGCGACTGCCCGGAGAGAGGGGGCGGATGGAGGGGAGAAAGCGCAACGCATGAACACCGCCCCCTCTACTATTAGGACGAAGATGATGGCTGCAAAGTTGTTGCGTAAGACGACTGGCAAACCAAGTTGGCCGAGGTCCATCAGCACCCACCCGCCTCGTCCCTCGGCCATGCCGAGTGTGGCTGCCCGGGGTGCGGGTCCGCGGGGTTCAACCAGCTGGTACGCCCGCTGGCGTTTGCTGCTGGGGTTTGAGACGGCCGCTCAGGATCTCTTTTCTTAATCTCGAAGCTAGGAGCAAGTCTGTCATTTCTGCCTCTAACTGGATGTGGTTGTCTTCTCCCCCAAATTCCCGGGCTACGTAAGAGACCTAAAGAAATGGGAGAAAGGGCACCTCGCGGCGACTTATGTCATAGAGCTAAAAACTGTAAAGGCACGTGGCACACACATGGCACATTTACAGATAAAGCGGCAGTGCCTGCCTTTGCTAAGGGAGCCATATTCCTGACAGTGACGCACCGACTTGCCCAAACAGAGAATGTGGCAGGTGCAGAAGGACCTCCTGTCTGCTTGGACTATGCGGGAGCTGGTCTGAATGCCTTCCATGACTTTCCACTTCTTTTTCCTATGATAAAAATACACTTTTTTAAAAAAGAAAAATTTGAACTAAACACCAAAGTAGAGTGAACACCCCCCTCCCCCAGTTACCATCACCGACGTCCATCATCAATAGTAAATATGCTTGCTAATTTGTCTCTTTTCTATCTTCCCCATTCTCATATTACAGAATTATAAGTATCCAAAGACTGATGCTTAAACATGCTTATCACGTATCAGGTTTCTGGAAGGCTTCACATTTCAAACTGTTCTCCAAGGACAATGTTGTGGTTCAGAACACACCCATGTTCACAATTCATCTGATAAAGTGTAGGTTTATCAACAGGGCTCTGAAAACGTAGACATGCAATATGAGTTTTAGCGTCTTTCCCAAATCCACCTTTCCAGATGCCAATTCAAGAAGCACATCTCTGTATGGCTTTTGAGTCAGTCACCTCTATTAGACATTTATTCCAAAGAGTTGACTCCTTTGATGAAAATGAATCCTGATTTTGGTTTATATTTTCCACTTTTCTCACTTTTACTAGTACATTTCCTTTTTTCCAAATCCTCACAATGCCCATTATAACTTTGAAAATCTCTCTTAGATGAAATTAAAACCATATGCATGTCAGTTACCTTTTCAGGGTTAGAAATGCAGCTAGTTCCTGGAAATCCAGAGCCACCCAGAGCATACCCCCCCGAAAGATATTGTCCACATTGTTCTGCTTTTTAAATAATTTCATAGAATTCCAGAGCTGTTGCAGAATGAGTAGTAAATGGCTTTATAGAAAACAACTTAGAAATTCAAGAAGGTAGGTAACATGCTTGGAGTCACCCCGGTTGGTGATAGTGGAGGAATTCTCTGAAGCTGGAAACTGGTTCTTTATGCTGAATTTTGAAACCTGGTGCTCCTCTAATTACTTGAGGGTATTCTAGATTGTGCCTCTATCATATTTGTGCATCATTTTAAACTGCCATCTTACTTGGAAATCAGGTGAGGTGTAAAAGACATCTGTGATACCAACTTAGAAAATAACTCTTTAGCTCCTCCTGGTGATTAGGAAACCACCAAACAATAGGACGATGGATCTGTCTGCATGACTCAAGAGGTGATGTGTCTAATGTTATATCCTAGAACATTCACAGACTAGGCAAGCACTTGCAGATTAATACGAGTAAATGGAGCATAAAACCTGAAACATAGGAAACAAATTATTCAGGTTGGGGAGGCTTCCAGTAAGACATCAGCATGGGCCTGAGTGTAGAGCAGGGTTGCCACCACGTCCCTGGGAGGAGGAAGAAGAGGGTTCTGGTTGAAGTGATGAAGTCAAAACTTCCTTACCCTCAGCTCCTTTCAGTGCTGCGGGGGAGGGATGAGGGAAGAGAAGGTCAGGACCGTAATGAGAACTTCTGGCAGAAGACAATCAACCACATTCAGCCTTATCTGACTACACTACCAACACACTTTCTGATTAAGCAAATATAACACCAATAACTTGAGAGAGGAATGACTAAGAATGTGGCCTCTCCTTCTTGAGATGGGAAGCACCCTACGACTGCAGATGTTTCAAGGGAGAAAATACCTAAGAGGACATATGTATTCAGAAGTTTTTACCCTGGGCCTCTTCAGGCAGGGGTAGCTGCAAACTGGGATATCTAATGAGAATTCAGGTTCGCTGAATGTGAACTGTGGCAGAGAGAGAGAAAATGCCCCATCTAAGGGAAATGGAGTCTGCCCTCAGTCTGCCCTCTGATGGAGGAGTTCAGCAGCAATGCCCCTGGGAAGAGAGGCATTGGAGGCTGAAAGCCAGGCTCCCTACCTAGTGATCCAAATTGGACAACTCCACCTCATAGGTTCTAGATAGTGGCTTCTGGATTTCTTTGCAGAAAACTTTCCACAACTGAAAGTCCTTTGGTGACCACTGGGGCACCAGGGGCAGCATCGGGGCCCCTATGTCTATGACCTTTGTCTTTCCACTGCACTGTGGTTTTTGAGGCTCTTCTGTCCTTTTACTAAATTTCATGGACAGAAGGTGAAAAAATTCTAGGAACCCCTAGGTTTCATTTATTTATTTATTTATTTATTTTTACATCTTTATTGGAGTATAATTGCTTCACAATGGTGTGTTAGTTTCTGCTTTATAACAAAGTGAATCAGTTATACATTAAACATATATCCTCATATCTCCTCCCTCTTGCGTCTCCCTCCCAGCCTCCCTATCCCACCCCTCTAGGTGGTCACAAAGCACGGAGCTGACCTCCCTGTGCTATGCGGCTGCATCCCACTAGCTATCTATTTTACATTTGGTAGTGTATATATGTCCATGCCACTCTCTCACTTCGTCCCAGCTTACCCTTCCCCAACCGCATGGCCTCCAATCCATGCTCTACATCTATGTCTTTATTCCTGTCCTGCCCCTAGGTTCTTCAGAACCATTTTTTTAGATTCCATATATGTCTCAGCATACGGTATTTGTTTTTCTCTTTCTGACTTACTTCACTCTGTATGAGTCTGTAGGTCCATCCACCTCACTACACGTAACTCAATTTGGTTTCTTTTTATGGCTGAGTAATATTCCATTGTATATATGTACCACATCTTCTTTATCCATTCATCTGTTGATGGACACATAGGTTGCTTCCATGTCTTGGCTATTGTAAACAGAGCTGCAATGAACATTGTGGTACATGACTCTTTTTGAATTATGGTTTTCTCAGGGTATATGCCCAGCAGTGGGATTGCTGGGTCGTATGGTAATTCTATTTTTAGTTTTTTAAGGAACCTCCATTCTGTTCTCCATAGTGGCTGTATCAATTTACTTTCCCACCAACAGTGCAAGAGGGCCCCCTTTTCTCCACACCCTCTCCAGCGTTTATTGTTTATAGATTTTTTGATGATGGCTGTTCTGACTGGTGTGAGGTGATTCCTCATTGTATTTTTGATTTGCATTTCTCTAATGATTAGTGCTGTTGAACATCCATTCATGTATGTGTTGGCAATCTGTATATCTTCTTTGGAGAAATGTCTATTTAGGTCTTCTGCCCATTTTTGGATGGGGTTGTTTGTTTTTTTTGGATATTGAGCTGCATGAGATGCTTATGAATTTTGGAGATTAATCCTTTGTCAGTTGATTCATTTGCAAATATTTTCTCCCATTCTGAGGGCTGTCTTTTTGTCTTGTTTGTGTTTTCCTTTGCTGTGCAAAACCTTTTAAGTTTCATTAGGTTCCATTTGTTTATTTTTGTTTTTATTTCCACTTCTCTAGGAGGTGGGTCAAAAATGATATTGCTGTGATTTATGTCATAGAGTGTTCTGCCTATGTGTTCCTCTAAGAGCTATATAGTGCCTGGCCTTACATTTAGGTCTTTAATCCATTTTGAGTCTATATTTTGTGTGTGGTGTTAGGGAGTGTTCTAATTTCATTATTTTATATGTAGCTGTCCAGTTTTCCCAGCACCACTTATTGAAGAGGCTGTCTTTTCTCCATTGTATATTCTTGCCTCCTTTATAAAAGATAAGGTGACCATATATGTGTGGGTTTATCTCTGGGCTTTCTATCCAGTTCCATTGATCTATATTTCTGTTTTTGTGCCAGTACCATCCTGTCTTGATTACTGTAGCTTTGTAGTATAGTCTGAAGTCAGGGAGCCTGAATCCTCCAGCTCCGTTTTTTGTTCTCAAGATTGCTTTGGCTATTCGGGGTCGTTTGTGTTTCCATACAAATTGTGAAATTTTTTGTTCTGCTTTTGTGAAAATTGCCATTGGTAGTTTGAAAGGGATTGCACTGAATCTATAGATTGCTTTGGGTAGTATAGACCTTTTCACAATGATGATTCTTCCAATCCAAAAACATGGCATATCTCTCCAACTGTTTGTATCATCTTTAGTTTCTGTCGTAAGTGTCTTATAGTTTTCTTCATACAGGTCTTTTGTTTCCTTAGGTAGGTTTATTCCTAGGTATTTTATTCTTTCTGTTGCAATGGTAAATGGGAGTGTTTCCTTAATTTCTCTTTCAAATTTTTCATCATCAGTGTATAGGTATGCAAGAGATTTCTGTGCATTAATATTGTATCCTGCTACTTTACCAAATTCATTGATTCGCTCTAGTAGTTTTCTGGTAGTGTCTTTAGGATTCTGTATGTATAGTACCATATCATCTGCAAAGAGTGACTGTTTTACTTCTTCTTTTCCAATTTGGATTCATTTTATTTCTTTTTCTTCTCTGATTGCTGTGGCTAAAACTTCCAAAACTATGTTGAATAATAGTGGTGAGAGTGGAAAACTTTGTCTTGTTCCTGATCTTAAAGGAATGGTTTCAGTTTTCCACCACTGAGAATGATGTTGGCTGTGGGTTTGTCATATATGGCCTTTATTATGTTGAGGAAAGTTCCCTCTATGCCTACTTTCTGGAGGGTTTTTTTTAATCAAAAATGGGTGTTGAATTTTGTCAAAACCTTTTTCTGCATCTATTGAGGTGCTCATATGGTTTTTCTCCTTCAGTTTGTTAATATGGGTTATCACATTGATTGATTTATGTATATGGAAGAATCCTTGCATTCCTGGGATAAATCCCACTTGGTCATGGTGTATGATCCTTTTAATGTGCTGTTGGATTCTGTTTGCTAGTATTTTATTGAGGATTTTGGCATCTATGTTCATCAGTGATATTGGCCTGTAGTTTTCTTCTTTGGTGACATCTTTGTCTGATTTTGGTATCAGGGTGATGGTGGCCTCATAGAATGAGTTTGGGAGTGTTCCTCCCTCTGCTATATTTTGGAACAGTTTGAGAAGGATAGGTATTAGCTCTTCTCTGTTTGAAAGAATTCACCTGTGAACCCATCTGGTCTTAGGTTTTGGTTTGTTGAAAAATTTTTAATCACAGTCTCATTTACAGTGCTTTTGGGTTTTGCTTTGTTTTGTTTTGTTTGTTTGTTTTTGCGGTATGCGGGCCTCTCACTGTTGTGGCCTCTCCCATTGCAGAGCACAGGCTCCGGACAGCAGGCTCAGCGGCCATGGCTCACGGGCCCAGCCGCTCCACGGCATGTGGGATCTTCCTGGACCGGGGCACGAATCCGTGTCCCCTGCATCGGCAGGTGGACTCTCAACCACTGCGCCACCAGGGAAGTCCTACAGTGATTTTGATTGGCCTGTTTATATTTTCTATTTCTTCCTGGTTCAGTGTCAGAAGGTTGTGCTTTTCTAAGAATTTGTCCATTTCTTCCAGGTTGTCCATTTTATTGGCATAGAGTTCCTTGTAGTAATCTCTCATAATCCTTTGTATTTCTGTAGTGTCAGTTGTTTCTCCTCCTTTTGAAATTTCTGAGTCTATTGATCTGAGTCTTCTCCCTTTTTTTCTTGATGAGTGGCTAATGGTTTATTAATTTTGTTTGTCTTCTCAAAGATCCAGTTTTTAGTCTTATCAATCTTTGTTATTGTTTCCAACATTTCTTTTCCATTTATTTCTGCTCTGATCTTTATGATTTCTTTCCTTCTGCTAACTTTGGTTTTTTTTTGTTCTTTCTCTAATTGCTTTAGGTTTAAGGTTAGTTTGTTTATTTCAAATGTTTCTTGTTTCTTGAGGTATGATTGTATTGCTATAAACTTCCCTCTTTGAACTGCCTTTGCTGCATCCCATAGGTTTTGGCTTGTCGTGTTTTCACTGTCATTTGTTTCAACGTATTTTTTACTTCATCTTTGATTTATTCAGTGATCTCTTGGTTATTTGGTAGTGTATTGTTTAGCCTCCATGTGTTTTGTATTTTTTACAGGTCTTTTCCTGTAATTGATATCTAGTCTTATGGCGTTGTGGTCAGAAAAGATACTTGATACAATTTCAATTTTCTTAAATTTGCCAAGGCTTGATTTGTGACCCAAGATATGATCTATTCTGGAGAATGTTCCATGAGCACTTGAGAAAAATGTGTATTCTGTTATTTTTGGATGAAGTGTCCTATAAATATCAATTAAGTCCATCTTGTTTAATGTATCATTTAAAGCTTGTATTTCCTTATTTATTTTCAGTTTGGATGACCTGTCCATTGGTGAAAGTGTGATGTTAAAGTCCCCTACTATGAATGTGTTACTGTCGATTTCCCCTTTTATGGCTGTTAGTATTTGCCTCATGTATTGAGGTGCTCCTATGTTGGGTGCATAAGTATTTACAATTGTTATATCTTCTTCTTGGATTGATCCCTTGATCATTATGTAGTGTCCTTCTTTGTCTCTTGTAAGAGTCTTTATTTTAAAGTCTATTTTGTCTGATATGAGAATTTCTACTCCAGCTTTCTTTTGGTTTCCATTTGCATGGAGTATCTTTTTCCATCCCTTCACTTTCAGTCTGTATGTGTCCCTAGGTCAGAAGTGGGTCTCTTGTAGACAGCATATGTACGGGTCTTTTTTTGTTTCCATTCAGCCAGTCTATGTCTTTTGGTTAGAGCATTTAATCCATTTACATTTAAGGTAGTTATCAATATGTATGTTCCTATTACCATTTTCTTAATTGTTTCAGGTTTGTTATTGTAGGTGTTTTCCTTCTCTTGTGTTTCCTGCCTAGAGAAGTTCCTTTAGCATTTGTTGTAAAACTGGTTTGGTGGTGCTGAATTCTCTTAGCTTTTGCTTGTCTATAAAGGTTGTAATTTCTCCATCAAATCTGAATCAGATCCTTGCTGGGTAGAGTAATATTCGTTGTTGGTTTTTACCCTTTCATCACTTTAAATATGTCCTGCCACTCCCTTCTCTCTTTCAGAGTTTCTGCTGAAAGATCAGCTGTAACCTTATGTATGTTATTTGTTGTTTTTCCCTTGCTGCTTTTAATATATTTTCCTTGTATTTATTTTTTGATAGTTTGATTAATATGTGTCATTGTGTGTTTCTCCTTGGATTTATCCTGTATGGGATTCTCTGTGCTTCCTGGACTTGACTATTTCCTTTCCCATATTAGGGACACTTTCAACTATAATCTTTTCAAATATTTTCTCAGTCTCTCTTTTTTTCTCTTCTTCTTCTGGGACTCCTGTAATTTGAATGTTGGTGCATTTAATGTTGTCCCAGAGGTCTCTGAGACTGTCCTCAATTCTTTTCATTCTTTTTCCTTTATTCTGCTCTATGGTAGTTATTTCCACTATTTTATCTTCAAGGTCACTTATCCATTCTTCTGCCTCAGTTATTCTGCTATTGATTCCTTCTACAGAATTTTTAATTTCATTTATTGTGTTGTTCATCACTGTTTGTTTGCTCTTTAGTTCTTCTAGGTCCTTGTTAAACGTTTTTTTCCATTTTCTTCATTCTATTTCCAAGATTTTGGATCATCTTTACTATCATTACTCTGAATTATTTTTCAGGTAGACTGCCTATTTCCTTTTTATTTGTTTGGTCTGGTGGGTTTTTACCTTGCTCCTTCATCTGCTGTGTGTTTCTCTGTCTTTTCATTTTGTTTACCTTACTCTGTGTGGGGTCTCCTTGTCGCAGACTGCAGGTTTGTAGTTCCCGTTGTTTTTGGTGTCTTCCCCCAGTGGCTAGGGTTGGTTCAGTGGGTTTTGTAGGCTTCCTGGTGGAGGGGACTAATGCCTGTGTTGTGGTAGATGAGTCTGGATCTTGTCTTTCTGGTCAGCAGGACTGCATCCGGTGGTGTGTTTTGGAGTGTCCTTGACCTTATTATGATTTTAGGCAGCCTCTCTGCTAATGGGTGGGGTTGTGTTCCTGTCTTGCTAATTGTTTGGCGTAGGGTGTCCAGCACTGTAGCTTGCTGGTCATGGAGTGGAGCTGGGTCTTAGTGTTGAGATGGAGCTCTCTGGGAAAGTGTTCGCCATTTGATATTATGTGGAGCTGGGAGGTCACTGGACCTATGTCCTGAACTCAGCTCTCCCACCTCAGAGGCAGAGGCTTGACACCCAGCCGGAGCACCAAGACCCAGTCAGCCATATGGCTGAAGAAAAGGGAGAGAAAAAGAAAGAAAAAGAAAAAGAAAGAAAGAAAGAAAGGAAGGAAGAAGGAAAGAAAAACATAAAGTAAAATAAAATGAAATTTAAAAGTTATTAAAATAAAAAAAATTTAAATTATTAAAAATAAGAAAATTTTAAAGTAATAAAAAAGAATGAATGAAAGAAAGAGATGAGAGCAACCAAACCAAAAATCAAATCCACCAGTGATAACAAGAGCTAAAAACTATACAAAGAAAATAAATAGACAGACAGAACTCTAGGACAAATGGTAAAAGCAAAGCTATATAGACAAAATCACACAAAGAAGCATACACATCACACTCAGAAAAAGAGAAAAAGGAAAAAAATATATATCTATATATAAGAAAAAAAAGGAAAAGAGAAACCAAATCAAGAAGCAAGTCTACCAGTGATAATAAACTCTAAGTACTAAACTAAGATAAACATAAAACCAGAAACAAATTAGATGCAGAAATCAAACTCCAAGTCTACAACTGTTCCCAAAGTCCACTGCCTCAATTTTGGGATGATTCATTTTCTATTCAGGTATTCCAGATATGCAGGGTACATCAAGTTGATTGTGTAGATTTCATCCGCTGCTCCTGAGGCTGCTGGAAGAAATTTCCCTTTCTCTTTGTTCGCACAGCTCCTGGGGTTCAGCTTTGGATTTGGCCCCGCCTCTGCGTGTAGGTCACCTGAGGGCGTCTGTTTTTCTCTCAGACAGGACGGGGTTAAAGTAGCAGCTGATTAGGGGGCTCTGGTTCACTCAGGCTGGGGGTAGGAAGGGGTACGGAATGCAGGGCGAGCCTGGGGAGGCAGAGGCCGGTGTGACATTGCAACAGCCTGAGGCGCCCCATGTGTTCACCCGGGGAAGATGTCCCTGGATCATGGGACCCTGGCAGTGGTGGGCTGCACAGGCTCCCGGGAGGGGAGGTGTGGATAGTGACCTGTTCTTGCACCCAGGCTTCTTGGTGGCTGCATTAGCAGCCTTAGCATTTCATGCCCATCTCTGGTGTCTGTGCTGATAGCCGCAGCTCACGCCCCTCTTGAAGCTTGTTTAGGTGGTGCCCTGAATCCCCTCTCCTCGCACACCTGAAAACAATGGTCTCTTACCTCTTCAGCAGTTCCAGACTTTTTCCCGGAGTCCCTCCCGGCTAGTCGTGGCACACTAGCTCCCTGCAGGCTGTGTTCATGCAGCCAAACCCTGTCCTCTCCCTGCGATCTAAGCTCTGAAGCCCGAGCCTCAGCTCCCAGCTCCCGCCCACCTCGGCAGATGAGCAGACAAGCATCTCAGGCTGGTGACTGCTGGTCGGCACTGATCCTCTGTGCGGGAATTTCTCTGCTTTGCCCTCCGCACCCCTGTTGCTGCGCTCTCCTCTGCGGCTCCGAAGCTTCCCCCCACCCCCACCCGCAGTCTCCGCCTGAGAAGGGGCTTCCTAGTGTGTGGAAACCTTTCCTCCTTCACAGCTCACTCCCATAAGTGCAGGCCCCATCCCTATTCTTTTGTCTCTGTTTTTTCTTTTCTCTTTTGGGCTACCCAGGTACATGGGGAGTTTCTTGCCTTTTGGGAGGTCTGAGGTCTTCTGCCAGCGTTCAGTAGGTGTTCTGTAGGAGTTGTTCCACATGTAGATGCATTTCTGATGTATTTGTGGGGAGGAGGGTGATCTCCACATCTTACTTCTCCACAATCTTGAAGGTCTCTCTGTTTTCTTTTTGCACTGAAGCTTTAAAATGTGAGTGTGGCAGCAATTGTCAGGGCTGGTCACCCATGGGAGGCCTGCCCCCACCCATCAGTATGTGATTTATGCTGGTGTTTTGGCTTTGACCTAATGAGTCATTGAGTGTTTGGGCAGAAACTTCCTGGAATGGTATTTCTTTCTTTCCCTCATGTAGTTTGTTTTATTTCTACACTTCATGTTATTTCTAGTCCTTAGCCTTGTCTACTCCTTCCCTTTTAATCTGCCCACTGTTGTTGAACTTTATTCTTTCTGCATTTTTTTCTTTTTGCATTTTCTCTTTTGATTTATTTGATTCATTCTTATTTTTTCCCTTTGACCTTTCCTCAATCATCAAATCCTCATTACTCCTTTGGATTCTTTCCTCTACCAAATTTCCACCCCCTGTTTTCTCTCGCCCCCTACCTGGCCCAGCCACAACCCAGATATTGTGAGTGATCAAAATTTCCACTCTGTCTTCCAGTCTCAGCAAGAGTCCCCCAGCTTCTGCCACATGGTTCCATTAGTATGCTTGGCCTTATTTTTCAAAAACTAGTTTTTGTGGGAAATTGGGTAATAGAAAATGGTCAAATAACACTCCCCAAAAAGTACAGACTTTATAGTATGGCAAGTTGAAATGTGTCCTATTAAATGGAGCTTGCTCAAGCTAAGAAAGAAATTAGATCTCTACACCGACTATATGATTTCCCCAGACAAAAGCAGTGGATGGTCTGAATACATTTCAAAGCATTTCCAAAAAGACTCAGGAAAAGACCAGAAAGAAGTGATTTTGCAAATGAAGAGAGAATGTTGCAAGTACACCATTACAAAAATTGAAACATGTCTTTAAATTCAGCCACCACAGATGGCACACATTTCAATTAACATTTTTGTTCATTCAGATTAAATGGTATATGTGAGTAAAGGTGTCAAAATAAAGGAAACTAACAAAAAAGTGGATGATAGGCAGGGGAATATACTAAAAGTGGTCAAGACTTGGGAAGCAGCTAATTGTGTTCATTGCAAAACCTCCAGTGATGGAGCAAGCATGTGGCAGCAGTTAGCTGGCGACTGGGACACAGTTAGCAGAGCTACAAGAGTGTGAAATATAAAATTGTGAAATGTGTTCTAACAAAAGTCATTTTACTAAGAATAAGAGATGACACGTCCACATTGCAATGCAGCTTCAGCTACGGAGGCAAACCTTATCTAAACATTTCTGCAAAGTCATGCACAGGGTAGTTCACTGGGAAGAACCAAGGCTGCAATTCAGGAGGATGGCGTTCTAGTGAATTCCTTACCCCAGACTCACTAAGGGAATCATTCCATCTCTATGAACCTTGTTCCTTCATCTGAGACCCAAGGGAGTTGAAACAGATTCTCTATAGCATTCCTTCTGGCATTGCAATGGGGTGATTCTTCAGCACAGGCCACAGACATGTAGTGCAGAAAGGGAAACCTGCAAATTTGGCATTTACAGAGAAGCAGTCCCAGGTTAATGCTGGCTCAACCATAACCTTCACTTTGCCTAACTGTAACATGCACCAGAGGAAATTACACTGTGAAATGTACACAGTGATGGATTTTGAGGCAAAAATTGTCTTCTGCAGGTGAGGTTTCTTTCAGCAAGAGGTTAAAATGAATGTTATCAGTGTGGTAAATGCACTAGAAGCCTGGAAATTGGGTGCTTGACCACATTTCTGGTCTTCTGAGAAAGTTCCAGTTTAATAGACTCCGAGAAGAAGTGCTTCAGATGATAGCTCAGCGCCTGGAGTGTGATAATCTTCTCAAGCAGTGCACACACATTTGTGGAGGGTTTTGCTGTGTCAGCGACATGTCAGGACGACAGGAAAGCAGGCTCTCAGCCAGTCACACAGTCACCCAGACGAGCCAGCCCAGTGGTAAGGAGCAGACAGGGGTGTGTCTGAGTCCCAGCTCCACCACTCACAAGCTGTATGGCTGGGGCAAGATACTTTCCTTAACTGCATTCTGCCTCAGTTTCTCCTTCTGGTAACCATTGATAATAATAGTATCGATCTCAACAAGTTGTTCTGAGGATAAACTGAGCTAAGATCTGCTAACTGCTTAGGAAAGTGTCCAATATGAGGTAGTGATACATATTAGGTATGATTATTATTAACCCAATCAAAATGAGCCTGCATCAGGGAAACGGTATCATCAACCAAAGATGTGTATGTACATGTGGGACTCCGTGACTGTTGAGTGTGTGTGTGCAGAGTGTGGGTTCCTATTAATTGAATGTGGACAATGAATTCTGAGGGACAGTCAGTCCTTCATTCCATTCAGTTGAACAAGTGATTGCCTACCTCTTGAAGAGAGCACACCAGAGGTGGATAGGGACAGAAGTTCATTAGTTCTTCCATTAATTAAACATCATTTATTGAGGCATTCCTGGAAAAGGTGAGTGAGGTCCCGTGCCTGTCTCAGACTATGAGCTCATTCACTCATTCCTCCACTTATTTTATTTTTTGGCGGAGGGGTTGTAACACAACTTTACTGTAGCAGTAGTTAATAACACAGTGCCCTCAAATCTTTAGGTTTTATCTCGACTAATTATACACTTCTCAAGAACGATAAATTCTCACTACTATCAACATGCACTCCTCCACTTAATGCATATTACCTGACCAGGGGCCAGGAACTGAGGCTTAGAGGTCAGTGGGAACGTTAGAAGCATCATAGCAAAAGCATCACAACATATAACTGTCATTCGAAAGTCCAGACCACGTGCCAAGGCAGTTGCAAGGACAGAAGCCCACATCCCACTGAAGGGAGATGGTAATGCTTCCTGAGAGAGGAGGAATATGACCAAAGTTTGTAAAGATGGGTGGGCATTTGACAGAAAGGTCAGATTACTGAATGGAAGGACCTGTCTATCAAAGGACCAGAGGTTGGTGATCCAGGGAGGCCAGGGGAGCTGCGAGGCCAGGGAAGAACGTGATGGGAGCCTGGGTTGTGTGAAGTCTGGCAGCAGGAGAGCAGGAGAGGAAGGCAGACCAGTCCCAGGCCCAGGGAACCCCAAGTGGTCACACCAACAAGGTTTCTGCATTATTCAGGCAGGCAGGAGCATAGATGGCTCGGGAAACAAGGTCTATACAAAAGTGGCACAATGTTTTACACACATTTTTGTGCAAAATGTCACACATGAAGAATCAGTGTGGGGAAGTGGTCGAAAGCCTGGTTTCCAGAGCTCGACAGCCCTGGATTCCACAAGGCTCTGCCTCATGCTGAGCAATCCTGAATAAGTCATGTGAAAACCCAGTGCCTCAGTTTTCTCATCTAGAAAGTAGTACGATAGTGACATTGTACTTGATCGTAATGTTGTTGACAGGAGGAAGTGAGGGGATTGATGGAAAACCCTGAGTGCAGGGCCTGGCATACAGGCCACTAGCGCTGGTCAGGATAGAAGTAACTTCAGACACGCGCACACATGTAAAGATGTGTCTTAGGATGCCAAGCCACAGGGCTCTGGTTTACACCCTGGCTTTCTTACCCAAATGTGGCAGAGAACGCTCAAGCCTCACTGCTCCCTGGATAGCCCCTCTCGGCTCTCAGACATCCAGACCTGCAGTTCTGAAGGAAACAAAGTGATGGGTGTTTGCTTAGAGCTGGAGCTGTGCACTAGGCAGGGCCAGCTGGGAGTGGCAAGCAGGGTCAACTCGGATGGGAGAAATCTAGAAACGGGTTCTTCATTCAGGTACAGAGAGCTGAGGTGGCAAGGCACGGAAAAATGGGGACAAGGAAGATGACATAGTGGACCTGGTGAAGACAGGCCTCCCCAAGTCATTGCCTGCATCAGGAAGGGGGCAGGGGAGCAGAGACCCATGGATTGGGGCCAGGTGAGCGTGGTCATCCCCGACGACCAGGGAGTGCCAGATGTCAGACACCCTGGGGTTTTGAGCTGTGGGCCTCCCTCCTACGTGGGGTCTCCCCTGAGATGCTCCTGTTTTGCTCCAGGGAAGGAAGCTGTGTGGTTTCTGGAGGGCAAGTGCAGGCACCACCATTCGGGCAGGGAGGAGGTCCCCCTGGGGATTTACGCCTCCCCAGAGCTTCCTGAATTCATCAAGAGGTTTGTCCTTGTGAGGGTGAAATCTTGGTGCATGAGTTGGTTTACTGTCCCAGAGCTGAAAATTCTTCGGAGAGGTCCCAAACCTAGGCAGGAATTAACGTGTATGGTGCATTACAAGATGCCAGCCACCCAGTGCCATGCTTTGTGGATGTCATACAAGTTCTTCTGTCCCTCTCAAGGCCACAATAATAACAGATTCCCCTAAGGCAACACAGTGTGCCCACACTGCTTGGCAGGTGTCACCCGTTTTAAGGTATTTCACCTGTGCAGAGGTGAGAGGTGTTGGGACCAGGAGTCAGACTCAGGCTGCCCCTGCTGGACTGCCCAAGAGCTCAGTGTCATGTGGGAAACCTGCCATCCTGTGCAGTTACACAATATATGCCTTCACCCCACGTGGGGACACAGCCGAGCCTGAGACTGTACGGTGCGGAACTGGACTTGAAAGTGCTAACCAAAGCCGAGGCCCACCTGGCTTCTGCCTCCAGGCAGTGTTCTTACTTGGGATGTGCTGTACCTTGACCTGTTTGCTTCTGGCTATCTGTGGGTGGTTCCCAAAGGACTCATGCTGCCCCATGACTTGAGCCACATAGGACTTTTCACCTAAAGCGCAAGAAGATATTCACTCCCCTTAGAAAAACAGCCGCCGTACAAGTCCCCGTGTGGGCTCCTTCTGGATTACCTCCGCCCCAGCTACCCCAGCCTTGGCTGCTTGCCACGTGGAGAAGCCCTGTCTGGGGGACCTTCCCCTCTCCCACCCACTAGCTGCCTCCGCCCCCCGTGGGGGCGTGGCTGGCTTCATCCTGGCTTCTTCCATGCACCAGGTCTGCAGATCCTAAAGGCGCTTGGGCTCCATCACTTAGGAACTCAGACAAACATAGAAGCCGAAACCTGCTCTTCCCAGAGGCTGCCTGTGGGGCAGATAACACAGCCTCAAAGTGCAGGGGAGTGGGTGCACCGTATGGTGAATTCTGAGCGGTGAGAGGCAGGAGATGGCATGGAACCCACAACGCTTAGCGGCACGCTGCCCCGCATCACTGAGCGAGGGCGGGGTTTCCTTGGGGAGACTCTAGCCAGCTTGGTAACACATCACCGCCTATTACTTTCCCTGCTTCTCTGCGTCCCTTTCCTCCCCTTCTCCCAGTCTTGCAGTACTAGGGTTGTACCTCCCAAGAAAGTCTTCAGGCTCCAATTTCTCAGAAACCCAGACCCAGACAGCCCGTTTTTTCTCTCTTCCAGAGACTGTAGAAGATATAAAATGCAGTAATATTCTCAAAGATAGGTTTTCTGATAATATATACCTCACTGAAAGTAACAGAGAAAAACAATGATTTAAGTCTTGCAGAGAAATTGGTAACCAGTTTTCCTACCTCTTACAGGACTAGAAGTGTCCTCTCCTATATACCCCAGCAATGTTGTTTCGTTTCTTGTCAGGAGGTAATGCTGCTGTAAGTAAGCAGAGCTGAAAAAAAAAAAAAAAAAAAAAAGCATGAGATTTGCCTGGAAAGTGTCCGACAAGTCCTCTCCAGCACTCTTTGTGGGTATGATATGCATTTGTTTACTGGAGACTAGTCAGAAATATGGATGCTTGTGATAAAAGGAAAACATTTTAAAGCATCGACTAGAAAAGATTTCTTGTCACTGAAAAATATCTATTTTTACTATTGATTATTTGAAGAGTATTCTTTTTCAGGACAACTTTAATCACTTACTTAACAGTGAAACAATAAAACCTTCCCTTTAAATAGAATAATAAACAAGAATAACCATTTTTATTTGACAACAACAATGAGCAATGAAACAGGAAGAAAAAGTATTCTCACAATTACAAGAAAGCTATGATTCAATATGTCCGTTTACCTAAAGTAGGTAAGAAAACTAAACTTTGGAGAAATAAAAGGAGAGTTCAGCAAGGTAGCTGGACAAAATATTAGTATTTAAAAACAATGGTTTTCCTATATTAGGGGACATTTATAATAGAGTGGTTAAAAGCATGCACTCTGCCACTCACTGCTGCATGATTCCGGGCAAATTGCTAAGACTCTTTTTGCTTTGGTTTCCTCAGTGGTAAACATGGGATAATGATCCTGCTGCCCTCAGAGGTTTTGGTGAGGATATCCTGAGTGGGAGTTTTTTTCCTCACTCAACACGCAATTCCAAGCTCATCCACCTAGTCCTTGTCTACCTTGGGATTTGCAAGTGTCACATACTTTCACAGACTTCCTTGGAGGTAGGGTGGCTATTTGACACCATTCTGGTCAAAGAGACGGAAGAAGCCACAGGTGCCTCCTATTTTCCTTCCCTCCTGCCTTTTTAAAAATGGATGAAACGCTGGAACTGTGGCACTCATTTGACCACGAGGGAAAAGGTCAATGTCAGCAACTGTTTACCCACATCTGGGCTTCCTGAGCATGAGAAAAACAAATCTGGATTTGTTTAAGCTAATGGGTGACTATTTTGTGAACTACAGAGTTTTTCCTTTGTATCTGAATGACATGTAAAGCGTAACAAATAACATTTCTGGTGCCTAGAAAGTATTTAATAAATGTTACTCTTTTTATTATATTTTAAAATATTATATTTAAATATATTCAAAATATAATTGGGAAAAGTGTCTTATTCATAATAAAAAGCAATTAAATAATTAATACTACATCTAACAGAAAGGTACAAAGTATCTACTCATAATGGGAAAGTGCATCATATTGGGATCATTGATAAAGAAAACTAAATACTGAATAATGGTGTGATAGAAGACATATAAGTGAAGAGACTGAACACATTTCTGGATTAAAAGAGTCAGTATTATAATGATTACAATTATCTCCAAATTAGCCAGTAAATCTAACCCCACTTAATCAAAATTCCAGTGGATATTTTGAGAAACTTGAAAAGTTTATTCTCATTTTCCATTGGATGGATAAATATTCCAAAATAACTGAATAGACTTGGAAAAAGAAGAAGAAGTGTGGTGAACTTACTTGATTTATTAAACCAGATATTAGAGCTGTACTAATTAAAACAATGTGGCATAATTGGAAGACAAATTGATCAATGAAATGCAACTGAAATTTAAGAAATAGATTCACATCTAAATGTAAAACCATATATGATAAATAAGATCATTTAAATCAAAGACCATACCAGTCAGGGTTGAGTTCAGGAAATAGAAGTTGCTCTTGGTATTTTGGACAGAAGGTGACTTAATATAGGACATTAGATATTTACAACACTGTTGGGAGGGCTACAGGAGCATTTTTAAGGCTGGAATGACTCAGCAGAAACAGGACTGATTCAATGGGAGCCACTGGAGCTAACTTAGACATTGCCACTGAAGCTGTGCCAGAGACAGGAAGCCTTACCTTTGCAACTGCCTCTCACATTCAGGAAACTGGACCATGGTGTCCAAAGCTTGGTTTGGGAATAAGAAGTCACATTAAGAAGCTGTCCTTATCACATTGCTTTTTGATTCCCAGCAAGCTGGTAGATAGACCCTGGAACACTGATGCAAGAAAGCCTCACATTTCCTGAGCTCCCTTGATAATGGAAACATTCAAGAGCCGTAGGAAGATGACTCTCTTCTGGCTTCCAAAATCTCTTATGAGTGCATCTAAATGATGGAAAAGAGTTTGCTTCCAGAACCTCAGTTTCAAGGGAGTCTAGGAACTGTTTTGTTTAGCATTCCAACCTCCCCAAATAGAAGCCAGATAAATGGTGGTTGAGAGAATTGATTCAAAGTATCTACTCATAATGGGAAAATGCATCATATTAGGATCAATTGGTCATTCCCTCACCTTGTTCCAACATAAAAATATTGTCATGTGATTGAAGATTTAAGTGTTAAAATTACACATAAGATTACTAAAACAAAGTATGGGAGAAAAGGTTTATAATCTTATGGTAGGACACACATGAAACCCAAAAGATACACATATTTAATTAAGTGAAAATCAAGCAGTTTTGTTTGATAAAGGACACCCTAAACAAAGTTAAAAGTAAAAAATTGGGGAAATATTCATAACTCTTATTCTAGTTAAAGGGTTAATATTTTTAATATGTTGAATTCTTATACAGCCAAAGATAAGATCAACATCCAACAGTAAAACAGGCAAAAGATATGAATAACTCATTTTTGAAAAAATCAAATGCAAATAACTTTGAAGCATGTGGAAACATGAGTAACTTCATTAATAATGAAGAAAATAACATTAAAATGAAAATTTTATACTTATCTACTGGCAACGATGGAGTGCAATAATATCCATTGTTGGGAGGAGTGTTAGGGGAATCTAGCATAAATGGATATAAACTGTAAAAGTGAATTTTGGCAGTATGTATCAGCTATTAGAAGGTCCCCACCTTTTAACCTACAATACACTTCCTAGAGTTTCTTTCACAGAACTAGCAACACACTTCTCAGAATCTGTCCCACAGAAATAATCACATAATCACATCGTGAGCAAAGACACACGATGCAAGGATATTGACTGTAGCAATTTTCATACAAGGAAAAATTGGAAACAATTTTTAATGCCCAAAAGCAGGTCATTAGTTAAACAAATGATGATACATTCATACAACGGGCTACTTAGCAGCTATTAAAAAGAAGTAGCTCTATTTATATTGATATTGAAAGATGACAATACTGTAGTAAGTCAAATAGATCTGTATAGGTAACATGATCCCACTTGTTTCTAAAGATAAAACACGTGTATTATGTATGCAGAAACCTTGAGGGAGGCACTTCCAGTTGTTCATGGTGGTCATTTCTGGGCTACAAATGTGGGCAAAACTTTCACTTTTTATTATATGTACTTCAAGATTTAACATCATTTGACAAAAGATATATATCACAAAAAGACCTGTGTTTTTTAAAAATGAAGATCTGTAAACAAGCAAACTCCCAATTCAGTCATTTGACATATAAGCAGGGCAGCAAGGTGGCTGATCCCCATTAAAGCCAAAAGGAGCTTAGAGCCCACTTGTTGACAGATGTGGAAACTGGGGCTCATGCCTCATTGGTCCTGAGTCTGAATGGAAGGAATGGCATTATTTCCTGAGGCCATATTTCTGAATTCTAAAACTAGAATCAAAGACTGCTTTGGCATTTTAAAGTTGCATTACACCTTTGCACCTTCCCCCAGAGAAGCTGCTGCTCCTGGCTTAGGGTGATTAACTTTCCTTGCCAAGGTTGTCTTGTCTGTAAGACCAGCATCTGCCAGGCAACCTTGAGGCAGGCTGTGTGCAGGACTTCTCTCCTGATTAACACCTGTAGTTACCACCTCTGGCACTTACTGTCTGCCTCTTGCTTGCCATATATATATATATATAAAATTTATTTTTTTTTTTGGCTTAAACTTAGTCGCCTTATCTTGGCTTGTTGCTTGCCCCTGCAAGCTGTTGCAATTGGCCTATTGCTGTAATTTCCTGAATATAATCATAGATGTTACATTGCTTAAAAGTTTCCTTTGACAGAGATACTGAGAAGATGACGGAAGAGTAAGAGCGGAGATCACCTTCCTCCCCACAGATACACCAGAAATACATCTACACGTGGAACTGCTCCTATAGAACATCCACTGAACGCTGGCAGAAGACCTCAGACCTCCCAAAAGGCAATAAGCTCCCCACGTACCAGGGTAGGGCAAAAGAAAAAACAAAAACAGAGACAAAAGAATAGGGACGGGACCTGCACCAGTGGGAGGGAGCTGTGAAGGAGGAAAGGTTTCCACACACTAGGAAGGCCTTTCGTGGGCGGAGACTGTGGGTGGCGGAGGGGGTAAGCTTCGGGGCCGCGGAGGAGAGCACAGCAACAGGGGTGCGGAGAGCAAAGCGGGGAGATTCCGCACAGAGGATCAGGGCCGACCGGCACTCACCAGCAAGAGAGGCTTCTATGCTCACCCGCCGGGGCGGGCGGGGTCTGGGAGCTGAGGCTTGGGCTTCAGTCGGAGCGCAGGGAGAGGACTGGGGTTGGCTGCGTGAACACAGCCTGCAGGGGGTTAGTGCACCACGGCTAGCCGAGAGGGAGTCTGGGGAAACGTCTGAACCTGCTGAAGAGGCAAGAGGCTTTTTCTTCCCTCTTTGTGTCCTGGTGCGCGAGGAGAGGGGATTAAGAGTGCTGCTTAAAGGAGCTCCAGAGACGGGCGCGAGCCGTGGCTAAAAGCGCGGACCCCAGAAATAGGCATGAGATGCTAAGGCTGCTGCTGCCACCACCAAGAAGCCTGTGTGCAAGCACAGGTCACTATCCCCACCTCCCCTCCCAGGAGCCTGTGCAGCCCGCCACTGCCAGGGTCCCGTGATCCAGGGACAACTTCCCCGGGAGAACGCACAGCATGCCTCAGGTTGGTGCAACGTCACACCAGCCTCTGCCGCCGCAGGCTCATCCCGCACTCTATGCCCCTCCCTCCCCCCGGCCTGAGTGAGCCAGAGCCCCCGAATCAGCGGCTCCTTTAACCCCGTCCTGTCTGAGCGAAGAACAGACGCCCTCCGGCGACCTACACACAGAGGCAGGTCCAAATCCAAAGCTGAACCCTGGAAGCTGTGCAAACAAAGAAGAGAAAGACAAATTTCTTCCAGCAGCCTCAGGAGCAGTGGATTAAAGCTCCAAAATCAGCTTGATGTACCCTGCATCTGTGGAATATATGAATAGACAATGAATCATCCCAAATTGAGGAGGTGGACTTTGGGAGCAAGATATATTATTTTTCCCCTTTTCCTCTTTTTGTGAGTGTGTATGTGTATGCTTCTGTGTGAGATTTTGTCTGTAGAGCTTTGCTTTCACCATCTGTCCAAGGATTCTGTCCATCTGTTCTTTTTTTTTACTTAAAAATTTTTTTCTTAATAATTATTTTTTATTTTAATAACTTTATTTTATTTTATCTTTATTTTATCTTCTCTTTCTTTCTTTCTTTCTTTCTTTCTTTATTTTTTCTCCCTTTTATTCTGAGCCATGTGGATGAAAGGCTGTTGGTGCTCCAGCCAGGTATCAGGGCTGAGCCTCTGAGGTGGGAGAGCCAAATTCAGGACACTGGTCCACAAGAGACCTCCCAGCTCCACATATCAAATGGCGAAAATCTCCCAGAGATCTCCATCTCAATGCCAAGACCCAGCTTCACTCAACAACCAGCAAGCTACAGTGCTGGACACCCTATGCCAAACAACTGCCAAGACAGGAGCACAGCCCCATCCATTAGCAGAGAGGCTGCCTAAAATCATAATAAGGCCACAGACACCCCAAAACACACCACCAGACGTGGACCTGCCCACCAGAAAGACAAGATCCAGCCTCATCCACCAGAACACAGGTACTAGTCCCCTCCACCAGGAAGCCTACACAACCCACTGAACCAACCTTAGCCACTGGGGACACACACCAAAAACAACGGGAACTACGAACCTACAGCCTATGAAAAGGAGACCCCAAACACAGTAAGATAAGCAAAATGAGAAGAGAGAAAACACACAGCAGATGAAGGAGCAAGGCAAAAACCCACCAAACCTAACAAATGACGAGGAAATAGGCAGTCTACCTGAAAAAGAATTCAGAATAATGATAGTAAAGATGATCCAAAATCTTGGAAATAGAACAGAGAAAATGCAAGAAACATTTAACAAGGACCTAGAAGAACTAAAGAGGAAACAAGCAATGATGAACAACAGAATAAATGAAGTTAAAAATACTCTAGAAGAGATCAATAGCAGAATAACTGAGGCAGAAGAACGGATAAGTGACCTGGAAGATAAAATAGTGGAAATAATTACTACAGAGCAGAATAAAGAAAAAAGAATGAAAAGAACTGAGGACAGTCTCAGAGACCTCTGGGACAACATTAAATGCACCAACATTCGAATTATAGGTGTCCCAGAAGAAGAAGAAAAAAAGAAAGGGACTGAGAAAATATTTGAAGACATTATAGTTTAAAACTTCCATAATATGGGAAAGAAAATAGTTAATCAAGTCCTGGAAGGACAGAGGGTCCCATACAGGATAAATCCAAGGAGAAACACACCAAGATACATTAATCAAACTATCAAAAATTAAATATAAAGAAAACATATTAAAAGCAGCAAAGGAAAAACAACAAATAACACACAAGGTAATCCCCATAAGGTTAACCACTGATCTTTCAGCAGAAACTCTGCAAGCCAGAAGGGAGTGGCAGGACATATTTAAACTGATGAAGGAGAAAAACTTACAACTCAGATTACTCTACCCAGGAAGGATCTCATTCAGATATGATGGAGAAATTAAAACCTTTACAGACAAGCAAAAGCTAAGAGAATTCAGCACCACCAAACCAGCTTTACAACAAATGCTAAAGGAACTTCTCTAGGCAAGAAACACAAGAGAAGGAAAACACCTAAAATAACAAACCCAAAACAATTAAGAAAATGGGAATGGGAACATACATATCGATAATTACCTTAAATGTAAATGGATTAAATGCTCCCACCAAAAGATACAGACTGGCTGAATGGATACGAAAACAAGACCTATATATATGCTGTCTACAAGAGACCCACTTCAGACCTAGGGACACATCCAGACTGAAAGTGAGGGGATGGAAAAAGATATTCCATGCAAAAGGAAATCAAAAGAAAGCTGGAGTACAATTCTCATATCTGACAAAATAGACTTTAAAATAAAGACTATTAAAGAGACAAAGAAGGACACTACATAATGATCAAGGGATCGATCCAAGAAGAAGATATAACAATTGTAAATATTTATGCACCCAACATAGGAGCACCTCAATACATAAGGCAAATACTAACAGCCATAAAAGAGGAAATCAACAGTAACACAATCACAGTAGAGGACTTTATCTCCCCACTTTCACCAATGGACAGATCATCCAAAATGAAAATAAATAAGGAAACACAAACTTTAAATGATACATTAAACAAGATGGACTTAACTGATTTTTATAGGACATTCCACCCAAAAACAACAAAATACACATTTTTCTCAAGTGCTTATGGAATATTCTCCAGGATAGATCATACCTTGGGTCACAAATCAAGCCTTGGCAAATTTAAGAAAATTGAAATCCTATCAAGTATCCTTTCTGACCACAATGCTATGAGACTAGATATCAATTATAGGAAAAGATCTGTAAAAAATATAAACACATGGAAGCTAAACAATACAGTACTTAATAACCAAGTTATCACTAAAGTAATCAAAGGGGAAATCAAAAAAAATACCTAGAAACAAATGGCAATGGAGACACGATGATGCAAAACCTATGGGATGCAGGAAAAGCAGTTCTAAGAGGGAAGTTTATAGCAATAGAATCCTACCTTAAGAAAGAGGAAACATCTCAAGTAAACAATGTAACCTTGCAGCTAAAGCAATTAGAGAAAGAAGAACAAAAAAACCCCAAAGTTAGCAGAAGGAAAGAAATCATGAAGATCAAATCAGAAATAAATGAAAAAGAAATGAAGGAAATGATACCAAACATCAATAAAACTAAAAGCTGTTTCTTTGAGAAGATAAAAAAATTGATAAACCATTAGCCAGACTCATCAAGAAAAAAGGGAGAAGACTCAAATCAATAGAAGTAGAAATGAAAAAGGAGAAGTAACAACTGACACTTCAGAAATACAAAAGATCATGAGAGATTACTACAAGCAACTCTATGCTAATAAAATGGACAACCTGGAAGAAATGAACAAATTCGTAGAAATGAACACCCTTGTGAGACTGAACCAGGAAGAAATAGAAAATATGAAGAGACCAGTCACAAGCACTGAAATTGAAACTGTGATTAAAAATTTTCCAACAAACAAAAGCCCAGGACCAGATGGCTTCACAGGCGAGTTATATCAAACAGTTAGAGAAGATCTAACACCTATCCTTCTCAAACTCTTCCAAAATATAACAGAGGGAATAACACTCCCAAACTCATTCTACGAGGCCACCATCACCTGATACCAAAACCAGACAAGGATGTCACAAAGAAAGAAAACTACAGGCCAATATAACTGATGAACATAGATGCAAAAATCCTCAACAAAATACTAGCAAACAGAATCTAACAGCATATTAAAAGGATCATACACCATGATCAAGTGGGGTTTATTCCAGGAATGCAAGGATTCTTCAATATATACAAATCGATCAACATCATACACCATATTAACAAATTGAAGGAGAAAAACCATATGGTCATCTCAATAGATGCAGAGAAAGCTTTTGACAAAATTCAACACCCATTTATGATAAAAACCCTGCAGAAAGTAGGCATAGAGAGCACTTTCCTCAACATAATAAAGGCCATATATGACAAACCCACAGCCAGCATTGTCCTCAATGGTGAAAAACTGAAAGCATTTCCACTAAGATCAGGAACAAGACAAGGTTGCCCACTCTCACCACTATTATTCAACATAGTTTTGGAAGTTTTAACCACAGCAATCAGAGAAGAAAAGGAAATAAAAGGAATCCAAATCAGAAAAGAAGAAGTAAAGCTGTTACTGTTTGTAGATGACATGATGGTATACATAGAGAATCCTAAAGATGCTACCAGAAAACTACTAGAGCTAATCAATGAATTTGGTAAAGTAGCAGGATACAAAATTAATGCCCAGAAATCTCTTGCATTCCTATACACTAATGATGAAAAATCTTAAAGAGAAATTAAGAAAACACTCCCATTTACCACTGCAACAAAAAGAATAAAATATCTAGGAATAAACCTACCCAAAGAGACAAATGACCTGTATGCAGAAAAGTATAAGACACTGATGAAAGAAATTAAAGATGATACAAATAGATGGGGAGATATGCCATGTTCTTGGATTGGAAGAATCAACATTGTGAAAATGACTCTACTACCCAAAGCAATCCTCAGATTCAATGCAATCCCTATCAAACTACCACTGGCATTTTTCACAGAACTAGAACAAAAAATTTCACAATTTGTATGGAAACACAAAAGACCCCGAATAGCCAAAGCAATCTTGAGAACGAAAAACGGAGCTGGAGGAATCAGGCTTCCTGACTTCAGGCTATACTACAAAGCTACAGTAATCAAGATAGTATGGTACTGGCACAAAAAACAAAATATAGATCAATGGAACAGGATAGAAAGCCCAGAGATAAACCCATGCACATATGGTCACCTTATCTTTGATAAAGGAGGCAAGAATATACAGTGGAGAAAAGACAGCCTCTTCAATAAGTGGTGCTGGGGAAACTGGACAGGTACATGTAAAAGTATGAAATTAGAACAGTCCCTAACACCATACAGAAAAATAACCCCAAAATGGATTAAAGACCTATATGTAAGGCCAGACACTATCAAGCTCTTAGAGGAAAACATAGGCAGAACACTCTATGACATAAATCACAGCAAGATCCTTTTTGACCCACCTACTAAAGAAATGGAAGTAAAAACGAAAAGTAGAACCTAGTGAAACTTAAAATCTTTTGCACAAGAAAGGAAGCCATAAACAAGACAAAAGGACCACCCTCAGAATGGGAGAAAATATTTGCAAATGAAGCAACTGACAAAGGATTAATCCCCCAAATTACAAGCATCTCATGCAGCTCAATAACAAAAATACAAAGAACCCAATCCAAAAATGGGCAGAAGACTTAAGTAGACATTTCTCCAAAGAAGATACACAGATTGCCAACAAACTCATGAAAGAATGCTCAACATCATTAATCATTAGAGAAATGCAAATCAAAACTACAATGAGATATCATCTCACACCAGTCAGAATGGCCATCATCAAAAAATCTAGAAACAATAAATGCTGGAGAGGGTGTGGAGAAACGGGAACCCTCTTGCACTGTTGGTGGGAATGTAGGTTGATACAGCCACTATGGAGAATAGTATGGGAGTTCCTTAAAAAATTAAAAATAGAACTACCATATGACCCAGCAATCCCACTACTGGGCATATACCCAGAGAAAACCATAATTCAAAAAGTGTCATGTACCAAAATGTTCATTGCAGCTCTATTTACAATAGCCAGGAGATGGAAAAAACCTAAGTGCCCATCATTGGATGAATGGATAAAGAAGATGTGGCACATATATACAATGGAATATTACTCAGCCATAAAAGGAAAAGAAATTGAGTTATTTGTAGTGAGGTGGATGGAACTAGAGTCTGTCATACAGAGTGAAGTAAGTCAGAAAGAGAAAGACAAATACTGTATGCTAACACATATATATGGAATCTAAGAAAAAAAAAAGTTCATGAAGAACCTAGGGGTAAGACAGGAATAAAGACACAGACCTAGTAGAGAATGGACTTGAGGATATGGGAGGGGGAAGGGTAAGCTGTGACAAAGTGAGAGAGTGGCATGGACATATATACACTACCAAACGTAAAATAGATAGCTAGTGGGAAGCAGCCGCATAGCACAGGGAGATCAGCTCGGTGGTTTGTGACCACCTAGAGGCGTGGGATAGGGAGGGTGGGAGGGAGGGAGATGCAAGAAGGAAGAGATATGGGAACATATGTATATGTACAACTGATTCACTTTGTTATAAAGCAGAAACTAACACACCATTGTTAAGCAATTATACTCCAATAAAGATGTTAAAAAAAAAAAAAAAGCAGCCACAGCCGTGGGCCTAGCAATTATGTTGCTTGGAACTCACCCTCAGAAAATAGCAGGCAAATATACAGATATGCACAGACAAGGACATTATAACATCATTATTAGTATGTACAGAAACCTGGAAACAACCTACATGTTCAAAAATTATAGTACTATATCAATATCATAATAGAACATTGTACAGTCAATAAAATGCTGGTATATAGAGTTACATCTGTCGTTATGGGAGGATAATTACATTATATGGTAAAATGAGAAAGTGTGTTAGAGAATACTTAGTCAGGTTTGTTTGGTTTTTTTTAAAGAACAAAATGGAGATATTTTAAGAGTTTATATTCTAATTTAAAAATTTTCTGTATTTTCTAACTTTTCTATAATGAACATGGATTATTTGTGTTAAAAAAATGAACAAGAAATGACACGTGATAGGCAAAATAAAGGCCTCCCTCCTTAAAATTTTCATGACCTATTTCCCAAAACCTGTGAATATGTGAAGTTACATGGTCAAAGGGACTTTGCATGTGCACGTGTGATTAAGTTAATCATCTTGAGATGGAAAGATTCTTCTGGAGTATCTGGTGGGCCCAACCTAATCACTATGGTCCTTATAAGAGTTAGGCAGGGTGGTCAAAGTCATACAGATTTGAAAATGCTATGTGGCTGATTTTGAAGGTGGAGGAAAAGGCCATGAGCCAAGGGATACAGGAGGCTTCTAGAAACTGGATAAAGCAAGGAAACAAATTCTCCCTTAGAGCTTCTAGAAGGACCCTACTCTGCTGATACTTGGGTTTTAGCCCAGTGAGATTTCTGACCTCCAGAACTGTCAGAGAATAAATTTGTATTATTTGAAGCCAAAAAAAAAAATTTCCTTTGAAATTTTGTACTTGAACCTTTGTTCTCAACCCAGCCTCTTCTATAAACCCATTCCTTGGTTCTTTCTTACAAATGATTCAATATCCAATATGTTTCAGTTTTATAAAAAATCATTTTATTTTATTTTTAAATTTATTTTATTGAAGTATAGCTGATTTACAACGTGTTAATTTCTGCTGTACAGCAAAGTGATTAAGTTATACATATATATATATACATTCTTTTTCATATTCTTTTCCAATTTGGTTTATCACAGGATATTGAATATAGTTCCCTGTGCTATACGATAGGACCTTGCTGTTTATCTATTCTCTATGTAACAGTTTGCATCTGCTAATCCTAAACTCCCAATCCATCCCTCGCTCATCCCTCTCCCTCTTGGCAACCACAAGTCTGTTCTCTATGTCTGTGAGTCTGTTTCTGTTTCATAGATAAGTTCATTTGTGTCATATTTTAGATTCCACCTATAAGAGATATCATATGGTATTTGTCTTTCTCTTTCTGACTTATTTCACTTAGTGTAATAATCTCCAGGTCCATCCATGTTGCTGCAAATGGCATTATTTCATTCTTTTTATGGCTGAGTAGTATTCCATTGTATATATGTACCACATCTTTATCCATTCATCAACTTATCAATGTACATTTAGGTTTTTTCTATGTCTTGGCTATTGTAAATAGTGCTGCTATTTACATTGGGGCGCATGTATCTTTTTGAATTATGATTTTGTCTGGATATGCCCAGGAGTGGGATTGCTGGATCATATGGCAACTCTAGTTTTAGTTTTTTGAGGACCCTCCGTACTGTTCTCCATAGTGGCTGTGCCAACTTACATTCCCACCAACAGGGCAAGGGAGTTCCCTTTTCTCCACACTCTCTCCAGCATTTGTTATTTGTAGACATTTTAATGATGGACATTCTGACCAGTGAGACGTGGTACCTCACTATAGTTTTGATTTGCATTTCTCTAATAATAATCAACGTTTCACATCTTTTCATGTGCCTGTTGGTCATCTGTATGTCTTCTTTGGAGAAATGTCTATTTAGGTCTTCTGCCCATTTTTCAGTTGGGTTGTTTGGTTTTTTGTTATTGAGTTGTGTGAGCTGTTTATATAAATAAATCATTTATTTTAAATTTGTCAAAATGGCAAATTTGTCAAAAGTATGAACCCAGTATCTGAAGAGAGGCAGCAGAGTATTGATTAAGAGCATGCATCTGGAAACGCTGTGCCACTTACAAGCTGTGTGGCCTCAGGCAAATCACTTGACCTCTCTGGGCTTCAGTTACCTCATATATAAGTTCTGTATTGAGTGCTTATGACATTAAATAAAACGTATTATGGTATTTTTGCTTAATTTTCTGATCAGTAAGGCACCTGTAAATCAGAGCTTCATTCATTCAACAAACATTACCTGATTAACAGTTTAAGGAGATCCTCGTGGCTATTGGGTAATGACAGATTCTAGAGGAACCAAAGTATAGCAGGAGGACCTCCAAAACGCATCTTGTATCTAGCCATGTCCTTCTGTCCTCACTGCCATCACCTTGGTCCAAGCCACCTTCATCTTCACAACAACCTAACTCCATACAGAATAAAAATAGGCTCTGGTCAGTCCTGCTTCAGTGGCTTCTCTTCATATTCAGGAAAGAAACCACACTCTAACTATGACCCACAAGGTTCTACAAAACCCTGGTGCCGGGCTTCCCTGGTGACGCAGTGGTTGAGAGTCCGCCTGCCGATGCAGGGGACACGGGTTCATGCCCCAGTCCGGGAAGATCCTACATGTCGCGGAGCGGCTAGGCCCGTGAGCCATGGCTGCTGAGCCTGCACGTTCGGAGCCTGTGCTCCGTAACAGGAGAGGCCATGATAGTGAGAGGCCCGCGTACCGCCAAAAAAACAAAAGACAAAAACAAAACCCTGGTCCCTCTGTCTCTCAAATTCATCTCACACTTTTCTTCTTGGTACTTAGGCGCCAGTAGCGCTTGTCTTCCTTCAGTTTTTAAAATATTTTAATATCTTTCCCACCCCAGGGCCTTTGCATATGCTGTTCCCTCTGCCTGGAACATTCTACCCAATGCTTCGTATGGCTTTCTCCTTCTCTTTCTTTAGGTTTAGCTTAAATATCCCCTCCCCCCCGCCCAGTGACAAATGGGTGTTTTCTGCCCAGATCCCATTCCTATTTCTATTTTTTTGTGTAGTAGCACACCAAATTTCCTTTGTAGAAATGTCCCTCCCAGACTCTCCATGGGGCTTAACCTGGTGAGACACACAAGGTACAGCAAATATGAAGATATGAAAGTCTTTGTTTTAGTTTCTCCAGAGAAGAATCCTTCAGGCATCCTGGTGATGGGGCAGGGAGAAGCCTGAAGAATAAAAATGACTTTATATCCAGACTTGCAACCAATACTGTCAGCCAATAGCTCCCTACATCACCCCCACATGCCTATTGTTGATCCCCAGTCTCCTGGCATCTGCAAAGGGAAACTGAGTCCCTTTTCAATGAACTCCGTTCTCTGGACACCTGTGGGGTAGCCAACTCCACTCTGCAAGCACATTTCCTCTCGCCACTAAGTTTGCTGAAATATTTCATCCTTGGATGATTCTGCTCCTATCTCCTTTGTCTTGGAGGGTTAACACCTTTAGAAACTTATCCACCTCTCACCATTTTCCTGGAGTCTGGGGAAGGAGAAAAGAAAACTTAAGGAGAATGACCATATATCATCAAATCCAACTTCAGGTGGGTCCCTAAAAGTTCTTATTCTCTCCTGTCAGGAGATGACTGCAAACCTTTTCTGCTTTCCTCAGACCTCCTTCCTCATCACCTTCCTGCTCAGATCCAGGAAATGACCTCATGTCTTGCAATCTCACAGAGAAAAGATGAATAAACTCTCTCCATTTCCTACCACTTTCCAGCGCTGCAGGGTTACCCAAATACACACACTCCTTTCTGTTTCTCCATCACCAAGGAAGAAGTGCTTCTCCTGTCTAAGGTGTCCTCTCGAGCTCTGTCTCAATCCCCCTCATCTCCCCAGGACCTTGCTTGGTAACTGGGTGCTCCTGTCTCCAGCATTCAATTTTAACCAGATGTCACTAGCATCTGAATTTAGAATGGCCAACCATCCTGTTTACTGCAGAATGAGAGGGTTTCCTGGGCTCATGGGACTCTCCGTGTGAAAACCAGAATGAATTTGTCACCCTATTTTCTCCCATATTTTGAACAAATCCTCCCTCAACCGTACACTCTCTCTTCATACTCTTTCCTATATCTCTCTTACCTTCACACAAGCTTCTTGAAACAGGTGATTATAATCTGGCTAGGTTTCTCACCTCCTACTCACTTCAATAGAAAGGAACAGAATCACGTGATTGAAAAAGCAGCTTCAGGAATCTACCTGCCATCCTTACTGTAGGTTGCCCTGATATCCTGCAGTGCTAGGGGTGGGATTCCTTTCTCCCCATTCCACTGCCTGCTACCTTCAGCCTCACCATTTCTCTGAGAGTGTTCCTGGCAGGGTTAGCAGTACATATCCAGGCACACATCTCATCATCTTCCCGCTGGATGTCCAGTCGGTGATGCTCAACACAGGTGAGCCTTGGCTTCTGTGCCCTCACACAATCTTAGTGTTCATTGACCTTTACACCTTTCTTGCAGGGTTCATTATCTAATCATAGAATTCCTAGGCCCTCTCCTCATTCTATACACTTACCCTGGAGAGCTCATACACTTTCCAGGCTCCACTTTGCCCTTTATATCATGGTGAATCCAAATCTTTGGCCAGTTCAAATCTCTCTCCCATGGATGAGATTGGCATATCCAATGCCTACTGGACATATACATTTGGATGTCTCTAAGACAACTCATACTCAACTTGTCCAAAATTAATCTCATTGTCACCCCTACTTAAACCTGCAGCAATTCCTATGTACCCATCTCAAATAAGGGGCCCACCATCTACCAGCTTGCATGAGCCACTGGGTATCTAACGCTCAGCCCTGACTCTTCCCTCACCTACTATGTCAGTGAGGGTTCTGAGCTGCAGGCCAGGGAAACCAACTCTGGTTAATCTGAGTCGGAAGGATTTTAGTGAAAAGACTTTCAATATCTCACAGGTTCTACAGCAAGATTGGAAAACAACAGTGCATCTTAGCAGCCACCAATCAATCAACCCAGTCAACGACTAGAATTGTCATTGAATCTGGGCACAGATACCTCTGTTTGTGTCACTAACATTTCTGATCCTTAAACATGGATACCACTGCTAAAATCACAACCTATGCCACTGTTAACACCTTCACCAGAACAGAGTCTGCGTAGTACCCAATAATTTTTACTGCTAGTTTACAACCAAGAAATTTGGGTGGGGTGGGGAGAAAACAGTACATTTGACTAACAGAGTATAGATCACATGCAAGTGACCTATACTACAAGGAGAGTTGGGAAGTAACTGTCTGGCACTTTTGGCTTTAGGAGTGAAAGTAATGGTCTGTGTCAAAAGATGATAGATTCCCCAAACCTAAGAATGACTCTCAGATACCAGGTGACCAAAAAGAATGGACAAATTATCTATATATCCACGGTCCATCCCTTGACTTCTCAATATACCCTCTTTACATTTTTACAAAATGCTTCTTCCTAATATAGTGCAGTTCTCCCTCATTAAATACACACACACACACACACACACACACACACACACACACACATCTGTTGTCTCTCCAAAGTCTAATCTTTTTCTGCATGCAGCTCCAAATACAGGATCTCTAGGTAATGACCATTTCTGCCCTATTTCTAAAACGACCACGTCTCTGTTTTCTGTAATCTAAGGACTAAATAGAGCACCAATATGTCATTTTTAAGTTGGAGAAAGAAGATTGAAAAAGAAAACAATACCACAGTATATGTAAGTCAAGTCATTATACCTTAAACTTATACATTGTCAATTATATCTCAATAAAAGAAAAAAGTCTCTTCTTAATTGTTTAAAAGAAAAAAATAGAAAAATTATCTAAAACAATTTTATTTATGCTTGAAACATAAGGAAGAAAATACAGGAAACTTTTATGGTCATTGTTTTTGCAACCATTCTAAAGTTTTAATAAGCAAATCTAGTAAGCGATTCCTAAAATTCGTATGCCCTTTCTCTTGTCATCCCTCAGTTAATCCTGTGGGTGGATGCAAACAGTCATTCTGAAAGATCTGAGCCTTTGGTGGTCCTGCTTTTACAGACTTTTAGACTTTCTTTTCTATACCATCGGAAAAGAAAAGTCAGGAGTTATCAGGCATCCCCAGAAAATCCCTCGAGTCCATCCATACTCTCTACCTTCCTCCCATATGTAACACCGTCCTTCTTTTCCCTTGATAATTTAGATCAGTCCTTGCATCTAATGGCACAGCCCCTCACTTATTACCTTCCAGATGTATTAAATGTTTCATATTTCCAATTGCACCAATCCTTTTCTCACCTCCTGGACTTTGTTTTAATTTTTTATGCTGCTTAGAACTGCCTCTCATTCTTCTTCTCTATCTCTTCACATACAGAATTCTTATTGATCCTTTAAGAGTCAGTTAAGCTATCAAATTCTCTAGGAAACACACTCTGACTACCTTATATAAAACCAGGTAATCTCCCTCCCAACTTTTAAAGAATTCCACATTTCCACGTACTTTGACACTTATCATAGCACCTAATGTTCCATATTGGAATTATCTTTTACCTTGTTTGTCTCCACAACTAGAGCCTCCAGCATTGTGCCTGACACATAATAACTCTGTTGGAGAGGCAAGCCACAATTGACCCTGAGTATCTTTGCATGTTCTTTCCGAGTATGCCAAGGATATAAGGCCTTGACCACTCTTTATGTGGGCCACTTCTCAGAGTTGTTTGCAGTGAGTAATCCTGAGATGTGAGGTAGTATCTCTTCCCAGACAAAGAGGAGGTCTCTTTCCACTTACTGTAATAGTGATGACTCACCTAAGCTCTGTGTGCTCCTATCCTATAATACAACTCATTGTACTTACAGGCATTCATCATGGACCCTTTGTGTTGGCCCTGTGTGATGTGGAGGGAATAAGGAACTCGTGTACACCCACTGCTTTTGACATTGGTAATGAAGTCCTTGTCTCTGACCCAGGAATCTCATGCCTTCTGCTGGCAGCCAAGAAACACTAAAATGCTAGCTTGTTAGCTTGCAAGTAGAGTAAATCCTAGACTATTCACAGTCTTTGACAAGCTCAAGAGATATTTATTGGTTATAAGAACAAGAACTGGAATTAACACCTGTATTAGTTTACTAGGGCTGCCTTAACAAAGAAGTAGATACTAGATGGCATATACAACAGAAATTTATTTTCTCACAGTTCTATGAGGCTAGACATCTGTGATCAAAGAGTTGGAAATTTTAATTTCTTCTGAGGGCTGTGAAGGAGGATCTGCTCCAAGCCTCCCTCCTTAGCTTGTAGATGGCTATCTTCTTGTGTTTTCACATTGTGTTCTCTCTGTACATGTCTGTGTCCAAACTTCCTCTTAGTAGGACATCAGTCATATTGGATTAGGGCTCACCCTAATGACTGCATACAACTTAATCACCTCTGTAAAGCCCTTATCTCCAAATATGGTCACATTCTGAGGTGCTGGGTTGCAACATATGAATTTAGAGAATAATACAATTCTTCCCATAACAGCACCATAAACAAATCATAATGCATTCATCAGGTTTTATAGCCTAGCACCCCTTTTTATATATAATGAATTATTAACAAAAAATAATTTTGGAGAGATACAAACTTGATTTTTGCCTAGATACTTCAAAAATTGTTCTTAAATCCTTGCAACTTGGCATTTTTCTCATGTGGTCATACAAATAAATCTTTTTGACTATTTGAAACTATGTTTTAAAGCAGGGACATTTCTGACAGTACACTAAAGCAATCAATTACACATATTAATCTAAATTTTTCTATGAAATTAAAACATAGGAATAGAGTGAATTTTGCATTGGTAGATATCTAATTAAGAAAACTGATAGAATTAAACCATTATAAGTAGTTATAAAATGAGGACAGTCTATATTGACTTGAGATTTATCTTTATAGATTGTAGTATCTCATCGCTTGTTTTGTTTATTCAGTAGAATTAAACATTAGCTTTAGCTGTGGAAAAGAGATCTCAAGTAAATGAGCCTTGAGGAATACAATTAAAGAGTAGAATAATTAAAATAACTCATAACTTATGCTTCTTAAGTACAAGCAAACAAGACAGTTGGAAAAGAAGCATTATTTCTATTCAATTAACAATATATTTTAGGAAGTCTTTTTATCCCAACAGCATTTTCTGTTTTGTGTTTTGTTTTGTTTTGTTTGTTTGTTTACAAAGCACAGGGTCTTTTTCTCTGAAGAAATACTATGATAGAACCATGGTGTCTTGGTTTTATAGAAGATCCATACATTTTCTACAGAGGACCATAATTCAGTTACCTCCAAAATAATAATCAAATTTTACTTTCTAAAAACTTCCATAAGAAACATCAGAATTCAAGAGGGGTCCAAGATAATTGGCAAGTAGGAAGAACCTGAGCTCATCTCCTCCCATAGTCACAACAAATCTATACCTATATATAAGCAATTTTCCCTGAAGAAGACCTGAGGGCTAACTGAAGGACCTACTGTACTCAGAAGGTCCACATAGAAATGGGTAGGAAAAAGAGAAACACAGTTTCCACAGGAACACAACCCCTGATGCAGCAACCTGCAGGAGAGAGAGTTATAGCTGAGAGGTCCTAGCACACACTTGCCTGCCTGGGGCCACAGCAAAAAAAAACCCCAGCAGTTTATAGGGCATCTTGACTCTACAGGAAGGAAATCCATTTACTAACCTTAGAACTTCTGCCAAACAGGCAGGAAATTGCTAGAGCCTTCTTTGGAGTTGGAGGCACTGGTGAGTGCCATTGTTTGAGTTTCCCCAGGACTCCCCCCAGACTGAGTCCACTCTAACTCCAGCTACCCCTCCAAGGCAGCCTCAGTGTGGCACTATGCAGGGACTGCCCCTGGCTAAGACCCACTCCATCTCCAGGCACCCCGCCAAGGTGGCCTTTGGTGCAGTGCTCCCCAGGGATTGCTCCTGGCCCATGTCAATGCCAGCCCAGCCAGTCTGACAGAGTTGCCAGGCGCAGGTAGTCTACACAGGGGATGTTCCACACAAGTCCACTCCTTCAAGATCAGGAGATGTAGCTGTTTCACCTAATTCATAGAAACAAAAATGGAAAGGTCAAGAAAAATGAGGGAATATGTTTCAAATGAAAGAACAACAACAAAAAAAAATCAAGAAAAAAACCCTAGTGAAATGGAATTTATTTACCTGACGAAGAATTCAAAGAACTGGTCATAAGAATGCTCACTAAACTCAGGAGAAGAATAGAAGAACTCAGTGAGAATTTCAACAAAGATTGAGAAAATAAGAAAAAATCAACCAGAACTGAAGTATACAATCACTGAAATAAAAAATATACTAGAGGGGATAAGCAGCAGATAAGATGATAGAGAAGAAGAGATATGTGATCTGGAAGATAGAGTAGTAAAAATCATTCTATCAGAAGGATAGAAAGAATGACATTTTTAAACTGAGAATTTAAGGAGTCTCTGGGACAACATCAAGCATACTAACATTCACATTATAGGGGTCCCAGAAAGAGAATAGAGAGACAGAAAACTTATTTGAAGAATTAATGACTGAAAGCTTCCCTAACCCATGAAAGGAAATAGACATCAGGAACAGGACGCACAGAGAGTCCTAAACAAGATGAGCCTAAAAAGAGCCACACCAAGATATATTGTAATTAAAATGGGGAAAGTTAAAAATAAAGAGAGAATCGTAAAGGCAGCAAGAGAAAGACAACTAATTGCATACAAGGGAAACCCTATAAGATTATCAGCTGATTTTTCAGCAGAAATTTTACAGGCCAGAAGGAAGTGGCAGAATATATTTAAAGTGCTAAAGGAAAAAAACTTACAGCCTGGAATATTCTATCTGGAAATGTTATCATTTAGAATTGAGGGAGAGATGAGTCTTCTAGCCAAGCAGGAACTAAAGGAGATCATCACCACTAAACTGGCCTTACAAGAAATATTAAAATGTCTTCTTTAAGCAAAAAAGGCCACACTTAGAAATAAGGAAATATATAAAAGAAAAATCTTGCTGGTAAAGGCAAATATATGGTAATGGCAGTGGATCAGTCATTTAAAAAGCTAGTATGAAGGTTAAAATGTAAAAGGGTACAATCAACTGTAACTTTGTATACACAGAATAAAAATATGTAAAATATGGCATCAAAAACAAAAAATGTGGGGGGTGGAGTAAAAATGTAGTGCTCTTAGAATGCCTTTGAACTTAAGTGACTATCAGCTTAATAAAGATGGCTAGGGCTTCCTTGGTGGCACAGTGGTTGAGAATCCTCCTGACAATGCAGGGAACATTTGTCCAAGCACTGGTCAGGGAAGATCCCACATGTTGCGGAGCAACTAAGCCCATGCACCACAACTACGGAGCCTGAGCTCTAGAGCCCATGAGCCACAACTACTGAAGCCTGTGCACCATAGAGCCCATGCTCCACAAAAAGAGAAGCCACTGCAATGATAAGCCCGAACACTGTAATGAACAGTAGCCCCGCTCACTACAGTTAGACAAAAGCCTGTGGGTAGCAGTGAAGACTCAATGCAGACAAAATTAAATGAATAAATAAATTAATTAATTTTTTAAAATAGATGGCTATATATATGGGTCAATATGTACATAAAACTCATGACAACCACAAATCAAACACCTATAATGGACACACAAAAAATAAAGAGGAATCTTAACATAACACTAAAGGAATCCATGAAACCACAAAGGAAGGGTCCAAGAGAAAAACAAAGAAACAGAGAACTATAAAAACAACCAACAAACAATTAACAAAATGGCAATAAGTATATACCTTTATTTACTTATGTAATAAAGTAAAAAAATAATTACTTTATTTACTTATGTATTTATTTTTAACTTCTTTATTGGAGTATAATTGCTTTACAATGGTGTGTTACTTTCTGCTGTATAACAAAGTGAATCAGCTATACATATACACACATCCCCATATCTCCTCCCTTTTGTGTCTCCCTCCCATCCTCCCTATTCCGCCCCTCTAGGTGGTCACAAAGCACAGAGCTGACCTCCCTGTGCTATGTGGCTGCATCCCACTAGCTATCTATTTTACATTTGGTAGTGTATATATGCACATGCCACTCTCTCACTTCATCCCAGCTTACCCTTCCCCCTCCCCGAGTCCTCAAGTCCATTCTCTACATCTGTGTCTTTATTCCTGTCCTGCCCCTAGGTTCTATAGAACTTTTTTTTTTTTTTAGATTTCACATATATGTGTTAGCATACAGTATTTATTTTTCTCTTTCTGAATTACTTCACTCTGTATGAGAGTCTCTAGGTCCATCCACCTCGCTACAAATAACTCAATTTCATTTCATTTTAAGGTTGAGTAATATTCCATTGTATATATGTGCCACATCTTCTTTATCCATTCATCAGTTGATGTACATTTATGTTGCTTCCATGTCCTGGCTATTCTAAATAGTGCTGCAATGAATATTGTGGTACATGACTCTTTTTGAATTATGGTTTTCTCAGGGTATATGCCCAGTAGTGAGATTGCTGGGTCGTATGGTAGTTCTATGTTTAGATTTTTAAGGAACCTCCATACTGTTCTCCATAGTGGCTGTATCAACCTACATTCCCACCAACAGTGCAAGAGGGTTCGCTTTTCTCCACACTCTCTCCAGCATTTATTGTCCGTAGAATTTTTAATGATGGCCATTCTCACTGGTGTGAAGTGATACCTCATTGTAGTTTTGACTTGCGCTTCTCTAATGAGTCGCGATGTTGAGCATCCTTTCATGTGTTTGTTGGCAATCTGTATGTCTTCTTTGGAGAAATGTCTATTTAGGTCTTCTGTCTATTTTTGGTTTGAGTTGTTTATTTTTTGGATATTAAGCTGCCTGAGCTGCTTGTAAATTTTGGAGATTAATCTTTTGTCAGTTGCTTCATTTGCAAATATTTTCTCCCATTCTGAGGGTTTTCTTTTCGTTTTGTTTATGGTTTCCTTTGCTGTGCAAAAGCTTTGAAGTTTCATTAGGTCACACTGGCTTATTTTTGTTTTTATTTCCATTTCTCTAGGAGGTGGGTCAAAAAGGATCTTGCTGTGATTTATGTCATGGAGTGTTTTATCTAGGTTTTCCTCTAAGAGTTTGATAGTGTCTGGCCTTACATTTAGGTCTTTCAAACCTTTTGAGTTTATTTTTGTGTATGGTGTTAGGGAGTGATCTAATTTCATTCTTTTACATGTAGCTGTCCTGTTTTCCCAGCACCACTTATTGAAGAGGCTGTCTTTTCTTCACTGTACATTCTTGCCTCCTTTATCAAAAGTGAGGTGCCCATATGTGCATGGGTTTATTTCTGGGCTTTCTATTGTGTTCCATTGATATATATATCTTTTTTTGTGCCAGTACCATACTGACTAGATTACTGTAGTGTTATACTATAGTCTGAAGTCAGGGTGTCTGATTCCTCCAGCTCCATTTTTCTTTCTCAAGGTTGCTTTTGCTCTTCGAGATGTTTTGTGTTTCCATACAAATTGTGAAGTTTTGTGTTCTAGTTCTGTAAAAAATGCCATTGGTAGTTTGGTAGGGATTGCATTGAAGCTGTAGATTGCTTTGCGTAGTATAGTCATTTTCACAATGTTGCTTCGTGCAATCCAAGAACATGGTATATCTCTCCATCTGTTTGTATCATCTTTAATTTCTTTCATCAGCGTCTTATAGTTTTCTGCATACAGGTGTTTTTTCTCTTTGGGTAGGTTTATTCCTAGATATTTTATGCTTTATGTTGCAATGGTAAATGGGAGTGTTTTCTTAATTTCACTTTCAGAGGTTGCATCATTAGTATATAGGAATGCAAGATTTTCCTGTGCATTAATTTTGTATCCTGCTACTTTACCAAGTTCATTGATTAGCTCTAGTAGTTTTCTGGTAGCATCTTGGGATTCTCTATGTATAGTATCATGTCATCTGCAAACAGTGACAGCTTTACTTATTCTTTTCTGATTTGGATTCCTTTATTTCTTTTTCTTCTCTGATTGCTGTGGCTAAAACTTCCAAAAGTATGTTGAATATTGGTGAGAGTGGGCAACCTTGTCTTGTTCCTGATATTAGTGGAAATGGTTTCAATTTTTTAGCATTGAGAATGATGTCAGCTGTGGTTTTGTCATAAATGCCTTTATTATGTTGAGGTAAGTTCCCTCTATGCCTACTTTCTGGAGGGTTTTTATCATAAATGGGTGTTGAACTTTGTCAAAAGCTTTTTCTGCAACTATTGAGATGATTATTTGGTTTTTCTCCTTTAGTTTTTAATATGGTTTATCACATTGATTGATTTGCATTTATTGAAGACTCCTTGCATTCCTGGGATAAACCCCACTTGATCATGGTGTATCATCCTTTTAATGTGCTTTTGGATCCTGTTTGCTAGTATTTTGTTGAGAATTTTTGTATCTATGTTCATCAGTGATACTGGCCTGTAGTTTTCTTTCTTTGTGACATCTTTGTCTGGTTTTGGTGTCCGGGTGATGGTGGCCTCGTAGAATGTGTTTGGTAGTGCTCCTCCCTCTGCTGTGTTTTGGAAGAGTTTGAGAAGATAGGTGTTAGTTCTTCTCTAAATGCTTAATAGAATTCTCCTGTGAAGCCATCTGGTCCTGGGCTTTGCTTGTTGGAAGATTTTTTTTTGCGGTACACAGGCCTCTCACTGCTGGGGCCTCTCCCACTGCGGAGCACAGGCTCCGGACACGCAGGCTCAGCGGCCATGGCTCATGGGCCCAGTCGCTCCGCGGCATGTGGGATCTTCCCGGACCGGAGCACGAACCCACATCCCCTGCATCGGCAGGCAGACTCTCAACCACTGCGCCACCAGGGAAGCCCTCTGTTGGAAGATTTTTAATCACAGTCTCAATTTCAGTGCTAGTGATTGGTCTGTTTATATTTACTATTTCTTCTTGGTTTAGAATTGAACGTTGTGCTTATCTAAAAATTTGTCCATTTCTTACAGGTTGCCCATTTTATTGGCATATAGTTGCTTGTAGTAACCTCTCATGGTCCTTTGTATTTCTACAGTGTCAGTTGTTACTTCTCCTTTTTCATTTCTAATTCTATTGATTTAGTCTTCTCCCTTTTTTTCTTGATGAGTCCAGCTAATGGTTTATCAATTTTGTTTATCTTCTCAGAGAATCAGCCTTTAGTTTTATTGATCTTTGCTATCATTTCCTTCATTTCTTTTTCATTTATTTCTGATCTGATCTTTATCATTTCTTTCCTTCTCTTAACTTTGTTTTTTTTTTTATGGTTTTTTTTTTTGTTCTTCTTCTTTCTCTAATTGCTTTAGGTGTAAGGTTAGGTTGTTTTTTAGAGATGTTTCTTGTTTCTTGAGGTAGGATTGTATTTCTATATACTTCCCTCTTAGAACTGCTTTTGCTGCATCCCATAGGTTTTGGGTCATCATGTTCTCATTGTCCTTTGTTTCTAGGTAATTTTTGACTTCCTCTTTGATTTCCTCAGTGATCTCTTGGTTATTCAGTAGTGTATTGTTTACCCTCCATGTGTTTGTACTTTTTACAGATTTTTTCCTGTAATTGATATCTAGTCCCAAAGCGTTGTGGTCGGAATGCACACTTGATATGATTTCAATTTTCTTAAATTTACCAAGGCTTGATTTGTGACCCAGGATATAATCTATCCTGGATAATGTTCCATGAGCACCTGAGGTGAAAGTGTATTCTGTTGTTTTGGATGGAATGTCCTATTAATATCAATTAAGTCCATTTTGTTTAATGTATCATTTAAAGCTTGTGTTTCTTATTTATTTTCATTTTGGATGATCTGTCCAGTGGTGAAAGTGGAGTGTTAAAGTCCCATAATATTATTGTGTTACTGTCGAATTTCCCCTTTTATGGCTGTTACCAATTCTCTTATGTATTGAGGTTCTCCTACGTTGGGTGCATAAATATTTACAATTGTTATATCTTCTTCTTGGATTGATCCCTTGATCATTATGTAGTGTCCTTCTTTGTCTCTTGTAAGAGTCTTTATTTTAAAGTCTATTTTGTCTGATATGAGAATTGCTGCTCCAGCTTTCTTTTGATTTCCATTTGCATGGAATATCTTTTTCCATTCCCTCACTTTCAGTCTGTATGTGCCCCTAGGTCTGAAATGGGTCTCTTGTAGGCAGAATATATACAGGTCTTGTTTTTGTACCCATTCAGCCAGTCTATGTCTTTTGGTTGGAGCATTTAATCCATTTAAATTTAAGGTTATTATCAATATGTATAATTTTTTTTTCTTTTTTTGCTGTACGCAGGCCTCTCACTGTTGTGGCCTCTCCCGTTGTGGAGCACAGGCTCCAGACATGCAGGCTCAGTGCCCATGGCTCATGGGCCCAGCCGTTCGGTGGCATGTGGGATCTTCCCGGACTGGGGCACGAACCCGTGTCTCCTGCATTGGCAGGCGGACTCTCAACCACTGTGCCACCAGGGAAGCCCAATATGTATATTCTTATTACCATATTCTTAATTGTTTTGGGTTTGTTTTTGGAGGTGTTTCCCTTGTCTTGTGTTTCCTGCCTAGATAAGTTCCTTTAACATTTGTTGTAGAGCTGGTTTGATGGTGCTGAATTCTCTTAACTTTTGCTTGTCTGTAAAGGTTTTAATTTATCCGTTGAATCTGAACGAGATCCTTGCTGGGTAGAGTAATCTTGGTTGTAGGTTTTTCTCTTTCATCACTTTAAATATGTGCTACCACTGCCTTTTCGCTTTCAGAGTTTCTGCTGAACAATCAGCTGTAACCTTATGGGGATTCCCTTGCATGTTATTTGTTGCTTTTCTCTTGATGCTTTTAATTTTTTTTCCTTTGTATTTAATATTTGATAGTTTGATTAACATATGTCTTGATTTATGCTGTATGGGACTCTGCACTTCCTGGACATTATTGACTATTTCCTTACCCATATTAGTGAAGTTTTCAACTACAGTCTCTTCAAATATTCTCTCAGTCCCTTTCTTTTTCTCTTCTTCTGGGACCCCATAATTTGAATGTTGGTGCATTTAATGTTGTCCCAGAGGTCTCTGAGACTGTCCTCAATTCTTTTCATTCTTTTTTCTTTATTCTGCTCTGTTGTAGTTATTTCCACTATTTTATCTTCCAGGTCACTTATCCGTTCTTCTGCCTCAGTTATTCTGCTACTGATTCTTTCTAGAGAATTTTAAGCTTCATTTATTGCATTGTTCATCACTGTTTGTTTCCTCTTTAGTTCTTCTAGGTCCTTGTTCAACATTTCTTGCATTTTCTCCATTATATTTCCAAGATTTTTGGATCATCTTTACTATCATTACTCTGAATTCTTTTTCAGGTAGACTGCCTGTTTCCTCTTCATTTGTTTGATCTGGTGGGTTTTTACCTTGCCCCTTCATCAACTGTGTATTTCTCTGTCTTCTCATTTTGCTTAACTTACTGTGTTTGGGGTCTCCCTTTTTAGACTGCAGGTTCATAGTTCCTGTTGTTTTTGGTGTCTGCTCCCAGTGGGTAAAGTTGATTCAGTGGGCTTTGTAGGCTTCCTGGTGGAGGGGACTGGTGCCTGTGTTCTGCTGGATGAGGCTGTATCTTCTATTTCTGGTGGGCAGGACCACGTCTGATGGTGTGTTTTGAGGTGTCTGTGAACTTATTATGTTTTTAGGAAGCCTCTCTGCTAATAGGTGGGTTGGTCTTCCTGTCTTGCTAGTTGTTTAGCATAGGATGTCCAGCACAGCACTGTATCTTGCTGGTCGTTGAGTGGAACTGAGTGTTAGCATTGAGATGGAGATGTCTGGGAGAACTTCTGCTTTTTGATATTATGAGGGGCCGCGAGGTTTCTGGTGGAACAATGTCCTGAACTCAGCTCTCCCACTTCAGAGGCTGAGGCCTGACACCTGGCCAGAGGACCAAGACCTTGTCAGCCACACGCCTCAGAAGAAAAGGGATAGAAGTTCAAAGTGATGTGGTGTGAGAAGGGTGCGGTTTGCCTTTGCTAGCTTTGAAGATGGACTAAAGGGCCACAAGCCGAGGAATGCAGAAGCTGGAAAAGCCACTAGAAAATGTAGAATACCAGCCACATATGTAAGTTTATTTCTATTGGACAGCACTGCTGTACACAGGTGACTCCATCCATACCCATGGTTGCAACTGCCATCCATGGGATGAGGACTCACAAATCTACAGCAGGCACCACCCAGCTCTACAGGGAAAGAATCAAGTCGCTCACCTCCCAAGCAACATGGAAGCAACATGGAAGCACAACACTGATGGACTTCACTGGTGGTCCAGTGGTAAAGAATCTGCCTTCCAATGCAGGGGACATGGGTCTGATCCCTGGTCAGAGAACTAAGATGCCACATGCCGCAGGACAACTAAGCCCACCCGCCAGAACTACTGAGCTCATGCACCTCAAATAGAGAGCCTGAATGCCGACAAGTACAGAGCCCACATGCCAAAACTACAGAGCCCACGTGCCCTGGAGCCTGCATGCCACAACTAGAGAAGAGAAAACCCACAAGCCACAACTAGAGAGAAGCCCACACACTGCAATGAAAAATCCCGCATGCCTCAACAAAGATCCAGCATGCCGCAACTAAGAACCGATGAAACCAAAAATAAATAATAAATCTTAAAAAAAAAAATACTGTACTGTATACTCAAAAGTTGCTAAGATAGTAAATCTTAAATATTCTCACCACAAAAACAAAAAAAAAAGGTAATTATGTGAGGTGATGGAGGTGTTAACTAACCCTGTTATGGTAATTATTTGCAATGTATCTGTGAATCAAATCATCACACTGTACATCTTAAACGTACACAGTATTATATACATCAACTATATCTCAAATCTAAAAATAAATGAATGAATGAATGTTTAAAATCAAAAAAAAGAAAAAAAGAAAAGGGAGAGAAAGAAATAAAAAATAATAATAAATAAAATCAAATAAAGTTATTAATACAGAAAAATATTTTTAAAAATAAAAAATGTAAAAAGTAAAAAAAAAAAAATGAAAGAGACAAATAAAGAAAAAAGCAACAAAACAAAAACCAAATCCTCCAGTGATAACAAGTGCTAAAAACTACACTTAACAACAAAACAAAACAAAAGACAGTCATACCCTAGGATAAATAGCAAAGCCAAAGCTATAGAGACAAAATCACACAAAGAGGCATACACATGCACACTCACGAAAAGAGAAAAAGGAAAAAAAGGAATATATATATATATAATTTAAATAGGAAGAGAGCAACCAAATCAATAAACAAATCTACCAATGATAATAAGATCTAAATACTAAACCAAGATAAACATAAAACCAGAAACAATTTAGATGCAGAGAGCAAACCCCAAGTCTACAGTTGCTCTTAAAGTCCACTGCCTCACGTTTGGGATGATTCATTGACTATTCAGGTATTCCACAGATGCAGGGTAAATTCAGTTGATTGTGGAGATTTAATCTGCTGCTCCTGAGGCTGTTGGGAGAAATTTCCCTTTCTCTTCTTTTTTCACATAGCTCCTGGGGTTCAGCTTTGGATTTGGCCCTACCTCTGTGTGAAGGTTGCCTGAGGGAATCTGTTCTTTGCTCAGACAGGACGGGGTTAAAGTAGCACCTGATCAGGGGACTCTCGCCCACTCAGGTCAGGGGTTGGAGGGGTACGGAATGCAGGGCGAGCCTGCAGGCAGCAGAGGCTGACATGACGTTGCAACAGCCTGAGGCATGCTGTGTGTTCTCCCGGAGAAGTTGTCCCTGGATCCCAGGACCCTGGCAGTGGTGGGCTGCACAGGCTCCCGGGAGGGGAGGTGTGGAGGGTGACCTGTGCTTGCACACAGACTTCTTGGTGGCTGTAGCAGCAGCCTTAGAATTTCATGCTTGTCTATGCGGTCCGCATTGGTAGCTGCGGCTCACGCCCATCTCTGGAGCTAATTTAGGCGGTGCTCTGAATCCCCTCTCCTTGCACACCCTGAAACAATGGTCTCTTTCCTGTTAGGCAGGTCCAGAGTTTTTCCTGGACTCCCTCCCGGCTAGCTGTGGTGCACTAGCCCCCTTCAGGCTGTGTTCATGCAGCCAACCCCAGTCCTCTCCCTGGGATCTGACGTCCAAACCCGTAGCCTCAGCTCCCAGCCCCCACCCACCCTAGCGGGTGAGCAGACAAGCCTCTCAGGCTGGTGAGTGCTGGTAGGCACCGATCCTCTGTGCAGGAATCTCTCTGCTTTGCCCTCTGTGCCCCTGTTGCTGCGCTCTCCTTCATGGCTCAGAAGCTTCCCCCTGCCCACCTCCCGTCTGCACCAGTGAAGGGGCTTCCTAGTGTGTGGAAACTTTTCCTCTTTCACAGTTCCCTCCCCCAGGTGCAGGTCTCGTCCCTATTCTTTTGTCTCTGTTTTTCCTTTCTCCCTACCCAGGTACGTGGGGAGTTTCTTGCCTTTTGGGAAGTCTGTAGTCTTCTGCCAGCATTCAGTAGGTGTTCTGTAGGAGTTGTTCCACTTGTACATGTAGTTTTGATGTATTTGTGGGGAGGAAGGTGATCTCCACGTCTTACTCCTCTGCCATCTTGAAGGCGCCCCAATAATTACTTTACATGTAAGTGCACTAAATGCTACAATCAAAAGATGTAACACAGCTGAATGGATAAAAAAATCAAGACCCATATATATGCTGTTTATAAGAGACTCAGCTCAGATCTAAAGACACACATAGACTGAGGGTGAAGGGATGGAAAAGGAAAGAAACCTTGGGTAACAATTCTCATATCAACCACAATAGACTTGTAAACACAGACTGTAACAAAAGACAAAGAAGAGCATTACATAATGATAAAGGGGTCAATCCAACAAGAGGATATAACACTTTTAACCAGTTATACACCCAACAGAGGAACAACAGAGGAACACCTAATATAAAGCAAATATTAATAGCTAACAGAAGAAATAGACAGCAGTACAGTAATAGTAGGGGATGGTAATACCTCTTCTACATCAATGGATAGATCATCCAGACAGATGATCAATAAGGAAACACTGGACTTAAATGACACATTACAGCATATGAACTTAATAAGTATATATAGAGCATTCCATCCAAAAGCAGTAGAATACACATTCTTTCATTTTTCTTTAACTTTTTAAAATTAATTTTTATTGGAGTATAGTTGATTTACAGTGTTGTGTTAGTTTCTGCAGTACAGCAAAGTGAATCAGTTATACATATACATATATCCACTCTTTTTTAGATTCTTTTCCCATATAGGTCATTACAGAGTATTGAGTAGAGTTCCCTGTGCTATACAGTAGGTTCTTACAGCTATCTATCTTATATATAGTAGTGTGTATATGTTAATCCCAATCTCCCAATTTATTCTTCCCCCACCCTTACCCCCTGGTAACTATAAGTTTGTTTTCTACATCTGTGACTCTATTTCTGTTTTATAAATAGGTTCATTTGTACCATTTTTTAAGGTTCCACATGTAAGCAATATCATATGATATTTGTTTTTCTCTGTCTGACTTTCTCTGTATGACAATCCCTAGGTCAATTCATGTTGCTGCAAATGGCATTATTTCATTCTTTTTTTTTTTTTAATTTGCTACCTTTGTTTCCCACAACTGAAAGAGAATGTTCATGGATGCAAATTGAGAAGATTGGCTTTCAGGAATTTCTTGTTAGTTAGTGGACCAGAGCCAATATACACTTTATTTCATTCTTTTTTATGGCTGAGTAATATTCCGGTGTATATATGTACCACACCTACTTTATCAATTCATCTGTCTATGGAAATTTAAGTTGCTTCCATGTCCTGGCTATTGTAAATAGTGCAGCAATGAACATTGGGGTGCATGTATCTTTTCTAATTATGGTTTTCTCTGGATATAGGCCCAAGATTGGGATTGTTGGATCACATGGAATCTCTATTTTTAGTTTTTTAAGGAACCTCCATACTGTTCTCCATAGTGGCTGTACCAATTTACATTCCCACCAACATGGGAGGGTTCCCTTTTCTCCACACCCTCTCCAGCATTTAGTGTTTGTAGATATTTTTTGATGCTGGCCATTCTGGCTGGTGTGAGGTGATACCTCATTGCAGTTTTGATTTGCATTTCTCTAATAATTAGTGATGTTCAGCATCTTTTCCTGTGCTTTTTGGCCATCTGTATGCCTTCTTTGGAGAAATGTCTGTTTAGGTCTTCTGCCCATTTTTGGTTTCGGTTGTTTGTTTTTTTGATATTCAGTTGCATGAGTTGCTTGTATATTTTGGAGATTAATCCTTTGTCAGTTGCTTTGTTTGCAAATATTTTCTCCCATTCTGAGGGTTGTCTTTTCGTCTTGTTTATGGTTTCCTTTGCTTTGCAAAAGCTTTGAAGTTTCATTAGGTCCCATTTGTCTATTTTTGTTTTTATTTCCATTTCTCTAGGAGGTGGGTCAAAAAGGATCTTGCTGTGATTTATGTCATGGAGTGTTTTATATAGGTTTTCCTCTAAGAGTTTGATAGTGTCTGGCCTTACATTTAGGTCTTTCAAACCTTTTGAGTTTATTTTTGTGTATGGTGTTAGGGAGTGATCTAATTTCATTCTTTTACATGTAGCTGTCCAGTTTTCCCAGCACCACTTATTGAAGAGGCTGTCTTTTCTTCACTGTACATTCTTGCCTCCTTTATCAAAAGTGAGGTGCCCATATGTGCATGGGTTTATTTCTGGTCTTTCTATTGTGTTCCATTGATCTATATATCTTTTTTTGTGCCAGTACCATACTGTCTTGATTACTGTAGCTTTGTAGTATAGTCTGAAGTCAGGGAGCCTGATTGCTCCAGCTCTGTTTTTCTTTCTCAAGATTGCTTTGACTACTGGGGTCTTTAGTGTTTCCATACTGATTGTAAATTTTTTTGTTCTTATTCTGTGAAAAATGCTATTGGTAATTTGATAGGGTTTCCATTGAATGTGTAGATCACTTTGGGTAGTATAGTCATTTTGACAGTATTGATTCTTCCAATCCAAGAACATGGTATATCTCTCTATCTGTTTGTGCCATCTTTGATTTCTTTCATCAGTATCTTATAGTTTTCTGAGTATCTGAGTTCAGGTATTTTGCCCTGTGTGTGGCCCACACGCAGAGGTGGAGCTGAAAACACAGCTGAGCTCCAGGGGCTGTGCAACTAAGGAAGAAAAGATGAAATCTCTTCTAGCACCTGTGCAAACTGCAAATCAACACCCCCGTGACTAGCTTTGTAAACTCAGCACCTACAGAACATCTGAATGAACAACGAGTGCTCCTACAGCTGAGATAGGTCTAGCTTTAGCAGCTGTGGACTTTGTGGGTACATGCATGTGGGGGTTGGACTACGCCATAGTCTAAGCTGTCCCCTATAGCACCCACAGTGGATCCAGATCCATGATTACTGCAATTCTGGGACCTGACTTCAGTGGGTCTATGCTGGTGACCTGGTGAAAACAATGTCTGAGAGACACCAAGGCAAATTGCCAGCATACCCAAGGTTAAGGTGGGGCTGAGAGCAATGCCAACAACAGTGTAATCTGAGAACTCACACAATGGGTGAAAGATGACACAACAGAGTACACCCACAGGTGAACAGCTCCAGAGGAGGATTATTCCGTAGCTTCCCTCCCAGTGGGAGTGTGCCAGTCCTGCCTTCCTTGTACCACAGATCAGAAACACAGCTAAGAAACAGATCTGAGAGCCTCTACTCCAACAACTAGGGAGCAGACCCCACCTCTGACAGGGCAGTGACAACTACAGTGCCAAGGGGAGGCCCTGCTCAACACCCAGTGCAGGCTCTGGTCACCACAACGTTAGTCACACCTCCTATCAAGGGGATAATGGCCAGCGTACACTGAGGAAAGAGGTGGCAGACATGTTTACTAAAAACAGCCCTCACATCAAAAAATATTAAACCCACGCAGGCTACACAGGGATGTTCTCACATAAAAATAGCCCTTCAAGACAGTCTGAGGGCTGGCATCAGGAGGAAGAACCCCCAGAGAATTTAGCCTTGAAGGAGAGTGGGGCTTCAGTGCAGGAGCTCCACAGTGTTGGGGGAACAGAGACTCCAGTCTTGAAGGGCACACACAAGGTCTCATGTGCACTGGGACCAAGCACAAAGTAGTACCTCCATATGAACCTGGACTACACCTACCTAAGGGTCTTGGAGGGCCTCCTGGGGATGTGAAGCTTGACTATAGCTCATTGTGGGGACAAGGACACTGGTAGCAGAAGCCCCAGGGGCTATTGATTGGAGTGAGCTCTCCTGGAGGTCCACACTTCAGCACAAAAACCCAGCTCCACCCATCAACCTACAGGCTCCAGTGATGGAACGCCTCAGGCCAAACAACCAACAAGATAGGAACACAGCCTCACCCATCAGAAGACAGGCTGCCTAAAGTCATTCTGAGCTCCCAGCTACCTCAAAACACATACCTTAACATGGCCCTGTATGTTCTTTTCAAGTGTACATGGAGCATTCTTGAGGGTAAAATACATGTTAGGACACAAAACAAGACTCAATAAATTTAAGAAGATTAAAATCATATTAATCATCTTTACTACCACAATGGTATGAAACTAAAATAAACTATAAGAAGAAAATGGGAAAAACTACAAACACATGAAGACTAAAAAACGTGCTACTAAACAATCAATGAGCCAACAAAGAAATCAAAGAAGAAATCAAAAAATACCTTGAGACAAGTGAAAATGGAAAACAACTCTCCAAAATCTACGAGGTGCAGCAAAGACAGTCCTAAGAGGGAAATTCATAGTGATACGAGCTTACTTCAAGAAACAAGAAAAACCTCAAATAAGCAATCTAAATTTATATTTAAAGGAACTAGAGAAAGAAGAACAAACAAAGTCCAAAGTTAGTAGAAGGAAGAAAATGATAAGGATCAGAGAGGAAATAAATGAAATAAAGATTTAAGCAAAAAAACAAAGAAAAATCAATGAAACTATGTTGGTTCTTTGAAAAAAATAAACAAATCAACAAGCCTTTAATCAGAATCATCAAGAAAAAAATGAGAGTCCAAATAAACAAAATCAGAAATGAAAGAAGAGAAATTACAACCAACACCACAGAAACACAAAGAATCATAAAAATATACTATGAACAAATATATGTCAACAAATTAGACAACCTAGAAGAAATAGATAAACTAGAAATAAGCAATCTTTCAAGACAGAATCATGAAGAAATAGAAAATCTGAATAGACCAATGACTTGAAATGAAATTGAATCAGTAATCAAAAAACTTCCCCAAAATAAAAGTTCAGGTCTGGATGGCTTTACAGGTGAATTCTACAAAATATTTCAAGAAGAGTTAATACCTATCATTGTAAAATTATTCCCAAAAACTGAAGTGGAAGGAACACATCCAAACACATTTTATGGGGCTAGCATTACCCTTATATAAAACAAAACTCCAAAGGAAAAAAAAAAAAAGAAAATTATGGTCCAAAATTCCTGATGCAAATATATGAAGAATCCTCAACAAAATATTAGCAAACAGAATTCAACCATACATTAAAAAAAATACACTATGATCAAGTGGAATTCATTCCAGGGATGCAAGAATGGTTTAACAGACATAAGTCAATAAATGTGATACACCACAGTAATAAAATGAAGGATAAAATCATGTCATCTTCTCAATAAATGTAGAAAAAGCGTTTGACAAAATTCAACATCCACTTATGATAAAAATTCTCAACAAAGTGAGTATAGAAGGAACATAACTCAACATGATAAAGGCCATGTATGACAAACCCACAGCTAACAACTTACCTAATGGTTAAAAGCTAAAAGCTTTTCCTCTAAGGTAAGGAGCAAGACAAGGATGCCCATTCTTGCCATTTTTATTCAACATAGTATTGGAAGTCCTAGCCACAGCAATTAGGCAAGAAAAAGAAATAAAAGCCATCCAAATTGGAAATGAAATGGTAAAACTGTCACTATTTGTGGATGACATGATCCTATATGTAAAAAAAAAACCAAAAAAACCCCAAAAAACCAAAGATTTTACCCCAAAGCTATTAGAACTAATAAATGAATTCAATAAAGTTGTGGAAGGATACAAAATTAATATACAGAAATCTGTTGCATTTCTATACACTAACAATGAACTATCAGAAAGAGAAATTAAGGAAATAATACCATTTACAATCACATCATAAAATAGTAAAATACCTAGGAATACTGTAAGTCCCAGAGGAACCTTCAAGTAGCAAATTTCAAAGATGTGTTTGTGCCCAGAGAAAGGACGAAGAGAGACAAGAGGAAAAAGAAATAACTGAAAAACCAAAGAGATTCACAATGCTGGAAATGGCAAGGGGATTTTCTTTATTTGAGGAGACACAGTTAGTTTTTGAGGGGCAGGACCTGAATGTAGAATGGTACATGAAAGTTGCAGCAGCTGTTCAGAATGCAATCCAGTGTTACCATGTCATCTATGACGAGAAAAAAAGAACTACTACCCAGACATCACTGGATCGTTTTTTCAAGAGGGTAGATAGAATTGAATCCAGCAAGGAACCAGAACTTGGGCATTGATGTTAGGTGTGAGTGAAATCACAGTTTGCCCTCTATCTCCTACTGTTGCTGATTGTTCAGCTCTACCATCTCCCACCCCCTCTCCCTCCTCCAGTCAGTAACTCTTCTTGCCTCTTCACTCAGTGCCAGCCCCTGTATGCCAGCTGTTGTACTGTACTACTGTGTTTTCTTTTTTATGTATTATTTGTGTGAAAAATATTATAAACCTATCACAGTACAGTACTATATTGTCAACTGTGTTGATTGGCGACCTAGGCTAACTTTGCTGGACTCACAACAATTTGGACTCATGAACATTCTCTTGGAATGGAACTTGTTCGTATGTAGGGGACTTACTGTAAATTTAACTAAGGAAGTGAAAGACCTGTACTCTGAAAAGTATAAGATATTGAGGAAGGAAATTGAAGAACAGCACAAATAAATGGGAAGATGAACTATGTTCACAGATTGGGAAAATTATTATTTTAAAATGTCTATGTTATCCCAAGAAATCTACAGATTCAATGCAATTCCTATCAAAATACCAATGGCATTTTTTCACAGAAATAGTACAAAGAATTCTAAAATTTGTATGGAACCACAAAAGATCCCAAATTGCCAAAGCAATCTTGAGAAAGAAGAACAAAGCTAGAGCTAGCTTGCTCTCAGACTTGAAACTATACTAGAAACCTATAGTAATTAAAACAGTATGGTACTGGCACAAAAACAGATATATAGATCAATGGGACAGAATAGAGAGCCCAGAAATAAAGCCACTCTCATATGTTCAATTAATCTATGACAAAGGAGGTAAGAGTATACAATGGGGAAAATATAGTCTCTTCAATAAATGGTGTTGGGGAAACTAGATAGCTACAGGCAAAAGAATCAAACTAGACCACTTTCTTACACCACATACAAAAATAAACTCAAAATGGATTAAATATAAGACCTGAGACCATAAAACCTCTAGAAGAAAACATAGGCAGTAACCTCTTTCACATCAATCTTAGCAATACTTTTTTGTATATGGCTCCTAAGGCAAAAGAAACAAAAGCAAAAATAAACAGATGTGACTACATCAAACTAAAAATCTTTTGGACAGCAAAGGAAACCACCAACAAAATGAAAACACAACCTACTGCATGGGAAAAGAGATTTGCAAAAGATATATCTGATAAGATATTGATATCCAAAATATGCAAAGAACTCATACAACTCAATATCAAAGAAACAACCTGATTTAAAAATGGACAGAGGACCTGAATAGACATTTTTCTAAAGAAGACATACAGATGAACAACAGACACTTGAAATTATTAACCATCAGGGAAATGCAAGTCAAAACCACAATGAGGTATAACCTCATACCTGTCAAAATGGCTATTATCAAAAAGACAAGAAACAATAACTATAGGTGAGGATGTGCAAAAAAGGGAAACCTGGTGCACTGTTATTGGAAATGGAAATTGGTGTAGTCACTATGGAAGACAGTATGGAGATTCCTCAAAAAATTACAAGTAGAACTACCTTATGATCCAGCAATTCCACTCCTGGATATGTATCTGAAGAAATGAAAACACTGATTGAAAAAGATACAGGTACCACAATATTCATAGCAGCATTATTTACAATAGCCTAAACATGGAAGCAATCTATGTGTCCATCGATAGATGAATGGATAAAGAAGATGTGGTGTGTGTGTATATATATATTATATATATGTATATATATATTATATATATAAAATGGAATATTCCTCAGCCATAAAAATATGAATCTTGTCGTTTATAGGAACGTGGATGGACCTGGAAAGTATTATGTTAAGCGAAATAAGTCAAACAGAGATAAACAAATACCATATGATTTCACTTATATGTGTGATCTAAAAAATAAAACTAATAAGGAAACAAAACAAAAACCGAAAAAGACTCATAAATACAGAGTACAAAATGGTGGGTGCCAGAGGAGAGGAGTGGAGGGATAGATGAAATAGGTGAAGGGGTTGAAGAGGTATAAGCTTCCAGATAAAATAAATGTCATGTGGATGTACACCTAAGGAATAGCATCAATAATATTGTAACACTTTGTATGGTGGTGGATGGAACTGGTCTTATTGTGGTGATCATTTCATAATGCATAAAAGTGTTGTAGGTTGTATACCTGAAACTAATACAATATTGCATGTTAATTATAATTCAAGAAAAAAAGAAAAAAAAGCATCATAATTCTCAGTAAGTGGAACTCTTTCTTCTACTCCATTTGGTCATTCAACACATATTGATTAAACGTCCTCGATGTACAAAGCATCATGCTAATTGCTAGGAGATTCAGAGGCAAACATGGCATTTAAGTTTCTATAAGGAAGTGCTGTTTCTTCTCCTGATTTTATTTATTTAATTAATAAAATCAGTATGGATGTATGGATATTTATTTTATTCTATTCAATACTATTATTTATTTTGTGGCTTAAATTGCTCTAGCTGGGGCCCTTAGGAGATCCTTCAGGGTGTGTCATTTTGATAAGTCTCATCACTTTTTCTTATAAATCTTTTTCAGGATTCATTCTGAACCTATCATCTACCAGGGGCGGCTTTACGGCTTTATTTTGCACAGCAATTTTTTGGCCTTTAAAAAACTGATTTATTGCTTTAAAAAAAAGATTTTTTGAGGTAAAAAAATATGTCACTGTAGATACTTCATATTTTATAAAATCTATATAAAGGAAATCACACAAATTTCTTTCTGGCTTCTTTTATCAGTATAATTATTTTGAGATCTTCCATGTTGTGTATATCAATAGTTCATTTCTTTTTATTGATAAGTAGTATTCTACTGCATGGATATATCATATTGTTACTCCTATTCCATTTCTCTGTTGATGGACGTTTGTTGTTTCCTGTTTTTGCTTATTACAGACAAGCTGATATGAACATTCTTATTATATAGGTTTTTGTGTGAACTGGAAGATCTTGGGAAGGGTAGGGGAGAAAGGTAGAGAGACCGGGATTTTGTATACTCCATTCATGAAACATTTTTGAGAAACCACATCTGAGCCAGGAGGACTCTGAGTGGAGTCTGAGGCATGGATTTATATGTAGGTAGTTTGAGAAGTAATCCCAGGAACAAAAATGAGGGAAAGAGGTGAGTGATACAGGGAAGAAAGTAAATTCAACTTAAGGTGCTTTTTTGAGGTTACTGCCTTGGGGAATGGGGCTTGTTTATTAACAGACATCTCATGAAACCAGAATTGTCCACTTGAAGGACAGAAGGTGGGAACACCTACTCACTAGATCTTATTCCCTCATGTTCAAGGGTTTTCCCTGGAGAAATTACTCAATGTTCTGAACTATGTATGTGCCAGAGCCCAGCAAACAGAACTTGACTCTGTAGCTATTAAACAAGGAAATAAAAAATGAGCATCTGGCTCATTATGCATGGCATATGGTGTGAGTGCATTGGGCACCCTCTGAAAAGCATCATAAATCCAATAGTACTATTTTTCTTATATCCTGAAAGCTGCAAAAATGCCTCATCCATCTTAAGCATATGGGCAATATAGAAAGATTTAGAATAGAAATTAAACATTACATTGCAATCCAATTCCTTCTGTGTAACTCTAAGAGCAATGAATAAACTGCTTTCATCATTTTCATGCCTGGGAACTTCTACATTCAGTGTCCTCCAAGTATGTAATCTGTGCTATGTTTGTAGTTTCTCATGTTTCCTGGGTGAAATCTTATTCCTGGTCATTGATTTGTGAAAGATTTACTCAGTTAGCCATGAATATGGAGAACTTGTTAAGCTACATTGTGTTTAGAGCAATAAAGGAATTCGATTCTTTTGTCAGCTCCACAGTTTTACATGTTCCGATTGATACACAGAATAAAAATACATACCCTTAGGAAAATGAGGTTAAGTTTGACCTTTTGAGCTTTTTAAACTTAGAATGAAATACTCATAAAAATTCAAAAGAAGTAAAACAAAGGGCAGAAAATAATAAAACTGGAAGAAAAATTGAGTTGATATTAAAAATCAAAAGATAATTGTGTTAGTTTACTAGGGCTCCTGTAACAAATTACCATTAAACTGGTGGCTTAGAACATTGTAAGGAATTTATTTTCTCACAGTTTTGGAGGCCAGAAGTCTGAAATCAAGGTGTGGACAGGGCTGCACTCCCTCTGAAGGCTGTAGGGGAGGATACTTCCATGACTCTTCCAGCTTCTGGTGGCTATGGGCAATTCTCAGCTTCCTTGGCTTGTGTTCACATCCCTCCAATGTCTGCCTCTGTCTTCATATCACTTTCTCCTCTGTGTTGGAGTCTTCTCCTCTTCTGCCTCAAATCTTTCTGTCTTTCTCTTATAAAGACACTTTTCATTGGGTTTAGGGTCCACTCAGATAATCCAGGATGATCTCCTCATCTCAACATTCTTAATTACATCTGCAAGGACTCTTTTTCCAAATAAAGTAACACTCAGGTTCTGGGGATTAAGATATGAACATATTTTTTTGGGGGGGGGGTCACCATTCAACACAGTATAGTAATTCTTTGAAAAAAGTAATAAAATAGACACATCCTGTATAACTCTGATCAAGAAAAAAAGAGAAGACACAACAAAGGAATGGTATGATAGGTAGCATAGTAACAGAAACGGAGGAGATTTAAAATTGCAGGATAATGAAACATACAGCTTTATAACAATACATTTAAAAACAAGTAAAATTAACAATTTTCTAAAATGCTCTAATTTGCTTTTAACTTGGCTCCAAAAGGCATAACCAAATAGATCATGAATCAAAAGAGAATTTGAAATAAGTCGAATATCTTCTAAAATAGATATTACTCAAATGGTTTTATAGATGAACTCTATCAAACTTTCAAGGAATAGAAAAATATTATCCTATATTCTAAAAGAGGAGAAAAGAAGAAGAAGAAGAAGAAGAAGAAGAAGAAGAAGAAGGAGAAGGAGAAGGAGAAGGAGAAGGAGAAGGAGAAGAAGAAGAAGGAGGAGGAGGAGGGGGTGGGAGGGGAAGGAGGGGGCGGGGGATGAGGAAAAAAGATCGTGTTAGTTTGCTTGAGCTGCCATAACAAAATATCACATGTTGGCTGGCTTAAAAAACAGCCACTTATAGCCTCACAATTCTGGAGGCTAGAAGTCCAAGGTCAAGGTCTTAAAAAATTCAGTTTCCTGTGAGACATGTCTTCCTGGCTTGCAGTTGTCCACTTTCTTGCTGTGTCCTCACGTGGACTTTTGTCTGTGCATGTACACAGAAACAGAGAGAAAGAGCTCTGGTATCTCTTTCTTTTCCTATAAGGACACTGGTTCTATAATATTAGACCCCACTCTTATGAATTAATTGTAACCCTAGTTAGATCCTTAACGTCTTTATCTACAAATACAATCACATGGGGGTTAGAGATTCAACGTATGAATTTGAGAGGAGAATACAATTCAGTCCAGAACAAAGATAAAAATTAAATATCTGATTTTATGCCAACAGCATAAATATATTATCAAAACAGGAAAAGGACATCAGAAATGTTAATTTATATGTCAGTATTGCTTACCCATGAGTATAGATGGAAAATTCTTAAGTTTTTAAAATAAAATACGTATGCAAGGAATGGAGAATGTTTCAAAAACAGAAAAATACCTGTCAAATTTTTCAATACAGTATAATATTAAAAGTCAGATTCCATATTATTTTCAACTGACACTATGATAAAAAAAAAGCATAGTTTGGAAAAATTAGTTATAGCAGAAAACTGCCTAAACCTGGTACCTAATAGAAGTCTACAGCGGATATCAGAACATTCTGATTAAAATCAGAAACAAAACGGTGGCCTGTTACTACTCCTATTTAACATTATGCTGAAGGTTTTAGTTAAAGTAATAACAAACAAAAAGAGGTATAAACATCAGGAAGGAAGAAATAATGGTATGATTTTCAAATGATGTGACTTCTATCTAAAAAATCTAGGAGTGTCAACTAACAAGCTATCAGTGCCAATAAGGTAATTCAATCAGACCGCCAGACACAAGATGAATCTAAAAAAGCAATAACATTCTTAGATGACCATAACCGATTACAGAACTGTAACAGAAAAAATTATAAGCAACAGCAGAATTTTAATATCTGTAAGAATAAATCTAATGCAATAAGTGGAAGAGCTATACAGGGAAATCTGTAAAATATTACTGGATGATTAGAAGAAAATTTAATAAATAGGGAAATATTCCCAAACTTCATTTCTAAATTCAATGAACAACAATCAAGTTCTCAACGAATACATTTCATGGAAATTAACTATCTGGTTTTAAAATTCATATGGAGCCATAAATGTGCATGAATATCCTAGATATTGTTAAAAAGATAGATGAGACTTTTACACAGATACAAAAATATTACAAATTTGCTGCTCCAGATGTTGTTCGTGGTCTACCCAATATCCGTTCTCCCCTCTTGTTTACTAAACTGCTGAATTTATGTGCAGTGGTAAAATTTCCAACTTCCCAGGATCCTTTGCTCTTTTTAAAAAATAAATTTATTTATTTTATTTATTTACTTTTGGCTGCATTGGGTCTTCACTGCTGCGAGCGGGCTTTCTCTAGTTGGGATGAGTGGGGGCTACTCTTCGTTGCAGTGCGTGGGCTTCTCATTGTGGTGGCTTCTCTTGTTGCAGAGCAGGGGCTCTAGGCACTTGGGCTTCAGTAGTTGTGGCTCGGGGGCTCTAGAGTACAGGCTCAGTAGTTGTGGCACACAGGCTTAGTTGCTCCACGGTATGTGGGATCTTCCCGGACCAGGACTAGAATCCATGTCTCCTTCATTGGCAGGTGAATTCTTTAACCACTGTGCCACCAGGGAAGTCCCTCCTCTTTAAAAAAAAAATTTTTTTTTGGCCTCGCTGAATGGCAGGCGAGATCTTAGTTCCCCCACCAGTGGTTGAACCCGGGCTCCCTGCAGTGGAAGCACGGAGTCCTAACCACTGGACTGCCAGGGAAGCCTCAGGCTCCTTTGCTCTTGAACTGGCCTTGTGACACAGTTTTGGCCAAGGAGATTTAAGGTAAGTTTGCCTTGTGAGACTTTTGGGAGAAGTATAGTTTTCCTGATAGAAAGGAACATACCCAGATTAGATATAGCTTTTTCCCTTGCCTAACTCCCTCTCCCTTTACTATGTCTATTATGATATGATGCCTAGAGGTTCATCAGCTATCTGACAACTGTGAGGACCAAAGCCTCAGGTGACAAGTGGCAGTGTTAAAACAAGAATGATTCTGGGTCCCATATGTCTTCTTAGTCTTGCCATCCCTGACTTGGACCACCCAGCTCTGGCACTTTGGTTACATGAGAATAACTAACTTCAGTTAAGCCACTGTTATCAAGACATTGTAACATGTAGCCACACACAGTTCTAACTGATAAGAGCTGTATTATGAAAGCAGTCTACTATTGATAGTGACAGAGGCATAGACAAATTGATCTATTGAACAGAATACAAAATCCTAAATGAGACCCATGGAAGTATGGGATTTTGTAAAAAAAAAACAACTCTAAGTAGCACGTCAAATAAATGAAGAAAGAATGCACTAGTAAATAAATTAAAATTAGCTACCCATTTGAAAAAAAAGAGATATTTACCTGGTATAAGTGGAAAAAGGTAGATATTGTGAGAGGTAGGGTGACTTCACATCCTGGTTTCCCCAGGACAGCCAACTTTACCCTGTTATTGATGTGTAGGTATAAACAACACTCCATTTCAGGCTCAGAAGTGAATTGTATGGTCATTCTCAGCTGTGAAAGGAGATTGACAAAGCTGCTGTTGAGCCCTGCTTGGTCCAGGACTTGTAGGAACCTGTGGTGCCCAGGGTGTGAACATAAATATGACGTTTGACTATTTACTGAAACAAACTGCCTGCTGGCATGGAGAATGGATCTGCAATATTCCCACTTTCACTGTAGGGCAGGGGTTCAGAATCATTCATATCAGATCTTGTTCTAGACTTAGGACCCTGGAGCACCAAGTGAGCACAAAGGAGCTTTAAAAAAAGTACAGAATTAAAGCAAAAGTCCAAACCAAAATTGTAAAGCACATTAAGAAATCAAATAATTGACCAGATAAAAATTTCGAAAGTAATTTACTCCATGTGAATTTTAAAAAAATAGAACCTTATAATACTTTTAAAATAAGTATGTGAGGGCCTTTAAAGATATAAATGAAAGAATAATATCTATTAAAATGAAACAAGACATTGTAAAATACAAAGCCAGAAATGAAACAGTAACAGTTGACTCTAAAAATTAATCAATTAGAAATCTTGGAAACAAGATATGTAATCTTCCTAAAAATTAGCAGACTTTATTTTTTTTAGAGCAGTCATAGGTTTACAGAAAAATTGAGCAGTAAGTACATGAAGATCTATATACCTATGACCTTCTCCCTGCCAACAATTTCCCTTATAATCAGTGTCTCACAGTACTGTACTTATATTTGCTGCAATTGATGAACCAATAGGGATACCTATTAGCTAAAGTCCATAGTTTACATTAGGTTTCACTCTTTCTGCTGTATATTCTGTGGGTTTTGACAAATATAATAATGTATAATGTCATGTATCTACCATTACAGTACCATATAGAATAGTTTCACTACCCTAAAAATCAGATATATAATTTTGAAATATAAAAAGAAATTGAGTATAAAACAATCTACACTGAACACACTAAAAGCAAGAAAGTGGTAAAGTAGGAGATACCAGTAAAGTATTCATTCTGTATACCTGACAGAAAGATGAGTATTTTAAACATTAAAAAGGGCAGCTAAGAAACATTAATGCTAGATTGAAAGAATCCAGACTATATCTCTAGGAAGGAGTTCCAGAAGGAGGGAGTCTAAGGCAAAAGAGAAGAATCAATATTTGAAGAATGAAAGGCTAAGAATTTCCAAGAAATTGAAGAAAGGATATGAGTACTTAGATTAAAGGTAACTGAGTATTGAGCAGGATAAATTAAATAAATACCACCTAGATACACAGAATGAAATTTAAAAATTAAAAGTTGAAAAGACAAACCTTTAAAATTTTCAGAAAGAAAAAGATAGTTTACTTATAAGGGAGTTGTACTTAAGCTAAAAACAATTGACAAATTAGATGTTGGAAGATAATGGAATAATATCTTCACAGGGTTGAAAGTCATTAAAGGCAAAATGGAGACACAATCAGAATTATAAGTTCACCATTCACTGACCCTCACTTGAAATACTTCTTAGGATTAAACTTCAGGTAAGAAAGGAAACCTAGAGGAAAGACATGGGATTTAGAAAACAAAAGATCACATACATTGATAAAATATATTGGTGGGATGACAGGTAAGTAATGATGCTACTGTTCTTTTTTAAAAATTTTTAACATCTTTATTGGAGTATAATTTCTTTACAATGGTGCGTTAGTTTCTGCTGTATAACAAAGTGAATCAGCTATACATATATATATATATATATATATATATATATATCCCCATATCCCTCCCTCTTGTTTCTGCCTCTCACCCTCCCTATCCCACCCTTCTAGGTGGACACAAAGCACACAGCTGTTCTCCCTGTGCTATGCAGCTGCTTCCAACTAACTATCTATTTTACATTTGGTACTGTATATATGTCCATGCCACTCTCTCACTTCGTCCCAACTTACCCTTTCCCCTCCCCGTGTCCTCAAGTCCATTCTCTACGTTTGTGTCTTTATTCATATACTGTCCCTAGGTTCTTCAGAGCGATTGTTTTTTTTTTTTTTTCAGATTCCATATATATGTGTTAGCATACAGTATTTCTTTTTCTTTCTGACTTACTTCACTCTATACGACAGACTCTAGGTCCATCCACCTCACTACAATTAACTTACGTTCGCTTCCTTTTATGGATGAGTAATTTTCCATTGTATATATGTGCCACATCTTCTTTATCCATTCATCTGTCAATGGACACTTAGGTTGCTTCCATGTCCTGGCTATTATAAATAGTGCTGCAATCAACACTGCGATACATGATGCTTTTTGAATTATCATTTTCTCAGGGTATATGCCCAGTAGTGGGATTTCTGGGTTGTATGGTAGTTCTATTTTTAGTTCTTTAAGGAACCTCCATACTGTTCTCCATAGTGGCTGTATCAATTTACATTCACACCAACAGTGCAAGAGGGTTTCCTTTTCTCCACACACTCTCGAACATTAGTTGTTTGTGGACGTTTTCATGACAGCCACTCTGGCCGGTGAGAAGTGATACCTCAATGTAGATTCGATTTCATTGCTCTAATGATTCGTGATGTTGAGCATCCTTTCGTGTGTTTGTTGGCAATCTGTATGTCTTCTTTGGAGAAATGTTTATTTAGGGTTTCTGGCCATTTTTGAATTGGGTTCTTTGTGGGGTTTTTTTTGATATTGAGCTGCATGAGCTGCTTGTACATTTTGGAGATTAATCCTTTGTCAGTTGCTTCGTTTGCAAATATTTTCTCAAATTCTGAGAGTTGTCTTTGTCTTGTTTATGGTTTCCTTTCCTGTGCAAAAGCTTTTAAGTTTCATTAGGTCCCATTTGTTTATTTTTCTTTTTATTTCCCTTTCTCTAGGAGGTGGGTCAAAAAGGATCGTGCTGTGATGTATGTCATAGAGTGTTCTGCCTATGATTTCCTCTAAGAGTTTTATAGTGTCTGGCCTTACATTTAGGTTTTTAATCCATTTTGAGTTTATTTTTGTGTATCGTGTTAGGAAGTGTTCTAATTTCATTCTTTTACATGTAGCTGTCCAGGTTTCCCAGCACCACTTATTGAAGAGGTTGTCTTTTCTCCATTGCATATTCTTGCCACCTTTATCAAAGATAGGGTGACCATATGTGCATGGGTATACCTCTGGGCTTTCTGTCCTGTTCCATTGGTCTATATTTCTGTTTGTGCCAGTACCATACTGTCTTGATGATGGTAGCATTGTAGTATAGTCTGAATTCAGGGCACCTGATTCCTCCAGCTCTGTTTTCTTTCTCAAGATTGCTTTGGTTATTTAGCTTCTTTTGTGTTTCTATACAAATTATGAAATTTTTTGTTCTAGTTCTGTGAAAAATACCAGTGGTTATTTGATAGGGATTGTTTTGGGTAGTATAGTCCTTTTCACAATGTTGATTCTTCAAATCCAAGAACATGGTATATCTCTCCATGCGTTTGTATCATCTTTAATTTCTTTCATCAGTGTCTTATAGTTTTCTGCATACAGGTCTTTTGTCTCCTTAGGTAGGTTTATTCCTAGGTATTTATTCTTTTTGTTGCAGTGGTAAATGGGAGTGTTTCCTTAATTTCTCTTTCAGATTTTTCATCATTAGTGTATAGGAATGCAAGAGATTTCTGTGCATTTATTTTATATCCTGCTACTTTACCAAATTCATTGATTAGCTCTAGAAGTCTTCTGCTAGCATCGTTAGGATTCTCTATGTATAGTATCACGTCATCTGCAAACAGTGACAGCTTTACTTCTTCTTTTCCAATTTGGAATCCTTTTATTTCTTTTTATTCTCTGATTGCTGTGGCTAAAACTTCCAAAACTATGTTGAATAATGGTGGTGAGAGTGGGCAACCTTGTCTTGTTCCCGATCTTAGTGGAAATGGTTTCAGTTTTCCACCATTGAGGACAATGTTGGCTGTGGATTTGTCATATATGGCCTTTATTATGTTGATGTAATTTCCCTCTATGCCTACTTTCTGGAGGGCTTTTATCATAAATTGGTGTTGAATTTTGTCAAAAGCTTTTTCTGCATCTATTGAGATGATCACATTGTTTTTCTCCTTCAATTTGTTAATATGGTTTATCACGTTGAGTGATTTATGTATTTTGAAGAATCCTTGCATTCCTGGGATAAATCTCACTTGATCATGGTGTATGATCCTTTTAATGTGCTGTTGGATTCTGTTTGCCAGTAGTTTGTTGAGGATTTTGCATCTATGTTCATCAGTGTTATTGGCCTGTAGTTATCTTCTTTTGTGACATCTTTGTCTGATTTTGGTATCAGGGTGATGGTGGCCCCGTAGAATGAGTTTGGGAGTGCTCGTTCCTCTGCTATATTTTGGAAGAGTTTGAGAAGGATAGGTGTTAGCTCTTCTCTAACTGTTTGATAGAATTCGCCTGTGAAGCTATCTGGTCCTGGGCTTTTGTTATTGGAAGATCCTTAATCACAGTTTCAATTTCAGTGCTTGTGATTGGTCTGTTTATATTCTCTATTTTTTCCTGGTTCAGTCTTGGAAGGTTGTGCTTTTCTAAGAGTTTGTCCATTTCTTCCAGGATGTCCATTTTATTGGCATGTAGTTGCTTGTAGTTATTGCTTACGATCCTTTGCATTTCTGCAGCGTCAATTGTTACTTCTCCTTTTTCATTTCTAATTCTATTGATTTGAGTCTTCTCCCTTTTTTTCTTAATGTGTCTGGCTAATGGTTTATCAAGTTTGTTTATCTTCTCAAAGAAGCAGCTTCTAGTTTTATTGATCTTTGCTATCATTTCATTCATTTCTTTTTCATTTATTTCTGATCTGTTGTTTATGATTTCTTTTCTTCTGGTAACTTTGCAGTTTATTTTGTTCTTCTTTGTCTAATTGCTTTAGTTGGAAGGTTAGGTTGTTTATTTGAGATGTTTCTTGTTTCTTGATGTAGGATTGTGTTGCTATAAACTCCCCTCTTAGAACTGCTTTCGCTGTATCCCATAGGTTTTGGGTCATCATGTTTTCATTGCCATTTGTTTCTAGGTTTTTTTGTGGGTTTTTTTTGCGGTATGTGGGCCTCTCACTAATGTGACCTCTCCCGTTGTGGAGCACAGGCTCTGGACGCGCAGGCCTAGTGGCCATGGCTCATGGGACTAACCACTCTGTGGCATATGGGATCTTCCCAGAACGTGGCACGAACCTGTGTCCCCTGCATCGGCAGGCGGACTCTCAACCACTGTGCCACCAGGGAAGCCCTCTAGGTATTTGTTGATTTCCTCTTTGATTTCTTCAGTGATCTCTTGGTTATTTAGTAGTGTATTGTTTAGCCTCCACGTGTTTGTACTTTTTAGTCTTTTTCCTATAATTGATATCTAGTCTTATAGCGTTGTGTTTGGAAAAGATACTTCATACGATTTCAATTTTCTTAAATTTACCAAGGCTTGATTTGTGACCCAAGATATGATCTATCCTGGAGAATGTTCCATGAACACTTGAAAAGAAACTTGTAATCTGTTGTTTTTGGGTGGAATGTATTATAAATATCAATTAAGTACATCTTGTTTAATGTATCATTTAAAGCTTGTGTTTCCTTATTTATTTTCATTTTGGATGATCTGTCCATTGGTGAAAGTGGGTGTTAAAGTCCCCTAATATTATTGTGTTACTGTCAATTCCCCCTTTATGGCTATCAGCATTTGCCTTATGTATTGAGGTGCTCCCCTGTTGGGGACATAAATATTTACAATTGTTTTATGTTCTTCTTGGATTGATCCCTTGATCATTATGTAGTGTCCTTCTGTGTCTCTTGTAATAGTCTTTATTTTAAAGTCTATATTGTCTGAGATGAGAATTTCTACTCCAGCTTTCTTTTGATTTCCATTTGCATGGAATATCTTTTTCTATCCCCTTACTTTCAGTCTGTATGTGTCCCTAGGTCTGAAGTATGTCTCTTGTAGACAGCGTATATATGTGTCTTGTTTTTGTATCCATTCAGCCAGTCTAAGTCTTTTGGTTGGAGCATTTATTCCATATTCATTTAAAGTAATTATCGATATGTATATTCCTATTACCATTTTCTTCATTGCTTTGGGTTTGCTATTATAGGTCTTTTCCTTCTCTTGTGTTTCCTGCCCAGAGAATTTCCTTTAGCATTTGTTGTAAAGCTGGTTTGGTGGTGCTGAATTCTCTTAGCTTTTGCTTGTCTGTAAAGGTTTTAATTTCTCCATCAAATCTGAATGAGATCCTTGCTGGGTAGAGTAATCTTGTTTGTAGGATTTTCCCTTTCATCACTTTAAATATGTCCCGCCACTCCCTTCTGGCTTGCAGAGTTTCTGCTGAAAGATCAGTGGTTAACCTTATGGGGATTCCCTTGTATGTTATTTGTTGCTTTTCTCTTGCTGCTTTTAATATTTTTTCTTTGTATTTAATTTTTGATAGTTTGATTAACATGTGTCTTGAGGTATTTCTGCTTGGAATTATCCTGTATGGGATTCTCTGTGCTTCCTGGACATTACTGACTATTTCCTTACCCATATTAGGGAAATTTTCAACTATAATCTCTTCAAATATTCTTTCAGTCCCTTTCTTTTGCTCTTCTTCTTCTGGTACCCCTATAATTTGAATGTTGGTACATTTAATGTTGTCCCAGAGGTCTCTGAGACTGTCCTCAATTCTTTTCATTCTCTTTTCTTTATTTTGCTCTGTGTTAGTTATTTCCACTAGTTTATCTTCCTGGTCACTTATCCATTCTTCTCCCTCAGTTATTCTGCTATTGATTCCTTCTAGAGAATTTTTAACTTCATTTATTGTGTTGTTCATTATTGTTTGTTTGCTCTTTAGTTCTTCTAGGTCCATGTTAAACATTTCTTCTATTTTTTCCATTTTATTTCCAAGATTTTGGATCATCTTTACCATCATTACTATGAATTATTTTTCACGTAGACTGCTTATTTTCTCTTTATTTGTTTGGCCTGGTGGGTTTTTACCTTGCTCCTTTATCTATGGTGTATTTCTCTGTCTTCTCATTTTGCTTAGTTACTGTGTTTGGGGTCTCGTTTTTGCAGGTTGCAGTTTCGTAGTTCCCGTTGTTTTTGGTGTCTGTCCCCAGTGGTTAAAGTTGGTTCAGTGGGTTGTGTAGGCTTCCTGGTGGAGGGGACTTGTGCCTGTGTTCTGGTGGATGAGGCTGGATCTTGTCTTTCTGGTGGGCAGGTCCACGTCTGGTGGTGTGTTTTGGGGTGTTTGTGGACTTATTATGATTTTAGGCAGCCTCTCTGCTAATGGGTGGCATTGTGTTCCTGTCTTGCTAGTTGTTTGGCATAGGGTGTCCAGCACTGTAGCTTGCTGGTCGTTGAGTGAAGCTGGGTCTTGGTATTGGGATGGAGATCTCTGGGAGATTTTCGCCATTTGATATTATGTGGAGCTGGGAGGTCTCTTGTGGACCAGTGTCCTGAAGTTGGCTCTCTCACCTCAGAGGCACAGCACGGACTCCTGGCTGCAGCACCAAGAGCGTTTCATCCACACAGCTCAGAATAAAAGGGAGAAAAAGTAGAAAGAAAGAAAGAAGATAAAAGAAAATAAAATAAAGTAAGATAAAATAAAATAAAGTTATTAAAATAAAAAATAATTATTAAGAAAAAAAATTTTTAAATGTAAAAATTAAAAAAGGATGGATAGAACCCTAGGACAAATGGTGAAAGCAAAGCTCTACAGACAAAATCTCACACAGAATCATACACACTCACAAAAAGAGGAAAAGGGGAAAAAATAATAAATCTTGCTCTCAAAGTCCACCTCCTCAGTTTGGGTAGATTACTTGTCTATTCAGGTATTCCACAGATGCAGGGTACATCAAGTTGATTGTGGAGATTTAATCCACTGCTCCTGAGGCTGATGGGAGAGATTTACCTTTCTCTTCTTTGTTCGCACAGCTCCCGGGCCTCAGCTTTGGATTTGTCCCCGCCTCTGTGTGTAGGACGCTGGTGGGCGTCTATTCTTCGCTCAGACAGGACGGGGTTAAAGGGGCCGCTGATTCGGAGGCCCTGGCTCACTCAGGCGGGGGTGGGGAGGGAGGGGTGCAGACGCAGGGCGAGCCTGCGGGCAGCAGAGGCCGGCAGGACGTGGCACCAGCCCGAGGTGCACTGTGCGTTATACCGGGGAAGTTGTCCCTGAATCCTGGGACCCTGGCAGTGGCGAGCTGCACAGGCTCCCCGGAAGGGGTGTGTGGATAGTGACCTGTGCTCGCACATAGGCTTCTTGGTGGCGGCAGCAGCAGCCTTTGCGTCTCATGCCCCTCTCTGGGGTCCGCGCTGATAGCTGCGGCTCGCGCCCGTCTCTGGGGCTCCTTTAAACAGCGTTCTTAATGCCTTCTCCTCACGCACCAGGAAGCAAAGAGGGAAGAAAAAATCTCTTGCCTCTTCGGCAGGTCCAGACTTTTCTCCGGACTCCCTCCCAGCTAGCCGTGGCGCACTACCCCCTTCAGGCTGTGTTCTCGCTGCCAACCCCAGTCCTCTCCCTGCACTCCGACTGAAGCCAGAGCTTCAGCTCCCAGCCCCGCCCGCCACGGCGGGTGAGCAGACAAGCCTCTCGGGCTGGTGAGTGACGGTCGGCACCAATCCTCTGTGCGGGAATCTCTCCGCTTTGCCCTCCGCACCCCTATTGCTGTGCTCTCCTCCGTGGCTCCGAAGCTTCCCCCCTCCTCCACCCGCAGTCTCCGCCTGCGAAGGGGCTTCCTAGTGTGTGGAAACCTTTCCTTCTTCACAGCTCCCTCCCACTGGTGCAGGTCCCGTCCCTATTCTTTTGTCTCTGTTTATTCTTTTTTCTTTTGCCTTACTCAGGTACGTGGGGAGTTTCTTGCCTTTTGGGAGGTCTGAGGTCTTCTGCCAGCGTTCAGTAGGTGTTCTGCAGGAGTTGTTCCACGCGTAGATGTATTTCTGGTGTATCTGTGGGGAGGAAGGTGATCTCTCCGTCTTACTCTTCTGCCATCTTCCCCCTCTCCAGCGCTTCTTTTGTTCTTTTTATCTCTGGCTATGTAGCTTCTCTTTTTGACTGTGTCAGTATTTTCCTTTTGATAATTTGGAAGATTTATAGTCAATTTCATTTCTTCTAGGATAGCTTTACAACTTTAAATAATTTACTTAAATCCTTTTTACTTACAAACTTTAATAATAGCTATTGATTCCCTAATGAAACACGCAGTTCCCCTACCTCCAACTTTTGTTATAATATATTCTTCAAGTGGCTTCTTTTGAATCTTTTAATGTACTTCCTCCATTCAAGCCTTCTCCCTTGGGCTCTAGACTGCCTACTTAATGTCACTATTGGGTGCCTGAATAAGCATCTCCATCTTGATATGCAGAACCAAATTATGATTCTAGCTTCCCAAACATCTGCCTTTCACATCCTTCCATATTTCAGTAAAGAGATCACTCTCTACCTATTTGTCAAAGCCAAAAACTAAGGTGTCATCCCTGGTTTCTCCTTTGTCCTTAACCAACCAATTCAACCCAAAATTTCTTCTTCAAAATATTCTTGAATCCATTCTTTCCTCTCCGTCATGACCCCAAACACCTCAGTTCAAGGCACCAGCATCTTTAGTTGGAGGAGGCAGACCTCTTGACAGGCCTTTCTTCTGGCCTCCACCACAGCACATTCTTACCCTCTGTTTGAAACACAGAGAGAGAGAGAGCGAGAGAGAGCAGAGCTGTCCTGCTTTAAATCCTTTGTGGATCCTACTATCCTTAGAATAAAATCCAATCTCCTCCTCACTGTGTACAAGGCAGGCCTCTGCCATGGGGGCCACACCCAGATCCCAGGACAGCCCCTTTTTATCTGTATCACTCCTGAACAGTTATTAATAGTGTCCTCTTTCCTTCTCAGACTATCTTTGTTTGGGCATTAAATCATAGAATCATCTTAGCTTCTGCCTATCTTTCCCACCTCAAACTCATACCTCTCTCTCTCCCTCTCATTCTGCCCTTCTATGTTACCTCCTCAGAGAGGCCTTTCTTGACCCAGAAACTGAAGTAACCCCTCCTCTCCTTCCTTCCTCATCACGTCTCTTCATTATTATCTCTATAATGATGACCACCAAGTTATAATGATCTTGCTTCTTTGTAGACTTTTATGTTACCTGCTCCCCTCACTAGAATGTAAGCCCTGTGAGGACTTGACCTTGTCTGCCCAGTTCACGACTGTCTATCATGAAATGATGCAAGCTGGAATATAATGAAAGGATGGAGTGGGATGGGAAATGTGAGATGGAATAGATGGGAGTAAATGGGACAGGGAGAAATCATAACAGTAGGATCTTAGGGCATCAAAAGTAGTGGCAGTGTGTGCTGTGATCATTTACATGTGGGACTAAGAATCACAGAGCACAAGGATTGTGTTCATGAAATGGAAGATATGTATTATAAACAACAAGGAAACACAAATGAGCATATAGCTGAGAAGATCATGGAGAAGGAAAAGATGGGGAAAGTGTAAAGTAAGCGACTTTCTCAACTTCTGCAGAAGGAAACTGTTACATACTGTCCAGATTTGATAGATGATAAAGATGATTAAATATATTCATTCGTTCATTCAACAAATATGTTTTGAGGACACACGATGAACCAGGCACAGCTTCTGGTCTGGAATAGTCATGAACTGGATGGACAAGGCCCAGGAAGGAAGTTTTCTCCTCTTAAATCTACCCATTCTGAATGAACACTACACACAATATTACCTTTCTCTTTTGGAAATATGTGATTACACTTTTGTTTTTTAAAGGTATCTCTTTCCTGAATTCAAAGGGAGCCCATACTTGTTGTACCAAATGCACAGTAAAACAAGTGTTCTGTTGCTGAGACCAACTGCTGTAATTATTTTGGTTTCCCTTCTTTCAGTCTTTTTTGGGTGCACTTTCAGTGTGCGTATTCTATTCCTGTGTAACACATTACTGCATACGTAGCAGCTTAAAGTGATGCAGATTTACTAGCTCACAGCTCCATAGGTCTCCTGTCTGGCAGGGCCTGATGGGGTCTCTGCTCAGGGCTCCAAGGATGTCCATCTGTCGGCAGGCCAGGCTCTTATCCAGAGTCCCTAGACAAGAATCAACTTGCAAACACATTCAGGTTCTCAGTCAAATTCAGTTGCTTGCATCTGTAGGACTGAGGGCCCCACTTCCATGCTGGCTGTCAGCTCCGGCCTCTCTTAGGTCACCTGCTTTCCATCTCACCTGGCCTCTTCCATCCCCAATCCAGTAGCATCACACCAAGTCATCCCTTTACTTCCGATCTCTCTGAATCTGCTTTTAAAGGGTCTCATGTGATTGGATTAGGTCCATAGGGATAATCTTTCCATATTAAGGTCAGCTGCGCCATATAGCATAACAGTCATCAAGTGGTACCACATCCAGTTCACAGGTTCCAGGCACTAGGGCGTGCCCAGAACACCCTAGTTGGAGGACACATGTTTAGAATTCTCCCAACCATATGTCTAGATATTTTAAAATATTTTATCTTTTAAACTAATTTGGCATTTTAAGTAATTTAAAAATGGAACTAGAATGCTACCAGTTTGTAAGCTTTTCCTTAAGTATACATTGTGATTTTTTTCCCATCAAATTTTCTTCTAGAATGTGGAGATTTAGGACTGCAGATTATTCCATTGGATAGAAGTACATAATCTATATCATCATACCTGTATTACTGGACATTTGCACTGTTTCAAAATTTTCTGCCTTGTAAATCATGTACAGTGAACATAATTCAATATGTATGTCTCTTAAATTCTTAGGTATGAATTGCTGTGTCAAAGGAGATAAATATTTTGTGGCTTCTAGGACATATTGCCAAACTGACCCCAGGAGAGCCATGCCAGCTCATACTCCAGCCATGTGTAAGCAGCTCACTTCCGTGTGGGTGTGCTGACATTGGATCACCCCCCTTTGTTTAAAGAAGATAACAGCAACTGGAGACTATGACACTATGGACAAGCCAAACTTTAACACCCATGCTTTGTGTCTCTGGTTGCCCATAGCATTTCCTCTCCCCTGTGCATTTTCACTGGGAAAACACTGAACACTTCAACATTCTTGCCACCCACAAAGCCACACATCAAGTGTTGTTTCATAATCAGTTGCAAAAGCTATCATCAGTGTCCCTTCCCACTGATGGGCCTTGACAGTGAAAACCAGTGACTTGAGGGGGTGTCTTCCCTATATATCTCTTCAACATATATCACCATGGTTGTGTGGAGCTTGGCCGCTTAAGTCTCCTGGCTTCACTCCTTATAGAAAAATCATCCACAGCCCTTGTTGGAATAACCCCTTTACTCTTTTAGCCATTTCTGTTGTACTTGGATAAATGACACTCTGCTGTGCTTTCCTGAGATGAAACCAAGCTATGCATTTCACTCAAACAATAAATCTTTCTTTAGGAGAAGTAAGAGTGGTGCCAGGGTTTGGACCCGAAAGGGTGTGAACTTGGTAACCCAACCTGGCAGTCCAGATGCTATGTGTCCAGGCAAGGGCTTCTTTCACAGCCAGGAGAGTGGAATCTGGTCAGTGCAGATTCTCCCATGATGGTCAAGTCCATCCAGGCCAAATGGCCACCCAACACTCCTTGATTTGTCCTTCAATCAGAGTCCCTGTATCAGAAGATAACATGAAGTGCTGAATCTGGTTCCCTTAGGGGACTTCAATTTGCGAGGGTGGTTATTAATGACAATTGCTTCACATGGGTTAGGAGTGGCCAGTGAATATGCAGTCATATGCTGAGAACGTCAACAATCACTGTAGCATCTTCCTCTGTATCAAACTCGATAACCGGTGCCAGAGCCCCAGAAATCTCATCATGAGGGTGTCCTGGGTGACACTGGTGAGCAGGTTGGGCTCAAAGACATTTTTTTCCAAATTGTTGTTTCTTCCCACCTGTTGCCATGGTGGCCCCGTTGGAGCCTTTCTTTCCATGTCTTTCCACTTGAAAAGGTGGCCTTCCTCTCACTTGGCCCAAGTCCATGAAACAAACCTCTAACTGTAGACTTTGTAGATTGCAGACCCAGTAAGAGACGTAGGCTTTTAACTGGAGCCACTAAAATTACACCAAAGTCCACTAACTACTTGGTGTGTTCGTAGAGTCACCCTGTAAAATGAGACCTCTTGTTTGATAAATGGCTTTAGTACTGGCTTCTGAGAAAACTCAAATTTACCATATGCGCTAGTCAGTAAAGCCTTTTCCCAGGACACAACACTGATTTATAAACAATCCTCTTATGTTTAGACAGCCAGAAAAGTTGTTTCAAGTCAGAACAATACATACCAAGTTTTGGTTTTTCTAATGAAAACATTTTCTGTAGCTTTGAGTTTAGGATCCAGTGCCTGACTTGATAGAAGTGACAAAAGTTAACACATTTATTTAACTCTGAATAGTGTGACTGTTAGGTATAAAGCTCCCCAGAGTTTGAATTGATTATTCAATGCAACACAATACATGATCACACAAAGGGTTAATGATATCAACAGCTATTCAGGTAATGTATATCCATTTTTGATAACTCTGGTTTATTTCATGCAATTAAAATACAGAAGGTCACATGATGAAGAAACACCATCACTGTTATGGATGCATTTTCATGTGCAGATTTGAGGGGATGTTCAGGGAGACTTGGGGTCATTTGAGGACCGTTGGGTAGGTGAAGCAGCTATGCTGTTAGATGGCTTGGCTTCACAGGTGGCCACACTTGAAGGCATACAGTGCTGAGATTGGTCCAGGACACATAAAATCAACACACAAGTTCAATACTTTACGTTTTTACAGTGAATTACAGTCATTGCAGGAAGGCATATTTTCCTTTGTGCATTATTTCTTAAATCTAGTATGCAATCTAGTATAAAGCAAAGAGAGGTGTTGTTTTTTTTTAAATACATCCAAAGGGGGTTCTGCATCAAAGTGTGTGTGTTTATTATTGTGTGGATGCCATTGCTCCAGACCATTTTGGAACTTCATTGACACTGAATTCAGAGCCAGTTTATTGGTCTAAGAAGCAGATGGATGATCTTAAACACAGCCTGAGGGCAGTGCAAATAACACTGTGTCTGCTTTCTCAACTTCCCTCCATTTCCCCATCTCTTCCTTCTTCTTCAACAGTCAGAATAAGAGCTCAGTGATACCCAGAGAGAGGTTGTATTGCTGTTCCCCGGCACTCAGTGACCTTAGAGTGCAAGGCTATGGGGGTGAAGTTGAAGCCAAAGAAGGCAAAGTGGTGGCATCAGCCGGCCCATGGCCAGGGAGAGGTTGAGAACCCAGCAGGAAATGAGAACATCATTGTTACCCTCCTCGTCGCAGCTAGCAAGTGGCTCTCTCCCACGGCACTGTGCATTTCTCAAACCCCACAAAACCAAATGAGGTGGCTGCTCATCATCAGGTGAGACACTGAGGCACTGGGAAGTCAAGGACTCATGTACATTGACATTTCAGAAAGTCATGGCTTTCTCACACTTCAGACAACATCACAAGGGCTGCTTCCTCAAGCAAGCATTTCCTGACCATCTCCTCCACCCCCGTGCGATTAGAACTAGGTCAAGTGGTCCTGGTGCCCCCCCCCCCCGAACCACGTGCTTGCCTTGCCACCAGGTTTAACCTGCTGCATTGCTATTGCTTCCTTAGTTCTCTGCTCTCCCACTGGGCTGCCACTAAAGACAGCAGAGCTTGACTGAGAGGAATGTAGACCTAAAGCCAGACTGCCTCAGTCTCAATCCAAGATCTGCTAACTGGGAGTGGTGGAATGTAGAGAAAATTACTTACCTTCTCTGTGCCTCTGTTTCCTCATCTATAAAATGGGACTAATAATGGTATCTACTTATAGGGCTGTTGTGGGGATTAAATGAGTCAATATTTGGAAGGCCCTTAAAACAGCTCATGGTTTAAAGTAAGCACCAGGTAAGTGTGAAGCTGGTTGTGTGTATGTGTGTCAGCAATGGGTTTTGGGGCAACACGACAGGGATGGTGTCTGGACTTTTGCCACTTTATCTCCAGAGCTAAGAGCGTCAAACACAACACCTGTTACGTACTATGCTCAATATATTGGTTCTGAATGTTGAATATTGCTGTATTCAGGTATGTTGCATAGCAAAAGCTGTTTTTAGTCACTATATTTACACTGCCTCTCTGAGATGTCAAATTTTCCCTAACCATAGTGGTTAAAATTACAAATTTTCCCTAACTCCAATGCTTAAAACTACAGCAGATGAGTGGTATTTAAGGTGCATATGGAATATTATATAGTTAAAAAAAAAAAAAATGGAGCTCTCAAGGCACAAAAAGACATGGCGGAAACTTAAATGCATATTGCTAAGTGAAAGAAGCCAGCGTGAAAAGGCTAGATATGGTCTGATTCCAACTATATGACATTCTGGAAAAGTAAAACTATGGAGACAGTAAAAAGATCAGTGGTTGCCAAGGATTAGCAGGGAAGGAAGGATGAATAGAGCAGAGGATATTTTAGGGCAGTGAAACTGCTGTATGATACTGTAATGGTGAATATGTGATATTATGCATTTGGCAAAACCCATAGAACTTAAAAGCACAGGGTCAACCCTAGTGTAAACTATAGACTTTAGTTAATAATAAGGTATCAATATTGGTTCATCAATTTTAATAAATGTACCATACTAATGCCAAGATGTTAACAGCAGGGGGTATGGATGAGAGAGAGTGGGTACATGGAGAGCTCTGTGTATTTTCTGTGCAATTTTTCTATAAATCTAAAACTGCTCTAAAAATATATTAAAGTAGGGGCTTCCCTGGTGGCGCAGTGGTTGAGAATCTGCCTGCTAATGCAGGGGACACGGGTTCGAGCCCTGGTCTGGGAGGATCCCACATGCCGCAGGGCAACTAGGCCCGTGAACCACAACTACTGAGCCTGCACATCTGGAGCCTGTGCTCTGCAACAAGAGAGGCCGCGATAGTGAGAGGCCCGCACACCGCGATGAAGAGTGGCCCCCACTTGCCACAACTAGAGAAAGCCCTCGCACAGAAACAAAGACCCAACACAGCAAAAATAAATTAATTAATTAATAAAAAAACTCCTACCCCCAATATCTCCTAAAAAAATATATATATATATATATATATATTAAAGTAAAAATTTAAAAAGCATATGAGGGGCGTGGGGGAGGGAAGGACTGGGAGGTTGGGATTATCAGATGCAAACTAGTATATATAGGATGGATAAACAACAAGGTCCTACTGTATAGCACAGGGAACTATATTCAATATCCTGTGATAAACCATAATGGAAAAGAATATGTAAAAGAATATATATATATGTGTACCTGAATCACTGTGCTGTACAGCAGAAGTCAACACATTGTAAATCAACTGTACTTCAGTAAAATTAAAAAAAAAAAAAATGTGAGGACTCCATCCCAGTCAAAGAAAGAATAAATGCTAACATTCATTAAGTACATAAGTGCTAAGTACATTAAGTGCTAAGCACTTTCTGTTGACCTCCTTTAATCCCCACAACAATAATAAAGGAGGTATGATTCTCATGAGTAGAAACCAAGAGATGGACACATTGTATGTGTATCTCCTGATTCTTTTTCCCCAATCAGGAGGAGATTGTTTTCTTCATCTGACTACTTCTTTTCAACTATGAAACACAATATTCACCTAATTTGACTGAGTTATCCATTTGTTGGTATTAAGTTCCTTTTAAACCCACTTCTAGCACTTTTTGATTTTTAAACACATTGAAAGAGAAGTTTTTTTTTTTTACAAAACTTTCCAAGAATACAAAGGAATATTGAGGAAGTAGCCACAGGGACTATATTCCAACTGGATAGAATATTCCAGACCCTGGGAAAGCAACTCCAGGTTCTGTTTTATCCTGGAAAGATAATAAAATATTGTCAAACTTATCCTTCCTTTTTAATCTGCTCCTCACAACAGTTATCTGATTTAATTTACCAATTTAATTACACTATCCTCAGTCATTCATGAGATATTTATTGAGCACCAACTATGTGCCAAGCACCATGCTTGATACTGAATACAGAGTGAAAGAGAAAGAGGCTCCCAATTCTCCTGCTTCCCAGCCCTTTGCCCTTACAATATTCTAGCTTGCGCACACATCCCATCTGCCTGTTTTCCAATGCTCTATTGAGGGCTTCTTCAGAGTGCAGGTGACCTCCATTTCCTAATAAATTCCCAGTAAGACACATTGCCACAGTGTAGTGGAAGACTAGTGAAACATTGAATGTGACCTTCCACTATTTTCTCACTCTTGGAGGATTTATGCCACAGAGTAGAAGGACTGTTAGCTGATGACTTTCACTTGCGTATATTTCTGGGGTAAATTTTACTTTTGTGGATTGATGGTGTGTGCCCAGTAAGAATCAGTTGCTGAGGTTTGCTTGTTTTTTTGGTCCCCTTTAAATTCCCCAAAATTTTAATTATGTTGAATACTTTCTTGTTCTAAGAATCTAGGGTAGTTTGAAGGTCATATTTCAGACTCCTTACAGCTTCCCTTACCTAACTTTGCTAAATCTTATCTCTCTCTTCCCTCACAGCATGATGAGGTTCTACAATGAGGAGACTTCACTTCCTTCAGATGTTTACCACTTTGCCAGATCTTCTATGGAGCACTTTTTCTTTTGAAATACCATCTATTGTTAGTTGTTGTGTAACACTTCCTGTCAGTGGACCTGTTGTTTAAATAAAGCATTCCTGAAAATTACCTTATCCTAACAGGCTTTTTTCACTTTCCGGATGGAGGAACTTGGAGATTTGGAGAGACCACTTGAAGGATGGGGTAACTGGGCCACTAGTAAAACCATGTCCATTTTTGACTTTGCCCTAAACATTCTGTTGTGGTTGGTAATTGCTCTGTGATAAAGCTTGTCAATCTCAAAAAAATAAAAAAGAACTTGTCAATCTCTGTGGTTGTCAAAAGGTGATACAATTGACAGAAAGACTTGAGCAGATACCAACAGTGCACACAAGTTCCTTCAGATGCATGTAAAGGACCACACAGTGTCCACCTAGCATAGAGAGGACCACAGCCTGCCCTCAAGTTCCCCTGAAGGTGCCCAGCAGGATGACACCGACTGATTGGGAAGGATTCCATTGGGTGCTTCAGGAAGCTCCCCTTGGCATTCTCTGGGCTGGTTTTATCTCCTTGGCCCCTCCCTACTTTCTGGAGACTGGCTATGAGCTTGCCTGGTCCCTGGGTACAAGAGACTGTAAAATTCCTCCATTCCTGAGTTCTTCCGAGTCACTGAATTTCCCAGGTTCACAGTCCCCACCCAGAAGGGGTTCAGGTCCTTCTGAAATACATCCTTCAATCTCCCCTGACGAAGGCTAAATATTCTAGTAGAGTCAACTCCGCATTACTGATATTTCTCTTTCTTTTAAAAACATTTCTTGCATCTGAGACAGAAAACAAAACAGATACGTTCCACTCCTGATACAATAACTATTTGAACTGAATGAAAAGAAGAAGAAAATGTATTAATTAAAACAGTAGTTCTCACACTTTTTGGTCTCAGGATCCCTTTATGATCTTAAAAAGAATTGAAGCCCCCCACCCCAAAAGCTTTTGTTTATTATCTGTTTACTGATATTTTCTGTACTAGAAATTAAACCTGAGTTTTTAAAACATGACTAATTCATTTTAAAAAGCAATAATAAATTCATTATATGTTAACACAAATAACATTTTCAGCAAAAATATAAATTCCTGAACAAAACAACTGGGAGCAGAGTGGCAGTGTTGTACATTATTGCAAATCTTTTTCGTGTCATCTTAGTAGATGGATGGTGGGATCTCACCTCTGCTTTTGCGTTGAATCTGTTGTGATATCACAGGTTGTGTAGTCTCTGGAAATCTTTACTGCATGCTCGTGAAAGGATGAGACAGAAAAAGACAAATACTGACTTAGCACTACGATGAAAAGATTTGACCACATGGAACGCCAGGGATCTGTGAACCACACTGAACAGTCATCTGTTAAACAAACCAAGTGTTTCAATTAATAAGAAAAAGAACAACAACAGAGGTATAATTTGTCCCTTTGTTGGCCCCCTTTGTAATGTTAGGGGAACCCCCTACCCTCACAGCCCAGCATTAATTCACACGGGAGGCCCATCTCTTCTCCAGTACATTTGATGTAATTTGGCCCTTTTGCACATTGACAAGAACTTACAGCCTTTCACATGCCTGACTGATTCCAGTGGACCCAAATCTTTGCTTTCTTTTTAATGTTCAAGTCATCACTACTAGCCCCTTCTGGTCAGAATGACTGCTGGATTTTTTTTCCCTTTTTAACACAACTCCAGGTCCAGCTGTGGTGGCATCTTTGCTTTCCGACAACAATAACGTGTTCCAGACTCATCTCTAGTTCACACCAAACAGACTCAGTCAGCTACCTTCCAAGTCCTGCTTACTCACAGTTGGTAAGAGCATTGAGCTCTAGGGGTTCATGTTTCATTTCATGAGCACTCCAACGTAGAATGGATGACATAACAACTACCAGTTGAGTGACAGAGCAGAAAGGCTACTTATTTTCGAAAGTTCAAAAATTTAAGATGATATTCTCAATTTACTATTTTTTTACCTTGTTTTCCTATGAAAGTTTATAAATCCTATTTGCTCCTTTCCTTGCCAGCTTTGACGTACCATCGTGCATTATACCAAAGGATGTATTTAAATTACAATGAAGTCCTCACATTTAGAAGTCTTTGTTTTCTTTCTCCAGTTGTGATCTTTGGTTCAAGATCCTGGAACTAAAGTATACATATTCAGACACCTTCCTTACCACCATCCCTCATGAAGAGAGAAAGAAATCAACTGCCCTTCAAGAGAACATGAAAGGAAAGAATTCAGTACAACAGCAGAGATGATTAGTTGCAACAGAGGTGGTAAGGTCACAAGGCACAAAATTTTTACTGTTTATCTGTTTACTGAAAAAGTTTGTTGACATTTTGTCAAATTCATCGTTATGCATAGAGATATCCAGTTGTATTGGCATCACTGAAAAACTATCTTTCCTCCATTGGTTTGCCTTTGCACTTTTGGTGTAAATGGATTGACCTAAATGTAAGGTTTAAGACTGGATTTTCACTTCTCTTCCATTGATCTACATATCTGTATGTATACCAGTACCACAAAATTTTAATTGCTGCAGATTTATAAGACATTTTGAAACTGGGAAGTGAATCCTCCAAGTTTGTTCCTCTTTTTCAAAATTATTCTGGCTATATGGGGTCCTTTACATTTCTATATAAATTTTAGGGTCAACTTTTTCTGCAAAAAAGCCTGCTGGTATTTTGATAGATAATGGCATTGAATCTACGGGTAAACTTATAGGAAATAGGCACCTTAACACTATTGTCTGCTATCGATGAACATGGAATAGCTCTCCATTTATTTAGTTCTTTAATTTTTCTCAGCAATCTTTTGTAGTCTTTAGTGTATAAATCTTGCACTTCATTTGGGAAATTTATCCCTAAGTTTTTTATTCTTTTGATGCTATTAAGTGTGGAATTACTTTCTTAGTGTATAGAAATACAATTAGGTTTTGAGAATTCATCTGGTAACCTGTGATGTTGCTGAACTTGTTTATTATTTCTCGTTGGTTCTTTTCATGGGATAGAGATTTCTATATACGAGATTATATCATCTGTGACTAAAGACAGATTTATTTCTTTGTTCCAATCTGAATGCATTTAATTTCCATCTTCTGTTTTTACTTTGTTTTTTGCTTATTACTCTGGCTGGAACTTCCAGTACTATGTTGAATTGTAGTGGTAAAAGTGGACATCCTTGTCTTGTTCCTGATTCAAGTATAAAGCATTTGTGGGATAAATCTCATTTGGTCATGTTGAATAAGCATTTTTATACATTGCTAGATTAAGTTTGTCAATATTTTATTGAGAATTTTTTGGTCTATATTTATTAGGAGTAGTGGTTTGTGTGTTTCTTTTCTTGTGATGTCTTTGTCTAGTTTTGTTATTGGGATAATACTGGTCTCATACACTCAGTTCTTCTTCAATTCACCTGTGAAGTCATCTGGTTTAGGATTTTTTTTGTGTGGGAAGATTTTTTTCTCTTTTTTTTGTTGTGGTAAATATAGATTTATTTCTGGGGTCTCTATTTCATTCTATTGACCTACATGTATTCTTTTTTCCCTTCATTTGTATTACATTGATTGATTTTTGTATATTGAACTATCCTTGTAACCCAGGAATACCAATCCCACTTGGTCATGGTATATAATCTTTTAATACGTTGCTGCTTTTGGTTTGCTAGTGTTTGTTGAGGATTTTTGCATCAATATTCATAAAGAGTAATGATCTGTAGTTTTTCTTTTCTTGTAGTGTCTTTGGTTTTGTTATCAGTGTAATGCTGTATTTTTCAGCTCTGAAATTTCTGTTTGGTTCTTTTAAAAAATAATTTCTATCTCTTTGTTGATATTCTCATTTTTTTCATATATCATTTGCCTGAATTCCTTTAGCTTTTTAACCATATTTAAGAAGTTGTTTTAGTCTTTGTCTAGTAAAATATTTGCTTTTTCTAACTTCTAGAAGACACCTGTATTTCTTTGTTTGTTTTCCCTTCCTCCATCTTCAAATGGAGGCATCCATTTAAATGATTGGCATCACTTCAATCTCCGCTTCTATTGCCCATCTCCTTCCACTCTGACTTTCTTGCCTTCCTCTTTATAAGGTCACTTGTGATTACATTTAAGGCCCACCCAACTAATACAGGATAATTTCCCCATCTGAAGATCCTTAACTTAATTACATCTACAAAGTCTCTTTTGTCATATAAAGTAATGTTCACAGGTTCTGGGGATTAAGATGTGGATGTCTTGTTGGTGGGGCATTATTCGTCCTATCATAGTTGGTAGAGATGTCCCATCTTTCATTCTTGATTTTGGTAATTTGTATCTTCTCACTTTTTCTCCTGGTCAATCTAGCTAAAGATGTGTCAGTTTAATTGATCTTTTGCAAGAACCAACCTTTCATTTTACAGGTTTTCTTGTTTTAGTTTTCTATTTTATTAGTAAGTTTTCTGGGGTGTATTCTTTGTGTCATATAAATTACAAATTTCAAGTGTACAATTCAAAGATGTTTTAGCAAGTTTGCCAAGTTGTACAAATGGCTAATTTTATGTGCCAACTTGACTGGCCATAGGGTGCCCAGACATTGGGCCAAACATTATTCTGGGTGTGTCTGTTAGGGTATTTCTAGATGAGATTAACTTTTGAATCAGTAGACTGAGTAAAGCAGATCACCCTCCCTAATGTGGGTGGGTCTCATCTAATCAATTGAAGACTTATATAGAACAAAAAGGCTGAATAAGAGAAAACTCCTGCCTTTCTGACCTCTTAAGCTGTGATATCAGTATATTTTTGCCTTGGACTCAAACTGAAACATCAGTTCTTTTTGGTCTTGAGCCTGCCAGCTTTCAGTCTGGAACTGATGCCATTGGTTGTCCTTGTTCTATCTTCAGACTCACACTGGAAGTACACAATTGGCTCTCCTTGGTCTCCAGCTTAGTGACTGGAGATCTTGGTACTTCTTAGCCTCCATAATCATGTGAGCCAATTCCTTAATATAAATCTCTTTCTATATGTATATACATCTTATTTGTTCTGTTTCTCTGGAGGACACTAATACAGCAATTATTATCATAAATCAATTTTAGAACATTTTCATTACCCCAAAAAAGATTCCTGATGCACTGTTAATCTCCATAAACATCCTTTCTTCAACTCTGGATAATCAATAATCTACTTTTTGTCTGTATAGATTTGCCTTGTCTGGGCATTTCATATAAATCATACAATATTTCACTCTAATCTTTATTATTTCCTTTCTTCTTGCTTTACACTTATTTTGTTCTTTTTTTCCAGTTTCTTAATGTAGAGGCTTAGGGTATTGATTTAAGATTTTTTTTTCTTTTCTAATATAAGCTCTCAAAGCAATAAATTGTACTCCATAATCTTTGTTTCACTTGCATACCATGGATTTTGATATTTGTGTTTTCATTTTCATTTGGTTCAAAATATTTTCTAATATCATTTGTGATTTCTATTTTGACCCATGGTCTTTTAGAAATGTGTTATTTAATTTCAGAATATTAATGGATCTCTCAAATCTCTTTCTGTTTTTGATTTCTAATGAAATGTATTATTGTTGGAGACCATACTTTGCATGATTTCATTCTTTTTAAATTCATTGACATGTCCTTTATTGCCTAGAATAAGGTCTGTCTTGGAGAATGTTCCATATGCACTTGAAAAAATGTGAATTCTACTGTTACTGGGTAGAGTGTTTTATATATGACTGTCATTTGATTGTTATTGCTGTTCATGTCTTCTATATCCTTACTGATTTTCTATATAATTTTTAATCTATTATTGAAAGAGGAGTATCAAAATCTTGAACACAATTGTTGACTTATTTATTTTTCTTTTAAAATTTGCCAGGTTTTAGGACTCTGTTGTTAAAGGTGTCTAGGTTTATAATTTTGTTTTTCTGATACTTTGACCCTTTTGTCATTATGAAATATTCTTATTTGTCTCTAACATTTTTTTTATCAAGGTCTATTTTATCTAATAGTAGTATAGTACTCTGATTCTGTTATGGTTATTGTTTGCATGATATGTCTTTTTCCATCTTTGTATTCTGAAACTATTTGTGTTTTTGAATTTATGGTATGTCTCTTGTAAACAGCATATGGTTAGATGTTGTTTTATGTTTGTTTTTCAAATGCAGCCTGACAATCTCTATGTTTTGATTGGACAGTTTAAACCATTCATATTTAAAGTGCTTATTAATATAACTGGAATTATGTGTATCATTTTTCTATTTGTGTTCTGTATGCCTCAGGTCTCTTTTTACTTCCTGTTTTACTGCCTTCTTTTGTGTTAAATTGATATTTTTTGTGTGCCATTTTATTTCCTTTGTCTTTTGTCATATTATTTGAATATTTTCTTAATTTATTGCAGTCTACTTTAGATTAATGTCACATTAATTTCATAAAATGAACAAACTTTGTTGCAACATTCTACTTTAGATTAATGTCACATTAATTTCATAAAATGAACAAACTTTGTTCCAACATAGCTTCTTAGTGCTTTTATTGTCATATATGTGACATCTTTATATAAGCTCAACAATATAGTTTTATAATTATAGTTTTATGCAATCTTATGTCTTTGAAATCATACAAAAGAAAATAGAAAAAAACATTTATAGTCTATTATATTTACCAACATATTTACCTTTTCCAGTGTTCTTTATTTCTTTGTGAGGATTTGAGTTATTCTCTGATGTCACTTGTTTTCAGCCTGAAGGATTCTTTAGTGTTTCTTGTAAGATAGGTTTTCTAGCAATGAATTCTCTTAGTCTTTGCTCATCTGGAAAGGACTTTATTTTGCTTTAATTTATGAAGGATAATTTTTCTGGATATAGAATTCTTGGTTGTTGTTTTTTCCTTTCAGCACTTTTTAAAAAAATTTACTTATTTTATTTTTGGCTACGTTGGGTCTTCATTGTTGCCCATGGGCTTTCCCTGGTTTCAGCGAGCAGGGGCTACTCTTCATTGAGGTGTGTGTGCTTCTCATTGTGGTGGCTTCTCTTGTTGCAGAGCACGGGATCTAGGCACACGGGCTTCAGTAGTTGTGGCATATGGGCTTAGTTGCTCTGTGGCATGTGGGATCTTCCTGGACCAGAGCTCAAACCTGTGTCCCCTGCATTGGCAGGTGGATTCTTAACCACTGTGCCACCAGGGAAGCCCAATCCTTTAAGCACTTTAAATATGCCATTGCAGTCCCTTGTGACCTTCATTATTTCTGTGAGCTTTTAATCATATTAATTTTCCCTTTATGTGGTAAATCATTTTTCTCTTACTTTTAAGGTTTTGTCTTTGTCAAGAGTTTGACCACAGGGTGTTTAGGTATGGGTCTCTGTATTTATCCTATCTGGAATTTGTTGAGCTTATTGAATTTGTAAATTAATGCCTCTTAAAATCAATTAAAAAAAAGTTTTTGGGGGGGTCATTCTTTCTTCAAATATTTTTTCTGCCTCTCTCTCTCTTTTCTCTTCTGAGACATCCATCACACATATGTTGATGCATTTGATGGTGTCCCATGGGTCTCTGAAGCTCTCTACATTTTTTCTCTTCATGGATCTCTGTTAATTTTTTCTTTTATTCTTTTTTCTTATTTTCTTGAACATTTTTATAATAGTAGCTTCAAAATCTTTGTTTCTTAACACCAACATTTGGGTCTTCTCAGAGACAGTTTCTATCAATTGCTTTTTTTCCTGAGTATAAGACACACTTTCCTGTTCCTTAGACTGTCTCATAATATTTTGTTGACACCTAAACATCTTAGATAATTTAGTATAACCATTATGATTCTCTCCCCACCTCACGCCAAGGGTTGTTGTTGTTGCTTTTTTATTTTTTTGCTTGTTTTTCTATTTTAGTAATTTGCTTAACTAATTCAGTTGTGTCTATGCCCTCTGTGGTATGTGGTTGCTGATGTCTCTAACTAGTCTTTCTTTCTTTCTTTTCTTCTTTTCCTTTCTTTCTTCCCCTCCTCCCCCGCTTCTTTCTTCCTATTCTTGTTTTCAATTATATCCTTGATTTCTTACGGGTGGCTATGTTTCAGTATACTTTAGTGGTCAGCCAATGATTGTTCAGGGATTATGCTCAAACACATTGAATGAGTAAGGATTCCTCTCCTTGCCAATAGATCTGTTTGTGGTGGGGAACTCATTCAAAGTTTGGTTCATTTACAAACTTGCCCTGGCTTTTACTTTCCACCCAGCACTTTTATGTCTCACGTTTGTGTGTTTGTGTGTGTGTGTGTGTGTGTGTGTGTGTGTGTGTGTGTAGCTTCACATTCACCCAAATATGTGAGGATTGCTAAGGTCCTCTCTGTTCTCTTTTGAGTGTGCATGTGGACTTGTGAATATGCACAGCCTTCCAAGCACAGACAGAAATATGTGGAGCTTATCAAGGTCACTAATTCTGTCTCATTCCCTGGACTTCCCTATTAAATTCTGGCTAGTGTGCCAGTCAGCTTGCCCCAACCAGAATCATAACCTCAGGTTAACCAGAGTGCTATTCATCCCCATTTCTTTGCTTCTGGGTTTGCTACTGTGTCCAGCAATGTCCAGAGACATGAGTTTTCCCCAATCTCTACTCCAAATCTAGTCATCACCCTCTGGTAGGAAAGCTTACAGTTTTCATGCCCTGATAAAAATCTCACAGACAGAGGTGGGGGTTTGGGGCAGGACCAAAAGTGCCACAAACTCTGACTGTTCTTACTTGAGGTTCTGTGGTTTTATTGAATAAACCCTTCTCAATTTGTTGTTTGCCTTTGGTTAAATTCTCTAGTTTTAAAATTATGATTTTTGACCATTTTTTTCCAGTTTTATTGTTTGTATTTTGGGAAAGAATTTGCTAAGTTGTGGAAGTCCTGCCCCCAGTAATCTGTGTTTTAACAAGCCCTTCATGTTTTTCTGATGTGCATTAAAGTATGAAGACTAATGTCAGAGATGAATTAACTCTGCTTCTACCTAAAACCAAATTTTCAACTGTGCAATAGATTATCCCCTCTCACATACTCAAGAACAGCAGTGTCAGCGCTGTTTCTTGAGCCTGAGTCCATCTGAGGGCCATTTCACTGCCTTTTCCATCTGCCGTACTCTTCTCCTAGTTATTAACATGACTCACTTCTTCACCTCCTTTAAAGTCTGTTCAAACCTCATCTTCTCAATATGTCATTCTCTTACTATCTAATATAAAATTTTAAGTTGTTTTATTTATTATGCTTATAATTTTTGTTTGTTTCTCATTACTAGAATGTATGCTCCCAAAAGCAGGAGTCCTTGTCAATTTGTTTGTTGATGTATACCAGGTGCCTAAAGCAGTCTCTGGAGTATAATGAATTCTTTTTGAATGAATGAGTATAGTACCTAAAAATGTACCATGAGAGGAAACATTGTGTTACTTCATTTTATGTCATTTAGCACATAGAGCTTAATTATTTCCTTAAGAATGGGATATTGTTTTGTCAAAATTCTAAGAGGCCATACAGGCATTGGGCTTCTTGGCTGAACCTTGGCAAGGTCAGGGAGAAGGAAGAGAAGGGACTGCAAATTATTTTCAGGTATAACTTACCTCTGCAATGCTCAGGAATCTCACTGCTTTGATTTATTTTACTCTTGGAGGCTGATAATACCAGAGTTTATTTTTCTGTTTTCAGTTAGCATCTGATTGTAGGAAGGAAGTACCTGTCACCCTGAAGGCTCTGTATCATCTCATCCTTACAACTTCTCTGCCTCCAGGAAAAGCACCGGACATCCTGGATACAAAGGTCATGACACCGTGAGGCAGGAGTTGCTTGGCTCTACTTCACTGGCTCCCAGCATGTGAATATTATGCCGTTATTTACCGCTATGATATCTGAGCTTTTGAAAGTAGAGTGATTGTCCTGTGCCCCCATGATTGGCACACATTCCCATAAAGTCAGTATTCACTCTCTTTTCCTCCTCTGCAAAGGTTTCTGGAAAACCTGGATATTAAATCCTCCATCATTTCATAAGCCACTGACTTAAATATTTCTTCTTGAAGAGCAAATGGATTATTTAGTGTTTTCAATCATTCAGTTTACATTCATTCAACTCTGAAACCACCAAGAATCAACAGGTAACTGATATAAAAAACAAAGGAACAAAAGATAAACCAAAGAAAAAAATTTTTAACTTCTTGTTTTGAAATAAGTATAGACTCACAAGAAGTTGTAAAAAGAGTTCAGATAAGTCTTATACATGTCTACTACCTTCTTGCCATGGTAACAACATACATAAACAAACTACATTATAAAACCCAGGAAACTGACATTGACACAATGCCAGTTTTTACAGGCACTTATCTAAAAGAAAATTTTAAGTGATAAAATAGTCAAATTCTAGAAAATATTTGCTTTAAATTTTATGGGTTTTTTTAATGATATCAATGATGTAATTAAGTGATAACAGAGGATGAAATAAAACTGTACCATATTTATATAGAAAGGAGGTGTATTAGTTTCTTGTTGCTACAATAACAAATTACCACAAACATGGCTTAAAACAGCAGAAATTTATTGTCACATGATTCTGGAGGCCAGGAGTTCAACATCAGTTTCACTGGGCTGAAATCAAGGTGTTAGCAGGGCCATGCTCCCCACGAAGGTCCAGGAGAGGCTCTGTTCCTTGCCAACTTCCGGTGCTGCCAGCTTTCCTTTGCCTGTGTTCACGTCACTCCTTCTTCTGACTCTACCTTCACCTGGCCTTCTCTTCTTCTATGTATGTGCCATCTCTCTCTGCTTCTTCTCATAAGGATACATGTGATGGAATTTAGATCCCACACAGATAATCTGGGATAATCTAGTCATATAAGATCTATAATGTAATCATAGCTGCAAAGACTCTTTTTCTTTATAAAACAACATTTACAGTTTCTAGGGATTAGGACCTGGTATCTTTGGGGCCACTATTCAGCCTACTTTATAAAGTAAATTCAGGAATAAAATGAGGAAAGACCAAGTCATCTATGCAGCTGTGAGGTTTGTCACTGGAACATGCTCTCCCTTTAGTTTAATCAGAAACCTTTTCTAATTCCTAAGAAGAATTGAAAACTGTTCTTTCATTTGCATTGTATTAAGCTGTGATTACTTTAAAATTGAGAGATGGGTAAGATTTTTGCCATTTCAACCTCAATTTTTTTACACATCTTGCTAATGGGCTGAAAGGCATAGTGGAATTAACTATTTTTCCATAAAAAGAAATTGTAGTTTTTATAAAATTTGTAGTTTGCATGTCTGAAATACAAATTGCTTCTCTCTTCTTTTTAGCCAGAATAACTGCTTCTTAATTTATAAACCAGGCATTGAGTCTGGTTTGAGTCACTGTCATTTTCTTTTATTGTAACTGGTCATTTTGATAGTGAAAGTGCAGAACAACTTGGGGCATGTGGGCTGATCCCAAGCTGGCATTTAGATGCTTGATAAGACGAAAAGGAAGAAAACATGGAAACAAGTGTGCTTGATTACTCTCCCCCACCCACAACTCCTCTCCCACCATCCACTATGAATCACACTGGATTAACATCATTTTTGAGACAAAGACATTGTATTATGTTAGCATTGCTTGCAAAGAAATGACGTTAAATGTCTTCATTGAAGTTACTTCAGAAAAGTCTCAATCTATGAACCAATCTTCATCTAACAAAATGAGAGCAAGGGTCACATAGAAACAAAGAATGTTTTTGTGGCATACTACAGCCAGTGCAGAGTTTAATGGGCAGATGTTCACCCTGCCAAGCAATATGGGTGACTTCACATGGGGGGGAAGCCTACTCACCATTGCAATGGCTTGTTTTCCTCCAGGACTACATCATCACCACATCCTAAAGGCAGTTTTTATGAGCAATGCAGAACACTGAGAACACAGCCATGACCGTTTGTGTTTTTAACCAGTTTTGTTTCTCTGAAGCAATCTCAAACTGATTTTTTGTTTTGTTTTGTTTTCCAAATCTAAATTTCTAATGCATGATTAAAGAATGATGTCTTTTTTTTTGCATTTTTATTCATCATTTTTGTACCTTTCCTTTTATTCTGGGTCTCATAATTTGTGTTGTTAATTTCTTACTAATTAAGATATAAAAAACTCTACTAATATGTGGTTGAAATGCTAAAGTAAATAGGATTTTTTAAAATAATAAAATGTAAACAGCTTGTTAAAACTTATTTCAGGATTCCAGTCCAAGTTCAATTCCCTCCTCAGAGGCCAACTTAAAATAACAAAAATAATGAGCAGTAGAGAAGAAAATACCATTTTCATTGAAAATACATGCAAAACCCCAAAGTTACAAAGGATAGCTGCCAAATACAACACATTTTGTAACAAAGTGAGACATGAAACCAAAAAAAAACATATGCATGCCCCACCCCCACAGGTCTTTTCTAGTCTACAGTTTTCCATTAAAGGGTGACACAACCCTAAGGGGTCCAACCGAAGGTCCTAGTCTGAGGTGTCCACACCTAGCATTACAGGTAAACCAGGGCTGGGAGGAAACTATCAAGATGCCCAGTCTTTCTGAAAAGCACAAGAGGTCAGAGAAGGAGTCCTCATGGCAGTCAGCTTAGTATTAGTTGTTTTAATACCCCAGATACCCCGGAACATCAGGGATTGCTGTAAACCACAGGCCTGCTTAGCATGGAATGGACCACTGAGATTTGTGAGTGGACCCTATCCCTTCCCAGAGGACACTGAGTCATGAGAGAGTCCTCCCAAAACACACACTTGAGTTAAAGCTACTGCTCTTGGGGCTTCCCTGTTGGTCCGGTGGTTAAGACTCTGTGCTTCCAATGCAGGGGCCCAGGTTCAATCACTGCTCAGGGAACTAGATCCCACATGCTGAAACTAAGAACCCGCATGCCACAACTAAAGATCCTGTATGCTGCAACAAAGATCCCGCATGCAGCAACGAAGAACCCATGTGCCACAGCTAAGACCCAGTGCAGCTAAATAAATAAATAAATAAATAAATAAATAAATAATTTTTATAAAGCTACTGCTCTTCCCCTTGATCCATCCTTTCCCCACATAATTTTTAGCAAATAGTTAATCCAGAGAGAACTGTCCTCATTAAAATGAGTAATTCTCCTGCAAAAAGAGGACAGTAACAACCAATAGAGGCAGATGAAGAATATCCAACAGAAATAAATGAAAACTGAGAATGAACATTTCTCCATGAGCTTGAGAAAGTTAAAGAGAATGTACTCTCACTGAAATAAGAACTCAAAGGAGATACAGAAGATGTCAAAGAAGAGATAATAATACAACAGAAGAAAATAAAAAGTGGGCTGTGAAAAAATGGGGAAAAAGGATCAAAACAGTACAGAAATGAAGGCCTTTTCAGAGGCAACTGTCACAGGCTGGTTCCCCAGGATGTAGACCCTGAGGTGGAGAGTGGCATGTGAGAGATGTGTTAGGAATGCTCTTGGGATCAACACCTTGGAAAGGAAGGGAAGGATGCAGGGGATGAAGATGAGCTGCAATGCAGTTCTGTGTCAGTTTGGTCTTCCAAGAAGTGGTTTCCAAGAAGAGTTAGCTACACAAGGGATTTATTGGAGGAAATAACTCTGATACTCTAAATAACTCAGACAGCTTCCCTTATTCAGCCTTTCATTCCTGCTCCCTTGAAAGCATCCTCTGATCCCACGTGGACTCCTCAGTGCTTGCTGGTACCTGCTGACCAGCTTTTGCAGCTTCCTGAGGTACAGTTGCCTTCCTCCCTTTTAGGCTCATCAATGCCAGGATGGTTTGTGTTGTGACTTAACCTGAGTTACTGGCCTGGAAGCCAGGAGGGAAGGTAAAGACAGGTCCTGAGAGAGGCGTGGGGGTTTTGTGGAGGAGAAGACCCTGAATCATCTTCAACAGGGAGCAAATGCTATCCCTCAACTGGCAGGAGAGCCACTTATGCAGGCTTAGAGGTTGGGGGAATCTGGAGATTCACAATTTGGGGAAGAATTCATCCAGATGTCCCCATCCTGTATGTCAGGGCTCCATTCTTTCCCAGCCATGACTTGACCTTGGCATAACAATTCTGCCTTGATTGGGAGTTTACCCTTACCTGGTGCTCTGGTACTCTCACAATTAATCTCTGGTCCTGATTTTCAGCTTTCTCTGCTCTTACACTGCAGGAGATGAGAATCTTTTTATTCACAAGAAACGTTTTCATGCTCAGCTTATAGTTGCTAATTGATTGATCTCCACTTTTCATTATCTTTCCCAAAGGCCAATCAACCCAATACCACTTTCATTATAGTTACTATTTCCCCAACTTTTCTCAAACCCTTGATATATGGCCTCAGTTAATGTGCTGCCTTCCTCCAGTCCACCACCAATGGAAGCTTTAACACCTGCACCACTTCATTATGCTGGGCTGTCTGTGCCACACCTACCTCCAGCAATGGAGTCCTCATTGCCAAGCAGGCATAGGGTGATCCATCCAAGTGACCACTTTTTTAGCCTACTTCTGATACTTTTTGCCATAGATTGGGGTCTCTGGGAAACAGAGTCTGAAAAAAAAAGTAGCATGTAGGAGGTTTATTAGGGAAAGCCCTTGAGATCAACCGCTGAAGAAAAGAGTTAAGGTAGCAGGATTGGGAAGAGGGAGAAATTGAGCTCCCATGAAGTTCCAGTGATGGTGTGAGCTAATCCTACATGTATCTTTGGAACTGGGATGGCCCTTCAGAGTTGCCTGAGCTGGAGTGAGTAGGCTGGGTCTTTATTCCCCAGCATTGATCAGTCAGTGATTGTGGCCTGCCCCTGGAAAGAGACATGACCTTGGGCCAGGCAGTTTCTTCAGCTGAGTTAGTCCCCAAAGAGTGCTGACAGCTGAGAGTTTTCATCTCATTGGCGTTCCCAGAGGCTGGGGGAAACCAGTTATTTTGGCAGCTGACATTTCAACAGGAACAATGGAAGCAGAGTACATTGGAATGATTGCTTTAATGAAATGAGAGAACAACTAACAACATGTAATCCTATACCCATTGAAAAGATTTTTCCAGAATAAGGGTGTATAATACATTTCAGATTGATAGAGTTGGCTGCCAAGAGATCTGCACTAACTTTCTACATGTTGATTTTCTGGTGAAAGAAAACAATGCCAGATGGAAGGTCAGAGATGCAGGAAAGAGTGAAGAGCAATGAAAATGGCAAATGTGTTGTTAAATCTAAAATAACACTGACTTCATAAGGCATTAATCATAATGTCCCAGATGGTGAAAAATTCATTCAAGTATGTAACAAAAACAGCACGTAAGAATGAATGGGATAAATGGAGTTGTGTTCTAAGGTCTTGCATTAGCTAGGATCAGAGCATAAGAACAATTTATATTAGACCTAGGTAAGTCAGCAATGCATTTTGTCATTTTAAAGTAGCTGTTCAGCCATTAAAGGAATAGAAAATGAGTGTTTAACTTTGCAGCCAATAGAAGGAGAAAATGGAATTTAAAAGTTCTTGGTCACTACAAATAAGGTAAGAAAGGAATGAAAATAACAGAACAGGTGGAAAAACAGAAAGACATACTGCAAACATAAGGATACAGAAGGGTTGAAATAAAGGATGAAAAAAGAAATGCAATCTAGTGCTAAACAAAATTAAGCTTATATATAAGCTTATACTAATATCAGGCAAAATATATTTTGAGGAATAAAGCACTATTAGAGACAATAAGAGTCACTATATAATGACTGAATTATTGAATTCACCTGGACAACTTAGCCTCAAAATATGTAAAGCAAAAATTGATAGAACTACAAAAACCCAAATCACAGTGGGAGATTTGAATATGTACCTCTCAGTAACTGACTATTCAGTCAAAATACCAAACCAAAAATCCAGAAGGGAAAGATTTTCTCAACATGATCTTAACCTAACAGGCTATGTGACATATTTCCTTGACTCTAAGTCATTGACTCTAACACCTGCAATTACTTGATGGGCCACTAAGAAAAAAGAAAACAATGTCAACTGTGACACAGTGAGTCCTCATCACTTAGAACTATTATTCCACACTTATTGAGAAAGCTCTTTTACATTTAATTATGTTGTTCTTATGCATATGTAAAAAGAAAAATATACAAGAAATAAATTGAATAAGGTATTTCTAAAACATCTTTGAGAATTCTTTTCTCTGGAATCTGTTTAAGACTCAGAATCATCCAATTATCATGTGTCTTCACATATTATAATCCTCTGTGTTATCAGAGGGTTGGAGATTCCTAAGAGAGAGGTCCTTACTGTCTATCCAGTGATAGTGCTTCTAAGGCTCTGAGGCTTGATCCTACCTGAAAGTGACAATGGAATATTTTCAGATAAAATGGGGATGCACATTTCCTCCCCAAATGGTCCTTAAAAGATTTGTCTACAGAAAGTTAACATGCTGTAGTTTTTCAGTGATACCCCCATATATACACATATTCATGTAAGCACAGCAATGACAGCAACATCACAGATTGTCACTTGTCCCTCTCTGATTATAAAATGCATCCATATTTTCACAAAATTAAGATGTGGAAAACATATGGCTCAAAATCATTGAAATACAGTAAAAACCTCACCTAGCAACTCCATAATATACAATATTTTCCAGCACATGTGGAAAGTTTACAAAAATTGCCCACATAATGCACCTTAAATTTAGTCTCAGCATAATGGATTGTATAATTTACATAATGTTTTCTCTGATCACAGTCCTATTATGCTTGAAATCTTTATCAAAAGGAAAGCTAAAAAATTCCCATATATTTGAGCATAAAATTATACTCCTAAATAACCAATAGTTCAAATAAATATTATAATGACAAAAATATTTTAAAATGAACTTTAGAGAAAAAAAATTCATTTTAAATGAATATACTGTGCTAAGCAGGAAGAAAAAATAAAATTAGGAAAATAACAGAAAAATAATCCCAAAGAAAGTATGAGGAAGGAAATGAAGATAAGAACAGATATTAATGAAGTAGAAAACAAAAATGCCAAAGAGATGAGTGATCCAAATCTGGTTCCTTGGGTGTGTAAACCTCTGATGAGAAGGATCAATGACGAATACCTCCTGGGGCCTGCATTTGAGAGTTTGTTGCTGAGATATCTGTCCTGAGGGGAAAAGGCCAGTTCATTTTGTCCCTTTCACATGACTTTCTTAATTCAGTGGAGAGACCTTATTTTCCCTGAGATGTCTTGACCTTGCTCCTGTCTCCCCTTGGGCTCTGCCTCAGGAATAGGGCTATCCAGAGCCCTGCACAGGCTTTGTGTCACTGTTCTTAAAGAATAGACACAGGCCAGTAGCCGAAGCACTACCTGGAGGCTTGTTAGAAATGCAGAGTCTCAGGCCCAGACCAACAGATTCAGAATCTGCCTTGAAGCAAGATCCTCAGACGATTCCATGGACAGTCAGGTGTGAGAAATTCTGGTCTCAAAAGATCACCAAGAGAGGATGCTCACTTCTCACCTGAGCTTACAGGTAGACCGAGGCAAGTGGTCCCCACAGCTCCTAATCTCCAGCCAGTGAAGATCGTGCAATTGATCCCCACCTCCACCTCCTGCTCCTCATTTCAACTTGTGGTACTGGAAGATTTTCTATCTTTTCTTGTTCTTTTCTTTCTTATGTGTGAGTTGGCTAATCCCTGAAGAGCTGAGAATAGAAAATACCATTTGCTGACATGTTATCAGATAACTTCATTTAATTATATTTGTCCCTATAGAATAGAAACCCTCTCCCTGTGGGACTGATAAATAATTTTAACACTGACTGCACTGCCCCAAAAGGCAAATGGGACCACATCAAGCTCAGAGATGAAC